>NW_028146747.1:2178698-2778698 GCF_055883805.1 Amblyomma maculatum
CTTTCCTGTACTCTGCATTGCACTGGAAGCAAGTGCATTCACTAAGGACTATGAACGAGGTCCGATCGGCGCTAACGCGCAGCAAGCTCTACGCAGACGACGTGTCCCGCAGTTTACGCATTGGAGAATAAGTTTGACGGCGATTTCTTATCCCCGTTCACTTCTTTAAATGTCAATATCGCGGCCTTATGTTTTACGCTTTGCCAATCTCTGCAAACTGTTATCTGACGATCGTGAACTCCACCTCGGCAAGCGGACTATCCGCCGTGCTGCTGTCATTGTCACGAAAACAATCCGTCTACCGCTTCGTTGCTGGAGTTGGTGGAGTTCAAACTTTTTCTGTTTTAAGCTTTTCTTTCCGCTCATCTGCGGCCTGTGATATCACCGTCGCGGCGGGTGCGACTGCTGGCAGTAGCAGTCTCCCATGCTGGGGAACACACTAGGCCTACTTCAGGCTCGTGCACACGATCGTTCGACGCACGACTTTCGTCGGCCTGAGCGTGCACAGCCAGGGCAGGGCATCACTTGAGATGATTAATTAACTATTTTTTTTCACGAATTCTTGCCGTGAACGCACCTCGCTGTTCGGAGCCAAGCGCGGCCGGCGTCACGTCTCCGCCGTCTTCCCGCGGCTCGGGCGCGCCGAGCAGACATCAGCCAGCTCCACCAATGCGGTGACATCTTATCAACACGTGCACCCCGAAAAAGCCAATGGGATTGCAAATGCCACGTTTTCTTTTTTGCTATTTTTTATGCGACCAATGGGCGAATGTAAACAGCAGAGGTGGCAATTTGAAGACTAAAGGCGGCTCTTTCGAACGAGACCAAGATGGCTACGGTGCCGCGCACAAAATGGGAGCTACGCCTCGCAGATAATGGTTGTTTCAGGGGCCGTTTTCGGCCCAAATTTGGGCGACATCAATTACATAAATTGGCATTGTGACTAAAATACCGACCCTAGAGATGAAACATTTAGCAGATAGGTAGATAAAGAGCTACTGATTTCGCAAATCAGATTTTTTAAAAAAGATTTTTTTGCGATTTTTTGGTCCGAAAGACCCGTGTCCCCCCTTAAGCATGAGGGCAGTGTGGCTACGAATAGAACTGAGAATGATATGATGTGAAAACCAAAGCCTTGCATGAACACATCTTCCGTTGTGTCTTTTAAAAGGCGATAGGTGAGAAATACGTGCTGCAAAACAGTACACGCCGCACCTCCAGTTCTTTCCACTGCTGCCTCGGACTTCGCGGGGCACAGTTCTGCGAATGTTCGGCTGTTTCGTCTCTTCCGCATTTCTCGCTGCAGTTTTACTTCTTGCTGTACTTTTTTTTTCTATGAGCTGCATGCTTTCCTTTATGGCTTCTCCTGAATGCTACTAAGCCTGGTGGTAACGCCATTAAACATATTTATTTCTTTTAATTCGCCTCGCTAGCCTAGGTAGTGCGCTTGTGGCAATTTAATTCGTAGGAAGTCGTCACTGCGGCTTGACTCACTTTATTATAATCTAATTTTACCAAAAAAGTCTTTACTATAAAGGAGGAAAAATGTACTCTTTAATGGAAGATGAACTGGGACTTCTGTTTTACTTTAATATATCAGTTTTTACTATTTCAGAGTTCTATTACAGGCATTGCTATCACCACCAGCAGGTGTTGTGGAGATTTTAAACACCATCTTAGATCAAAACGGAGTTAGTCGGATGAGCTGGCTTGAATACTGTTGGCAGCAAAAGTAGGCAGTGCGTGGCGGAACGATAGAAAACTGTATTGCTGTGCCATCTGCTGCAATTGCAGCTGATGTTGCTTGATTCCTCAGGATCTGCTTTTGACTCTTGTTGCTGTGCTGTCACCATCATTGCGCAGGGCGCAGTGCAAAAAGGGCTGGTGAGCTTCATTCATCACGCCTGAAAAAGTAGACTGGTGGTGTATGTCACATAGCACCTCAACGGCTTCCGTGAGTCTCATAAGTGCGTCACGTGGAAGCGAGCGACAGAGGCATGCTTGATTGCAAAGAAAGGATGGGCATGCGCAAAGCGTGCTTCAAAGGCAATTTCCTGTAGCCTCGTCAACGGGCGCAATTGTGGCAGGTGGAGCAGCAGTGCAGTTTTCCGGCCTACTGCCACATACTGGAGATTCTGCAAACTTTTTCTGCTGACAGTACAACATGAACTAGTGGGCTAGTAGGTCAGACATACTTCAGGTGAGGTAGGTCTAGACGAGAGAAGTGCTGTTTGTCCCCTTCTCTCGTATAGGCTTAGTGCCGTTGCACTGCATCACCTCAAGCTATAATGGACTTAACTGTTTATCATTGCCACTTGAGATAATCGGAGATCACACGACCTGGGATTTTTAGTCAACTAAGTCAAGTTATAGAGTTTATTTTTTGTCATACAGAGTCTAAATAGTCCTCATCATATACTGAGGGAGTGCAGCAGTGGCGTAGAGGTAGAACATCCACCTCGCATGCAAGAGGGCCGTAGTTCGAATCCCGGTGTCGCGCAGTTCTCCACCGGATTAAAAAAAAAAAATTCGCGTGTCGATGGAATTGCATTAAACAAGTTTGGGGTGCGACCTGATGCCGGTGAACACCTCCGGCAACGTACTCCCTCAGCAGAACAGAAATTGGCCACCCTGGTGCAGTAGTTGGCCACAACCTCCCAAGATTAGTCCTACAAAGCCTCAGCCCTCAGTCACCAGAGGCTGCAGAGCTGCAGCGCAACTGACCACGGCGGCGGTCGGACATGTGACGGAGCGGGGGTGTTAAGAGTTTCTGGCTCCATTAGGCAGGCTGCCATTGGAAACTGACCCTGGCAACGTTTAACACTGGAACTTTAGCTAGTGAAGCTAGTTTAGCAGTGCTGTTAGAGGAAGTATATAGCTGGTAATATAGACTAATTCTCTAGCCTTAATGAGAGCGTGGCAATTAAGCTTAATAAGCGGTATAACAACTGAAGGTTGTACAGGCCTACGCACCTACATGTAGTCATGATGACCAGGCAGTTAAAAACTTCTATGAAGATGTTGAATTGGCAATGTGGAAAGGAAAGACTCATTATACTGTACTAATGGGCGACTTCAATGCCAAGGTAGGGAAAAGGCAGGCAGGCGACCAGGCAGTGAGTCATTATGGCATTGGTTCTAGGAATAGCAGGGGGGAGTTACTAGTTAAGTTTGCTGAACAAAATAACTTAAGAATCATGAACACCTTCTGCAAACGGAAGAATCGAAAGTGGAAATGAAAAAGCCCTGACAGGGAGGCTACAAATGAAATTGACTTCATGATGCGGAGGACGTGGAGGTAATCGGGAAGGTGCGATGCAGTGACCACAGGATGGTAAGGTCTCGAATTAGTCTAAATCTGAAAAAAGAACGAAACAGGTTAATAAAAAAGTTCATCAACGAATTAGTGGTGAGAGGGAGGGCAGAAGAGTTCAGGATCTCGCTACAGAATAGATAATTAGATCTAACCGAGGATGACATTACCCTAGAAGCAATGAACGATAATTTCAGAGATCATTACTGAGTTCGCTGTAGATGTAGGCGGTAGGATAGTTAGAGAGGATGCCAGTAAGCTGTCTAAGGAGACGAATGATTTAAGAAATGCCAAAGTATGAAAGTTTCTAATCCAACAGACTAGATAGAGTTGGCAGAGATATCAAAGCTAGTCAATAAGCACAAAGTGGCCGATATAAGGAAGTGGCAGAGATATCAAAGCTAATCAATAAGCACAAAGTGGCCGATATAAGGAAGTAAGAAAATTGAGCATGCTGTAAAGAACGGGGGATGCCTTAAGGTAAAGAAGAAATTGGGCATAGGCAAAAATCAGATGTATGCGCTAAGGGACAAGGCGGGCAATGTCATCACGAATATGGACAAGATAGTCAAAGTAGCCGAGGAGTTCTATACTGATCTCTACAGTAGCCAAAGAAGTCAGGGCGATAATGAGATTTGCAGTAGGGAAATGCAGTCAGATGTTCCGCCAGTGACAAAGGACGAAGTTAAGCAAGCATTAGAAACTACGAAAACTGTTGAAGGACGGGGGGGGGGGATATCGTGCTAAAAAAACTGGCCACCCTGTATATGCAGTGCCTGGTGTCATCGACGGTACTGGAACCATAGAAGAACGCAAACGTTATCTTAATTCATAAGAAAGGGGACGCTAAGAACTTGAAAAATTAGACTAATCAGCTTACTATCTGTTAGGTATAAGGTATTTACCAAAGTAATCACTAATAGAATCAGGACAACTTTAGACTGCAACCAAGCAAAAGATCAAGCAGGTTTTCGGAAAGGATACTCTACTATCGATCAAATCCATACCATCAACCAGGTGATAGAAAAATGCTCGGAATATAACCAGCCCTTATACATAGCATTCATTGATAACGAAAAAGCATTCTACTCAGTAGAAACCTCGGGGGGCATGCAGGCATTGCGAAATCAGGGTGTAGACCAGCCGTATGAGAAAGTGCTGGAAGACATATATAGGGGCTGCACAGCAACCATAGTTCTGTATAAAGAAAGTAACAAAATTCCCATAAAGAATGGTGTTAGGCAAGGAGACACGATCTCACCAGTACTATTCACAGCTTGCTTAGAAGTACAGTCAAACCTCGATATAACGAACACGCATATAACGAATTATTGAATATAGCGAACTATTCCGAAATATTTTTGTCAAGCACATGTATTTTAACTTCCCATAGCAAACGCGGTTCGGCATAAAACGGATATTACGAACTTTGCGACGCCAAGCACTACCTGACTTTAATAGCAGGAGGCAGGCTTCGTTGCACTACATGTGTGTTATGCGGCGCAGCAGATGTTCAGGATTACCTCGCATGCGCTGACAGCGCCACAGATGCCACGACGGCATTGGGAGTTGACAGCCGTAGAAATCTATGGCCTCAGAGATTACCACTGCGCGCCTGTTTGTGCTCACGGCGGTGATCTCGGAGGCCATAAGAAATCGTTTGCATCTCACAATCGCCGACAGCGCCGCTTCAGCAGCGGCGGCAGCGGCACAATCGAATGTTGTTTTTTGCCTTTTTGGATGGAGGAAGGAAACAACTTGCTCTTTTGGTTTTTCGCCATTCGCGTTTTTTGGTTTTAGTGTTAGCAGCGGTGTAGGCGTCGTAGCGTTCGGCGGAGGCTGCGTCGGTCGTCGTGTCGAGTGTGGTGCGCGGGTGTGCGTAGTGCTGTGATGGCGGTGAATGTGAAAAAAAGAGCAGAACTGACGTTAAAAACCAAGCTCGAGATAAAGGCAGTTTACAAGAGGAGACTGATTGACACTCTTCTCGTGAAGCTTCTTATGAAGCAGGTCTTGAAGATCGACTTGCTGGGAGCATTAAAGCGGCATGGGACAGCGTGAAAGGTGAAACGATTGCCAACTGCTTTCGGCACGCAGCTTTTGTTCCAGCAGAGGCCCGCTCATCAAGTGACGATGGGGACGAAGCAGAAGCAGAGCTCCGCGAGCTTCTGACATGAGGTGACATGCCCGCAACAATGACTGTAGAGGACTTTGTAGGCGGCGACGACATCGCGGCCACCACGGCTGTACTGACGGACGCCGAAATCGCTGTGGACGTTTCTGAACATCCCAGAGACGAAGCTCGGGCTCACCGTGCAAACGATGAGAACATTTCGACTTCACAAGAAGCGCTTGCTGCATTGGATTTACTGTGCTGCCACTACAGTGCTATTGAGAGCCGTGGGTTTGCCCTTGTTGAGTGTTTGCAAACTGTGGAACAGGGCTTGATACGGAACGCGACCAACACAAAAAAGCAGGCCGCGATAACTCAGTTCTTTGCGCGTAAATAAACGGACGTGACCCAAGAAGGCACCCTCCGAGTTGCTGTGCCTTCTGATTGAATTTTGCTGCTCTTGCATGGATCTTCTACGAAATTTTATATTACGAATTATGGATAGAGCAAACTATTTTTTGATTTTTTATCTGTTCGTTATAACGAGGTTTCACTGTATTCAGAGACTTAGAATGGGAGCAGTTAGGGATAAGGGTAGATGGAGAATACCTCAGTAATCTGTGATTTGCTGACGACATTGCCTTGCTAAGTAACTCGGGAGATGAACTGCAAAGAATGATTGATGACTTAGACATGAAAAGTAGAAAGGTAGGCTTGAAAATCGTTATGCAGAAGACTAAGGTAATGTTTATAGCCCAGGGATGGAACAGCAGTGTACGTTACGTAGCGAAGCACTGGAAGTAGTAGGCGAATATGTCTACTTAGGACAGGTAGTAACCGCAGATCCGGACCATGTAGTTACCTATGGGGCTGAAACGTGGAGGCTAACAAAGAGGGTTCTGCTTAAGGGGAGACACTGGTCTTAAAATTAAAATTTTTATTTTTAGAGATATAATAACGAAATTGGGTGTGTATATGTATTTCTTCCTCCTGTTTTCAAAAATGTAATTAGTTTTACTCTATCTCAATTAGTTCTAATGTTATTGGGAAATAACCAAAGCCTAATTTGGTAATTTCTTACGGGTCGTTAGGACAGTTTCCCTCAATATTTTTTCGTTCCGATTAAAATGTAGTTGTAGCCAAAGACCTGCCATGTGGAGCTATGCTATTTATATTATCATTGATGTACATCACAGTATAAAAATATTCAATTATGTAGATGCCCCACAATTCGAAAATATAATTAGCTGACATTATTGTTCAATAAATTTGATATGTTCAACTTGGCAATATAAAAATAGCATAGCTCCACAGTTAAAACCTTTCTGAATTCAACGGTATATGATTTATTAAAATTGCACCACAAAAACCCAATGAAAAGTTCCGTAAGGCTAGTCATGTCACCAAAAAACATGAAGCTGAGAAAAACTCATTTGAAGTTTTGACACTGAGTGCAGAAAATATTGGGAAGAATCTTCGACAACGGATGTTACTCAGATGTTCCCTATCAGTTTCCCTACAAAACAAAACAAAAAGTGTCTTATTCCATCCAAGGAAACATTTAAAAAAAAATGTCGAATGTGTAAGTGTGATGAAATTATAGAGGTTACTTTCGAGAAATTAGGGGTTGACTTTTTTTTTTTTTTTTTTTTGAGGTGAAAGTGAGGACCGGAGCCAAGGAGACGAGAGCTCCACCAGGCAAACAGTTGGGGAAGAGAACTGCTTCGCTTATTCTTGGGGAAGAGAACTGCTTCTGTTCGAAATCGCAGTTTTCGCAGACAAGCAGAAGCTTTACAGCAAGGCCGTACTCCTTATCTGTTGCCTTGCTCAAACGCAGACTTCCTGCGCCGCAGGTTCCGCACTTCGCTTGTGCGAAAAAATCGTTCAAAACCTTCAAGTCCACAATCGCGAACTGGGTACCGGCATCAGCTGTCTGATAATCCGCACTGACGCCAAGAAGGTCAAACTTGCGCTGGGTTGCCGACTTTTCAGACAGAACGGACTTTGCTTGCGCCGATCGCTCAACACGCTGCGCCTGCTCGGTCGACGAATAGTACACAGCATCAACACGAAGTGTACCACGATCCGAGATACGATTCGTGCTGCAACTTGGTCCCGCGGTGTCGTCATCGGGCAGCGTGCTTGATGTACCCGGCGGATCCAACGAGTCCGGCACTGCAGGCCCCGGCGACGCACTGGTGGCCGCTGCCTGCTGTTTTTTGTTCCACGGACGTTTCTTCCGGCTTCCAAAAGCTCGTTGCGTGCTCGGTTTCAATCGACTGTCTCCCAGCATCTTGATCGCAATGAGAAACTCCCGGCACAAGGCGGAAACACGGCGTGTAGAGAAACACGAGCGCAAAAACAGACGCACACGAAGCGACAGCCACAGCGGCGAACGCAAGAGAAAGAAAAAAAAATGACGTAGACGGTCACACCAGCCAATGGGAGGCGCAGAACGGCGCGCGCGGGAAGCGCGCCGCGTGCGAGCCAATCAGCGACCCGAAAACGGCCTTCGGGAAACCGGCCCGAACCGCCGCTCGGCTTGAGCGACGCCATTTTGAGATAGCTCAAATTGCGCACAAAGAAACCAGCTTCATAACAAGCCCAAGATGGCGGCGATCGGCCGGCTGCAACGCCGGCGGCGCGCGCAGGAAGTTCGAACAAAGTTTCTCTTTTCGGGGCCATTTCGTCGCTGCCGTGGTGTTTTGAAAGCCGATTTTATCGCATTTCCCGACCGAATTCAGTGTTAATAATTTTACTGTAGATGCTCGAAAGGACAAACCTTCCGAAAATGAGTTTTTCCCAAAATCGACTTTTTGACCATTTTCGACTGTTTTAAGACCCGCGTCTCCCCTTAAGGTAAGGACAACGCAGAGGGCTATGGATCGAAAAATGATAGGGGTAACATTAAAAGATCTGAATCGTGGAGGGTGGGTCGGAGAAATAACTCAACTTACTGACATTCTAGTGGAAATTAATAAGAAATGGGCATGGGCAGGACATGTAGTGCGAAGAGAGGATAACCGATGGTTGCTTAGGGTAACAAACTGGATTCCAAGGGAAGGAAAGCGTAGCAGGGGGTGGCAGAAATTTAGGGGGGCAGATGAGGTCAAGAAGTTCACAGGGGTCAAGTGGATGCAGCTAGCACAGTGCCGGGTTATTTGGAGGAATATGGGAGAGGCCTTCGTCCTGCAGTGGGTATAGTCAGGCTAATGATGATGATATACTTGATTGACTGCAACATGCCTGTTGCCTATTCTAGGCTGTGACATATTTAGTCACTCACGTGAGAGAACGTGGGTCTCGTGTGTCATGTAGTTCAATTTGAAGTCACTGCTTGTTCACGCAGAAATGCATACAACACTGCTTGATCTCATTGACATACCATACTTTCTGTTAAAGGTACGGAACACTGGAATTTCGGTCCCAAATTTTTTTTCGGTGCAATGGGAAGATTGATGTCTAAAATGTTTGATTCTATAGCTGTATTGGTAAAAACGGCGTAGAAAATTTTTACCGAGAATTTTTCTATCAGTGCATGCGGCAGTTTTTTGTAGTCCGATTCTGGAAACCTTGAGGAGTGACCACGATGATGACTGGTGGTCGACAAAAAAGACGTACCGAAAACAAATATAAATTTCGCTCGCGCCAGGCAGTAATTCCACATTTTTTGTTTTGAGTAACGTCCTTTTCAGTTTCAAACTCAAGGTCGTCACTGGGTACTATCATCGCTTCATTCACGGAATTCCAAACACTGTGGCGCCATCAAGTGGCAAAACCTGAAAGCATGCCTCTCGCAGTTCGAAAGGAGGGGTGGCTTTTATTTAAGGATGCTGTGGAGTAAGTGCAAAATATAATGAATTATGATAAGCACTCCTAGAAGAAAACAGTGTGCACTTGTGAAAATCGGCGATATTTTGCTGACATGTAGTCACGGGGGGTACTACACCGAAAGTAATAGAGTTGCTCCGCTAGATAGCTCCTCTGGGTTTTTTTACGCGATTTTTGATGGCAAATTGAAATTTTAAAGCCTCTTTTCTTTGATATTGTAGTGCTCGATCTGTGCTATATGAGGCAAGGTCTTTTCATCTCCACCATAATCTCCTTACATATTTTGGCTAGTGTTCTGTCCCTTTAACGGTTCATTAAAACTTGAGGTTTCAGTGGATAGTTGTTGCGTGAGCTGTATGTACTTTAGCAAACTTTTGGCAAGCACTGCTGTGATTGCATTCGGTTTCAAACTAGCAAGACAGGTCGCATTTGGAAGTGGGAGGTCTCTCTTCTGCCTCTGTGCGAGTTGTCAACTCTTCCTTTTTTTTTTTCTTCGAGAGCTTTCCGGTGCCTTGTGGCATTGCCCAGTGTTGGATGTCTAACCGTAACGCCTGTGTTTAATTTAACGAAAATGAAATTCTTCCAGTTTCCCTCAATCGAGAGAGTAGTTGTAATCATGAAGTGGGTATACAGTCGAACCCGGATATATCGAACTCGAAGGGGATCACAAAATAGTTCGATATATGATAATTCGATATACAAAAATCAGCTTAGGACGGCACTTACGATGCGAAAAAACGATACTGTATTTGTCGTGTAGTCAACTCACTCGCATAATGAACCCTCCCTCCACTTTTGCACTCGAGAATTTGGAAAAAAAAAAATAAAAGCGTTAAGGCCAGCTCGCTCACATACAAACGATCTCAGCGACGAGCGGCAGCGACAGAGCAAAAAATTTCCAACTTGTTGGAACTACGTCCCTCTGCTGTAGGAGCCACCGCCGCAGCTCAAAACAAAGTTTCTGCGTCGCCGCGGCAGAAACCGCCAGCGTTATCGCTTGCATGTCGCACTCCGTTTCGGTCATCCGCAGCTCATTTCTTGGCAGCGTGCCAAGATGCTGCGCAGCAATAACGTCATGCCGTGTTTATCTTTTGATAGCTCCTGCTGGTGGCGGGGAGCGAACTTGGCAGACTGCCCGTGATGGCTTGATTGCACAAGCCTGCCCTACTGAAAAAACTGTAAGGGGCAATAACCTCACATTTTCTCACACAATCTCACTCAATTCACATAAGAAGTCACGTACAAGTCTCATATAATTGCACAAGTTCTCATAGCTTCTTGTACATTATCATAAATTATGTACAATATTTTATGATAATGATGTGCACAGATTTTATGAGGTTATTGCCCCATAGAACTTTTGGTTTTTCAGTTGGGTGGTTCGATTTATCACGCCGCGCTTGGGGCGGGCGTAGTCTACTGCCACAAAATCATTGGAAAGCGTGATAAAGTAGCTGCAAATGCTGTTTGAAGCGAAAAATGCGAAAAGCCGGTGTCATGATCGCAGCTGACCGCGTGCTTTAGTTGATTCATACATGCAAGTATAAACGACTCCAGCAAAAAAAAAAAAGCCACTTCCTAACGCCATATCTCACGCTACGCCGCGCGTACAGCACAATGATAAGAACAAACGACTCTCGCAAAAAAAAAAAAAAGAAAGATAGATCTGCCACGCACTACGGGTCCGCAACACGCTGGAGAAAGCGTCAGACGTTCTGTCTGGAAACGTGCTGAGCTGGCTTGGCGCATGCGTAGCGCGTGCTACTGCGAACGAAGGCCGGGAAAGAGGAAGGAGAGAGATAGCTCAGCAAAAGAATGGGCACACCCTTGCGCTTCGCTCTATCTGTCCCCTCTCGTTCCCACTGGTTCTCTCTGGTTCATTCACGCACATGGCTTGCAAACATCACGTGCTGGTGCGCGGGAAACGATAACCGCAGATGCGTGCGCCCTTGGGGAATGGGCGCGGCGCTGCCCTAGCCGAACTGTCCCCTCTCATTCATTCCGCGCGTGGCTTGAAAACGTCACGCGGAGTTCGATGTATCGAATGACCAGTGAAATTGAGTTCGATATATGACGCGGCTTTGCTATACTTTTACATGAGATTTTCAAGGGGATATTCCGCGAGTTCGATATAACCAAAATTCGATATACAGTTGAATCCCGCTATAACGAAATTAACGGTGCACGCCTCTTCGTCGTCGTAACGCCTGGTGTTAGGCCAGCAGAGTGTACGGGTCGACCTTCGGCAAATCCGGCGTGCCTGAAACAGTTCACAATTATTGAGCGCCCCAGTGTGCTCCAGGCAGCAGACATAATCTGCGGTGCCACGTACAAGTCCACCTTCGTGTCTCGGCCGGTTTCAGTGTTAAACAGCAGCCGCTGAATTAACCTCCCGCGGTAAGCACGCTTCAGGCTAAGAATCACGCCCTGATCGAGAGGCTGTAAGACAAACATGCAATTGGGAGGGAAAAACCTCAGCTCCGTGTTAGTGAGCTTGACTTCGTCGGAGTGATGCGCTGAACAATTGTCCAGAAGCAAGCAAACTTTACGGCCCTGCCGTTTCACGTTGCGGTCAAAGGCCACCATCCACTCGGTGAAAATAGCGCGGGTCATCCATGACTTGTTCGCCTTGTACTGCACAGGTAGGCTACGAGTTCCCTTAAAACAGCGCGGTTTGGCACTTTTGCCTATGACTAACGGCGGACGCTTGTCCGAGCCATCCATGTTTGTGCAAAGCAGCGCTGTGATGTGTTTTTTGCTGTGTTTGCCGCCGTGACAGCGCCACCCCTTGAAGTCGAACGTCCTAGCCAGCAACATCTCGTAGAATAGCCCGGTCTCGTCGGCGTTGTATATGTCTGCAGGCGCGAAGGTGCTTAAAATTCTGGCCATGTTACTCGCCTTCCAAGCAGCTGCTCCGTCCACGTCTGCTGACATTGACTCGCCGCACAACACTTTTCCAACGATGTTATGGCGGGCCTTGAAACGGTTTAGCCAGCCCATGCTGGCTTTAAAATTTACATCAATGCCAAGTAGGTATGCATAGTTCAAGGCTTTATGCTGGGGACGTTGCTGGCTCGTGCTTCCACAAACCACGCATACACTGCTTTGTCCAACTCTTCATGGAGGGGCCGCGTCACCTTTTTGTGCTTCGAGGATGTGTCTGAAGCAAGTGCCATTCTCACGCTGTCCTTATTGCCTAGAATCGTTGACAGCGAACTTGCAGGAATTCCGAAGTCTTCAGCAATTGCCGCTTTCTTCCTTCTGCTTTCTGCTTGGGCGATTATTTGAGCTTTTTGCTCAAGGGAAAGAGTTTTGAGTTTTTTCACTTGAGTTGCCATCGTGCCCTGCGGATGAAAACTCGTCGTTGTCAAAGAGAAAGGCAGCGAGTGAACAACGCGACCACGACACAAAGCCAAAATGGCAGAACTGCAATCACGTGATTTCATGCTTAATGTGGCTTTGGATTTGACTTGGACTTCTCGCCAATAAAACTAGTTTCGGTTTCGATTTTGCCCGCGAAATTTTCGTTGAAGCGGAAACGCTCTGCAAAAATGGTTCGTTGTGCAGAGAAATTTAGGCCATTAATGCTTATAGGATACTCGCGGGGAATAAAAAATTATTCGTTGTCACAGAAATTTCGTTGTGGCAGTATTCGTTGTGGCGGGATTCAACTGTATCCGGGTTCGACTGTGTTATTGCCACTGTCCTGTCATCTCGTTCCATCATTCAGCTTCTGACGGCAACATTTGTTGCGCTTAGGCTTCCTAAAACTAGCCTCATTGCGATGGCACATATCCATAGCCGACGACAGATTTTTTGGACATGCTTGATTATTTGGACTTCTTACCGGCCTCAGGACATACCTTAGAAAGTCAGTGTATTACGCTGCTCAAAATTTCGGACACTCTAAGGAGGGCTATACGTTTTTTCGGACATTCCAAGCCTCAGCCAGGCCAACTGTCGCACATTTTGAGCGGTGTTGCCGCTTTCTTGTTTGTTCACTTTTTTCTTCGATAGCCTCGAAACCGGTGCTGGCCTTGCGTGTGCCGCTCCTCGGCTAAACTGACGCTGGATCGAGGCTATATTATTTGCCTAGCAACTTCTGTTTCCGGGACAACGTTGCTGCCGTCGCTGCTCGGCGCCGGAGTGCTTTGACTGCCAGTTCCTCTGTGTGTTTGCCGTGCGCTTCATGTGCATTGCAGAGCGTAGTGAATAGGCCTAGCCGTGACCGTGCTGATGCGAAAACTATGTTCTGCTACTACTGTGGCTCGCATTGAATTGAATCTGCTTCAGTTCTTCAAGAAGATGTTTCCAGATTTTATAAGTAGTTTTTTTGCATGCAATGCAGTGCGAGAAGGCACTGAAGGAAGTCTGTGTTGTGATCCAGTGGTTGGTGGTGGTGGTGTGCCTCGCCAGTGGGAAAACCAACTCTGTCAATTTGCTTGGAGCACTTAGTGCGCTCGCCGATGTGTGGAAGTGTGTAGCACCCACAACGTTGCGCAATTGCTTCCGCCGCGCGGGATTTGTGCTTTTGCATTTTATTGCTTGCTTTCCTCTTTCAACTGATCTGCTAAGTGGTGCATTAAACAACTCCTGGATTCCCAGAAGTTTTCAGATTCAGACTTGGCGCTTGCATTGGGTGTGACTTACCAACATTAGTCTCGATTGGTTCATCATTTTGTGGGGAAAGTGGTTTCCATTGTGAGCCAAGTAAGGAGCTCTGCAGTAAGTGGTTAAAGTATCAGGACTGTGAATACTCCTTTTTCATAAGATGTGGCGCCCTTTTGGGGCGTGTTGAAGATTAGTCTGCAGCTGGCGGAAAACAAACTGTTGGGCAAGACGCAGCTGCATTCCAGGTCCACGAGTCACTAACTGCAGCTGCAAAGTGTCAGATGTGTGCTCGACATTTGCAGCGACCTGTTACTTACCCAGATGGCACATACGCTTGTTTTGGACCAGTGGAGATGCTTGCTTTGCGCGGCTATGCAAGAATTACGGAATAAATGGCTCTCTGTCCAGAGCAGCAGCTTGACTATTCGGTTAAAAAAATGGGAAGAAACGCTCACTGTCCTTGTTTGTTGGCCTTTGTCATTATCGTGCACGTGTGCTTGGTGGGCTTCTCTGTTGATAGGTCTCTGACGCTTGCAGTTTTTGTGGCAGCTTTTAGTCGACTCTCTACAGCCTTTGGCAGTTTGCTCAAAATTTAGAGCTGCCATGCATGTGCTTCTAATGGGCTTCTAATGGCTTTATGGTGTTGAGTGTTCCTGCTACTCGGCATTTATGGCCTTTTGGGGAAGCTGAATTGAACTTATCCTTTTTGTTGGAGGTCACTGGAGTTGCTGCACGTTTGAGAACTACTTGCAATTGCTGTTGGGTGTGTTCACGAATTGTGTGGACTTCAGAATAAGTGCAGCAACTTGCAAGGATGCTGAGCACACTGTCACCATAATGATGTCATTGTCTCTTCCTGCCTAGTCTTTGTTTAATGGTTGTGTAACCATTCGGAAGTATGAGCCAGCACTTCTTAATGTGGCACTCATGCAGTGTTTTCTGATATTTTGTATTCAGCCACATGTGGTTATGACATGCCATGCGTAGCAGCTGGTCTCCGTAGTGTTGCTACTGCTGTTCAGCCTGGTTCTTCAGGTAGATTATTTTTACGAATTTCCAATGGCCCTTCAGCTCATTTCAAACCAAAAGTATTTTGAGGTTACTTGTGCTGGGCTTCATGCAGAGTACTGAGGTTCCACTAACTTGTGCCACAAGCAGCACATGAAACAGTCTTGCTGTCTGAAACCACCAGTTTGCTGCGGCTTGCCCTGCCAGGGCAAATGTGCCGCTCAGTAAGCACTGCAACTTACGTATCCAGATTTAGACTATTCAGCGCCTGTTCCTGCGTTTCGCGTCACCGTCTGCCTAGTTACCCCCTCTTCCTCTGTGGCACAAACCAGTACTAAAGGCTTATTAGTCACTAACCAGTACTAATTATTAACTAGTCATTAACTACTTCTAATTAGTCATGAGTAATGAAAGATGACGCCATCGGTGACGTTATTGGCAGTGACGTATGACTGGATGTGATGTCATCATGTCACATCCGGTCATGTCTAATAACCGGAAGTGATAATGACATCATGCCCGGTCATGGCTGGTGATGACATCACCAGGAGATTCACGCATATACGAAGCTGACCCCGCCGGGCATTCGATCCAGGCCTCTGTGCAGCGCCTTTCATTTGGCGCTTCCTCGAACGCCGCACCACAGAGCACACAGAAATAGACATAGTACAAAAGGCGTCAGCAACGTTTAAAATTGGTTGACAGCATTTATGATTAGGACCTGTCTTTAAATGCGAACCTTTGCATCTTAGATCATGTGCTGGGCCACACAAAGGCATCTGCTTTGGTCCCTTGTCTCTTTTTATGGCTATTTGTGGAACTTTGTGTGTGTGGGCAATGCATTGCCACAAACGTTATTCCCAGTTCTGCTGCTGGTTGATAATTCACTTGCACAGGAGGTTCGGAGTGGGGTTACCTCGGTGAAATGTCAGGTGTGGGGCAGAGAAAGGGGCCATAGGTTGCACCGAAGGAAAGGAAAGGCTTGTGGCCTGTTTATTCACGTTGGTCTCGTACTGCGCACATGCTTGACCTGAACTGGTCACAGGGCTGCTGTAGTCTAGTTAACGCATGGAATGCATTGTACTTTTGTGTCGCTGCCATTCATTGGCAAGTCTTGGTTTGTTGCTTAATATGTTGCAGCACATCACACAATCGTTGTAAGCTCTTGTGCATTAATTCATGTAGTGTGTAGGCAGATGCCCTTTATGGTAGGTAGGCTCATGTTTCCCGCATAGCGCAAGTGAAGTACTGCATAACTACGGGTGGCTTGCGGTGTAGCCATTACTGTACCACAGCCAGTGCAGAATAGTTGCAGTTGACATTTTCTTTTTATTTCCTTTCAAACAGCCCGCTGCAGCGCTGAGGTTGTATCCCATGCAGGCTGGGCCTCATCTTAGAGACGGTACACACTTGCTTAGTTGGCATAATTTCAGTCAAGAAGTATTGTTTGCAAGGCAGCTGCCGAGACTGCATTCTGCAGCTTTCTTACTTTGAAAGCAGCTTGCAGTCCTTCTGAAGCGTGAATGAAGTGATTTGGAGGCCTGACGTCTTTTGTGCTTGTGCTTGCCCGTGCAGCTCGAGTCTGGTGGAACCGTGCTAAGCACGAACTGGGATGAGATCTCCAACAAGACCACTCCCATCAAGCCTCCGGATGGAATGGAGTACCGCAGGTGGCAGGAATGAGGACTTCCCAGTGTTCCTAAGCTTTTTGTTTGTTTGTTTGGTTTTTTCAGTTTGCATTGTATACACATATATTACATGCAGTTGTAAAGATCAGACAGTATACTTGATCATTGGATGCTTTTGTTTAAATATGTGTAATATAAGTCTTTAGTCTTTCACTAAATGCCTTTCACAATGGCCTTTTTAGCATGGACTGCTTGTAATAAAATGTTCAGTCCCTTTATGTCCATGCCGCGTTTTTAGCATGGACTGCTTGTAATAAAATGTTCAGTCCCTTTATGTCCATGCCCAGTTTTGTGCGTGCTGCAGTGGCATCAAGGTGCTGAAACTGCCTGATAACTTTGCACCTGAAATGTTAGGTACAGGGTTGCTAATTTTTTATTGAAGACAGTTCATCATGGTGGGTTAGTCAGTGGCTGTTATTTATGCCTGCCAAGTTTGAGGCTGTGAACTTCATTCGCAGCTGATGTCATTAGATGCTAATCTGTAATATCTGTGCTCACGAGAGGAACCTGAATGGTCAAGTTCAGTCTGGAGGCCTCTGCCGCATTACTTGGTACATCATAGCGTGTAATACCCACACCATTTTTATTCAAAACTCTTGACTAGAGTGCAAACACAAACTTTGTAGAGAACACTATTTTCAAAGAAGGAATACTGTGGAGCAGTTGCTCAAACGCTGTATATGGAAAGGAATGTTAGTGTTCCTCTCGTGGGTTTTCATTTGCTTTACCTTAGGTTGGTTGATTTACACCCTCTCCATCACTGGAGATGCAAAGCTACAGTCGTGTTATGAAAGGGCTATGGTGTGCACGCTGACTAGCTAGCTCTCCTCATGGTCTCCACCACAGCTTTGGTCGTAGTTGTTGAGTGCTGCTAGTGCTGGTGTCGAACAACTGCAGTGGGCTGTGCCGGGCCCCGCTCTGCCTCCGTGGATGTTTGCCACAAGCTCCCACCTGCAATGAAGAGGGAGACTGTAATGTGGACGCGCATACTTGACCTGCACAATCAAGCATACTGTGCACGGTGGAGGCTTTGTGCAGGGTGAGCTGCAAGAATTGCAGTAGAATATCAATAAATTGCTTAAATGGAATTGCCTCGAACTGAACAAAAAACTGAATTGGTTTTGTGCTAAGACAATGTAAACAGCATTCCAATTGGAACTCAGACTATCGTGTAAACAACTACAGACAGGCCTGAAACAACTAGTTGGGCATGCACAGTAACTTATGTCAAAGCCCCGGTGGTTTTAGATTTTCTCATACAACACACTCGTTGCTTGTAGCTTTTTAGGTCAAGTGTTTATTAGGTGTTGCATGCGATGTTTGCAATTTAATCATTGAAGTAAAGCTAAGTATTGCTGATGGCAGTGCAGAAGTACCCACAAACTTGCATTAGGAAGAAAGAAATAGACTGATAGTGGTTGCTTCGTAAAACTTGTGAATTATGCCATTCATCATGTGCCTCATTCTTAATGAGGATACTCCAGGAGAAGCTGCGGCAGGCATTCACATTACATTTTGGTCTGGAATGAAAAAAAAAAACTGGTTTAGCTTCAGGTAAACCTAGTGTGAAGCGAAAACAAGCATTCACGTTAACATGGTATAAAGCTCTTTATTCAACAGAAGGTTTTTCTTTACTTATGACTAGGAAGAGACTCCGGTGACCCGCAAAGAAGTTAGTCTTGGTTTGAACTTTGCATCCTGAGAGTCCATGGCATGGCTGCGCACCTAACCAAGTCAAGGTTCTGTTTTCATATTTTTTTCTTGCATATTATACATTGATTTAAAGAAAGGCACAGCATCTCCTGACCTTCAAGGTTGTCCAAGGTGAAAACTTGCGTGGAGCTGACGGCTCACAAATTGGGGCCTTATGGACGTGCGCCAGCCCGAGCAGTCTGCATTGGATGCGCGGTGCTTGCTTTGTTTCAGAGCATAATTCCCGATATTCCTGCAAGCTGTGGTGTGGTTGGTTGCGCCACGAAGCACAGAAAAGAAAATCTCACCTGTTATCACATGTTAGGTTTTGGGGGAAGGAAGGCACAGTATAGATTTAGGTGAACACCACAAAATCGTGGATGCCCGCACTTAATTGGGTCAAGGTTCTGAAGGTCAAATTAGTGTCGCGAAGACCTGCATAGTCAAGGTCTCGCTTCCTTTGTCAATTGGTTAAGGTTAAAACCGTGCATACGCGACAGCTCGAACAATCTATGATAGTAATGCTTTTGCTTCAAAATTGGCGTATATGCCATAGCGTGGGTTTTTCTGCAGCATGGCACATGTTGTAACGAGTAGAATAAGACGGCAAACATTGACGGGATCAGTTCCACACACTACACTCAGCTTTGTCCTCTGACCTCGGTTCAGAGAGGTACGCGGCATTGCCCCCCCGACTCGACGCTGGGAGTGTCCTTAAACTAGATGCACACCGGAGAAGCAGGGAACACAAAGCTGCACACGCGCAAAAGATCGCTGCCTCTCATAATACGGTTTCATTCGCACTACGTGAACAGTTTCAGCACTTGAGCGCCGCCGTGTTGAAGGTCGTTGGTCCCAAGGAGCAACTTGTAAGTTACATTACTAAGACTCCAAAGGACCTCGTACGGGCCAAAGTAATGGCAAAGTAGCTTCTCGGAGAGTCCTCGATGGCGCACTGGTGTCCAGACCCATAAAATATCGCCAGGCTTAAGAAAGTCTCGGTGTCGGAGGGTGTACAGACAGGCATCGCGGTGCTGATGTTGAATACGGCACTGTGCGAGCTGGCGCGCTTCGGCTCGCTGCAGAAATATGCCGACGTCCGCATAGGCATTGATGGCATCGTCACAGTGACTTATGGGTAGCATAGCGTCCAGCATTGTGGTGACAGGACAACCGTAGACTAGCTGGAATGGCGCAAGACGTGTCATCTCCTGTTCAGCAGTATTGTATGCAAAAGTTGCATACGGAAGAACTTCATCCCACGTGCGATGTTCAACGTCGACGTACATAGAAATCGTCTGCAAGTGTTCTATTGAGGCGTTCAGTCAGTCCGTTCGTTTGCGGGTGGTAAGCGGTAGTCCTAAGATGACGTGTGGGTAAGACTGAAGAGAGCCTGCAATAGTTCGGCCGTAAAGGCTGCACCGTGGCGCAGTACGATGGTCTTAAGAAAAAACTGGGTTACTTCAACAGCAGTTGCACGGGAAAGTGGCTGTGTCTCGGCATATCGCCTTATTTATTACATACTGCAGGCCGTGAGGCCCAAGCAGGAGTGAATTAAAAACTTAAAAACAAATTATTACAGTGATCAGTAATATCAAAATACTAACAAAGCAGAGCACAAACAGCAAGATATTAAAAATGATAATAGCAGAGCGTGAAATTATGCTAAGCATGGTCATTCATCAGGTCAAGGGACTATTCAGGAGGCTGGCAAGCTGTTCCAATTATTAATGGTCTGGGGAAAGAGTTGAAATAAGCTAGACTTGTCAAAGTACTGGGTCAAAGAGGGTGGGAGTGTCTGGTTTGTCTGGTGTGCGATAGTATTGGGTACGGTGAAGGATTTATTCCAAGTTTATGATTAAAAAATGAAAATTTCAATCGAAAAAATTTTCGCCGGGACTGAAGGGTAGGTATTGAATCCAGTTGAATTAGCGCAGGACAGAGACAGTTCGACTGTACTGCGAAAACATGAATCTGACAGCTTTTCTTTGGATCCGCTCTAGTGCGTTTATGTTGGTAATAGTATATGGGTTCCATAAAATACAGGCATACTCTCTTATAAAGGTTTCGTATGGCCAACCTTTTAACTTGGAGGGGTGCATCCTCAGTAATGGAATCGGGAATTTTTCCTGATGCAATGAAGATTGCTAAAGTCTCAGTAATTTTTAAGGGAGGCAATAGAAACTTGCCAACTAATCGCCAACCAATATCCATCTTTCCAGTTTTTAGCAAAGCACTAGAAAAAATTCTATCTCTCAGAGTAACCAAGTTTTTCGAAATCCATAAAGTTATAACTACTGCGCAGTTTGGGTTTATGAAAGGCAAGTCCACGGAGATGGCCCTGTTAACGTTAAAGGAACATATTTTGCAAAATATAGACTATAGCAAGTTCACAGTAGCTCTTTTCGCGGACTTCAGTAAAGCTTTTTGACTGCCTTGACCACCAAATTCTAATCCAAAGGCTTGAAACATATGGAATTCGTGGGCGATGCTCAGACCCAATAAAATCTTGCCTTAAAAGTAGAGCTCAATTTGTAAACATACACCGATATAACTCGTCGCTTCTCCCAGTGAAATATGGCGTCCCGCAGGGCAGCGTACTAGGCCCAGTTTTTTTTAATGCCTTCATTAATGACATTGAAAGTATAGACAATAGAATTTATTATTTATGCCGATGATGGCACTTTGTTAATTTCTGGTTTTAACATGAATGATTTAGTACTGAAGTCCAACGAGGTTTTGGAAAAATTGTCAAGATAGTCAAGACAAAATCGACTTAGAATTATTGCTGGCAAAACAAAAGCAATTTTTTGCGCAAGGAATAAGAAAGTGCCAGCTAACATTTCCTTTCAGCTCGATCACCAAGAAATAGAAATTGTTCACGACCATAAAATTCTTGGAGTATATTTTTCGTCCAACTTAAGCTGGGACACTCGCATTGGTTACCTAAGCAAGAAATTATCTTCGATAACTGAAGTTTTATCACGCTATCGCAGCGTACTAACTGAAAAAAATCTTAATCTATCAAGCTTTGTTTGCTTCCTATTGATCTTCCGGCACCTTAGTTTGGTCACGGCCGGTCTCGAGGGAGAGAGCGCGCGCTCTTTCTTACGGCCTTCTCAATCGCTGCGTGAACAATGGGAACTTATCTCCTTGAGGTACGCTCTCCGCCGCCGCAAGGGGCGCGACCTGCTCACTGTTCGCTCCGCATCTGCTTCAGTGGCGGCGGGTGGCTTTTGACTGGTTTCGCGCTGTCGCCCGCGGGTTTCGTGGTGACTGCAGCTTCTAAATGAAATATTACCGAAGGTAGATGCTGCAGCGGCATTCTGTCAGCGGGCTACACACGTGAATAGAGTCTGTATATTAAAAAACACTGTCGCTCAGCAAACGTTCGACAAGCATATGACATGTATTGCGGCATGGTATCTACTTTTCATTTTAATCTGAACTTTTTCCCAAGCCTGTACAAGAAGATGAATAAAAAAAATGAATGAGCAGTGATCACATCGAAGCTTCTTCAAGGCAAACATAACAGCAACAATGGCTAAACAGTCTTTCAGCGCTAGATGAGAAACCATCGAGGTAACACCGAAGATGAAAATAATTTTATAAAAATGTAATGTAAGTTGCACAATGCTTACATGACATAAAAATGCTTTTAAGTTTTGTTATCAATTTTGATATAATTTATAGACCAGCAAATGTTTTATGTTGTATTATAAACATTATTTTAATTTTGCAAATAAATGTTGGTTTAATGAAATGTTTACATGATATGATTATTTCATGAAAAAAACAGGAAATCTATTTCAAGCACTAATTCCTAGCAATATTTTCTTTTTCTAGTATGTTTTTGAACTAATAGTTCCTTGTAACTATCTGTGTAGTAATGCCTGCCTTAGAGAGCAGTCGCTGCCCCATTATTTTGGTAGAATGCTTTGCTTATTACACATTCGCCACTGTTACTCAAGGTACACTCCTCAATAATGGATATAAAAGCTTTTCTTTGTGCTATTTATTCAGGAGTTGTATGTCGCGCTGTATTGCGTAGTTGTGTACCGTCACCAATGGTAGGCTACATGCTCGTGCAGGGTTGTTTTATCATTTTCAAGAACGCTAGAATAATGCTGCATATATATATATATATATATATGTATATATATATATATATATATATATATATATATGCAGCATTCCATGTGAGAAATTTCTCAGAATCCTTCTTGTCAATTATGCTAAGAAAGTGACAGACAGGAACGAAAGGCCAGCTCCTTATGTGCACAAACCGTCCAGAAAGATTTTGAGACTAATTTTCTAGCCGCATGTACCGTTTTGATGAATGAGTGCAATGTGTTAACTTTGAAGGGCATTTTTTTTATTGCCGCTCTTTTCAATTATGCACATCTGTTTATGCCCATTTCCTTGATTAAATGTTTTTTTACCACTGTATTAAACTGACTACGACTGTCTACGTGTGCGTCAGCCGCGAGACTACGTATAGATCTGTCTTTCAACCTAGTGATTTGTTTTAAACGAAGCTAGAATAGCCCACTTCACTAGACAACTGAAATTTATACTGTATGCGTAACTTTTTGTTCCTTACTCTGAATCTGAGACGTGCTATGAATTTTCCTCAGTGCCTCTTTTGCTCTAAACGAAACCGGCAGCGGTTGACAGAATATCCACCGAACTGTTTGCCATGCACTAGCGTCAGGTCGCGCTATACCTGCTTAGAGCTTTCAAAGGCACACTGCATAAAATGGTTCATATAGTTTTGTGAAAAATTTAGGGGCAAAAAGTGTTGATGTAAGTGCACCCGAAACTTCATTCGACCGTGCGCGACAGCACTGACGAAGGCGCGCGCGCATTGACTATTTTATTGCTCATACACGATAAATCAGACGCTGATTATGGCTTCTTCCTATAAGCCATAAGAGGTGAAATATCAGGACCTGCCGGTTGCAACCGATGCGGGCGGAGCGAAGAGCGAGCGCGCGTTTCCCTTGCGCTTGAACGGCTGTAGCGGAGGAGCAGCAGTGGGGCGGTGGCGACCCCACCGAGGCGCGGCGGGCGGTGGAAACAGACCCCATTGGAGAGGCCGTAAGAGAAGAGAGAAACGCGCTCTCCCTCGAGACCGGCCGTGGTTTGGTGTGCAACCACAAAAGGTAATTTAAACAGGCTTTTCATGATACAAAAACGAATACTAATTCGTCACATTGGAAATATAGAATGTATTTCCAGTACAAGAAATGCCTCTCGGTTATATGAAATTGTATCTGTAGAACGCATTTATGAATTCCGACTGCTAAAAACATACTATTTTTCCTCTCCTGATATTAGAAACTACATGGCATCACTGGCAAGCTTATAACGCCGAAATACTAATATACCCACCAGAAATCTGGATGTACGGGAAATTCCACGATTCCGTACCTTTTACAAGCTCCAATCTTTGGCTCACAATCTACCAGCAATACTGAACAAATTTCTGCACATAGTAATCCCTAATCGAAAAGAGCTCAGGTCTTTGTTTTTAGAGCAATGAAATTCCTGTTTGCTGTTTTTTTTAAGCAATAAAATTCGTTTGCTGTTTTTATTTTTTTATTTATTTTTTTAGATCAAACAACTCATGAGTTGAAGCTACTGAATTTGTTTCACTTTCTTTTCCTTTTGTCATCCCGGATGTGAATTTCGTGTTTTGAACTGTAAGATCGGGGCCGGCTGCTGAGCGGGTGTTGAGCTCGTGCAGCGCTACCCGTACCACTGACATGGTAATGTCTCGGTCGAGCCACGCGTTGGGCAGCACCCCCTATGGCGGGTGGGTTTCCGTTGGCGTGTGTGGCAGATACTTTTGCTTCCAGGGCCTTGATAACGACGTCTTTTCCTTGTTGTTGTGTGGCGGTGTGTGTGAGGCAGGCCAGGCGATCGCGCTGGTATGACTTGGTCTTAGTTTCGTTTAGGAGGTGTCGAAGTAGGTTCATTCCATGTGCAACCACGATGTAATTGCCCGTCAGCTCGGTTGCAGATTTCGTTCCACTGCTGACGGCACAGGACATTGCAGTGATGTTGAATGGCCCTGTTTAAGTCGGCCACCTTCTTTTTCAATTTGCAATTTAGCCGTTGCCGCTTCCAGCGCGCCTGTATCGAACGTTCGGCCTCGATCAAATGGGCCAAACGACTGTCCATAGCTATGACGTCCTCGTCTGTTTTAATGGTCTTGATGGCCGAGTGCACTGCATCGCAGAGCTCTGCAGACCAGGTTTCAATGTCTGTGATGTCTTGCGGTGTGGTTGGTCGTCCCTTACGGAAACCGTTCGAGTCCGTGTAATGGTCTTGCCCCGAAATTGATGGGGATCGTAATTTCGAGGATGTAGCGGTCACTGCCCAGGTCAACGCCGGTCTTGCGCCAGTTATTTTGCCAGTGTCGTCGTTCTTGATGAATGTAAGGTCTGGTGTGGCGTCTCGTGCTACGGAATTGCCGATTCGGGTAGGATGACTGGGATCCGTGATCAGGGTACAGTCGTGGTCCAGGGTATCCTGTAGTAGGTCCCGTCCCTTTGCCGTGTCTTTCACGTAACCCCACGCTCGATGGGAGGCGTTGAAGTCTCCTCCAATCAGCAAAGTGTTGCATTTGGCTTAGGTGCTGGCTGTATGTAGCAGGGTCTTGAATTTCTGTTTGGTACTTGGGGTTACTGTAGATGTAAGCTATGAACAGGCTTTCCGTTGTTTGCTTGGAATGATTTCGGTGAATGTGTATTCCACCCTGCTGCAGCCTTGTCTGAGCTGATGTTCAATAAACGTGAGCCCTTTGCGGACGAATGTGCAGACGCCTCGTCCCTCCGCTGGGCTAACGTGAGCGCGATACCCAGCGAGGATTGGGTTCGCCGTTACCGTGGTGATGTGTTGTTGCAGCACTGCTCTCTTGTTGTTGTAACTGTGGCAGTTCCACTGCCAGACCGTAAGGCCCGGTAACGATCCTATTGTGGCTTGGGGCTGGGGCATGGTTGTGATGGAGTTGAGGTTTGCGTCTGTTTTTGTAGATATGGGTGGTTCGCGAATTGCTCAGCAAAGATGGGGCTGCATACTATGGGCTTGACGGTTTGTTCAATGAAGTCGAAGCGCTCTTGTATGGTTCCGTAGAACGGGGGGATTAGTTCCGCCAGCCGCGCCAGGCGTTGGTCAGTGACGGCAGCCGTGTCGGCGACAGTATTGCGGAGACGAAGGGGACGCTCTAGGCTTCGGTTTCAGCGCAGTTAAATCGGGTCTGATGATTTTCAACGGCTCAACTGATCAGGGTCTTAAAATACAAGGCCATGAAATACCTAGAGTAGCAGAATATAAATATCTGGGGGTATGGGTAAACGAACGATTGGCATACATTGGAAAGCATGAGCAATCACTCAAGGCCGAAGGGCGAAGGAATTCTGGGATAATGAAGCATAAGGCATTGTGGGGATACAATAGGTGTGAGGATTTTAGGGGTATTTGGAAAGGAATTATGGTGATCGGACTTACTTTCGGAAATGCGGTTTTGCCTAAATGCCTAAAATCAGAGGTACAGTCGACATTAGAAACAAATCAGAGATCCGTTGGACGATTAGCACTAGGTGCCCACGGCAGAACTACAAATGAGGCGGTACAGGGAGATATGGGCTGGGCATCTTTCGAAGTGCGGGAAGCTCAGAGTAAAATATTATATGAGGAACGCCTGAGGAAATTGGACAGTAACAGATGGGCAGCTAAAGTATTTAAATACCTGTACTTAAAAAGCGTTGACTCACAATGGAGGAAAAACTAACTAGTAAGTATGCTAGTCACAAGGACGGAGAAATAAAGAGCACTAAGCAACAGGTGAAAAACACAGAAGTTAAAAATTGGATAAATTCGATGGAAAAGAAACAGAGTGTGGAATTATACCGAAAGTGGAAAATGCAGATTAGTAAGGAAGATTTCTTTGATAACTCGAGGCAGTGCCCTACTTTTTGAAGCTAGATCAGGGTGCCTTAGAGCACGCAGCTACAAAAAGAAATTTAACAATGGAGATGACGCATGTGCTGTATGTGGTAACTCCAGTGAAACAATTGACCATATTATACTCGAATGTAATGGTATCCATCCGGAAGTTGATGCAGGCGCAATCACTGTTCCTGAAGCTCTGGGGTTTAGAGATAACAGTGGCCGGGTGAATAAGCCGGCGGTGGAAACTAGCAAAAAACGACTGGAAGATTGGTGGCTTAAAAGCAGAGAAGTGACATAATGTTAGTAATGTAGGAACAAAAATTTAGTAAATAGAATGATGGTTTAGTTAACCATTCTAAATCAATAATTAAGATATAGGGAGAAAAATGAGCATGATAGTTACTGCTACCACCCCATTTCAAAGGGGACGCTCCTATATTCCATCCATCCATCCATCTTTAGCGCCCTCCATGGAGACCCCGTCAAAACCTCCGCGCAGTGCGGCCGCGTCGTCTGCTCCCCGCCGCATAGAAAAGCATGCTGTCGTCTGCTCCGCGGTGCTTTCCAGCACGTGTTTGCGCGCGCGCGCTCGGTTGTTTCTCTCCTCCTCCGGTCGCATTCTGGCCGCCGTCGCGCTCCAACAAAGGGGGCAAGAAAAAAAAAAAAAAAAAAAAAAAAACCGAGTGAAAAACTGACGGCGCGCTTTTTCGCAAAACTCGTGAAAGTTTTTCTTCTTCTCTCTTTCGTGTTGAAACGATGGTTGCGTTTTTTTTTTTCTTTAGGTATCTCGTACCGGCTCTATCTCGCACCTCTGTTTGTAACTGGCGGTGCCGCAGCAGCCATCGCGGAACCAAGTCGGCCTCAAGAAACAGATATATGTCATTAATGCCATCACTCGGCGCTTATAAAGGGAAAACACATACGTTAATCGTTCTATCCTCATACGCGATCCTGCTTCAGGAGCTCAAAACTGCGCATTTGCTAGAGGAGATAACAACTAGGGATTGCACAGCGTAGCTGTGGAATTAAGAAGACAAAGGTTTACTTCGAGAGATGTCCCCGCCTGCATGAAAAGTCGTCAGGCATTTACTCGCTCTTCGTCTCGCGGAGAGAGGAAACTGCCGAAAAAATGGCATGCCTTGGCTTCTCGTCAGTGATCCAGGTCGTTAAGAAGCCTCTCATCATTAAAGGTAGATAAGTCATTGATTTCGGATGGCAGCGCCACAGCAGCGAACTCCCCCTGACCGCTGTCAGCAGGAACCAAAGGGTAAGGCGGCATGCTTTGTGCCTTTGTAGGGAACGCGTCCTAAACGCGCCGAAAGCAGGCACCACGGCGCCGGCAGAATCGCCTAAAACGTCTGTCACCAGAGTTGAATAGGCCACTTTGAAGTGAGCAGTCACAAATGGAAAGGAAGCTTCCCAACCAGCGCCCGGAGCACTCGTCGCTGAGTACACGCGTATCAAATCTCAACGAGAAGGCTGGACCCTTCATTCTCTGAACAACATGGAAGAGACATCAAGAAGTGCCGCCTCAAGTCCTTCAAAATACCTGGCGCTTGCCTCTGCCTTCGAGTACCGAATTCGCGTTCATTTTTTTTTTTTTTTGTCTGAGCCTGCCAACAAGCGCTCTTTGAAAACAATATCCGCGGCGATCAATTATAATTTCTCTTTCGAAAGCACCGCTAAAAAGCGTGCCTCCGGCCAGCCTCTATGTCAGCCGGAGCACAGAAAAAAGCAAAAATAAGAAACACCACTGGCAAAGAGCGCCGGCTTTGCGCGCAATCCGGCCTACACATTCAAAGATATTGTAATTTTTTGTCAAAACTCGCGTCGCAAATACCCTAACCCCTGCAAAGGGTTAGGAAAAGTGAACAAGAGGCTGCTCCTGCGCCTCTTCACTAACACAATGCTGTGCCCGGCAGTAAACATTTTGACTCCCAATTCACTGGACAGTGCCAGTACTGTGGGGAGGTGGCTGACACCTACCGCATGGTATGGGCCTGCCAACAAAACCCATCCCTTTCTCCCATCCCTAACCCTTCCCGGGAGGACTGGGAGGCGACCCTGCTTGGCTGCTGCGACCTACATGCCTTAACGCGGCGTGCGCGGGCGGCGGCAATCGCCAATGGGGTCCCTGACTATAGGTCTCCACCCAGTATTATAAGGCCGAAGCCCTTAAGGCTCCGCGTCAAACCTCCCAATATGAAATAAACGTTTTCACCACCACAGACGCACGACCATCCCCCCTCGTCCTCATTCTCCTTCTCCCGCTCCGCTTGCACGTGCGGCTGCCTGTAGCACGCGCTCCTGAGCGAGCGGGCTGCGCAGACTCCGCAGACAGCCGCACGCAGCGCGGGTGCAAATGCGCGTAGGTTTTGTAGTTCCTCTCCGCTTCGCTGGCAACCAAGCGCTGGCGTCGCGGAGCAAACTCCAGCTTTGGTTCCCTATAAGCAAGCACGATGGGTCACCGGCGCAGGAGCATTGCATCGACGTTCCAGATAGGCATAGAAACCCTGTACAATGTAAAAGAAGGGCTTGATTAACGCCATGCTCTCGCCAGGCCCACCGTGCCCACTGAAGGTGAAGTGCGGTGAAGACAGTCCTTTAAGTAGACACCGGTCGGTGACGTCATGAATCCCACGGGAGGAGCGGTCGGCAGCATCACGGTTCCATGGCTGCCATGATGAAGTTGAAGATGTCCCGGATCATCGCCGATCGCGCAAATGTCAAGCTCTATGGTTGGCACGTGCAAGGAAGTTGGTTGATATAAGCACGATGAGTCACCGGCGCAGGAGCATTGCATCGACGTTCCAGATAGGCATAGAAAGAAACCCTGTACAAAGTAAAAGAAGGGCTTGATTAAAGCTATGCTCTCGCCAGGCCCACTGAAGGTAAAGCGGTGAAGACAGTCCTTTAAGTAGACACCGGTCGGTGACGTCATGAATCCCACGGGAGGAGCGGTCGGCAGCATCACGGTTCCATGGCTGCCATGATGAAGATGAAGACGTCCCAGATCATCGCCGATCGCGCAAATGTCAAGCTCTATTGTTGGCACGTGCAAGGAAGTTGATTGATATAAGCACGATGGGTCACCGGCGCAGGAGCATTGCATCGACGTTCCAGATAGGCATAGAAAGAAACCCTGTGCAAAGTAAAATAAGGGCTTGATTAACGCCATGCTCTCGCCAGGCCAACCGTGCCCACTAGTAGTCCGTCGCCACTACTATCCACCTGTTCACTGATACGGGTGTTGGGAAAAGCCCCAGAAGATCCATGCCCACTTGGTGGAAAGGGGCTGTCGGCGGAGGTATCGGTTGAAGAAGCCCTACAGGTTTCAGCGGAGGTGTCTTTCGCCGCTGGCAATCTCGGCAGGTTTTCACGTAGTGCTGGACTGAAGGCAGCAACTTAGGTCAATAGTACTTTTGTCGAATGCGTGCTAATGTTCGCGTGACAACCAATTGACGAGCCGAAGGCTCACCGTGGCATGCATGCAAGATTTGTGGCCAGAGGCCGGATGGCACAACGAAAAGAAAGGTTTCCTTGTTGTGCTGAAAATTTCTCTCTTATAGGACGCGATTGCGAATGCTGTAGGAGGATAAACCCCGTGCGAAAGCACGTCGGACAGCTACATCAAGGCCTTCAAGATGCTCAATAAGCGGGCGTAAACCGGTGTCAGCCCGTTGTCGCTGGGCCATGTCGGTGGTCGTGACTACATCAAGAAACGGGAAGTCTTCGGAGTTGGGACGGGTAGCATCAATTGGCGCACGGGACAAGCAATCGGCGTCGTTGTGCTTACGGCCGCACCTGTATACAACCAATATGTCGTATTCTTGGGGACGGAGGCTCCACCTTGTAAGCCGTCCAAAGGGGTCTTTGAGGCTGGCTAGCCACCATAACGAATGGTGGTCACACAGCTCTGAATGGGCGGCCGTAATGGTAGGGTCAGAACGTGGTTATCGCCCAAACTACCGCGAGACGTTCCTTTTCCGTGGTTGAGTAGTTTGCATGTGCTTTTAAAAGAGCGACTCGCGTAAGCGATAAGTTTCTCCTTGCCATCTTGCCAATGAATCAGAACGCACCGAGTTCAAAATTACTGGCATCAGTATGAATATCCGTAGCAGCGTTATCATCAAAATGGGCAAATATCGGGGTGACCCGCAGTCGCCGGCGTAGCTCGTTGAAGGCATCTTCTTAATCATCTTGCCATGCAAAAGGAACATTGTCTCTGGTAAGAAGCGTAAGATGCTCGGCATTCACCGAAAAATTCTCTACGAAATGCCTGTAATAGGCACAAAGCCCCAAAAACCTTCTAACGGACTTTTTGTCGGTTGGGCGCGGGAGGTTTTTCGCAGCAGCAGTGTTGTCGGGATCTGGTTTCGCGCCCTCAGCGCTAATAACATGGCCAAGAAAGCGGAGCTTCTGGAATCCGAAATGGCATTTTTGTGGTTTTACTGTCAATTGGGCTGAACGCAGCGCCTGTAGGACCATTCGCAGCCGGTCGAGGTGCTCCTCGAAACTAGCCGCAAAAATGACATCGTCGAGATACACTAGGCACGCTTGCCACTTCAGTCCAGAGAGAACGGTGTCCATCATTCGCTGGAAGGTTGCTGGCGCAGAACAGAGACCGAAAGGAAGCACTTCAAATTCATAAAGGCCGTCGGGGGTGACGAACGCTGTTTTCTCTCTGTCCCTTTCGTCCACTTCTATCTGGCAGTAGCCATTCTTGAGGTCAGGCGATGAGAAATGTTCGGCATTGCGTAACCGGTCCAATGCGTCGTCGATACGCGGGAGCGGGTATATCGCACCGTTGGTATGTAAGAAGTCCAAGCCGAGTATGACGTCTCGCGAACAGTGGGGAAGAACAACAGTCACCAACACAAATCCGTCAATTGCAAATCTCGCAGCGCATCTTCCAGCCGGGGTAATAAGGTGCCCCCCAGCCGTGTGAATCTGAGGCCCAGTCCACTCGGTTAAAACTTTCTTCAGTTTCTTAGCTAGCCCACTGCTCATAACTGAATAGTCCGCTCCCGTATCAACTAACGCAGTGTTGTGGGTGCCACTGACGACAGCGCCCCAAGCTGCAAGCTAACCAGGCGGACCGCCGGGAGACCCCGGCATGGGCGACCGCGCCAAGCAGAGTGGAAACGGGCGCCATTACCTGATGTATAAATAAACGGTTTTGCTTGTTATACCGGCTACGTCTACCACATGGTGGCAGCGGTGGGATAATCAACGCAGCGTGACGCCCAGAAGGACAGCGAGCCCAACGTAAGCGGCCGCAGCACCATGCCAGACACTCGCGGCGCGAACGAAGAACGCGCGAGTGGCACTCCGGGAATGACGTTCAACCCGCTCGCCGTGGAATTGCCGACAGAGCTCGATTTCCGCAAGCCCGAAGATTGGACACGATGGCACCGCAGGTGGGAACGCTACCGACTCATCTCCGGTCTGACAGGACAGGACGAGAGGACGCAAATCAACACATTACTCTATGCCATGGGCGAAGAAGCGGAGGACGTGCTCGCTGCTTTGAAACTGACAGACGAACAGATTGCATCATACTCCGCCGTGGTGAGTGCTTTTGAAAAGCATTTCCTACCTGGAAAGAATGTCGTCTATGAGAGAGCGCGATTTAACTCTCGGAAACAAGAGCAGCATAAAAACGTCGATGCATTTGCGACTGAACTGTTCAACATGGCCGAAAGATGCGATTACGGAACCCTCAAAGACGAACTGATTCGGGACAAGCTCATGGTCGGCTTTCGAGACGTAAAACTCAGCGAGAGCCTGCAGCTTGACGCAGAACTCACTCTCGAAAAAGCAATCACGGCTGCCCGCAATTCAGGGAGCGTGAAACTTCAACACAAGGAAATTCTCTCCATCGAACAGCCAGCTCTCGACATGAGAGAAGTTCGCGGCCAGACAAACGTCAAAACTCGCCAGAACGAAGCGAAGGTGCCTTTCAAGTCGCGCCCTAAACGTAGACACAAGACGGGAGACGCTGCAAGTGGTGTGGTGGTGTGCGTGACCACACGAAGACACAGTGTCCCGCGATAGACAAGACGTGCAACCAATGTGGGAAAAAAGGCCACTACGCCCGCGTCTACATGTCTAAGCCGAAGGACGGGACCTGGAGTATCCGACAACGACCAAAAGATCTCGGAGAGCTATATCTAGGCGAAGTCAAAGTGGGAGTGAACACGCCGTGGAGGATTACTGCTACCGTGAACAACTTGCCTTTTAGCTTCAAGGTCGACACTGGCGCGGATGTGACTGCAATCGCACACGACCAGTACGACGGAACCGGCATGGGCGACCGCGCCAAGCATAGCGAAAACGGGCGCCATTACCTGATGTATAAATAAACAGTTTTGCTTGTTATACCGGCTACGTCTATGGCAAGGATTTCGTCTAGCTCAAGAGGGCGCTGTAGAATCCCAAGTGATTCTATAGCTGGTCGACTGAGCAGCGGTTCTTTTAATTCATCATCAAAGGATGATGAATTAAACTGCTTCTTGGACTGCAGTGTTGCGCCAGGTGACTGTTGCATCGATGTAGTCAACAGTGTCTATCGCTGTCTGGCCTGGGCCTATCAACAGCTGTTGCGTTGATTTAAGGGTCCCATTAGAAACCAGTATGTCCAAAGCTGCGCACCCGGTTCATCGTTACACGACCCCGTCTGATAGCCGTTATCCTGTAAGAAGCGTGATGGAGGATGTTCGGCAGTTCGCTCGTCAGCGGCCTCACCTCCGCAGGTCGCTGTTACTAGTTTTCCCGACGGCTCGGGGAGCGGGGACTCGGCGACCGGCCAGTACGGTGTGTAGAGGGACGTGGACTCAGGGAAGGATAACGCCCAGTCGAAAAAAACTACAGAAACTTTCTGACATTACGACAGAATTTGTGTGCGGCTTTTGACGGGAAACCTGTTGTGACAACCGAACATTCTGTCGTAAAATCGGAAATTTCTGTCGTTACAACAGAAAAGTGCTACAGAAGTACAGACAACAAAAATATACTACAGAAAAACTACAGAACTACAGGATATTTTGTCGTATTTTCTACACAGTTCTGTAGGTTTTTTCGACTGGGCGGGAAGAGGTAATGACGCGGGACCCATAGTGTGGGGCATTTGGGGGATCTGCATACGCCAACAAGTACTTCTCGATTTCGCGTGGTCATTCACCATCCCGAGGACACCGTGCACGCGGATGAAAACCACGAAGGCCGGCGCGGCGGTACGGACAGAACCTCAGCATGTGACCGGCCTCACCACGCTGGTCAGGGGCACGCCAGATGTTAGTCTTTCGAAACCGTGTCTCCGCTAGAAGAGGAGGACAGCGCGGGCTTGGATCAAGCGTTGGGGGGTTCATTCTGGCTCTGAGAGATTCGTACTCACTATGGTGCTGGTTTGGATGAGGCACTTGCTCGCTCTTGGAGAATCGCGCAGGGTATGCTGCCGAAGCACGGATGCGTACGTAGGCACACTCGGTGGCGGTGGCTGCACAGCAGTCACAGACGGCTCCGGTACGACTCGCCTAACTTCCTCACGAACGACCTCCGCCAGTGACGGAAGCATCGATGACGACGTTAGATCCTGTAGCTAAATGTGTCTCAGCTCTTTTCTGATCGCGGATCGAACAAGCTCCCTTAAGGCGTCGCCAGAACCATTGAAGCCGGAAGCATAGATGGCAGTTGACATCGCGGACACGTCATGATTATGGTACTGTGCCCTGTGTTGAATTGTTTGCTCCATCGTGGTGGCCTCCGATAGAAAATCTGATGTTGTGCCAGGTGGATTGCGCACGAGCCTAGCAAATAGTTCTTGTTTCACCCCCCGCATTAGATGGCGCACTTCCTTCTCCTCAGACATGTTTGGATCAGCATGCCTAAAAAGGCGGATCATGTCCTCGTAGTACATTCCAACACTTTCGTTCGGGGCTTGGCAGCGAGATCGCAGTGCTGACTCCGCACACTCCCTTCGGTCGTTGGCGGTGTAGGTCGCCAACAGCTGGCGACGAAAGAGGTCCCATGATGGTGGCGTCGTTTAGTGGTTCACGAACCACGTCTGCGCCGAATCTTCGAGAGCAAAGTACACATTATGCAGCTTCCTTTGCTCATCCTAGCCGTTATTTGGCGTGCCCGTTTGAATTGGTCCAACCAGTCCTCAGCGTCCTCATAAAGCTCGCCATGGAAGGACGGTGGCGTTCGAGACTGGAGGACGACGAACTGGGATGCACTCTCTCCGGTAGCCACAATGTTCGTGTTCGATCTACGCATGGTGGTCACAGCCGTCCAGGACAAAGGCCCGAACTCTGGCGACTGACCTCGGATGCGGCGGCTGCAACTGCGGTGGATCAGTGTGAAATCCGTGGTGAGTCTCGGTTGCCCTTGAGCGGCGGAACTCAGCAAAAGGGAAATCGTACGCGGCTGCTCCACCAGAAAATGTAACGGGTAGAATAAGGCAGCAAACAACACTGAACGGATCAGTTCCACACACTACACTCAGCTTCGTTCTCTTTGTCCTCGGTTCAGAGAGGCACGCGTCAATATTGTTATCACCTGTTGAAGGAGTAGTACATGAAGGCTTGTTTTTGAATTATTTAGTGGGCAATGGCAGCTTCCTTTTACGGGGCATAGACTACATGGGTTGCCCTGTAGCTGTGTAGCTGTAGCTGATTTCTCTCGAAGGTTGCTTTCAAGCTCAAAGGGATCGTCATAGCCCATGTAGCACTGAACATAGAATAATGTTATAAAATTGTTATCTAAGTTGCCTAACATTGTCACATAGTTCTAACATTAGTAGACCATTCAAAAGAAACATTATACTAATGTTGACTTGAATATTGTAATAATGCTATACAATGATTTATGCTGCATTGCAAACATTATTTTAATGTCACAAAATAATGTTCTAATGTATTCTAAGCGTTAGAATAATATTTGGATCATAACTATAAAGCAACGTACGTAGCATATATACCGGGTGTCCCAGCTAACTTGAACCAAGGGTTACAAAATAATATATTTGAGGTAGGTCAGTGAAATCAGTTGCATACAACTACCAACCTGCTTGCGCATTACAGACAATTTTTTGTCTTGCAATTATTTAATTGGCTAATTATGTTAATTTTTCTAATTTATTAAATATTCAGCTTAGACCAAAAATGTGAATTGGAAAGTTGTAGAGCACCTTCAGAAACCTCCATTCCATTAATTGCGATAAAGAAAGTCTCACGTGTATCTTTTTTTCCGGGCTCAAAAGAAAGCCCGCGAAATACAAATAATACCACGTGACTAGCGCATTTGAGCGCCGCGATTGTGGTGCTCTCAGTCGTGTTCTTCCTGGTAGGAAAGTTGGTTGTAGTAGCCTGTTCGCTTTTTGAACTTTGCTTGCACCAACGTACTCTTGAGAGACTTGTCACAAATACGGGCAGTCATGGACTGGAAAAAGCTGCGGATACCGGAGCTAACTTTGATATGTGAGGAGTTGGTGATTGATTATGGGAAATCGAAAAAAAAAAAAACAGCAAATTGTCAGCGCGATCGAAAGCAATGGTTATGAAGACCAGGATATTGTGGAATGCTGGGAGGAGATGGAACGTAAAAGAAAAGAGGAAATTGAGGAACTTAAAAGAAGGGAAGAAAGAAAGAGGAAATGGAGCTAGAGACTAAGCGATTGTAGGTGAGGCTAGCGGAAGCACAGGCAGAAGTGGCGAGAGCGGACAGGGCCGCTGTTGGGAGCTGTCAGACATCCAAGCCGCGTAAAATAAAGGACTTGTCCGCTTTCACAATGGGTGAGGATATCGGGCTCTTCCTTGTCAACTTCGAGCGCACATGCGAGAGAAACGAAATTGCTCCTTCCACATGGCCCCAGCGCATCTTGAAAGTTTTGCCGTGCGAGGCGGCCGACGTGCTTGCTCGGCTAACCAAAGAAGAGGCGGACGATTACGATAAGGTAAAAGCAACTTTGCTTAAGAAGTACCGCCTTTCAGCTAAAGCCTTCCGTCGGTAGTTCAGAAAGGCAGTGAAACGGCCTTCTGAATCTTTTCCGGATTTTGCTTACAATCTCAAGGCAAATCTTATCGAATGGCTCAAGGCTGCCGAGGTCTATGATGAGCGGGAAAAGGTCGTCAATGAAATCTGTTTAGAACAGTTTTACAATTGTCTGAATGAGGAGACGCGGCTGTGGATGTAAGATAGGCCCGAAAAGAAAAGCTTGGAACGCGCCGCTGAACTCGCTGATGAATTTCAGGTCAGGCGCGACATAAGGAGAGAGGGCGAGCAGGCAATCACAAAGTCTCAAAGATCAGGCATCCATCGCGGAACGAGAACCGAGTAACCCCTACGCGGGGAGAGAAAGGGACAAAATACGGGAAACGCGAAAACGGCACAGCCGGGAGAAACGACGTTGACAAAGAAAGGATGGAGAAGGACCGAGATAAAATCTTTGAGGCGAGTAAGCCTGTTGCTTGTTTCCGCTGTGGCGAGCCGGGGCACATCGCGAGCGGCTGTCGAAGGGAAAATGTAGTTTTTTTCACTCACCACACTAGACGAGGAAAACATGCGCTTGCCAGCGCCGTGCATGCGTGAAGTGACCATCAATGGGAAACATTGTCTGCGCCACTCCGCCGCCACAATGGATGTGGTGCATCCCGCGCTCGTTTCACCACAGGATTTCACCGGCGAATGCGCGTGGGTCAGACAGGTGGCCCAGGAAGACAGCTTGCCTGCCGGTTGCAAGCGTCAAAATTGAGGGCCCGTTTGGAGTACTGCATACAGAGGCGGAAGTGTCAGTGACCTTGCCAGAGCAGTGTCCTTATCTCTTTTCTAACCGCTCAGAGGACCAAATAAAGAAAAGGGGCTTGAGCTACGGGGATCGTTCCGTGCACGCGCTTACGCGTTCTAAAGCCCGCGAAATCGCAGCCCAGTTAGATCATTCGGATGAAGGTGAACAGCCTGCAATCGGCGAGGGAAGTCCTGACGTAGATGCCGCGGCGGTTCCTTTCGAGAGTGTGACGCCCTCTGTGCCGTCTAGTGAGTCCAGTGAGGAATTTGAAACCTCTCTTCTGCCGCTCCAACTGGACGGCTTCTCTGAGCTAATGAGAGTGCACCGAGATGACCTAGCGGCTGAACAGGCGAGTGATAACACTCGAAAATTTGAAGTGTCTGGTCAGAGAAGGATTGGCTAAAAGAAACATTGTTCTGAAGGAGCGCGCAGGAATAATCTGCAAGCAGTAGAAAGACGCCAAAGGCATGCACTACGACCAGCTAGTGGTCCCACAAAAATATAGGACAAGTATCCTAAAGTTGTGTCACGGAAGCGGCTGGTCCGGTCATCTCGGCATCAAGAAACAAAGGCTCTGCTGTTGAGAGAATTTTATTGGCCAGGGTGTTTCAGGGATGTTGAGAGGTTTGTACAGACGTGTGAAACGTGTCAAAGGGTTGGGAAATCGCAGGATAAACAGAAGGCACCTCTGAAGCTTTTGCCACTGATCAGCGAGCCGTTCCGGTGCCTTGTGGTGGATGTTGTCGGTCCACTACCTGTGACCGCTTCGGGCTATCGCTACATCCTAACGATCATATGCCCAGCGACAAAGTTTCCTGAGGCGATTCTCCTGAAGGAGCTGAACTCGGTAGGAATTGTAGACGGTCTACTGAAGGTGTTTTTAAGGGTGGGTTTCTCCGCCGAGTTGCAAAGCGACCAAGGCAGTGCTTTTACGAGTACGCTCACTAGCACCTTTCTAGAGAAATGCGGGATTCGCATATTGTACAGCTCTGTAAGACATCCTCAGAGTAACAGCGTAGAGGCGTGGCATTCGGTGCTGAAAAGAGTCCTCAGGGCATTATGCTACGCGCATCGCCGAGACTGGGGAGCGTGTTTGCCGGCTACCATGTTTGCGCTGCGCTCCGTACCGCATGAAGCCACCGGGTTTAGTCCAGCTGAACCTGTATACGGCCGATCGCTCAGGTCGCCCCTTCGCATGCTGCGCGAATCCTGAGAGTGCCAGAGCGAAGACCCCACCGTTCTCGAATATGTAATTCAGCTGCTAGAACGGCTTCAGTCATGCAGAGAGCTTGTCGAAGCTAACATGAGATCGGCCCAGCAGAAAGCTAAATTCTACTACGACCGAGGCGCGCGACAGCGATCGTTTTCGGTAGGAGAAAGACAGCGGCGTAGCCAGAATTTTTTTTCGAAGGGGGCTGACATTGCTGCTCAGCCTCCTCCGTATCGAGAGACCAATCACAAACCTGTCACCTCTCAACTGCGCCATAAATTCTGCATGCCGGGATGCAAAGATTGCACGGAAGAATAGCACCGTCCGTAGCTTTCGTTCCATCGAGTATGCTGCGCATGTATTGTTTCAGACGAAAATCATTCGTTAAATTTAGCAAATGCAGAACTCAAAATTCATCATAACCAGTTTTCCAACCATGCAGTTAACATTAGTTCCAATACGTAGTCTTCCTGACGGGCCCGCAGATGAAATGGTTGCCTGCACTCTCTCCAGTGTGCTTATAACTTTGATTATAATGCAGCATCTGCACTCTAACAAACTGAAGTGTTACGAACCAGCAGACCACTTCGACAGACTTTTCACCAGAACATACATAGCGGCTAAAAACACCGAGATTCAGTGCGAACAAGAGGCCTGAGAGAGAGAAGACAGCGCGGCGTCAGAAGATCGAGTTTGGCCTGTGGAGGATGCGCATGTGGCGTCACGCTCTCTCCTAGTTTATTTTTTTTTCCTCCACGCATTCCATATCTGCGTGCTTTGTCAGCTTGTCCGATAGTATGGCTTGTCTCGTTTGTATGGCCCGATGAACGATTTCAGAGAACTAAATGAACCTTTCGCTTTTTTCATTCCCGCCGAAATCTCTTTGAGCGTGAAATTGACATACTGGAGACAAAGTTCAGATTGATTTCCGGCTCTGGTGGTTGGTTTGGTCTGCGGTGTATGAGAGTACGAAAACATTTCGTGGGGGGCTGAAGCCCCATAAGCCCTCCCCCTGGCTACGCCCCTGGAGGCAGGGTAATGCTGCTGGCCGCCTCCAAAGCAAACAAGCTTGATGTGCAGTGGGAGGGACCAGCAGAAGTTGTGGATAAAATTTCGTAAACCAAATATGCGGTAAAAGTGCCTGGTAGACGAAAAGAGGTAAAATTTTACCACTGCGACCTCATGAAGCCCTATCGACAAAGGGAGGCGGGCGTCCAGCTAGCCCTGAACGCACCCGAAGAGGTAGAGACCGAGTTTGTATTTCTCGGTAGGGGTACAACCTATTTAATGGCAGTTCTCGAAAGGATACGTGGTGATTCAGATCTCGGCGAGCCACAATAGGAGGACCTCCAGCGGTTACTTTCAGATTTCGAGGACATTTTCACGGACACGCCAGGCAAAACACCCCTAGTAGAGCATGACATTCAGTTTACTTTTGAGGAGCCTATTCGCTCCCGACCGTATCGCGTCTCGCCGAGGCAGAGATTCTTAATAACGAGATAAGACGCATGTTTGATCTCGGTGTTATTGTACCGGCGGAAAGCGAATACACCTCCCCCATCATGCTAGTAGAAGTACCCGGAAAAGAGCCACGGCCATGCATTGACTACCGAAGGTTAAATGCCGTCACGCGAGACCAGCTTTACCCTATTCCTAGCCTGGAGGAGCGGGTGGAAACGGTCAACGGGACCCAGTATGTGTCGACTCTCGACTTGACCTGTGGCTACTGGCAGGTTCTCTTAACGGAAAGGGCAAGTAGGTACGCGGCCTTTATCTCACCCCTCGGCACTTTTCGACCGTTCGTAATGATCTTCGGACTCAAAAAACGCGCCGTTTTGCTTCGCGCGGCTGATGGGTATTTTCCGATAACTGGGAAGATCACCTGCGTCTGGCGTGATATTTTAAACCGGCTGCGAAAAGCAGGGTTGACCGTCCGTTTAGAGAAGTGTCAGCTTGGAAAGGCCGAGGTTGAGTACCTTGGTCACGTTATCGGGAGGGGCTACCGCCGGCCGCTGGACGCAGAGATCGCTGCCATACGCGATTATCCCAGGCCCGCAACAAACACCGACATACGCGCCTTCCTCGGGTTGGCTGGATACTATCAGCACTATATACCGGAATATTCGGAGATGGCGAGTCCGCTCACGGACAGTTTGAGAAAGGGCCAACCTGTTAAGGTGAACTGGAATGCTAGCAAGGAACAAGCTTTCCTCGCGTTAAAGCTGCGCTACCCAGCCGCCCCGTGCTGATGGCTCCTTCCTATGACCGCGGCTTCATTGTTCAGTGCGACGCCAGTGAGAAAGGCATGGGGGGTGTTCTGAGCCAGCACGACGAGAATGGGGAAGTTTTACACACGCAGTTTACATAATGCTCTACAGCTGAATCCCGCCGCTTTCGTGAGATACAAAACCACCAGACCGACACGACACACTTTACACTAGACGAATTTTTTTTGTAACAATGATACTTTTTGCTTTTCTTATTTTCCTGCTAGTTGTTCGGGAATGGAATTCGTTAAACCCTGCTATTACTGCCCAGCCTACAATCGAAAAATGTGCCAATGCTCTGGAAGAAACAGTGTGACTAAAACTTGTTTTCACAACCAACACCTGTGAAGAACCGCTGTAAAAACTAACGTGAAATACCATGTACTGTAATCGCCTGTGTTTTATGTATGTTTGGTTCCTGTATGGGTTGTCTGGCCTGCATTGTACCTGTGTTTAAGACTACCATGTTCCCACTCCTGCAATAGTCCCAATCGGGATTGACAGTATTCTGAAATAAATAAATAAATAAATAAATAAATAAATAAATAAATAAATAAATAAATAAATAAATAAATAAATAAATAAATAAATAAATAAATAAATAAATAAATAAATAAATAAATAAATAAATAAATAAATAAATAAATAAATAAATAAATAAATGGTTCGTAAGCCGGAAGTTCATGGCGCGAGAAGAAGCATACAGCGCCTCGGGGAAGGAGTGCGCTTGTTTAGTGTGGGCTACGCAAAAGCTTCAGTGCTATTTGGCCGGCTCCCGATTCATAATTGAGACGGACCACTGTCCACTGACATGGCTCCGAAACATGTCTCCGAAAAACGCCCTACAGGAGCATAATTTTAAGTGCGCTACCGTAAGGGAAATAACAATGGGAATGCTGACGGCCTCAGCCGAGGCTTTTTCCGCTATGAAAATGGTAACTTCCTGGCACTCCTCTGAGTTTACCCTTTTGTGCTCAAAGAGGCCGAATTTTCTTGGCTACATCACTTTTATATTTTTTTTTCTTTAACAGCACTTGATCGTTTGATGTTAGAATATGCCCAGTGTGGTTTAGGATGTAGGTTTATCTTTCGATGTTCATGTTTTCAGCCGTTGTCCGGAGATCGCGACGGCAGCTGCGGCCTTTATTCATTACCAAAATGTGATTCAAAATTGAAAAGAGTGGCGTGAATAAATCAGCCGCGTATTTTGGTCAGCAGCTCTCTCCTCCGGACGCCCATAGAGTGACCAGAAAGGGGGGAACTCACAGCCTATAGTTTAATACCCCAGTCACACGGTCATTTTCAAAGGCGATTGAGTTGATAGCCTTCGAGATTTTCAATCGCGATCGAACTCGAAGGAGTTGTGCCGCTGCTACACGGCAAAACTCGAAGGCTATTGAAATAGTTCTGGTGTTTGGCGCCAAACTTTTATGGCGCCACTATCGTTGCTTTCGGTTTTGCTTAAAGAACTAAAATATATTTATAAATGCAAAATAAAATATAACTGTTACCTTTTTTTAGTAACTGCAGGTGTTTAGTTGTTATTCAAGGACAACTTCTTTTTTTTTAACGCGTTGGCGTTCATACGACTGTGCTTTTCATTGTGTTTGTTTTTCTCGGCGGCGCATGCTACAGATAGTCGAGATTACATAAATAATACGCCTAAAAAAAGAGCCATGCTATTTTAAAATTATTACGGGTATTAATATTTTACCGCGTAAATCAAATATATAAAATAATAACGTTTGTTAACGTTTTTGTACCGTAAAAGGCGCTGTGCACGTGTGTGCGTGACGCTCCTCGGGTCAACGCTAGCAACCTTGCGCGATGTTCGAAGGCCTTCGAGATCTCGATAGAGTTCTGAGCTCTTCCGTTGACTCGATAGACTGTCGACTCAATGGCCATTAAAAACGCCCGTGTGGCAGCTTTCGAAGGCCTTCGACTCGATAGGAAGTCGGTTCGAGGCCCTTCGAAATGCCCGTGTGACAGCGGTAAGTTTAAGGCTTGTTCTTTGGTTGCCTGGCACAGCTCAGGAGATGGCGGTGCTCTTGCCTTGCCGGGGTGGAGGTATTGTGCAGACATCATCACTAATGCCCTACTTGAGACCTTTGGCCTGCAGGCATCTCACCTCTGGAAAAGAAAAAGGGAACCGGAGACCAGCCCAGTTGTTGCGGCCTCTTCGGAGGACACCGATCAGGTGTAGCCCCTTTCGAGGCCTCTACCTGGCGGCGGACGAGCTGTTGTGATCAGACAAGCGGTGACAAAAGATCGAGACGGGAAGCAGGCGCCACTCACCCCTCTATTGTGATCGGGCGAGCTGCCCTCCCAAGCCAGAGCGGGGGAATCGTCTGGCGATGAGCGCCCACCCTCGGCGCCGGTGAGACGCTATTGCACCTGGCGCCGGCCGGCCGGAGGTAACAGTTCGTCACGCGGTGGCAATTAGGGGTCCCGCCAACAAGTCGACGAACGGGCAATGGAGTGGAAGCGACCAAATTCCGGTCCGTTCAATTGTCGAGCCTCGCTACGAAGAGCGGGCGTGAATTCTTTCCTTTCTTTCCGTGGTGAGCCACGGGGACAGCTTTCGGCTCTGTGGGTGGTCACGCTGAATGCAGCCCGGCGACGACAGGACCGATGTCTGAGCCCAGGTGCAATCCTGCACGGACACAAGCGGCTAACGCCATCTACGCCATCTAGACGGCCACCTCCGCACCCTCAAGCCAGGACCTGTCAGAGGGACGTGTCAACAAATGCAAGCAGTGTTGGTGCGTGTGTGTGAGAGTGTGGGAAAATGAGGTGACAGAGACACTCCCTCATAAACTGGCCTGCCTTTCATCTAGGGACCTAGGGAATCAGCCCTATAAAACGAACGACAAGTGTGTGTCGTGGATCGGTAAAACGGAGACTGTTGCTCCAGTCAGTCTTCCGCTAAAAGTCTACCATGTAAATATTGTAGATAAAAGTTTTCCCATCTCATTGCAAAGTCCGGTTTCCAGCGCCTCGTCCTTGTTCCTGCTCTGACAACCAACCGGGCCTGCACCTCGTAACCTGGATCACGACAGTAGGGTGTCCCGAGCGGACGCGCATCGAGGCACCCTAGCTGTTGGTTTTTTGGCTGTTGGGCGCTCACTGCGCTCTCTTTATGACGTCACATCCCACGCTCCGCAGCTGTAATAAGCGTCGCCGCGGCCATAGTTGAGGTCGCAGTATGGATGGTGAGAAGTCGGCCAGGGCGCCGTAGAAATGAGAAGTCAGCGCTCTTGAGAGACCCAAGAGGAGCGTGCCGAATGGCTGTCCAAACACCGTGAAAGCGAGGCCTCTAACGATGAATCTACAGCGCCGACCTCTGATGAATGCTACTCTAGTTCTAACACATCTAACTGCAGGCGTAGCCGGGGGTCTAGCTATCGCTACTCGGCTAGGTTTAACCAGAGCTAAACCACAGCCAACGGTTTTCGACGCTGCAAGGCTTCAAGTGAAGGTCGATGCCACCAGACATATTTATTGCGATACTGCGCCAAGTTTCGAGCCGCCGCGTGGTCCCGGCGGAGGCGACGCTTGACCATGAACAGCCGAGGAGGGCCAGGAGGAGGAGCAGAAGGAGAAAAAAGAGAAGAGGAAAAAAATGATGAAGAAGACTGGTAACCTATGCTCTCGCGTCGTTCTCTTAAAGGATGAGCTTAAATTTCCCCAATAATGCACCATACACTGATAGGGCGTGATAGGGGAATAATGTAGCAGGCAAAAAAAGCTTCCGCCGTTGCTATCCCAATCTAGGGTTAACCAGAGTTAAAACACAACTAATTTTTTTGCCAACGTGGGGTTGCTAATGCTCCCGCATTGAAAGCCTGCCAGAGGCATGCTTGTGGTTTCTCTAGGCTGTTAAAGAGTGACAAAATTCATTTATATAAAGTAATTACCTTCAAGGTAACTTCAAATGGTCGATGACGCCACCGAAGGTGACAGTTCCAACATGGTTGTACTCGCGCTGTCGCAAGGACTGTAAGTGACTGACCATAATTTGTAGCCGCATGGTGCTCGCGATCAAGTGAGGAAGGCGTACAACCCGATCCAGCTAAGGTAAATGCTGTTAAATAAATGAAGCCACCGAGCAATGTAGTGGAATGACGTAGCGTTCTGGGCATGACAAACCATTTGGGACGCTTCTTGCCGCATCTGGCTCACACTACCGCTCCTTTGCGCGAGCTTTTGAGTAAAGATAGGGCCTGGATATGGGGCCCAGCGCTGAACGCTGCGTTCGAAACCGTGAAATCTCTATCTGTTCCGCGAAATGCATCGCTTTGTACGACCCTCGCCTTCCCACAATTCTTTCGGCAGACAATTCGTCTTTCGACCTGGCCGCAGTCCTTTCCCAAACGCAACGTAACGGTGAGAGACACACGGTAGCTTTCGCCCCTCACGAAAACTGAGCAGCGCTATGCACAAATTCACAGTACTATTCACAGCTTGCTTAGAGCAAGTATTCAGAGACTTGGAATGGGAGCAGTTAGGGATAAGGGTAGATGGAGAATGCCTCAGTAATCTGCGATTCGCTGATGGCATTGCCTTGCTAAGGAGATGAACTACTCAGGAGATGAACTGCAGAGAATGATGGGCGACCTAGACAGGGAAAGTAGAAAGGTAGGCCTGAAAATCAATATGCAGAAGACTAAGGTAATGTTCAACAGCCTCAGGAAGGAACAGCAGTTTACGTTAGGTGGTGAAGCACTGGAAGTAGTAGGCGAATATGTCTACTTAGGACAGGTAGTAACCGCAGATCCGGACCATGAAAAGGAAATAACAAGAAGAATAAGATTGGGATGGAGCGCATTTGGCAAGCACTCGGAGATTATGACTAGCAGCTTACCGGTGTCGCTCAAGAGGAAAGTATACAACAGTTGCATCTTACCTGTACTCACCTATGGGGCTGAAACGTGGAGGCTAACCAAGAGATTTCTACTTATGTTGAGGACAACCCAGAGGGCTATGGAACGAAAAATGGTAGGAGTAACATTAAGAGATAGAAAGCGTGCAGAGTGGGTCAGAGAAATAAATCAAGTTGCCGACATTCTAGTGGAAATTAGGAAGAAGAAATGGGTATGAGCAGGACATGTAGTGCGAAGAGAGGATAACCGATGGTCGCTTAGGGTATAAAACTGAATTCCAAGGGAAGGAAAGCGTAGCAGGGGGGCGGCAGAAAGTTAGGTGGGCGGACGAGGTTAAGAAGTTCGCAGGGGTAAAGTGGATGCAGCTATCACAGAACCGGGTTAATTTTAGAAATATGGGAGAGGCCGTCGCCCTGCAGTGGGTATAGTCAGGCTGATGATGATGATGATGCGCAAATAGAAAAGGAGGCGTTAGCCCTAACTTAGGCTGCCGAAAGATTCGATGATACCTGAGAGGTCTGGACGTAGTCTTCAAAACGGACCATAAGCCACTTGCTTCCTTACTAGTAAGGAAAAATACTTCCAGTGCAGAGAAGGGTGGCTGACAAGGTTAAGGAACGGAATGGCCTCGTATTTTGTGCTGTTTCGGGTGAAGCCGCTTACAGGACGGAATGCGGAGACGCGCGAGCGAGACGGCTCCCTAAGATTCTTGATTATGATCCAGAGAATATCTGCAATATGGGTGCAACGGCGCTGTTTTTCGAACAGCTCCTCTCAACATCTTCGCCATTTAAAGGCGAGCAGGGGACGCTTTGTAAAAGGAGGTTGACCGTCCTTATCATTGCGAACGAGACTGGAGGAACTGACACGCTAAAGCCGCTCGTGATAGGAAAATCAAAACATCCTAAAGGGCATCAAATTTTATGACCTATTTTTGTACTGCAGTGAAAGCTGGTGTTCCGAATCGCATTGCTCCTTGCACAAAGTCAGCTGAAAGCGCTGTTCTTCATTTTTTTTCTTTAACTCGTGCACCTGGAGGTGGCGCCGAAACCACTTCTCAGGAGTTGTGAAGTCAATGTTTCTCTGTCTCCGCGCGCCGCCCATTTGTCTGCCACGGTGAGCGCTGGCTGAAGCTTCGTGCTCAGTACACGCTGCGTAGGGGACGCACTGGAATTGATGTATGCCGCGTTGTGTAGTCGCATGTGCCCGAAGACAAACCAAACCAAACCTTTCGAAACGAAAGTGTCACTGGGCTAGCTGCGGCGCGTTTCGCGTACGCCGCAGTTTGACCTTCAGCCGCGTGGCTAACAGCGCGCGGCCTGCTCGCCGCGCACTTGGTGCATGGACGGCGCTCGATTCCTCTTCTGCTGCTTCGCCTCTTCTACATCGCACACATACTTCTTCACACATCTGGCAGACTTCATTCGTACCGGTATACAGGTATGTCGCCGGTCTCAGCGAATGGGCTCATGGATGGATAACGTTTTTTGGCCACCGGGGCCCCGATCCCGGCACGCAGGCATACAGGATGGTGGCCGCAGCCTCCGCGACTAAAGGCTAACAAAGATTTGGTCTTTTCACGGCCTTGGCCATCAGGCTTGCTGCAGCCGAGCGGGGCCTTCTCTCCGCAACAGGACTTCCCAGCTTTCTCTGCTATTAATATCTTCCTCGACTGCGGGGAGTCGACGCATTCCCATATTATATGTTCGAGGGTGCCCCACTCCTCACTTGTTTAATAAAGATCATTTTCATGTTCCTCTGATAAGACGTGAAATGCCCGTACTGTTCTAACGAAATTTCCAGCTTGCAGGCGCCGCCATGTAGTCGCCTCTCTATTAGTTTCTTATCCGATGGTGGCACCAGTTCTCTGTTCAATCTGTAATACTCAACTATTTTAAAATAGGTTTTTGCACGTTCATCCAGGTTCTGGCAATCCGGCGGTTCCACGGCTACTCGGAAGTAGAGAGCTCGGGCTAACTCGTCTAACTTAAGTGCCGCCTTGTTGCCGGGAACCGACGCATGCGCTGGCTAACTTTGCTGACTTTGCCGGTCAACGTTTGCCGCAGGGGCCCTATCCTTCGACAATCCGCAATTTCGTTCAAATTGTGACACACGCATGACGTGTTCAGTAGGTCGATGCCAGGTTACGTAAGCATACAATCGGGTTACGCATTCTGACAAAAAAAAAAAAGTGATAGAAAAAAAAAGGCGCCGTCGTCTGCTACTATATATTAGCACCAAGTACGAAAAACGAAGATGCTCCGGGAACCGAACCGCTGCGGTGTCCGCGATTAGGAAGACTCGGGTTACAGTGAGGGCGAGTGAAATATGTTGTGGCGTTGCGGTCTCAGCGTCTCATCACATACTTGCCGCCGGGCATTCAGCAGCAGTTGCACACGGAGAGGCTGAGCGAGTTTGTAACGCGATGAGCGTTGCAGCAGAAGAACAATAACGACAACGGAATATTCACAGTGGGTTGGCGCAGAATGGGAGCGGAAAGGGGCATTTCTCCTCATAAGAGCCGGCGACATCTCAAGTTCACTTAGCAGCGGCTTGTAAATGCAGGAACTAAAACGTTTAAGGACCTAGTCATAAACAAAAGGAATCAAAAGGTTTCTAATAGCTCCAGCACAGACGAAGTGGAGCCCGCGCAGCCAGCATGGTCCATGTCCGAGCTGTCAACGCTCGCAGTCTCAATGTATTAATTAGTGTTGGGTACTGGCTGTGCTGCCCACCTTTTTCGAACAGCCGCGTTATGACCAGCAACCGCCAGGTCAGCAAGTCTGCTGAAGTTTATAACAGCTTGTGTCGGCTTGTGTTGTGTACAGCGCGGAAAGCAGTGCAGAGCGAGAGTGTGTGTCTTCTACATCTACACGCACGCACGCATGCACGCGCGCACGCGCACACACACACACCAACACACACACTCACAACACAGCACAACACACACACACACACACACACACACACACACACACACACACACACACACACACACACACACACACACACACACACACACACACACACACACACACACACACACACACACACACACACACACACACACACACACACACACACACACACACACACACACACACACACACACACACACACACACACACACACACACACGCGCGCGCGCGCGCGCGCGCGCGACAAAGTAGAAGGCACACGCTGGGGCTTACAACTAGTCGGGTAAATCTTCATGGGCTGGCATGCGAAAGGCTCTTGCGAATTGCGAAATGTGTTTGAGAAAGAGAGAAAGAGAGACAGAAGAAAGGAATAGCGGGGAGGTTAACTAGGCGATGCCCAGGCTACCGTACACATGCAGATGGGGATAAACGGAGAATAAGGAAAGAAAGCGAGAGATGACTTAGGAAATCATGGTATGAAGCTAGGGCGACGCGTATTCCTTACTGTCGAAACGGTAAAATGCAAATAATTAAAGGGACAATATTTTAAGGCTGTATTAAAAAAAAGCGATCAACTCAAAATGTCACTCAATAACATCATATGATTACAGCGTACCGTCATAAGTTCTCTGTAGTAAATTTTTTTTATAAATATAAGCAAATGGTGAGCCCGCATGCACATCAAAGCAAAACTTTACATGAAACACATCACATGCGGCAAGCAAAGATGCGCCATGTACATGGCACATGCTTTCTTCAATAAAATAGAAGCTGTGAGTTTTTTAGCTTGCTTCCCCACCCCTCCCCCCATCATGGAACTCTTTTCAATTCATTAATGTTGCAGCGAGTGCATAGTGCTAGACAAAAATGTAGTATTTAGGGCCGACGTTTAAGGCAGTCTCTGGTGATTCCTCGCTGCCTGTCGCGCAAAGTTCCTGCACAGCCACCGCAGCTTATGACCCCTCAGGTTGTACTCACGAACCGTCTAGACAGATAATTAGCATAGCTGTGCACTATGAAATTTCTCGTCTCGCGCAGATCAACCGCTTGAGTTGGCAGGCCGCTATTGCTGCGCTTGGCAACAACGGCGTGGTGGTTTCTCTGTGAGGGCAAATCGTTTGCAATGGGAGGGGAGCTAGGATCCTCGTGTGGCTGTAAATTTGCGTCATAATTGATCCTATAAAAGGTGGTGCAGCTTAAAAGTATCCTTATGACGTCGTTTCAGTGCTTTTTGAAATTATAACAAGATGTCTCAGCTTACTTCCCCACCCACCAAACTGTCTGCCAAATCGCGGTGAGCTAATACTGCCTACTCCACGTCGAATTCGCCATTTTTTTTATCCAGCCGCCTCAAGCGGTCCGAAATGTGGCACCCAACTTTGGTCATTTACAGAAATGGCAGCACGTTATTTGCATTATGAAACGTCATTTTGACGTCATCATGTAATGTTTATGCATGACGTATTTCCCACCACACAACGACATTCAATCAGACTTCAGGAGGCGGCTCTTGACAGTGGGCAGTTCATTTCCCCTCATTCTTCATACAAGCGTAAGTGTTTTCCTATTTCTCATCTATTCCTTACACAATTACTTATATATACCATCCAGGCATCATAAATAGCGTTGCTAAAAATCTGTTTTCATGCTTACTTCATTTCTACGCCGCCGCTAAAAGCCATTTTGACCGACCGCCATTTCGCGCCATAAATTCGAAACACGTGAATGTTCTCAGAACCAATCAGAGAAACAAAATGGCGCCGAACGGCGGCCATGTTTGTCGAAAATAGGGCCCCAGGATCCTCGCCGTTTCGTGAAATTCGAGATGTCAGTTTTACGATCGTGACTATGAATTTTGCTTCCGTTCCAACGTAAGCGAGCGCTATAACAACTGCTTCGGCCGTCTGCATGCTTCGAATAGTGGGTGCCGACGAGGTAGCACCTAGTCCGTTGACTACTGAGGTAACCGCCTCGTCTGACTTCCACTAGCCGCGTCCACGTAGGCAACCCCTTCGGGCTCGGTTTTTTAAAAGCGGTTTTTAGGCGCTTCGGCTCCCTTTTTCTCCTCTCGGTATTATGCCCCGGATGCATATTCTTCGTTCCTCGGGAGTAGGAATATTAGATCCCCCCTAAATCTATTTAGGGGGGATCTTAGTTTTACCGTGCAGCCCGCGGTCAGTGTGCAAGAGTACGTGTTGTCGGGCTTATTGGTTCTGCATATTTAAGAAGAAATTAGCGCTAATACTTGGACGGGGACAAAAGAAAAGAAAACACACACACGACGATTAAGAAGCACTACTACCAACTGCTTATTGCGGTTTGAACACGAGGAATATAAATGAAAATAGGAATCTCAAAATAACGGCTTGAGGGGCTAGTTGGTGCTGCATCGTATTCAGAATCGTGTGCGCGTGTGTTGTGTATCTTCTCTTGTGTTTGTGTTTGTTGAGCCACATTTCTGAATAGGAAAATAGGAGCATGCGCAGATGGCACAGGCACAACCGTCACGCAACTGCAAATTGATTATGGCAAAAAAAAATCAAGATAAGCACATTTAGCGTCATAAATTAGCAGAGACACGTCACTCACACAACGATAAGATAGTTTTTTTTAAATAAATTAAAGGCGTGCAGCACAAGCCGAGCTTTTACATTGGCGCTCCTGCCTAGAATCTTAGTATTCTCAAATCGTGCCCTACACGAGCTAACGCAGGATGAAACATGCCGCACAAGGTTGGAAGTTCTATCATTATTCTCAATATTTTTAGCATGCTGCATTAATAACTGGTTGCTTTAGCCTGTTTATTGTTTTGGAATGACACGATTCGTTGGATTATTTCTGGGTTCGATGCCTGTACATTGAACAGGATCTATCTTGTTCCAAGAAGAGTTTAAAGTCAAGAAATATAGCTTATTGTCTTGTGGGAATTCACAGGTGTATTCCAAACCATGGCTAAGGTCTCTAAAGCCAGCAAGAATTTCCCTAACTGTGGTCTGGTAGGTAGTTGGCGTTTGCTTGCTTAACAGTACTAAACCTCTTGACATGCCTGAAAACATTTAACACATTGTTCTAGTCGAAAACACTGTCTAGATTTCTGCCAACTTCAGCGAGAATAATTTTGCTTAGCTGGTGTGACACAGGCTCCTGTGCATATTTCTTTCTTTTTTATGTACACCAGATTCCCAAACTCGACCACTATAGCACTATGTACTAATATCTGGCGCATCTTAGAGAAGTACACATTTGATGTATAACGTCTTTAATGCGCTGATGAACATTCCGCAGCCAAACTGCAACCACTACAATTAACCGTAGTTAGCTGAGAGTAGACGCTGCGATCGTCGCGGTGCGCAACACTCCGTGCTGTACGTTTCGCGTAGCCTTGAGCCATGCATGCAATGTAAGAGTGAAGGCTACGCCCACCTGTCCAGTGAGGGGTCGTAGGCCTCGACTGAATCCAGGTAGCGACTGCCGTTGTGTCCGCCGACTGCGAAGAGCCGACCGGCCAGTTGGGCGACGCCCACTCCGCCTCGGCTGGTACTCATGGGCCGCACACCCACCCAGCGGTCCAGCTCGGCGTCGTACCGCTCCACCGAGCTGAGGGGGAGATTGTTGTCGAAGCCGCCTGCATCCAGTGTATACGTTGCGATTCAGTCGCAGAGCCGACGATGTAATCTTACGGCAAACAATTTGGCCAACAAAGCGAAGTGTGCGGCTGGCCTGAACCACGCAGTAGTTAGGATCACAGGATTCTATAGAGTGAAAGCCGTTAATGGCTTCTCGCCATATTATAGTACACTACATTTCTGCGAAAAAGCCGCGTGACCGCTATTATGGAATTTGGACGCCACCACACGATGAAGCTATTGTCTCTAAGCAACCAGGCGCTTATACAATGGGGAAAAGGGTGTCGGGACCTCTAGTGGCAAGCCGGGGACTTAGTCAGGGGTGTCCTCTGTCACCTTTGTTATTCATGCTGTACCAGCAATGGTTTACAGACTTATCTAGAGAGGAAAGGACTCTACTTCGGATGTTCGAACGTTCTACTTCAGATTTAATCTTTCCTCCTTCAAGCAACGACAATGGATTCAACATTCGTAACCGGGAATATTGTAATAGCACTAATGGCTGACGGGAGGCAAAATTTACGCAGGTTTTTGATATCTGTGGTACAGAGAGAAACAGACCAGGTCCGAAGTTACGCAACGAAAAATAGGCAGTCACGGTTTTTAATGATAACCAGCTGGTCGAGCATGGCATATAAGAGGCCACGTTGGAGGTAGTGTATACAAATACAGGTACCTTCGGTTGTGGAAAATGTAACGGCTAAAGGTAGCAGCAGCGCAGCGTTCATGAAAAATAGCGCACTGTGGAATTAAAATTGGCACGAAATGGCACCGAGGACTTGGAAAGCGACGATGGTCACTTTTATCAATGACGTCCTTTGTGTGAAATCCTTACATGGTTGTAAATTAAGTAGCGCGGGGTAAGTATGCCCAGTTTAGGATTCAATAGAAACGGTACAAATCAAGAGGTATACAAGATTACCTGGGATGATCTTCACTTGGCGGCAGGTAAATTTGGAAAGAACACGCGGACCAGCCATGGATTATCGGATAAGAAAAAGGCTAAATAGAGAACGGTTTACGCAAAGCAGGCTACATACCAAATGAGCTTTGGAAGTATACAGAAAATTTAAGCAAGAAATAGCCAAAGAGTACATCTACGATAATTCTAGCAGCAGCAATTCGTTGTTCGAGGCTCGAACATGGGTACTGCGAAGGCGTACTTAGTCAAGTATTAAGAGGTAGGCACTTCATGCGGTGCGTGTGGAGAGGATCGATGATGGAACGACTGAAGACTGGATAATATTCCTCAAAGGGCTCCAGCGTTAGAGTTCAAGGCAGCGGGACTGATTTCGAAAAATCACTGAGAATAGTGGAAGGACAGTTTGAAGAGGTTTATTATTGTATTATGCCGCATGTAGTACCAGTGCTGCCGGACGCAGCACTGCCAGCAGTACGAATTTGCGGCCCCAGCCATCCAGTTTTCACCTTGGAGAGCCGATCCGCGAAATTCTTGCTTATTATCGAGGAGTCTGCTCCGGTGTCTAACAAAGCGGTCATTGGGTGCCCGTCAACGAGAACGGGAAGGTCGGCGCTAACAACGTGATCGGCATGAGGTGGATTCGGAGTTTCGGGTTGATGCGGTGGCGGCGGCGGCATCGTAGTCACAGCATTGGGCTGAGTCGTCACGAGGGGGTGGTGTCTTCGGGACATTGATTCCATTCGTCAGCAACCTGCCCCCCTAAGGTCGGCGCCTTCAGTTTCCGCGGCGTGGGCTTGGCTGCCGCCGCCTCGGCTCATCATTAAAATCACGGCGGCTGGATGATAAGTAGCGCACGGGAGAAGACGACTGTGTACGGTCGCTCGAAGATGTAGTACGGTTTGCTAGGTATTCTTCGATTTCTGGAGGGCGTTCGCCGACCCGGGGATTTGGGGAATCAGGAGAAAAACCCCGAAGACCGAGTTCACGGTATGAACAACGACGGTACAAGTGGCCGAGTTCTCCGCAGTGATAGCGTTGATAGTTCTCCACAGCAGCCGTTGAATGGAGTGCGCCAGACGTCTGCCTTCCGAACCGGTGGCTGCAAGACGGGGCTCTGCTGGGATGGCGGCTGGTAGGAAGGCTGGTAGAATAGTGGCTGAGGAGCGGGCGGCTGCATGACGGGTCTCTACTGATATGACGGCTGGTAGGACGCTTGGTAGAACGGTGGCTGCAGAGCGGGCGGCGGCTGTGATTCGAAAAGAATTTGTTGCGCAGGAGGCACTGCAGCCCGACGAAGAGCCGCTGCGTAGTTCATAAAACGCGGCTCCGACAGTGACTCAGGCGGTGAAAATGTTTGACGTATTTCTCCACGCACGGCTTCGGTGACAGCGGCGGCAGTCGGATTAGGCGATCCAAGAATAGATAAGGAGCTCCTCGCGAACTCCCTCGCGGATCAGCTCACGCAGAGAGTGACGTTCAGTGGACCCGTACAATGTGGCCACACTGCTGAAGGGGTGACTGTTACAGGTATTAATACACTTTTATTAACCTCAACTACATGTGGTCAGCATGGCGGTTGTCCAACCGGCTCTAGCCCTAACCCAAGCACACGGAACACAGATCACCAGACACCGCATGAGGCACCGCGTCCAGTCCAGTCAACCTTCTGCACGCCACCTGAATGTCCTCTCCGTACCGCTGGTTACCGACACAACACCTCGGCGGCGCTAGTTACCACCACAACACTCCTCCTGCTCCAAGTCGAAACTACGGTGTATACCGCTGCACGGGGCGGCGAACTCTGGATGACTGTCGACGCACTGGCGTTTGTAAAACGGTGGGATCACTAGCAGCTGAGGGGGTAGCAGGACTAATGACGTTTGATTACATTGCGGCAGGCACACGCTGTTGTGCCTCACTCCCCAGCGACTGCGATGTGGAGACTGGCGTTGGGGTGCTTGTCATCGCAGTCCTTTCTGGCCCTTGCATGATTTCCTCTTCCCCGCGGTTCACGTCTGACCCCTCTTCTGGGCCTCCGAGCTGGCGCCGCAAGTGGTCTCCATGGCGGTGCCACACAGTGCCATCCCCCAGTACGACCTCAGCTGATGACGAACTGGTCAATGCTTTGGCGATTGCAGGTACCCATCGGGGCACTGGTCTAAAATTCCTAGCCCAAAGTGTGTCTCCAGCCTAGGGCACTGGCTCCCTCCTGGCTTCAGCATCGCCATGCACTTTTTGCTGTATGCTGCAGGCCCACTCTGGTGCGCAAGGCTGGCTTCAGCAGATATATTGCAGTCTTAACGCCGACCCATGGGCAGTTCAGCAGGGAAACGACCAGGTGTCGTTCGATATGTCAGCAAAATCCTCGCCACTTGGCACTCAAAATCCCCTCGTTGCACCTTCTTAAGCTTGTCCTTTATGGTTAGCACAATCCGCTCTGCGGCTTACCAAGATACTTTGTTGGGCGAGTTGGTAAACATCATCATCATCATCATCATCAGCCTGATTATACCCACTGCAGGGCGAAGGCCTCTCCCATATTTCTCCACTTAACCCGGTTCTGTGCTAGCTGCATCCACTTGACCCCAGCGAACTTCTTAATCTCATCCGCCCACCTAACTTTCTGCCGCCCCCTGCTACGCTTTCCTTCCCTTGGAATCCAGTTTGTTACCCTCAGCGACCATCGGTTATCCTCTCTTCGCACTACATGTCCTGCCCATGTCCATTTCTTCTTCTTAATTTCTACTAGAATGTCGGTAACTTGAGTTATTTCTCTGACCCACTCTGCACGCTTTCCATCTCTTAATGTTACCCCTACCATTTTTCGTTCCATAGCCCTCTGGGTTGTCCTCAACTTAAGTAGGACTCTCTTGGTTAGCCTCCACGTTTCAGCCCCATAGGTGAGTACAGGCAAGATGCAACTGTTGTATACTTTCCTCTTGAGCGATACCGGTAAGCTGCTAGTCATAATCTGCGAGTGCTTGCCAAATGCGCTCCATCCCAATCGTATTCTTCTTGTTATTTCCTTTTCGTGGTCCGGATCTGCGGTTACTACCTGTACTAAGTAGACATATTCGCCTACTACTTCCAGTATTTCGCTACCTAATGTAAACTGCTGTTCCTTCCCGAGGCTGTTGAACGTTACCTTAGTCTTCTGCATATTGATTTTCAAGCCTACCTTTCTACTTTTCCTGTCTAGGTCATCAATCATTATTTGCAGTTCATCCCCCGAGTTGCTTAGCAAGGCAATGTCATCAGCAAATCGCAGATTACTGAGGTATTCTCCATCTACCCTTATCCCGAACTGCTCCCATTCCATGTCTCTGAATACTTCCTCTAAACAAGCTGTGAATAGTACTGGGGAGATTGTGTCTCCTTGCCTAACACCTTTCTTTATGGGAATTTTGTTACTTTCTTTATGCAGAACTATGGTTGCTGTGCAGCCACTATATATATCTTCCAGCACTTTCACGTACGGCTCGTCTACCCCCTGATTTCGCAATGCCTGCATCACCGCCGAGGTTTCAACTGAGTCAAATGCTTTTTCGTAATCAATGAGTGCTATGTATAAGGGCTGGTTATATTCCGCGCATTTTTCTATCACCTGATTGATGGTATGGATATGATCGATAGTAGAGTACCGTTTCCGAAACCCTGCTTGATCCTTTGCTTGATTGCAATCTAAGGTTGTCCTGATTCTATTAGCGATTACCTTAGTAAATACCTTATACGTAACAGACAGTAAGCTGATTGGTCTGTAATTTTTAAGGTCCTTAGAGTCCCCTTTCTTGTGAATGAGGATAATGTTTGCATTCTTCCATGGTTCCGGTACTGTCGATGACACCAGGCACTGCTTATACAGGGTGGCCAGTTTTTCTAGCACGATATCCCCCCCGTCCTTCAGCAAATCTGTAGTTATCTGATCCTCTCCAGCTGATTTCCCCCTTTTCATAGTGTCTAGTGCTTTCTTGACCTCGTCCTTCGTCACTGGTGGAACGTCTGACTGTTTTTCCCTACCGCCAATCTCATTACGGTCCTGACTACTTTGGTAAACATCCATTGTTAATTTAAACAGCGCCCCATTTGACGCAGGATGGTAAGGTGGAATCAGGATAGGCCGGACACCATTCCTAGCCACGAATGCCTTGTACCGTGCGCTTGCGAATCCTGGACCATTGTCGCTCACCACGACATCAGGCAATGCATGGCTGGCGAAGATAGTGGGTAGGCATCCTCCGCCGATGGTGACGGTACCCGAACTACCTCTACCCACTTCGAGTATGCATCCACAAGTACCAAGAAGTACACGCCTTGAAAAGGTCCCCCAAAATCTACGTGTAACCGGGACACGCCCGCTCCGGGAATGGCCATGGTGCCAGTTGCATTACCTTGGGAGCCTTATAATGCACCTGACATACTGTGCACCGGCCCACTTTCATAGTGATGTCCGCGTAAATCCCTGGCCACCATACGTGACTGCGGGCCACTAACTTCATTTTTTCAACACCCGGAATGCACTCATGCAGCAGATCCAGCACAGCTGCCCGTAGCGACTCAGGTACTACCACCCGATTTCCCTGTATCACACAGCCTTCCATCTCCGAGAACTCCTCCATTCGATTTGCAAATGGCCGAAAATCCTGTCCGGGTGTCAAGTGCCCTCTCGACCACAACACACTACGCAGGGGGCCAGCACGGGGTCACGATCAGTTGCTGCCTCCACTGCCGAGGCTGACAGGACATGTGAGTATGCACCTTCCAACATGAAGATGTCCTGGATCCTGGGCTCCTCTGGTGGCGCCTTAGTGAGTGGCAGGCGGCTCAAAGCATCAGCATTATCCAAGCTCGCCTCTGGTCTGAAGCACAACCGGTAGTTATATCCACTCAGCGACAGGACCCAACGCAACACTCTCAGTGAACTTTGAAGTGGAATTCGGTTCTCATGACCAAACAGTCCCAATAATGGCTTGTGGTCGGTGATAATTTCAAATGGCCTTCCCCACACAAACTGATGGAACTTGAACACGCCGAAAATAACTGCCAGTGCGTCTTTAACTGACTGTGATTCTTCTCAGCAGCTGTTAGTCTCCGAGAAGCAAAGGCTATTGGCTTCTTTTCCCCCTGATGGCAGCCGATGTGCTAGTACAACTCCAATGCCATACGGCGACGTATCGTAACACAGCAACAAGGCCAAACTTGGATTGTAATAAACAAACACTCTTGCTGATACCAGCAACTGCTTGCTTTGTGCAAATGCTGCTTCCTCTTCAGGTCCCCAGTGCCATGGGACTTCGTTCTTAAGCAATTGGTGCAAGGGGTGCAGTACTGTGGACAACTGTGGTAGGAACCTCATGTAAAAATTAAGCAGACCCAGAAAGCTCTGCAACTCCCGCATTCCAGTCGGTGCCGGTGCTCGAACAATGGCTTCAACTTTCTCTGGTGCTGAATGCAGACCATCCTTGTCGATGACATATCCCAGGTATGCTACGCTTGCTGCGGCGAATACACATTATTGGGCCTTCCGCTTTAACCCTGCATCACTCAGTCGTTTCAAAACTTCCTCCACATTCTTACGGTGGTCCTCGCCGACACCCCAGCAACTAGAATGTCATCAAAGTACACGACAGTCTTTCGGCAACCGCGAAGCAAATTCTCCATTTCGCGTTGGAAAATTGCCGGTGCTGATGCCACTCCGAATGGCAGTCGGTTGTACTGAAACAGTCCCTGCTGGGTATTAATACCTACATACTTCTTAGAATCCTCGTCCAGTTCCACTTGCTGGTATGCGTCTTGAAGGTCCAACTTCGAAAACAACACGACTCCTGCCAGCTGCGTCCAGATTTCCTCGACCCGTGGCACTGGGTATGTATCAATATCGGCTGCTCGGTTCACTGAGACCTTGAAGTCTCCGCACAGCCTAACTTTCCCGTCCTTCTTCAAAACGGGCACCAGCGGTGCTGGTTTGATAATATCTTCTCTCTGCAGCCTTTGTAGCTCCTGGGTCATCATGTCTTGCAGGGCAAAGGGTACTGGCCGTGGTCTGAAGAACCGTGCCTGCGCATCCTCGGGTACTCTTATTCTGGCTTTCACTCCTGAAAACTGTCCGAGACCTTTGGCAAACGCATTAAGGAACCGACCTATCCAGTCCTGTATATCTTCGACTGCGTTAACGTTGAGCAGGTTCTCAAGCGGCATGCCAAAAGCTTTTTTCCCAGTTTCTGCCTAATAGGGCCTGTGAACCACCTTTGACGATGAACAATGGCAGTTGTTCAACCTTACCTTCAAACTTAGCAAAAGCTGAGGCTTTCCCCGCGACTGCTGACTGTCCAAAGTAGCCTCTTAACTTGAGATCAGACTTCTCCATAGCCACCCTCGGAAAACGTCTCGTGAATTCCGCTTCGTCCATCACCGAGTAGACTGCTCCTGTGTCAACTTCCATGCGTATCGACTGACCATTGACGCTAACCATAGCGTAAATAGGTGGGACTCTCGGATCGAGGACGTTCACACTGTCTGGCTGTGGCCTGACGGCGGTGTTCCCTGGTCTGCTCTCCAGTAACCACAGATTACCGACGCCCATTTCTCCGTACTCGTCTTCGGGTGACGTATCTACCGGTTCTACGGCCATCACCCCGCTGCGAGGTCGATATCTGGCCGGTTCTCCTCCTTGCTGCGTGTTCAGTTCCGCGCCTCGCAGACTTGTCCCAGGTTCCTGTCCGCCCGTGCATGTTTTTGCTACGTGACCTTTCTTCTGGCAAGCAAAACACCGTAAATTCCCGAACCTGCACAAACGCTCGTGGTGCCTTCTACCGCAGCGATGACAATCACTGTCCGCCTCGCCGCCTTTCGACACGCGGTGAACGTTCACCTCCTCAGTCTGCCCGGTCATCATTTTGGCGCCCGAAACGGCAGCTTCCATGCTAGTGATGACTTTGACCGTGCGGTCTAGTGTCAGCTCCGACTTTTCCAGCAGCCGTCGTCGCATTGCATCATCCCGAATACCGTGCACGATCCGGTCCCTCAAGTTGTTCTCCAGTTCCCCTCCAAAATCACACAAATCCGCCAACTTACGCAGTTCGGCAACGAACTCCTTGACTGGTTCTCCGTCCCGTTGAGCTCGGCAGTGAAAACAACGATAGCGCTGTACGATCACTGATGGTTTAGGCGCATAATAGTTGGTCAGCAACTGGATGCTCTCGGTGAGGGGAACGTCACTTGGCCGTCGGGGTGCTATAAGCGACGAAGCAGTGAATACGAGCTGAGAAACACAGCACGCTTGTCCTTCGGGACGCTGTTCGGGATGAAGTGCTGTTCAAGAATTTCCGCGTACTCCTCCCATTCCGATCCTTTGCCCGCAATCGGCTCCAACTTCGACATCACGGTCGACATTACTCCGGTTACTACTCGTCGCCAGTTGTTACAGGTGTTAATACACTTTTATTAACCTCAACTACATGTGGTCAGAATGGTGGTTGTCCAACCAGCTCTAGCCCTAACCCAAGCACACGGAACACAGATCACCAAACAACGCATGAGGCACCGCGTCCAGTCCAGTCAACCTGCTGCACGCCACCTGGATGTCCACTCCGTGCCGCTGGTTACACGCTCGGCGGCGCTAGTTACCACCATAACACTGGCTACAGGCAGACTCCGTGCACCGGCATCGTTGCTGCAGGGCTCGCTCAAGGAGGGTAGCTTCGTTGATGAAGTCCGCGACGGTTTGAGGTGGACTGCGAACCAGACCAGCGCAGAGGGGTTCTTGTACGCCCTGCATCAGGTGGCGCAGCTTCGCTGATTCCGTCATGTCGGGTTCAGCCCGCCGGCAAAGACGGGTGATGGGCTCAGCGAACATGGCAATGCTCTCGTTAGGTAGTTGGATACGAGCGTACAGGAGGCGGCGTGCGCGATCACGGCGGTCGTGGCTGGCAAAAGTACCCGCAGCTGCTGGCAAAAGGAATCCCAGCTTTGAAGACTGGCCTCCCTGTTCTCATGCCACGTTTTGGCGCAGTCTTCAAGTGCGAAAAAGTCATTGCGCAGCTTCTGAGCAGGGCTCCACTGATTGAATTGCGCCACTCGCTCGAACTGGTCGATCCAGTCGTCGACATCTTCCCCAGCACCGCTGGAAACGGGGGGGCACACGAGGCTGCTGAAGCAGCAAATGATGTTGACTTGCCTGGGCCATATTGCAGAAATATCGAACTGCTGGTCGGATGACGCCGGTTCAGGTAGAGAAGCAAATTCCGGCGCCAGACCCTGGAGGCGACGGCTGCAGCGATGAACGGTTGTAGACATAAGCGGAAGCTGGTCGGGACTCGATGAGCGGCTGCGAGAAGCCCGAGACATGGTGTTCAAGGGCTCACCTCCACCAGTGCCACGTAGCCGTTTAGGCCCGTAATCAGAGGGTTGGTTTTTTAATGGGAGGTTGATCTAACAGGTACAGGAGAGCAGGTTGTTGTTGTCCAAATAACTTAGCAAGTCCAGAGCACCGAGCGACAGCAGCCAACTTCAGCCTCTTCTAATCGAACGCCACGGGGCCACTTCTTCAAGTCCGCTCACGAGACTCGCGATGAGCAGCCGCCTAGCGACTGCTGTTACACACGCTATAGTATTAACCGCATGTAGGACCAGTGCTGCCGGACGCCAGAAAGAGGCGAATCGTGTTAGCTGGACAGATATGCAGCTAGCCATTTGAAGTAGACATATCTGTTTTTGCTGTTCCGAAAACGCAATTGCCTTCGGTGGTGAACAAAGTTTGGCCATTTACCGCGTTGACCGTGAGCGGCGTTTACCAGTGAACGCCACGTGGCCTCGTCACATATAGTACTCAGAACACAAAAATAGTACAGGTACTATGTATGCGTACACAGCAAACATTTAGGCCAATTCATAGCCTTGGCTGTGATCTCGGCCCCGCCTGGCAGGGGCAGCGGCGGGCGGGACAGATAAAGTCACATGTCATGTGTGATGGACGTCGCTGTGAATATACAGAGAAGACTCGCAAGTTTTGAACGGAGCGAGATGTGGTCAAAACTTGACCTGCAGCGCCGACAGAAACCACAATTAAAAAAAAAAGAAAATTGATGCGGCTATACTGCTAACGGTTACTTGCTTATTTATTAAAATACTGTCACGTTGACCAGCCCAGTTCACCCAGTTTTACCTGTTTTCGCCCAGTGAGCTCAATAAACTCCCGCTTTGGCTGTGCCGCATCTGCCCACTCGAAACAAAAAAGAAGAAACAGATGCTTAACCAGATTATGCCAATGGAAGTGTGCTTGCCAATCGTACGGAGAAAAGGAAGCGCAGAGCAGACAAATACAAGCCATGAGACAGGACAATGCGCTACTGGCAACTGATTCTTTTTATTGAAATACACACATAATATATAGGGACATCGTCACACCGCCTATCAGCTACCGTACACGTCACAAGGCCATACAGTTATCTAAAGATAAAAATTCATGTTTAATATAGGGTAACCTAAAACCGATAAAAACACCGATGTCACCGATGATCGGTTTTAGGTCATCCTATGTTAAACATGGAGTTTTATCGTTTACAAGGTTTGAGGCGCTGGACGTGAACAATCTCGCTTCCGCGCCGGCGTAGATCATGAGACGGCGTAAAAGGTTCCACCACATAATTAACCGGAGGGGTGCGCTCCAGAACACGGTATGGGTCATGGTATTTAGCAATAAATTTTGAAGACAGTCCAGGAGCATTGGAAGGTATCCACAGCGACGCAAGAGCGCCAGACGAGATGTCCGGTGTCGAGTGTTGGTTGTCATGGTTAGATTTATGGCGGTACTGGGTGTTAGCCGTGAATGCGCGGGCAATTTGTCGACAGTCTTCCGCATGCTGGGCGGCTTGAGACGCAGGAGAATACTACTCAGATATGTCTGGCTGATACAGGAGTATGGTGTCGATTGTAGCAGAGGGGTGACGGCCGTAGAGGAGAAAAAAAAGAAGAGAAGCCAGTACTAGACTGAGTTGCCGTATTGTCAGCGTAAGTGACATACGAAAGGACGAGGTCCAAATTTGGGTGATTGGAAGCGACGTACATATAGAGAGCATTTTTTCAATTCAATTCAATTCAATTTATTTGCCATCCTGGTACAAATGATGGCGGGAGCCCGGGGTAAAAGCTGCCGTTTGACAGCTTGACAGAGCTACGGGCCCCCACTTTGGCAGCACCACAGTAGTCAGGCATATATAAAAAGCACATGTCATGTGAATGTAAACACAAGGTAAGGAAACATTGAAATAATAAATACAGCTCGTACCAACGAACCCTTGGCATGTCGCCAAGGGTACGATTGAAACGCTCAGTGAGGCCATTAGTCTGAGGATGATAGGCGGAGGTGGTTCTATAAATAATGTTGCACTTGATGAGCAAGGCTTTCATAACGTCACTCAAGAAATCACGTCCTCTGTCCCTGAGCAGCTCTCGAGGTGCGCCGTGGCGAACAAATCGCTGCAAAATGAAGGAAGTTACTTCTGACGCTGTGGCAGATGGAAGGGCGGCGGTCTCTGCATACCTCGTCAGATGATCAATGGCTAAGATAGCCCAGCGATTGCCGGCTGCAGTGTAGGGAAGGGGCTCGTACAAATCGATGCTGACACGGTCGAAAGGGCGTGGTGGGCAGGATTACGGCAGCAACTCTTCAGCAGAACGTTGGGGAGATCGCTTGCGACGTTGGCAGGTGAGGCATGAGCGAACGTACTTGAGTACGAAGGTGTACATGCCCCGCCAGTAGTAGCGCAGCCTAAATCGAGTGTATGTATAGTGAAGACGCCCGCGTGACCGGATTGTGAGTCAGCGTGAAAATAGTCACATATTTGCGAACGTAGCTGCCGAGGAATCAGTAGCAACCACTTGCGGCCATCTGCGCAGTAGTTGCGGCGGTAGAGGAGGTTATCACGAATGGCGAAGTGGGAAGTATGGCGGCGGAGAGCACGCGATGGAGAAGCAGCCGTAGAATTGGAGATAAAATCGACGAGAGAATTTATCCAAGTATCTTGTCGCTGCGCTGACGGCATGTCATTGATGTGAAGCAGAGGCGGGGAATCATCGGAAGAGGAAAGGCTCGCGACCACAGCTATAAGGGGGCAGCGGGAAAGTGCATCGGCGTCGTGATGCTTGCGGCCGGAGCGGTAAACATCGCGGACATCATATTCCTGAAGTCGAAGAGCCTATCTTGCCAGTTTGCCAGACGGATCTTTCAGTGAGGAAAGCAAGCAAAGCGCATGGTGGTCCGTCACTACCTCAAAAGGGCGGTCATAGAGGTAAGGGCGGAATTTAGTAAGAGCCCAAATAATCGCTAAGCATTCATTTTCAGTAACAGGGTAGTTGGATTCAGCCTTCGTGAGTGTACGGCTAGCATAGGTGCCCACGTATTCAGTATAGCCTGATTTGCGCTGAACGAGCACAGCGCCGGGACCAACACCACTGGCGTCCGTGTGGACCTCGGTAGGCGCTGTGGGGTCGAGGTGACGCAGTACAGGCGGTGCCGTGAGGATGCGGCGTAAAGCATTGAAGGCATTTTCCCACGTCGGCGACCACAACGAAACATCGGAACTGACGGACAGAAGTTCTGTGAAGGGAGCAGCAATGAAAGCAAAATTTCTAATAAACCGGTGAAAGTAAGAGCACAGCCCGAGGAAGCTACGTAGATCTTTGATGGAAGTCGTTTTGTGAAAGGCTGCTATGGCATGAAGTTTGGCAGGATCTAGGGATACACCTTCTTTGGAGACAATGTGGCCGAGAATGGTGAGCTGGCTGGCGGCAACATATTTTTGCAAATTCAGCTGCAGTCCGGCACCAGATAGGCAGGTAAAAAGGTGCTTCAGACGGTAGAGGTGTGTGTCAAAGTCAGGAGAAAAGACGACAATGTCATTGAGGTAGCAAAGACATGTCTTCCATTTTCATTCGCTCAAATGTTGCCGGAGCATTACAAAGGCCAGCGGCATAACTGTAAATTCGTACAAGCCGTCGGGAGTTACAAAGGCTGTTTTGGGGTGATCAGCCGCTTCCAGGGGAACTTGCCAGTACCCCGAACGTAAATCTAGAGAAGAAAAGAGCTCGGCGCCTTGCAAACAATCGAGAGCGTCGTCGATGCGCGGGAGAGGGTAGACGTCCTTGCGCGTAATCTTATTAAGGCGGCGATAATCGACACAGAAGCGGATAGAACCATCTTTCTTTTTCACGAGGACAGCAGGTGACGCCCAAGGGCTGCTTGAGGGCTGAATCACACCGTTCTGGAGCATTAGGTCGACTTGCTTTTCACTAGTTGGGCGTTCGGTTGCAGACACACGATAGGGGCGCTGTCGCAGTGGTGCGTGGGTGCCGGTGTCAATGCGATGAGTGACTGTATAAGTTTGACCCAAAGAACTTTGATGAGAGTCGAAGAAGGAGCGAAAGTGATGTAGCAGGTTCAAAGGCTGAGTGCGCTGCGCTGGAGGAAGATCGGTGTCGATGGAACGGAGGAACAACTCTGTAGAGGGGGGAGCGGGCGCAGGTGAAGGGGGCTGAGCGCAGTCAAGGCAGAGTGCGGCGCGTGGTCAGGTTCCTCGCAGATCAGAAGAGATGCGATTGGCTGGATACCGCCGATGCATTCACCATGATGCAAATCAGTAGGAGAGTTAAATGGGTTAGAGACCCATAACATGGAAAGGTCAGCAGGAATAGCGAGCACAGCGTAGGGCAATGGTAAGCACTTGCGGTGCAGGAAAAGGATGGGCTGGTGTAAAGAGAACGGTGTCGTCGCTAACAGAGGAACAAGTGGCACGAACAAGCAAGAAGAACAGGGAGGAAGGTCAATATCTTCGGCGACGAGGGCTTTAGCACAGAAATTCAATAGATCAGCGTCTGGTAAGGCATTGGGCAAAGCTGAGAACCCCACTTCAGCTCCAGCACAATCTATAATAGCAGCGTGACGCGACAAGGAATCACAGCCTAAAATCACAGCGTTTGAGCAATTTGGCAGCACGACGAACTTAATTGTATAATGAAATTCTGGATTACTACTCGAGCGGTGCACGCTGCTAAAGGCTTGATATGCTGAGCGCTGGCCATTCGCAATGAAAGTCCCGCAATTGGCGTCTTCACTTTTAAAGAGCTACATAGTGCTGCGTCCATTACCGAAATCGCAGCACCAGTGTCAATTAGAGCCATGACAGCAACATCCTCGACGAAAACTTCAATTAGGTTGACCGAAGACAGATGTGGACGTTGGAAGTTCGACGAGGTCGCAGTCCTCGCCTCAGGAACTGCGGCCTCTAGTTTTCCTCACGTGAAGCGTTCTGTCGACGTTGTTATTTCTGTCGACGTTTTTCTCCACCTAAAATGAAACTGATGTTGTTAGTATTCAGAAATGTGTCAATAAAGGAAAAGAGTTCTTCTGTGAGGCCATCAGGAGGGCGATAACAAACCGCAATAATAGTGCGGTCAAAATTTAAGCAAACCATTTCAGAGTCAGAAGTGACACAACAAGACCTTGGCACCAAGTCACAATTTATGCGCTTTTTTACTAAAGCACAAACACCGCCATCACTATTTAAGGATCTGTTCATGAAGAACGAGTTGTACCCGGGGATATTAATTACTTCTGCATCACAGGAGGATCAGGTTACTGTCCAATTTATCCAATTTATTAAACAGTTACTTAAGACGATCAGTTTTATTCACGGCAGACCACGCATTTACATGCAGACAACGAAAATACGTGTTTGTTATTTTTCGTTAAATTTTACTTCATTCACGGTGACTGGATTGCAAGTCTATGTCTAAAAAGCCCACTTGAGTCCCATGGAACTGTTGCCACAAAGTTTTCAGCAGATTTTTCAACGCTAATATTTAGTAGTGTGGAAGCATGCTTCCAGTGCAGAAGGCTGAAGTAATGTTCAACAGCCTTGGGAAAAAACTGCAGGTCACAATAGGTAGCGAAGCGCTGGAAGCGGTAGGCGAATATGTCGACTTAAGACAGGTAGTAACCGCAGATCCAGACCATGAAAGGGAAATAACTAGGAGGATAAGACTGTAATAAAGGGAATTTGGCAGGTATTCGAATAATATGACTAGCAGCTTAGCAGTATCACTCAAGAGAAAAGTATACAACAGCTGCATCTTACCTGTACTCAGCTATGGGGCTGAAACGTGGAGGCTAACAAAGAGGGTACTACGTAAGTTGAGGACAACGCAGAGGGCGATGGAAAGAAAAATGGTAGGTGTAACGTTAAGAGATAGGAAGCGTACAGAGTGGGTATGAGAAGCAGCTCGAATTAATTGCATTTTAGCGAAGGTCAAGAAGGAGAAATGTGCATGGGAAGGGCATGTAGTACGTAGAGAGGACGACCGATGGTCGCTTAGGGTAACAAATTGGATGCCAAGGTTAGGAAAGTGTAGCCGGAGGTGGCAGAAAGTTTGGTGGGCGGATGAGGTTAAGATGTCCGCAGGGGTTAAGTGGATGCAACTAGCACAGGACCGGGTTAAGTTTAGAAGTATGGGAGAGGCCTTCCATCTGCAGTGGGCATAGTCCGGTTGATGATGATGATGGTGATGCTTCCAGTGGAAGCTATTTTGGCTAATGTGCCTTGCAGTAATCTCAGATTTCTCCTGCCGCCAGCAAACGCTTAAAAACGCTTTCTTGATGCTCCATGAACAAAGTCCCTGAGCAGTGCTGGCGCAATTGTTCATTTTAATCAGAATATAACATATTTGCGTCTACGCGGTACCTAATGCCTTACAAAGGGGCAAGTAGTCTTTCAGCTACGCAAAATAAAGGCCGTAAATTTTCTCTGGATTGTGTTCAACTTCATAGAATGCGTAATAGCTGCCGGAAATAGCAACACCGAATAGCGACGAAGAAATGCTTCAATAATGCCGAAAATGAAAACCCTAAAAGATCGCGCAAATAATTCCTGTTTGAATGCGCCCATTACGCTTGAAAGTGAGAAAAAAAATGTCGGCAGAGCTAAGCTCAGTGGCTTAGCTCATCAATCAGCGTGAACTGATTTTCATTTTTCCGCCTAAATGTGTGCAGTGGGCTGCGGCCGGAAGAGCAGTCTTTGCTCACTCTACCTTGCCACAGAAACGACGTATAACGGTCTCCGAAAAGTGGTTACCGCCTGCGGCGCCGCACGGCTTCCCAAGCTGATGTGGCGACACGTTCAAATGCTGATTTGCTCGTGCAACTGTTTGCAGAAACTCTACACTAAATTACAGCAAGTTAAATTGTAAAGCGCTGAGTCATGCTAGGTTGCTCTGTGATTACGATTGATGTCATATATGTATTTTGGAGATGCCACCTTACAGTGCGCTGCACTGTGAATTGATGAGCGGTGCCGCGTTGCATTAGGGCTACGAGCGGAAGTAATCTTGTGACTATTAGTCATGTGTTTGAAGGTCACAGGTTATAACTTTTCACAAATTCATGACTATACATATCATCTTATTCTCTATGAAATTGTGCACCGACGTAGCTATATGTCATCCGAATTTCGTACTAAAGGCGACAAAAAACGGCTGCCGGCTTATGTATTAATATATTGACATACATTGAAACGAGTGACTGTTTTTTTACGCACACTTGTAATATTGCAGTAATCAATGTATCTTCAAAAATATAACCACTAACATCTGCACACAGAAAATAAAAAAATATTCTAATTCCAGCGTTTGTTAACAAACGCTGGAGTTCGAATATTTTTATTTTCTGTGTGTCTATAGCAAACGTGTTAACATGTTTGCTGCTACTGGGACGGATACTTCACAAGCGCAATTGAGAAAGAGACGCCTAAAAGCTATAGCCAAGCGTGACGTCAGTGATGATGCGGCGGCGCTGGCGACAGCAGTGATTTTCGGGGTGTAGGGGCAAAAGCCCAAGCCGTCTGCATTGGATGCACGGCGCTTGCTGTGCTTTCGAGCACAATTCCTGATATTCCTGCAAGCTGTAATGCGGTTGGTTTTGCCACGGGGCACAAAAAAGAAAATGACACCTGTTTTCACATGTCTCTTGCGATCGAATAAAGATGAGGGTGAACGGCAGCGGCGTTGAGCGCGACAAGTAGAACCTTCGGCAATGGTTTGCCTCCCCGGCTAACGTGCGTTGCACTTCTGCATTGAAATTTGGCCAGTAATTAGTTTGCAACTCTTAATTTTCGTGGTTGCATTTCAGCCGCACGACGAAGAGCACAATAGCAAACACCTGCAGCTTGTGCACGTTTTGTTATATATACTGTCTAATCATAAGAAGTTTTGATGGATAAATTTCGTGTGCGTATGATCTTAACCGAAGGCAGCATCGAAAGCCGCGCAGTGACATCCATTCACCTGCAATACTGCCCGTGTATATGTTCGTACAGAAAAGGACACGAAAGCTGCTGCGAAGGTAACTGCAGGTGAGCGGTCACTACAGCGCGATATTGCCGAAACAGACCCGGCACACGTCTTAATTGTGAAGTAACTTTTCTCTTTTTTCACTTTCGCGAGTTTTAACGAGTACTCACTCTTCACCACCGGTCCTAGAAAGCGAGTAAACATCGTCAAGATCCCAGCAATGTCACGAAGCGTTATTTCTCAGGTTGTTAAATTTTCGTTTGAAGGTCATTAGGAACCTTACGAACGAATTAAATATCCACGTACAACCTAGCTCTAATTGAGCAGGATATTTAAGTATGGTAAATACGGTCTCCTCAAGAACCTGTATGAAGGGCAAGAGGCCACAGTCAGAACTGAGCATGGTCTTACTGATTGTTTTCCGATTGAGAAAGGAGTGAGACAAAGCTGCATACTGTCGCCCTGCCTATTTAACCTATATGCTGAATGTATCATGATGATGGCTGGTCTGGACGAGTCTTCAGCTGGAGTGAAGATTGCTGGAAACGTATCAACAACCTTAGATATGTGGACGATACCACTTTAATGGCAGAAAGTGAAGTCAGTGGCGCAGCGAGGTGATATGGCGCAAGTGGTCACGTACCGCATGGCATAGTCTGTGGTAACAGCGATCCATTTGTTTCCTGACGAGGACTCAGGGAAGAGCCCTAGGAGGTCAAAGCCAACACGAGAAAACGGCTCAGTCGGGATAGCAATCAGCTGAAGGTGTCCTAGGACAGGGTGGTGGTGGTGACAAACGTTTAATGATTTAAAAGGGTTGGAGGTATGCATGAGCAGGATCTTTGAAGATCCAGCCCTTACATATATTAGGTGGGGTCCCTAGTACGGGACCTCAGTGGCATCGGCCGCTGCCCGGGCGCGCTCGACCAAAGCCTTTTGGGCCAGCAGGTCATAGCAGCCAAGCGGTTCGCCTCCCAGTCCTCCCGAGTTGGGTTGGGGTGAGGAGGAATAGCTGGGTTGGATGGGCAAGCCCACACCATGTGGTAGATGTCCAAAGACGTCTCCGCACAGTGCGGATAACTGCTCGTGAAGGAAGGATTAAAATGTTTTAGTGCTACCGGGCACAGCAGTGTTGGTATACAGACGGAGTAGAAGCCGCTCCTCCGTCTTAGATATACCTTTACTCGGGAGAGGGTAAAGGCTATGGCAAGCTTGATTATAAAGAACAATGTCTAAAAGAATACGTGGGTTCGAATTCGAGATCCTGATCTATGGGATCGAGATGGCAAGCTTAGAAAGTAAGCGCGCGGGCGGCGGCGTCGGCTGCCTCTTCCCCTCGAGACCCATATGAGGAGGAGCTTATACTATTTTTCGATAAGCGGGGTCCCGGTATAGGTGCAATTTTGAAGTAGTCGGTAGGCTAAGTATGTCGCCCAGCTTTGCTCGACGTTCCGACAGGCCCCTAGCGAGTCGGAGATATTTGTTTTGTAAGCAGTGTGGGTAGCTGCCAGCGCAATGGCGACCTCCTCCGCGTGAATTATGTCATGGGCGCGAAATGTAGGCCCGTTAACAGTTTTAGACTGGTGGACCACTGCGGCCGTGTACCATCCCCCATGGTGGGGGCCGGAGGCGTCCACTTAATGCCGCGTTTCGACCCATAATGGCGGCCCAGGGCTTCCGCCCGCGCCAGGCGCCAGCCGTTGTGGTCTTCACGTGTCATTGTTTTAGAAAGAGGGCGTACGTGGAGGGCGCATCTCCACTCGAAATGGAGACGTACACGATCTTCCATAAGGGTCGTATTTTGGATGCGTAGCCGGGCAAGGAGGCGGTGACCGACAGTGTCTTAGAAAGACGTGTGTATGGGTGGTTAAGTGAGCCTCTCGGATCTCCTGGAACGTATTCACCATGCCCAGGCCCAGTAGACGCTGGTTGTAGGTGTTCACGGGTAGATCGATGGCTCTCAAACATTTTGCGTAGGATGTCTTCGAGTGCATTCTCGTCTTGTTTCCGATGGTGGAGGTAAGGAGTCGAATACAGGATTCGACTGGTTACGAATGCATGCGCCAGCCGCAAGGCATCTTTGCACCGCAACCCCCCACGTTTGTTAGAAAACTGGCGGACCATGCGGCCCACCTGGTCCCCTACCTTACGGAGTTTCGCCAAGGTAGTGTCCGACCGCCTATGTTGATGAATGAAGAGCCCAAGTACCTGGACTTCTGTGCGTTCAGGAATTGGTCCTGTCTCCAAAGAGAGTTCAGTTTTGGCCGTGCATTTTGGTGAGGGGCGTATGTGTACAAATCCAGATATTTTAGGGGAGCATTAAAGGCCGCAGCGGCGAGCATTAACGGTCCACTATGGCTGCCGCTTGCTGCAGGTTGGCCTTAATATCTCTAAGGAGACCTTGCGTGGCCCACAGGGTGACGTCATTGGCATACAGCGCATGCTGCACACCAGCGACAGCACCCAAATGGGCCGGCAGGTGCACCATAGCCGTCAGCTTATTTTTGCCAAATTTAGGCTTCGATTGAGGAAAACGCAGGAAGAGGCCTTTCAGGTATGATCTGGATCAAATTCCACCAGAATATGCTGTGGAAGTGAGGAGTCGATTTTAAGAATTAGATCTAGAAGACAGAGAGTCTGAAGATATGTGGACTGATGTTCGTGATATAATACAAGAAGTTGCTACTAAGGTGTTCCAAAGCAAAAGAAATGCAAGAAAGCAAACTGGTTATCTGAAGAGGCTTTGAAAATAGCTGAGGAAAGGAGGATGGCAAAAGTTATGGGGGAAAGAGAAAGATACAAGGTTCTCAATGCGGATTTTCAGAAAATAGCAAGTGATAAGAATGTCTTCCTGAACATACAGTGCTAAGCAGTTGAGGAAAAAAGCCAATTGAGGTACACAAGAGCTCTGTTTACGACAATCAAAGATATCAAAGGAAGCTTCTGTGCTAATCTGGGCGTGATAAAGGACAAATGAGGCAGGGACCTCACTGAAGCCTCAGAGATAAAGAAGAGGTGGCAGGAATATACAGAAGGACTGTGCAAGAAGGACCCGGATGTGCAAACCCAACATAAGACGGTTGTAATTACTGATCTCGAGCCAGGCATCCTGAAGAGTGAAGTTGAATGGGCCTTAGCTTGCCTTGTAAGAACAAAGCCAGCGGAATTGATGGCATTCCAGCTGAGTTGCTTCAAAACCTCAACCATGACGACGCTGTTAACTTTCTGTATACATTACGTCAGAAAATTTGGTCAACCCTGCAGTGGCCACATGATTGGAGGAGGTCACTTTACATCCCCATTCCAAAGAAACGCAGTGCCAATGATTGTTCCAACTACCGCATGATCGCACTTATTTCGCATGCTAGTAAGGTGATGTTGAAAATCCTCCGAGGCAGGCTACAGTAGTATGTGGATCGGGAGCTTCCGGGCGTGCAAACTGGGTTTCGCAAGGGAAGAGGAACTAGAGACCAGCTTCGAGATCAAACCTTCGCTGGATCGTGGAAAAAGCAAGAGAGTGCCAGAAACCCATCTACGTCTGCTTTATTGATTATGCGAAAGCGTTTGACTGCGTAGATCACAGCAGATTGTGGCAAGCTCTCCAAGAAATGGGAGTTCCAATTCACCTCATCTGTCTCCTCAGGAACCTGTATGAAGGGCAAGAGGCCACAGTCAGAACTGGGCATGGTCTTACTGGTTGGTTTCTGATTAAGAAAGGAGTGAGACAAGGCTGCATACTGTCGCCCTGCCTATTTAACCAATATGCTGAGTGCATCATGAGGAAGGCCGGTCTGTACGAGTCTTCAGCTGGAAGAGAAGATTGCTGGGAAACGTATCAACAACCTTAGTTATGCGGATGATACCACTTTAGTGATAGAAAGTGAAGTGGAATTCAAGAGACTTCTGATGCGCGTACAAAAGAGAGAGAAGTTTGGGCTCAAACTAAACATTAAAAAGACAAATATCATGGCGTCTTGCCCTATCAAGTCCTGGAGCATCAAGGGACAAGAAATGGAAGCTGTGACAGATTTTCTCTTCTTGGGCTCCAAGATTACCCCGGAAGGAGACTGCAGCCATGAAATTAGGAGACGCCTGCCATGGCTAGCCTTGATCACCTAGTAAAGAGCAGAGACATTACACTGCCAACCAAGATCCGTATAACTCGTGCAATGGTCTTTCCAGTTGTGATGTATCGATGCCAGAGTTGGACTGTGAAGGCTGACAGCCGAATAATTGACGCGTTTGAATTGTGGTGCTGCCGGAGACTCTTGAGAGTTCCTTGGACGGCCAGAAGATCAAATCAGTTGATATTGTCGACCATAAACCCTGACTGCTCATTGGGGGGTCAAGTTCTAGAGCTAAAGCTCGGCTACTTTGGTCATCTGATGAGAAGAGAGGAGTCGCTGGAGAAAGATTTGATGTTGGGAAAGGTTGAGGGTCACCGGAGAAGGGGTAGGCAGCGAACGGAGATGGTTAGATGGCATCCTCGAGGCGCTGCAGATGAAGTTGTTTGATGTTAGGAAGATAGTGAGAGACCGGAAAGCGTGGCGTGATATGGTCCATAGGATCACGAAGAGTCGGACGCGACTGAGCGACTGAACTGAGCTGAACTGAATGTTGTCGAAGGCTCCTTTCAAGTCTAAGGCGAGTATTACCCTGTCGTTGGGGGGTAATTCGACCGGATCAAGAACGTCCCGATTAAGTTGTAGCAGAATATCCTGAGCGGACCTCTACGGGAGAAATCCGAACATGGAGTCTGCGAAGATGTGTTGATTTTCCCTGAACTCGGACAACCTGTCACCCACAATCGTCTCCATTAGTTCGCCCGCACAAGGGGTTAGAGAGATGGGGCGAAGGTTGTTCGTATTGATGGAATGAAAGTGACCAGAAGTCTTCCAATCGATGGGGAGTGGCGCGTCCCCGAGCCAAATTGAATTGATGTAATCCAATGAGGACTGATAGGCCGGGTCCGGTAAGTTAGCTGGTAATTTGACTGTAATTTCGTCCCGACCTGGGGCTCTGTCCTATTTCATTTTCCCCAGGGCCGCCCGCAGGTCGTGGAGCTGAAACGGCTGATCTAGCTCAGCGTTCTCCGAACCTGCATTAGAGTGCGCCGGTCCGCGGGGGTCCTGGGTAGTGCACAAGTATTGGTCCCGCAACTTGTGCGCTAGCTAAGTTGTGTTGCCCTGAAAGCTGTGTATGGCACGTTGTAGATGTTTCTGAATTTCTGTGTGTGTCTGCGTTGGGTCAATAAGAGCGTTTAAGAGCCGCCAAGTGTTCCTGCTGGACATTTTCCTCGCCTCCGTGTTGCAACAATCCACCCAGGTGGCGTCTGCGAGCTGGGTGACCTTGGACATTCAAGCCTTAAGTTTACGGGTATGCTTTTGTCGGCGCCACCGGCGGACAAGGCAATGCCGCACTTCTCAGAGCTGGAGGAGGTGGTTATCCACGTCTAATACCACCTCGGAAACCTGAATTTTGGTTTCGGTGGAGCGAAGGCTAAAAACCAATGGTTCGGACCATTAATGGTAGCCTTGCTCGAGTATAGATGTCGCTGTGCTGCATGTTTTCCTAAATTTGGACCAGTCTGGGAGTCGAGCTTGTGTTGCGGGTTTTGCTAATGGTCTTGTCCGAATTGTAGTGTTTAGTATGCAGTGGTCGCTACCGAGGGTTTCCTCAGTGTTGACCAAGTCAGCATACTGAATGTTGCAGGTAAAGGTTAAATCCGGACACGAATCCCGAGTCACGGAGTTACCTATACGTGTTGGGTGGACGAGGTCTGTGTGAAGAGTGAAGCCCAACATAGACGCACGCTCCGCCAACTTGCGTCCTCGTTTATCTTCACGGCGGTACCCCCAGACTCGACTGGGGGCATTGAAATCGCCCACAATCAAGAGAGGGTCCCGACGCACAGCTTTCAGCGCACGGCTCAAAAAGTCCTAGAAATACATCCGGCAATTTGGGTGGGCAGTAGACATTTAGAATGTGCAGTGGTGGGTCCTGCTTGCGGAGGGGGAGGAGAGTCACCATTACATGGGAATAGCCCCTTCAGTAGCCAAGAAGAGGCACCACCCTAACAAACCATGCGACGTTTCAGCAGGACCCCTCGTCTTGTCTATGCATTCATAAAAATTACGCAGCAAATTTGGTCGACTTGAACCTCCAACTTGACAGTACAGGGGGTTTCTTCCGGCGTTGACAGAGGCCGCAAGCGGCTACACAACGTTGGACGGAGCGGTAGAGTCTAAGCCAGAAAAAACGCCGGTGCGCGCGGTCGTATGTGCGTGAGAGGCCAAGATGGCCAGCTGTAGGGTCGTCATGCATGTGTTCGAGAACGGCGGAGCGTAGGTGTCGGGGAACGACCAGCAAGTGCTGAGCGCCATCGGGGTGTATATTGCGGCGGTGCAGAGTGTTCCCATTAAAGGAAGAACAGGGCGAGGGAAGAGTCACGGCTGTCTGTGCGGATGCGGTCGATGAAAGAACTGAGGGTTGGATCCAAGCGCTGTTCGTCGGCGATATGGGAAAAGTCGGATATAGAGAAGGCACAGGGGTCCGACTAATGGTCTGTAGGGGAAGGAGGATAGACGGGATAACGGGACAATCTCCATCTTGAAGGAGCCGACCGGATTTGTGTACAACAGAAAAGGTATATTCCTGGAAGCGCACGCAGTGCCCAGCTGCTGAGGCGGCCTGCAGGATCCTTGAGGGAAGAGAGCCAACATAAGGCATGATGTTCGGTAATAACTGTGAAGGGTCGGCTAAACAAGTAAGGTCGGAATTTTCTAATGGCCCAAACGAGAGTCAGGCACTCCCATTCAGTAACAGAATAGTTCTGTTCCGCTGAATACAGGAGGCGACTGGCGTAGGCAATCACGCAGTGTTGGCTGCATTGTCGCTGTGCAAGAATTGCACCAATCCGGCGGCCACTGGCGTCAGTGAGAAGTTCCGTCGAGGCAGACGGGTTGAAATGGGCCAGCACAGGAGGATTGGTGAGAACAGCGATGAGAGCGGTGGAGAATGCGTTAGCCTGCTGTTGTCCCCAAGAGAAAGGAACGCCATTCTTCAGCAGATTGGTGAGGGCGAGCAACGGCTGCAAAGTTTAGGACGAAGCGGCGAAAATAAAAGTACAGTTCTGTAAAACTACGGACCACGCGGGGTGAACGGGGAGATGGAAAAGCACTGACAGCGCGAACTTTGTCGGGATGGGGTTGCACGCCGGTGGCATTGACCAAATGGCCAAGCACTTTAAGTTCGCGGCGAGCAAAACTGCACTTCTTTTAGTTCAGTTGAAGTCTGGCACAGCGACAAAGTGCCAATATGAAGGAAAGGAGTCGGACGGAGGTAGCATTCGAACCAGGGCGCGAAGACAATCACGTCATCCAAGTAACGTAGACAAGTCGTCCATTTTAAGCCGCGGAGTAAGGAGTCCATCATCCGTTCAAACGTGGCAAGGGCATTGCAAAGTGCAAAGGGCATAACCTTAAATTGGTAAAGTCTATCGGGTGTGACGAAAACTGTCTTCTCGCGGTCTTGTTCATCAAAAGAGATTTGCCAGTAGCCACTTAGAAGGTCGATGGAGGAAAAGTAGCGAGCTCAGTTCAGTTCAGTTCAGTCGTTCAGTCGTGTCCGACTCTTCGTGACCCTATGGGCCATATCACGACGCGCTTTCCGGTCTCTCACTATCTTCCTAACATCACATAACTTCATCTGTAGCGCCTCGAGGATGCCATCTAACCATCGCGTTCGCTGCCTACCCCTTCTCCGGTGACCCTCAACCTTTCCCAACATCAAATCTTTCTCCAGCGACTCCTCTCTTCTCATCAGATGACCAAAGTAGCCGAGCTTTAGCTCTAGAATTTGACCCCCCAATGAGCAGTCAGGGTTTATGGTCGACAATATCGACTGATTTGATCTTCCGGCCGTCCAAGGAACTCTCAAGAGTCTCCGCCAGCACCACAATTCAAGCGCGTCAGTTCTTCGGCTGTCAGCCTTCACAGTCCAACTCTGGCATCGATACATCACAACTGGAAAGACCATTGCACGAGTTATACAGATCTTGGTTGGCAGTGTAATGTCTCTGCTCTTTACTAGGCGGTCAAGGCTAGCCATGGCTCTCTTTCCCAGAAGCAGGCGTCTCCTAATTTCATGGCTGCAGTCTCCTTCAGGGACTGCATATTTTTAGATTTTCAAAAAGCTTTTGATGTTGTACCACATGCAAAACTAATCTATAAACTTGAACTAATTGGTCTTCCTAAATTTGTAGTCACGTGGGTTTCGTCATATCTCACCAACCGTGTACAGTTTGTTAACATTGATGGTTATCACTCAAATCCATTACCAGTTACTTCAGGCGTTCCACAAGGAAGTGTACTAGGGCCGTTGCTATTTCTCATTTATATAAATGATATCGTTACTGTCATATCTGAACCAGTCCAAATCAGGCTCTTTGCTGATGATTGCATTTTGTTCAACGAAATAAATAGCCCTAAAGATCAAATTCTCCTCAACTCTAACCTGCAGAAAATTCACACATGGTGCAGTAGTTGGAATATGCAGCTTAATGCCGCAAAATCTGTTTTTATGAAAATAACCAACAAAAAACTAGTACATTCATTTCCATACACCCTCCCATCGCATCCTCTTGTAGATGTTACAGAATATAAATACCTCGGTGTTACCATAACTAACAATCTAAGTTGGAACAGTCATATTGCCAATACATGCTCATCCTAATACAGAAAACTTGGCCTTCTTAGCCACAAACTTAAAAATGTCCCTTCCAAGGTAAAGCAGTTAGCATACTACAGCCTCATTAGACCCAAACTAGAGTAAGCTTGTACAGTCTGGGATCCATACACCAAGAAGAATATTGTGGCATTGGAGGCTATCCAGCGGAAAGCCGTACGCTTCATGTTTTCAAAGTACCGCACATCTGACTCTCCCTCCATTTTAATGAATGAGAACACCATCCCACAATTACAAGTACGAAGAAAAATTCAGAGACTAAAGTATCTATTTCTGCTAAAAAACAACAAACTTGCTATGAGCCCTGAACCTTACCTTACACCCCTTACAACACGTCCAACAAGACATCATCATGCACAATCTGTAACTCCGTATCAAGCCAAAATCAATGTATTTAAGTATTCTTTTTTCCCTCGTACTGTTGAAGAATGGAACAAGCTGCCTCCTGATGTAACAATGACCATTGAATCTATTGATAAATTGCTGGCGTTTTAACCATAGTCGTGTTTCATATTGGTGTATATTTTCTTGTTAGTGTTGAACATGTCTTATCGTAATTTGCTTGCAACTTGTGTTTAGTATGTTACTTTTCATAAATTCATATTTTATTGCATTGTATTCTTTTCGCCCCTGCTGCTAGGGCCCAGTTAGGGCCTGCAGTATTTGGTAAATAAAAATAAAATAAATAAATAATCTTTGAGCCCAAGAAGAGAAAATCTGACACAGCTTCCACCTCTTGTCCCTTGATGCTCCAGGACTTCTTGTATTATATCACGAACATCAGTCCACATCTCTTCAGGCTCTCCGTCTTCTATACCTAATTGTTGAAATCGATTTCTCCCTTCCACAGCATATTCTGATGGAATTTGATCCAGATCGTACCTGAAAGGCCCTCTAGTTTTCTGCGTTTTCCTCAATCGAAGCTTAAATTTAGCAACAAGAAGCTGATGATCGGTGCAACAATCGGCCCCAGGCCTTATTTTTACTGCTTGTATAGCGCTTCTCCATCTCTGCCGGCAAAGAATATAATCAATCTGATTCCTGTACAGACCGTGCGGTGAAGTCCATGTGTACAGGCGCCTCTTGTGCTGTTGAAAATGAGTATTCGCTATGGTCAGGTTGTTTTCTTGACAAAACTCTACTAGCCTCCGCACAGCTTCATTTGGCTCACCAAGACCGAACTTGCCTGTAATTCCGGATATTTCTTCACTCCCCACCTTAGCATTCCAGTCTCCAATGAGAAAAAAGGACGTCTGATGATGGAGTGCGGTCTAAAAGGCATTGCAGGTCAGCATAAAATCTCTCAACGTCAGCTTCTTCAGCAGTAGTGGTTGGTGCATAGACTTGGATAACTATTATGTTGAAAGAGTGACCTTGGATCCGAAGTGAAATCATTCGGTCGTTTTGGGGTTGTACCATAGTACTGCTTTGTTCATTATTCTGTTTACTATGAGAGCGACGCCATTCCGTCTGCTGGATTCGTGCCCACAATAAAAGACATAATGGTCGCCGGAATGAAATTCTCCCATTCCGGTCCACTTGAGCTCGCTGATACCCAAGATATCAATGCTCAATCTGTCCATTTCTCGCTTGAGGACATCCAGTTTACCTTGCGTCATAGATCTTACATTCCATGTTGCTATGTGATATATCTCCTTGCAACAGCAGACTTTCCGATCGCTTCCCGACACATCCACAACTGAGCGTCTTTTTAGCTTTAGCCCAGCCGCTTCATTCATCCTGGAGCTACTAGGAATCGCCCTTTGTTCATCCGAAGTAACATGTGGGGCGCCTTCTAACCTGGGGGGCTCATCGTCCGGCGCCATATCATTATTGCTATTGTGACTGGTCATAGGGTTTTCTTGGCAGGAAATACTGGAGTGGGTTGCCATTACCTTCTCCAGTGAATCACATTTCGTCAGAACTCTCTGCCGTGACCTGTCTATCTTGGGTGGCCCTACACAGCAGAGCTCACGACTTCATCGAGTTTCGCAAGCCCCTCCGCCACGACAAGCGGGCTACATGTAAACAATCCAAGGCTCAAAAGGGTGGCTTTTTGGGCTTGTTGGTGCGTGAACATAGCGAGACTGTAGCGCAAAGCAGACAGGACACACGAGAAGAACGAACAACACGAGCGCTAACTTCCAACAATCTTTATTTCAGACATGCAGCACATTTATACGCCAAAGATAGGAAATCACTTGTGCTGACAGTATCACCGCCGGAGAAAAGAGAGTTCTTTATCGCATAAACTAATAGACGGAGTGCTAACACAAGTCTCTCCGCAAGCATTTCTCTCCGTTCATTAACTGGAAAGGTAAACCATACCTTCAGAAGGACGGTATATGCATCGGTTCATGCCTGGCGCCGGTTTTAAGCAACATGTTTTTATCTAAACTTGACAAGGCTGTTATCAGTCGCCTTGATGGTATGGACGTGTTGCAAATCTTTAGATTTGTTGACGATTTCTTAATTCTTGTTAACAGTGACTCTGGCTCATTAGAGTCAAAGGCCATTAACATTTTGACCGTCATGAAGGAATGTTTTGACCCACTGGTTTTAACCACTGAATTGCCAGTAAATGACACTATCAGGTTTTTAGACCTCATTTTCACCTTCCACCCTAATCGCATTTGCTGGGCCTACCAGCCTCGCAGTAATAAACCTGTACTGCCGTATCATTCCGCACATTCAAAACTCGTAAAAAGAGCCATCGTCAGCATGTGTTTCCAGAACTCTCTGAAAAAGTCGTGTACCCACAAGATAACTGAAAGCTTTAAAGCGCAATCCACAAGGTTGACTAATGCTGGGTACCCTGCCGATGTCCAGGTATCTGTCGCCGAGAAACTTCTGAGAAAATTCAATAGTAATCAGTGTCAACAGCCTCCGTTGTCCGATGGAAGAAAACGCTTTGTTGTTATGCCATATATGCACAGAATTTCACATAATCTAAAGAGAATTGGACGTAGGGCAAACACAACTGTCGTATTTTCAGCTCCAAAAAAAACTCGCTTCCTTGTGCAAGATTGGCAAATCAAACAGTAACGGAGCACGAGCTTGCACGACTCGTCATCTGAAGCCTTACGTCAGTTGCATTGAAGGTGTTGTGTACAAGATACCTTTATCATGCGGTGGGCACTACATCGGACAGACAGGACGGTGCCTAAATCAGCGATTAATGGAACACGCACGTAACGTCAAGAATGGGAAGGGTAGTACTCTCGTTGATGATATTCTTTCTTGTGAATCGAAAACTTGCAAACCGTACTTGGAACAAACAGTTGTGCTAGCAAGAAATTTTGACATGACCACGCGAATGATAATTGAAGCTGAGCAGATAAATGCTTGCGGAGAGACTTGTGTTAGTACTCCGTCTATTAGTTTATGCGATAAAGAACTCTCTTTTCTCCGGCTGTGATACTGTCAGCACAAGTGATTTCCTATCTTTGGAGTATAAATGTGCTGCATGTCTGAAATAAAGATTGTTGGAAGTTGCGCTCGTGTTGTTCGTTCTTCTCGTGTGTCCTGTTTGCTTTGCGCTACAGTCTCGCTAAATCCAAGGCATCGTCTATTCGCGGAAACGGGTAAATATCCTTCCTTGTGATCTTGTTCAGATGTCGATAGTCAACGCAAAAGCGCCAGCTGTTGTCTTTCTTCCCAACGAGCATGACAAGAGATTCCCAGGGGCTGTTCGAAGGTTCGATGATATTGTTGGCCTTGTCGACCTCCTGCTGGATTCTTGGCGCTCAGAAAGGGACACACGATAAGGCCTCCGATGTACAGGTTTTGCGTCGCCGGTGTCAATGCGGTGAGTTACAACTAATGTTTGGCCCAGAGAACCGGCGGCAAAGTAAAAAATGTCGGCGAAGGACAACTAAAGGCTGTGCAGGTCCTGAGCGTGTTCGGGGCTGAGGTCGGAGGCAATCATCGCGGTAATAGGGTCGGTAATTGTGGTGGGGAATACGGGTGTTTGAAGGACGTTTGAAGGTGGGTCAGAAGTGAGTGCACAAATGGTGCAGTCTGTGGTGGGTACAATTCCTTCGAGGAGAACTTGGGGTGACAGACTGAAGTTCAGGATAAGAAGGTGCTGTTCTGGGTAACGCGTACGATGAGGTGAGGAAGAACGACGTTGCGGTCGAGAAAGACCTTGGTGATAGGGCAAGCAACATAGTCGCCATGAGGCAAAAGTTTAGAAACTTTTATCACCAAACAAAATATTTATTAGAACCCGACGTTCCGGGACAAACTCGGTCCCTTTCTCAGGGGCAACTAAAGTTCGAGGCCCGCAGTAGCAGGCAGCGGCCTACGCTTCCCCTTTCTCAACACGTGGCGAAGTCGAATTGTGTACGCAGAGGGTAGCGTCCCCGGATTCCTGTTCACTGTTGCAGCTGTCAGCCGGATGAACCACGACTCGACGTGACGTCTTTTGAAACGGTTGGTCTCCACATCAAGTACGCTCACCTCCTAAAATGCGATTTTGTGGTCGGCGCGTCGCAGTGCTCGGCGAGGGGGTTGCTTTCCGAGTTCAATTGCCGGACGTCATTTTTGTGCTGTAAAATCTGCCGACGGAGATTTTTTGTTTCGCCGATGTACGAGGCCGGGTACTCAGAGCACGGGATTTTATAAATAACTCCCGGTTGTTTTTCTCTGGAGATACGGTCTTTTGGTAGCGGCAGAAAACGGCTGACTGTTGAGGCAGGTTTGTGCGACACACTTATGTGTTTGCGCAGGATGCGTGCAAGCGCCTCTCTGGTGCCCGCCACGTATGGGAGCACAATGCGAGGGCGCTTCGTCGTTTCCGTGCTGACCGAGCCTCTTGTCCTGCTAGCTCGACGGCAGGAAGCACGTTGAATAAAGGCGCGTGTGTAGTAATTCTTTTTCAGATCGGCGAAAACGGTGGCCTCTTCCGCTTTTCTCTCCGCCTCGGAAGAGCAAAGGTACTCAGCTCTCCTCAGAAGAGAGGAGACGACGGAGGCCTTGTGCGCAGTGGGGTGGTTTGGATTGAAATTTAAGTAGTGGCCGGTATGAGTGGGATTCCTGTACACACTGAAATTTAGGTCTCCCTCTTGTCATTAAATTAGGGCGTCAAGAAATGGTAACTGATTGTCCTTTTCCCGTTCCAAAGTGAACTGGATAGAGGGCTCAACCGCGTTCAGGTGCGCAAGGAAGTTTCCAACTTCTGATTTTTTTTATGATGCAAAATTTGATATTAAAAAATACTAACAACAAAATGCCCTTTCTGTGTGAAATTTTAACTGTGAAGATTCCGCGGTTTAACTGGGAGAAGCATTCTACAGCGCGCCTGTAATTGTGCAACGCGCTGTATTTCGGTTTTTGCTGTTTTCGAAGCTATTAAAAGCCCGTTTCCGAGGGTAGGGGTCTATGTTTATATCGCGGTACCCTGTCGGTGATGCTCAACTTCTGTTCGTGATCAGCGTCCCGTTAATGTACACTGAAATTTCACAGCACACGGACGCTTTCCTCATGCGTGGCATGAACAGAAAATGTCAGCAGAAACTGTGAGCTGAAAAGAAATACATTCTGTCTCCACCGGAATCGAACCACTATCTCGTCGATCCACTTCACGTCAGGCTCGTGAGACAACATCGTAGTCTGCTTATCTAGCGTAAAGGGGATAGTAGTGATGGTGCATTTAATGATAATGATGACAGTAGCGACAGTGATGATAATATTGCGTTGAAAATAACGATGTAGTTGATGAAAACAGTCCTTTATAGTGTATTTCGCTATTAAACGCAAACCTGTAATTTTTTTCATCTTCGAGTCCCCGTCATCTGCGGCCGGCACTCGAACCCGCAACCATGGGACCAGAAGGCGAAAACAGAAGCCACGAAGCCATCATTGCGATTTGAAAAAAAAAAAACACACACACAAAAGCAGAAGGCTCCCAGACGTCAGAGCATCTTGCATTTTATAATAAAGTTATGCTTAATCGCGACAACTTGCATCGGATACATGAAGAGGCTTCCTGGAGATGAAGCGTGTGTGCTGTGCTCTCATCTTTGGCGACGGCTTTTTATTTTACTGTACTCCATCGCCACAGCAGACCGCCCTCTTACATACAGCTGCCTGACTTTTGTTTGAAGAAGTAGCACATGTCTTCGTGGGGGCCCTGCAGCTGCGTAATCGAGGAACGCTTCCGAATGGACACCCACAGCTGAAAAGCACGGGATATGTGTGTCCATGTTGGATTATCGCCCATTAGTACGTAGGTAAAACTAAGTGGGCAAACATTGCATTCATACCCTGGCCAGTCTTGACTACTACGCTGCAGTCCATCGCAAAATGTCCTTAAATACAAGGAACCGGACCTCACTCGAAAATATTCCTATTTATTTAACACCGTTCAGTGTGTTCTCCACGCTGGGATCCATAACTAGCGCAGTCTATAATAAAGGCAGGAAGAAATCAAAATTGCCGTGTCACAGATTACAAAAGCAAACAGTGATGATACCAACACTATGGCAGCCTGGGTCTTGCCAATATTTTTAGCCACACTCACGTATACGTAGTGCAGGGCCTTACAGGCTTTCATGTGGGCAACATTTTTCTTAGCAGCTTTTAAATTTACTTTTACTTGTGAGCCCATCTCGCGTGAGGTCGGTGTGAGGGCAAACCAGCTCGTACAGCCGCACTCAATATGAGCTACAATGCGCCAGCAGCGAGCATGGCACAGTTTGAGCCTGTTAGGCGCGATATTGCACCATACCGGGAGCCGTACCCTTTGAATGCAGAACATTCAACTTCCATTGTTTTAAATAATTTCTAAGTTCCCCTTCTGTGTACGCTCAGGCAATCACCGCAAATTTCTATCACCTTTTTACTAATATTATTGTAGTTCTTGCGCGCTCTTTTCTTTCGGCCATTCTCGCTCAAAAGCACCCCCAACGCAGAGCAGTATGTCAGTGTTTTCTCAATGCCGGTTACCTAGAAAAAAGCATCACTCTTTTTAAATGCCCAACTTTTCACCACCATGTGGAGCATGGACAGCCGCACGCGCTGCCATAACCTCTTTTTCATTTGGCAGCAATAATGATCTCTCTGTGAGCTTCCACTGATAAAGGAACCTCGACCACATATCTCGTGTTGCAAGTTAAAACGAGAGCAAGACTGTGATGGGGCATCGGGGTTCAGAGTTTGCCCTATTGTTATAACGTTTTGTATATAAAACAGAGACTGTACGTCTTCCCAAAATGTTTCTCTCTCTCGCTCTCTCTTCTTGATACCATTTTTTCTGAGTGGAACAGCGCGGGAGGTATGTTGATCACGACGATCAAGCACCTCCCCTGCTGGAAGAGCTACATCTTCGCGTTGGAGCTGTGAGGCACTTCGCTTGAGTAGGTGCGTGACATTGTTCACAGAAAGAAAATTTGCTTAACTAGAGCGAAATGCTAATCTAATAATGCCCTAATTAACTGGAATGTAGTCTTCTGCATTTTAAAAAGAATAGCATCGATTCTGTTCATTTAAGTTCTCTAAAATTCCTACCCAAGTTTGCCCGCATGATAAGATTAGGAAAGATGAATAATCACCTTATATATAGCGCGTTATTTATGTCTCACGTGATCAAAATGCGCCCGTGATATCACAGCCGTCATTTGACGACTGAAAACGAATTTGGACGAGAGAGAAAAAAAATTGTTATAAATTATTTACCTGTTGTAGGTGAACTACCCGTTTGATTGATGCACACTATTGTCTTGAGCAAGAATAAAAAAAGACGCATCAAAAATTTTCGTGTCTGTACTCCTTTATTTCATGACATCGAAAGGTAAATCATAAAATAAAAGAAATATATCTGCCGTCGGTCACATGCTTCCATGACCAAGCGCAATGCCCCTATTCAAGCAGTGACAACTATGTATGTTTTCATGTATCTCCATTGCGTCCTTGGGATCATCGCTTGGGAACACCTTTGGAGAATCAACTAACCACCAGGTAGATTCAACGAAGAGATGTCTGGATGTGTGCAGTCAGGCGTTTAGGGTCCTCAAACACCGTGAAACTATAAAACAAAACTCTACATTAATGCATCTAAAATTTTAATGCATATCGTCAACACATAATGTACTTAGATGTCCCTGAGATTTTTTTCCTTGCACGTGGAAGTAAACACTATACGAACAGTAAATAAGCTCTCAAGGAGACTTTTTCACTGTGTCGACGTTCAAAACGAAGCGACACATTTGGCAACGGACACCGTGGTGCCACCAGTGCATCGAAACATCGCTCTGGCCATCGCACGTGCCCTGATGTGCCAGCTACAAAAACGCCTTCCTACTGAGTGCTCGCGAGAGACGAATCGCGAGCGCAGTGTGAGCGAAAAGATCCGCAGCCAGCAGCTCATCTCCTTTGAATGAACCTGACTCTCCTGCCCCTCACCTTATACCTGTGCCGGCTCGTGCACCTGCGCGTGCCGGTCAGTGACTTATGGACAGTCACCTGCAATCTCGACCTGTGCCCGTGCGCGAGACACGGACGCCTGTCAGTGACTCATGGACATTGCTGAATGCGCCACACTTCTGTCGAGCGGCCCAACCCCGGGCATGGCCATACACGTGTGCGAAACGCCGGTTAGTGACTTATGGACAGCCACCGACTGCTCCACACCTGTGAAAAGGCGTGGAGCGAAAAGGGCTAAAAAGAGGAGGCGAACGGGAGAACGGGGACAGGATCGCAAGCAGCGGACGAGTAGGGTAGAAGACTGGAGCTGCGCCACGACATGCGAGCCCAAGTCTAGTCGCCGTTCAAAGTTCGGCCCCTGTCATCTTGCCTCCACGCCGGGCAACTCAGCTGGAAACCAGGAAGCAGCGGCTGCCTTCGGTAATCCACTACATGGCCGTGACAAACACAGTCACTCTTCGGAGCCGGTGCAGCACGCCAACGCAGCGACGCATCCCAGTGACGACGAGCCGTGCGAGACTGAGCCATTTGACTTAAGTATATTGAAAATTATATCCCGAGTCTGTGCCTCGATCTCCTCATGCCCAGTGTGGACCCAGGGCCACTTTAAATTACTCGAATCATCACATACCCGTGTACCCCAAAGGCAACCTTGGGCCGCTTTGGCCGTTCGTGTATATCACTATCATCATCAGTTGGAGTACACCCATGCAGTGCGAAGGCCTCTCCTATATTAACCCAGTTAACCCGATCCTATGATAGCTGCGCCCACTTCACCACAGCGAACATCTTAGCCTCATCCGCCCGCCTGAATTCCTGTTGCCCACTGCTACGCTTTCGTTCCCTTGGAAATCGATTTCTTACGGTTATCCTCTCTTCGCACTACGTATGTTCTGTCCATGCCCATTTCTTTTTGTTTTTCACTGCAATGTCATTTTAGTCTAGAAGAATGTGTTCTAACCCTGCAATTATGAAGGATGTAGAGGTAATCAGGAAAGTGCGATGCAGTGGCCACAGGATAGTAACGTCTCGAATTAGTCTAAATCTGAAGAGGGAACGAAATAGATTAGTGAGAAAGAAGTCCATCAATGAATTACCGGTGAAGGGAAGGACAGAAGAGTTCAGGATCTCGATACAGAATAGTTATTCAGCTCTACATAGGATCACGACATTAACCTAGAAGCAATGAACAATAATTTCTGACATATCATTACTGAGTGCGCTGTAGAAGTAGGCGTTAGAACAGTTGGAGAGAATACCGATAAGCTGTCTACGGATACGAAATATTTGATTAAGAAACGCCAAAGTATGAAAGCTTCCAACCCAACAGCCCAGGCAGAACTGGTAGAGATATAAAAGCGAATAAATAAGTGTAAAGTGGCCGATGTAAGGAAGTATAACATGAAGAAAATTGAGCATGTTGTAAAGAACGGGGGAAGCCTTAAAGCGTGAAGAAATTTGGCATAGGCAAAAATTTGATGTATGCGCTAAGGGACAGGGCGGGCAATGTCATCTCAAATATGGACAAGATAGTCAATGCAGCCGAAGAGTTCTATACTGATCTGCACAGTAGAGAAAATAGTCAGGACGTAATGCGAGTGGCAGTAGGAAAAAGTATTCAGATGTTCAGCCAGTGATGAAGGACGAGGTTAAGAAAGCTTTAGAAACTATGTAAAGGAGGAAAGCAGCCGGAGGGGATCAGATAACTGCAGCTTTGTTGAAGGACGGGTGGAGGGGGGGATATCGTGCTAGGAAAACTGGCCGCCCTGTATAGGCAGTGCCTGGTGTCGTCGACGGTACCGAAACTATGAAAGAACGCAAACATCTTAATTTATAAGAAAGGGGACGCTAAGAACTTGAAACAGTACCGACTAATCAGCTTATTATCTGTTACGTATAATGTATTTGCTAAGGTAATCGCCAATAGAATCAGGACAACCTTAGACTTCAATCAAGAAAAATATCAAGCAAGTTTTAGGAAAGAGTACTCTACTATCGACCATATCCATACCATCAACCAGGCGACAGAAAATGCACAGAATATAACCAGCACTTACACATAGCATTCATTGCTTACGAAAAAAAAACATTTGACTCAGTAGAAACCTCGGCGGTTATGCAAACATTTCGAAATCAGTGTGTAGACGAGCCGTATGCGAAATTACTGAATGATATATATCGTCGCGTCTGGTTCAGTACGACAGGCAAGGTTGGGTACGTCTGAGTAGCAGAGATGCAAGGCGATGACAGCGGACGACGGTAGCAGCTAAAAGCGGGGCACTTGCCCGACACTTCAGCTTTTTCAGGCGAGACCGCGCGCATGCCGCACTCTCGTGTTTCCAGGAGAACGACGACAACGAATGGACAGTGTCAATATTGCCACCTGCTGTTCTTAGGTTGCGCCTGAAAGAAAAAGACGTTGAAGTGGTTTCGCTGTCGTTTGGCGGAACGCTGCTTGTTGACTAAAGCCTCGCCTGCCTTTTTCGTGAAGTGTAGACCTGCTTTCCATGACGGATTTTGGTGTCGGCGCTGTGTATGATCCCAAGCCTGTTATACTTTGTGGCACGGGCAGAGGCTCTTTATTTTTCTTTCCTTTTGCATGCCTCAGCATAATATATGTGTATCGATCCCAGTATATGTCGCGCACACCTCCGCAAGCCCAGGACTTAACTCCTGTGCCAGTCGACATCCCTACGCACCATGCTAGCCGAGGGAATCGAGGCTTGCCCACTGATAGCGCGGGCAGTTTCAGTTCAGCACCGCAACCGCCCCTTGACCTGCCATACAAACTCCAGGTTTACTACACCATGCAGAACCCACGACTGCCTCAGCCCTTCCACGGCAGTCAGACCGAAGAACTCGAAGACTGGCTCGTCCAGTTTGAACGGATCGGCGAGAACGCACAGACAGGGCTTTACAGTCTCGCATGCAGATGCCAAATGAGACTGTAACCACGCACACGGAGGACATGACCCGGCTCTTCCGGCGATCTGACCCGGACATGCCCGAAGGCAAAAAGGTGCGCCACCTCATGAGCGGCGTTAAAGAGCCTGGTTCGCTGGTCTCATGCGTAATCCACCGAGCACGGTTGCCGGGTTTCTTGCGGAAGCTCTCACAATGGAGCGGATGCTCCAGCAGCGGTCTACCACCTAACGCTTGCCGGTACTCACCGCTTCTGTTGCGGAGCCGCTTTCGGCCATCGGGGCCACCAAGAATCTACGCGACATCATCCGATCAGTTTTACTCGAAGAGCTCTAGACGCCGCCAGCCGATGGTCGGCTGCATTGTCTGCGAAGAGCTTAAAGCATTGAGGCCTTCGGTACCGTTTGCTGATCCGCCACCTTTTTCCACGGAGTACCATCGTCCAACTTATGCAGATATGTTGCGAGGCTCTGCGCCTACTCCGACGCCGTTACAGCGCCCGATCAAGGTTCACTCTACTACGCACAAACTGAGCCGTACATCAACAACCGACGACGACCCCAGCGCAAGGCGGACCTGTGGCGCGCCCCAAATCACCAGCGCCTGTGCTTCCATTGCGGGGAACCAGGTGATCGGTATCGCCAGTGCCCGTATCGACACCTGGGACTGCACGGATTTCCCATCGACATGCGTCACCCTCCATTAGGCAACGACCTCAAGCGATTGAGAACTACTTAACCCAGCAGCGCATGGCGCCAACTTCCCAGAGGCAGTCACGCTCCCCGTCCCCACGCTGGCCATCGCCGCAGCTCAGATCCTCCTGGATGGCGCAGAGACGGTCGGCAAACCCCCCTTGGCAAAACTAAAAACAGCGACTCCCGGAGCCGAGGCCGCTTGCAATTGACGTGACGAAGACCGTCCCACCCGTGGTTCTCGACGGCTATAAGGTTAGCGCATTAGTGAACACTGGCGCTGATTTTTCGATTTTAAGCAGAAAGCTAGTGGTACTTCTTAAAAATGTAATGCCTCCATGGTCTGGCACGCAGATTCGCACTACTGGTGGACATGTCGTAACTCCGAGTGGCCTGTGCACGGCAAGAGTTGAAATTCGCAGCTCCACGTTCATTGTCAGCTGCCTTGTTATACCTGACTGCTCCCGTGACTGTATCCTTGGCGTTGATTTTCTCCAGGAGTATAGAGCTATTACCGACCTCAGGAAGTGTAGTGACATTTTCGACCGAGAAAGCTACTGATACTCACACCGAGAATCGCCAACGGCGCGCTGCCCTTCGAATTTCCGTCAAGAGCGTTTAGATTTCCCCACGCGCCAGTGTTTTTGTGACTTGTTACCAGCAAAGAACTGCGTAAAGGGCCTGCGATCACAAGAGGCAACCAGTCGTTTTTGCTCACCCACGGCATTTGTACAGCGCGCAGCCTCATTCACCTCCGCGACGGCCGGTCTAAGCTCCTGGCGACTAACTTCGCCAACGAACCCCGGAATCTTTTTCGTGTTAGTGCCATCGTATTCGCCGACTCCTTAGCGGATGTTTTTAAATGTTTTACGTTTGGGACTGCTAGCATTGTGCACCCGCCCCTTGACCGTCTTGACATTAGCCCGGATCACTCGGAAACACACAAGCGTGACATACGTGCTCTTCAACTGGAGTACAGCGCTTGTTTCGCGTCCTCATTGAGGGTACGGCAAATGCCTCATGTGAAGTATCGAATAATTACTCCCGACAACGCAGGTCCTATCCGCCAGCAGCCGTACCGTGTTTCAACGACGGAACGTGAAGCGATTAAGACACAGGTTCGGGAAATGCTTTGTGATGGCGTCATACAACCGTCCAACAGCCCGTGGTCGCCTCCGTCGTGATGATAAAGAAAACGTATGGGACCCTTCGCTTCTGTGTTGTTTATCGAAAGTTGAACGACATCATTAAAAAATGACGTCTACCCGCTGCCACATATTGGCGATTCGTTCAACAGGCTTCGTCAAGCCCAGTACTTCTCCTCAATTGACTTAAAGAGCGGGTACTGGCAGCATGAGGTCGATGAGCGGACTGCGAAAAAACAGCTTTCGCCACCCCAGATGAACTGCACGAGTTTAAAGTGCCGCCTTACAGCCTATGTTCAGCGTGGGCTACGTTTCAGCGCATGATGGACACGGTTCTCGCAGGCCTCGTGGCAAATTTGTTCAGTTTATCTCCACGACGTTGTCGTGTTCTCTGAAACCTTTGGCGAACACCTTGAACGCCTGCGCGCAGTATTGGATGCTCTCCGGTCAGCTGACTAGACGCTCAAGCCCGAGAAGTGCCACTTTGGCTACAAAGAGTTGAAGTTTCTAGGTCATCTTGTGAGCGCCGCGGGCGTTAGGCCAGACACCGACAAAACTGCTGCTGTTGCCAATTTTCCCGTTCCTACCATGAAGAGGAGTTTGAAACGCTTCCTGTGTCTGTGTGCGTACTGCCACCGCTTCATCACCAACTTTTCCAAGTTAGCCGCACCTCTGACACGCCTCACGCGGTATGATACACAGTTCGTGTGGGTCGCCGAGCAACAGGAGGCTTTTGCGGAGCTGCGCGGACGACTGCAAACTACCCCTGTTCTTGCGCACTTTGATGAAGACGCTGCCACACCGAATCCACACCGACGCCAGCAGCATCGGCCTGGGCGCTGTACTCGTTCAAAACCAAGCTGGCGTGGAAAGGGTCATTGCGCATGTCAGCCGCACGCTCTCCCGCGCTGAAACAATCTATTCCACTACGCAAAAGGAATGCCTGGCGGTTGTGTGGGAAACCATGAAATTTAGGTCTTACCTCTATGACCACCCGTTTAAAGTGGTTACCGACCACCATTCTTAGTGCTCGCTGGCCAATCTCCGCGACCCATCGGGGCGCATAGCACGATGGAGCCTTCGCCTTCAAGAATTTGATTACACCACTATGTACAAATCTGATCAAAAGCACGAAGATGCTGACACGCTCTCGCGGGCACCCGTGGGATTATTCGATAACGTCACGGATGATGACAGAGGTTTTTTTGGGGCTAGTGAATGCCTTAGACATAATGACTCGACCGCGAGCTGACCCAGACCTTCGACCTGTCATTGACCACCTGGAGGGTCGTGCTGCTGACGTCCTTCGCCAGTTTGGTAGGAACGTGTCTGCATTATTTCTCCGGAACGGCGTTATATTCAAGAAAAACTACAACACTGTTGATCGAGCGCACCTCCTCGTCGTGCCGACCGACCTCCGCGCCGACATCCTTTTTGCTTGCCACGATGAGCCCACATCCGACCACTTGGGCTTTGCACGCACACTCGCTCGAGTTCGTCAAGCCTATTATTGTCCTAAACTTTCTTACACCGTCCATCACTACATCAGAGGCTGCCGCGTGTGTCAACGTCGAAAGGCGCCGCCTCTCAGGGGCCCGAGGGTTTTGGACGCCGTTTGACCATGTCGGAATCGACCTTCTGCGTCCATTTCCGCTGTCATCGGCCAGTAACAAATGGATTATAGTCACGACCGACTATCTTACACGGTATGCGGTAACCAAGGCGATGTAGCGTGGCGCATCATTTGAGATTGCTCAGTTCTCTACGCAGCAAATCGTATTGCGTCATGGTGCAAGGTCCCTAGTCGTCACCGACAGAAACCCCGCGTTTACGGCACAGCTCATGCACTACGTGTTCGAGCTTAGTCATACGAGCCACCGCAAAACCGCTGCCTATCACCCGCAGACGAATGACCTCACCGAGAGACTCAACAAAACCGTCGCCGACATGATCGCAATGTACATATACTCACAGCATAAAACCTGGGATGAGATTCTCCCCTACATCACATATGCCTACAACACGGCCATTCAAGAAACGACGCGCTTTACACCATTTCGCCTGGTATATGGACGTGACGTTCAGACAATGTTGGATGCCATGCTTCTGTGCTGCACTAATGATCATCCACTCACGCCAGTCGCCGAGCAGTTTGCTCAGCGCGCTGATGAAGCACGTCAACTTGCCCGCATTCACATTCAGCAACAGCAGGGCACGGATGCACGCCGCTACAACTTCCGTCATCGACATGTCACATACCATCTTGGAGACAAAGTTTGGGTCTGGACCCCAGTGCGCCGGCCTGCTTGTGTGACAAACTGATCTCACGTTACTTCGGACCTTACGAGGCTTTGCGCCGTGTCACGGAAGTGACATGCGAGGTCTTTCCAGCTGGCACTGTGCAGCCCTCGCGTCGGCAACATCTCCGAGATCATACAAGTTGTCCGCACGCGGTAATGTGCAGCATGCGCTTGTACCGGCCATTGCTCGAGCTCAGCCTCAGCCTCAGCTTTTCTTTTCTTTTTTTTTTAGGAAGGGGAGCAATGCCACCTGGTGTTCTCAGGTGGCGCCTGAAAGAAAAAGACGAAGTGGTTCCGCGTGCTGTCGGCGGAACGCTGCTTGTTGACAAAGCCTCGCCTGTGAGAATATAGATAGATAGATGGGTTTATTGAAGATATATAGAGAGGCTGCACCGCAACCACAGTTCTCCATAAAGTAAGTAACAAAATTGCTTTAAAGAAAGGTGTTAGACAAGAAGACACGATTTCCCCAGTACTATTCACAGCTTGCTTACAGGAAGTATTGGGAGACTTGGAGTGGGACAGTTAGGTATAAGGGTAGATGGAAATATCTTAGTAATCTGCGATTCGCTGATGACAGTACCTTACCAAGCAACTAAGGGGATTAACTGCAATGAATGATTAATGACCTAGACAGGAAAAAACAGAAAGGTATGCTTGAAAATCAATATGCAGAAGACTAAGGTAATGTTCGACAGCCTCTGGAAGGGACAGCAGTTTGCGTTAGGTAGCGAAGCACTTGAAGTATTAGGCGAATATATCTACTTAGGACAGGTAGTAACCGCAGACCCGGACCATGAAGGAGAAATAACGAGGAGAATAAGATTGGGATGTAGCGCATATGGCAAGTACTCGCAGGATATGACTGGCAGCTTACCGGTATCGCTCAAGAGGAAAGTGCACAATAGCTGCATCATACCTGTGCTTACCTATGGGGCTGAAACGTGGAGGCTAAAGAAAAGGATTCTATTTAAATTTGAATTAGTGAAAAAATTGCGCCGTACATGCATGCACACCACAAGAAAGACGAGACACAGGCTCTACTCACAACTAAATTTTATTGAAACCACGAGGTACCTTATATAACGCGAAGTTTCAAGGAGAAAGAAGGCTGGAAAGAAATAGAGGGGAAACATAAAACGACCATCGGGAACGCAGTGGCAAGGAAGCAGCCCAAAAAACGGTTAATAGATAGCAGCATCTAAAACCTTAAATTCAGAGGCAAGAATAGATATTTAAGGGGTGCTGATACACCTGCTCGGAAACTTCTTAATATAAAATGCCTCCATACTAACACGTGCCGTTTTATTCTTACGCTTTCCAAGAATCTTCGTCTCATTTGACCGCGCTCCCCATCCGTTGCACTTGATTACATGCGCAACCAAATGTGCGTACTTGTCTTTGAAATCTGATAAATTTCGTACATGGTACCCCAAACGGTCGTTGATGCATCGGCCAATTTGGCCAACATTAAGCTTTCCACACAAGGGAATAGCACAGACCACCCCAACAGAAAACTTCGTAAACAGAGTCCTGCAGATTCGGGGACACAACTTTCCCAGCTTGTTGGGAGCCGAAAAAGCAACACTCACGCCTTGCCTGTTTGTCAATTTCCTCGACACTCACGTCACGCCTGTTGGCCACTTTCCTAAGGTTGTGCAAGGCTTTGTGTATGTAAGGCACAACTAGCGGCTTCTGTGTCCTCCGACGATCCTCTTCAGTACTTCGCGTCCCGTTCTTGATTTTTTGAGGGAGGGCCTCGCAAACTGCAATCAGCACAAAGCAGGGGAACCCAGCCGCCGAACCGTTTCTAATTAAGTTGAGGACAACGCAGAGGTATACGGAACGAGAAATCGTAGGGGTGAACATTCAGAGATAGGAAACGTGCAGAGTGGGTCAGAGAAGTAACTCAAATTGCTGACATTCTAGTGGAAATCAAGAAGAAGGAGTGGGCATCGGCAGGACATGTAGTGCGAAGAGAGGATAACCGATGGTCGCTAAGGGTAGCAAACTGGATTCCAAGGGAAGGAAAGCCTTGCAGGGGGAGGCAGAAAGTTAGGTGTGCGGATCGGGTTAAGAAGTTCGCAGGGGCAAATGGATGCAGCTAGCACAGGATCGGGTTAATTGGAGGTATATGGAGAAGGTCTTCGCCCTGCTGTGGGTATAGACCTCCGCCATGTTACAAACTAACAAGGCGATCAAGGTGGCACTGCAGTCTTCTGCTATACCATGGTAGGCAAAAAGCACGGGAGCGGCACTGTAGCCAAGCTTGTGAAGAGCTATTATTGTGAGGTGCAGGCGCCTTTGTCACACGAAAAAATTAAGCAGCAGTGCAGAATCTGCATTGGAATAATGCGAAAGCACGGATGCAGCTGTTGGTTGCTTCTGGTTGCTGCTAGTTGCTTAATTCACATCTTGTTTACCTATTTTAGTGTTTATACTTTCAAATTGCGCGTCAATCCTATGCCTATGCCCTTTTTTGGCTCTACTTCCGGTTGCGTGACGTCACATTTTGACGTCACATCAATTCACTTGTTTACCCATTTTCAATTCAATTCAATTCAATTTATTTGTCATCCTGGTACAAATGATGGCGGGAGCCCGGGGTAAAAGCTGCCGTTTGACAGCTTGACAGAGCCACAGGCCCCCACTTCGGCAGCACCACAGTAGTCAGGCATATATAAAAAGCACATGTCATGTGAATTCAAACACAAGGTAAGGAAACATTGAAATAATAAATACAGCTCTTGTCAGTGTACAGTTATGAACGCAAAGTACACAATGAAAACAAGCAGATAGAAGCCCACACTTATGGCGAGAAAAAAAAAAGGGTGAGGAAACGTTGAGATAATAAATACAGCTCGTGTCAGTTTAGTTATCAACGCAAGGTACACAATGAAAATAAGCAGATAGAAGCCCGCACTTACGGCGAGTAAAAAAAAGAACAAGAAAAAACAGGGTAAATCAGTAATGAACAAAACCGTTCTATTGAATGCAAAAAGTACTGAAACAAATTCCGACGTGCAGCCCTGGGAAGAAAGATACTGCTTTGTGCGAAGTTGTTAGGCAGTCGGGGTAGTCTATTAGCTAATGTTTGTTCACCAAACGAAGTTCTGTAAGTCTTTACACTCCACTGCTCAGCATTTCTTATATTGTATGTTGACTCTCGTTTTTCTAGCCCAGCTAATTTACAAAGGAAAGAAGTGTTGTTTGAGACCTCGTTTTTTATAGCCTTGATTAAGCAGTAGTCATAAAGCTTGGCTATTGGAAGTATACTGTACTTTAAGAAAAGAGGTGTCGTGTGGTAAGTTGGCGGAATATTTTCAAGAATCCTTAGGAATTTTTTCTGTAACACTTGCAGCATCTGAAGATTTCCTGCTGTTGTTGTACCCCATGTTAAATGACAATAGTTCAGACGAGAACTGAACAATGAATGGTATACCATCAACATTACGTTTCGTGGTAATACCTCACGGTTCCTGTATATAAGGCCAATAATATTTGAGCATTTATTTACAAGGAAGGTAACATGTTCATCCCATGACATGTTTTCATTAAATATTACGCCTAATGTTTTAAATGAAGCCACGATTTCTAAGGGCACAGACTGTAGGTATATATTCTTGGTAATAAAAACTGGCTTGTTCTTTCCTCTGAAAACAACGGCTTTTGTCTTAGTTGCGTTAATTCGTAACGAGTTCTTGTTACTCCAGTGTTCTATTTGCTTAAGCGTATTGTTTCCAGTATCTGTCAGTTCTGATATGCTATCTCCGGCAAAAAAAAATGCTGGTGTCATCAGCATAGATAATAAATTTCACGAGTGGAGCTGTGTAGACGATATCGTTTATATATATATTAAAAAGAAAGGGACCTAAAATACTTCCCTGTGGAACGCCACAGCCTACAGAATGCATATCTGATTAAAAAAAAAAACCATTTATTGTTACTGCCTGTTTTCGATGCATGAGATAGGACTGCACAAGCGATAGTGCATGTCCGCGGAAACCATAGCGCTGAAGCTTACAAAGAAGCATTTCGTGGTTAAGTAGGTCGAACGCCTTAGAAAAGTCAAGAAATATGCCAATAACTATCCTATTCTTTTCAAGTTCGTTCAATATATATTCCTTTTGCTCTAATAATGCAAGTTCAATAGATCGGTGCCTATGGAAGCCATACTGAGCCGCTGTTATGATTTGGTGCTTTTCTTCAAAGCGTAAAAAATTCCTGAGTATTACTTTTTCCAGTAGTTTAGAGAATACGGGTAAGATAGATATTGGCTTATAATTCCCGAGTTCATTTTTATCTCCTTTTTTAAAGATAACACTTACACGCGCGATTTGCATTTTACGAGGAAATACAGCAGTGATGACACAAAGGTTTAGGATGTACGTAACATATGGTAAAATGAGATGAAAAACATATCTGGATGCCATCAATATCAGTTGATGTGCTACTGTTCAGTTCTTGGAAAGCTGACGTTCATCTTCTTCATCAACCGGTTCGAGAAATATAGTGTCACGAATGTGGACAACTTCACTGGTATCAGTTTGCGGAGCCATATTTCTCGGTACTTTCAAATTGCGCGCCAATCCCTTCTTATGCCCTTTTTTTGGCTCTACTTCAGGTTGCGTGACATCACATCCTTGTCGTCACCTTGACTGACTGATTTATTTAACTATTTTAGTATTTGATACATTCAAATGTGACGCCAAGCAATTTGCGGAGACCATTTTCGCCTTTACTTTTACATTTTTTGCCTGTAATAATTACCTAATTAACTTACTGACCTAATTATTTTTTCGGAGACATTACGTCACCTTCTATCGATTGACACCACTCGTTAACCTCTACCACGTCTCAATTACTCGCAACTGCTGCAGACACGATTTTGTCGACGCGGTCTGCGGACGCGGCCTGCGTACAGAAATCTGTGAACATAGCGAAAATAACCATGCGCTCAGGGGTTTACATGAACCCGACAAAAGTCGATTCGGGTCCGCTTTTTGAGGAAAAGGGCAAAACAGAGAGGAAAAGACAAAAAAAAAACAAAACAGACACGTTGTGACATTTAAAACTCGCTTTTTCTCTCATATAATTGACTCGACCCGCATTTTGTCGAGTTCATCTACACAAGGCTGTGTGAGTATTTCGTGAGCCTCAGCGGTGAGGGCAAAAGTGATATATGAAAAAAACTGCACAGAGGTACACGGAATGTGGCGCCCGTTCCCGGCCGCACGCCGTACCAAACGGGAAATGGGTTCAAGGCGCACTGGCGAAGCGTTGCTGCCCGCAATGGAAAGTGAGCGACGTTATCTATTTGCTGTTTTCGTCCAGCAAATCAGCCGCAGAACGCTTCGAGAATTTCAAAGTTTCGGGTGCTTACAACTACTTTCAGTCGAGTAAGTAGCTCATCACACCATATATGGAATGCTCTATCTTTGCTTTGTTGACAGACTGTGTCATTTTAAACTACAGTGCTGGAGACGCTGCCTGAGACAACTCACCATTCATATACCGAGGCGGCAGAATCTTCCCTTCAGTGAAACTTCCTTGTCAAAGTGTGATCATTTAGAATAATGCGAGACCTTCTGGCTTTCCTTTCTTTGGGAGTGTACTGCTCTATGAAGAAGCCGCCATCTTTAACATCCTTCCAGCAATGTTACCGTTAGCTTCACAAGTGACAAGCGCAAATTAAAACGCGCTCGCCGTTCCTTCTGCCGCTCACCGAGCGGTTTAGCGCCAACTCCATGGACGAAATCTTGCTCACTGCTGCACACATGAGAATGATCACTCGCTTCTTTGCCCATTCAAATTTTGATTAAGGGAGGTTCTGTGAGCTCATGTTTCGGGTAACAATGGGAGCTTGCGCCGGGTTCTCTCGCTTACGTCCGTGTACAGATTAGCAACGGACCGTATACCAACACCTTAAATAAACTTCAGCCGCCTCTGTAACGATGCAAGATTAAAACGTGCAAGGCTGGTACTCTTTATGAACCAAAACTAGAGAAATAAACGCGACTATTAGCTTCTAAAACGCACAAAATCAATCCTGCGTCTGCTTCATCAGCACTAAGAGGGGTCAAGTGATCCCACTTGCCCCCTTAGGTCGACACTAGCGCCATTCGCACCAGTGGTAGCGCTCGCGCCTAACCGCGGGCTGGATGTTCTGCAATCGCTTGTGTAATACATTGCTCGATAGATGATTCCGAATGGGGCCTCGGAATTCACTTCATTGCAAAAAACCTCACTTGCGTAACAAACATCACTAAGCTCGCTTTGAGTTTCGCAGTTCACGCAGCTTAGCGCGATTATATCCTTTCCTTTTAACGGCTTCCTTTCTCCTCACGGCCTCGCCTACGCGTGTGGGACAGAAGCCTTTTTTTTCTATGCAAGCACGTGGGCCCAAGCAAAAGAGACCACGGAGAAGGGTCAACCACAAGTGCGGCACTTATATGACCTTGCATGAACTGGCCGAAACAGAAGTTATATCGGCAGAAGCGGGAAAAGTATTTGGCAGATCTCAGGGAGCCAAACAAAACCAGCACGACCTGGGCTCAGGCGCGTGAGCGGGTGACCTAAGGCGTCATAGCGCTTCTGAGTGACGTGAGAATAGAGATTCCTGGCGTCCCAACACAATGAGGTTCATGGCATGAACAGCTAGCACTGTCGTCAAGCTGCAGATCTGAAACTTCACAGGACCTGACTAGAAAGAAAATGAAGTGGGATATTAGGCTTTCTTTAACCAGCTTGCTATAAGGGGACAAAACTAAAAAAAAAATACAAAGGCCGTTCTTTCTGCTCAAAGGTCATCCTGTAGCCAAATGCGTCGAGAGATTTTCATCACATCGCGGGTAATTCACTTTAGACCTGATAACGGGCAAGTGTGTTGCAAAAAAAAAAAAAAAAAAAATTAAAGTGTACTGCAGAATCTGCATTGGAGTAATGCGAAAGCACGGATGCTGCTGTTGGTTGGTTCTGGTTGCTTCTATAGTTGCTTAATTCACTTCTTGTTTACCCATTTTAGTCTTCGGTACTCTCAAATTGCGCTCCAATCCCTTCCGCTCATTTTCGGCTCTACTTCCGGTTTCGTGACGTCACATCCTGGAAGTCACCTTAATTGACTGCCTTAATTAGTTAATTTAGTGTTGGGTACATTCAAATTGCGCGCCAATCTCTTCCTATGCCCTTTTTCGGCTTTACTTCCAGTTGCGTGAGGTCACATCCTTGACTTCACCTCAATTGACTGATTTAATTAACTATTTTAGTGTTTGATACATTCAAATGTGGCGCCAAGCCATTGGCTAATGAGACCATTTTCGCCTTTACTTTTACATTTTTGCCTTTAAAAAACTACCTAATTAACGTATTGAACCATGTTTTTTTTAACACAGCATTACGTCACCCTCTATCGATTGACACCACTCATTAACCTCTAATACCTCTGTCATACGAACATTTCCGATCCTGATTGAACTCGATCAGCATTGAAGCTTTCAATAAGGATTGACGCATCCGGTGTTACACGGGCGTTTTCAATGAGCATTGAGAAATTTCCTTCATGTGTGCTAGGTGAGTCAACGACCGCTTTCGACTGTGCTTGAAATCTCAAGAGCGATTGAGAAAGCAGCTTGAAATCAAGTAGGCTCGAGCTCGATTGCATTTGAAAGTTGCTGTGTGACAACCTCGATCTGCATTGAGTTGAATCCAGATCGAGTTCAATGAGGATCGAAACTGTCCGTGTGACAGGGGTATAACACTTCTCAATTACTCCCAACTGCTGCGGATACGATTTTGCGTATTTTGTTAATTAACTTATTGGCCTAATTATTTTCTCGGACACAACATTACGTCACTCTCTATCCATTTACACCCCTCATTAACCTCTACCACTTCTCAATTACAACAGCTGCGGACAACTTTTATAGGAGGAGGGTTAGTGGTTGGTTGCTCCTGGCCCTACGGGGCTGGTACTGGTAGGTCACTGCTGCTTGCGGCAAGGGCTAGCCTGCCAGAATATTTTAATCTGTTGTAGGCCGTCATTGCACCTGCTACCGTTTAGGTGGTGGACGACGGCTGTGGCGACGCGCGTATTTCTCCCCCTTTTCGTTTCCTTTCTTCTCAATTTTCTCCTCTGTCCGCACGAGACAGCGGAGGTGGCTCAGCTACAGCGCCAGTAGCAGGCCCTTACATTTTCTTTTCCTTCTTCCTTCAGTTGCAACAACAACTTTTACATTCTTTTGCCTAATTAACTTATTGCCAAACTATTTTTTCGCCAACAACATTACGTCATCCTATATCGATTGACGCCATTCATTAACCTCTACAACTTCTCAATTACTCACAATTGCTATGGACATGATTTTGCGGACGCGATCTGCGGACGCGGTCTGCGGACCGGCCAAAGCCGCCCAGAAATTCAGCACGGACGCCAAACTTCTCCGGCGAACGCCTCCTTCGCAAAGTCCTGATACTGCTCTGCAAGGCATCGGTGCACTGGACGCGAGCCGTGCCAAGGGGAGATAAGCGATGTGTTTCAACATGAGCTGAGCATCGAGACAGCTCGGAGCCGTGACCCAGACGGTGGACCCCTTTTCGCTCCGCGGCATATTTGAGGCAAGAGTGCAGCAAGCTCTCCCATTGGTCTTGCGAAAGTGCTGCCGTCGGATTGGACCATTTGAGCGTCAACGGATTCTCGGTTTACGGATATTCCGCTCGACACTTCGGTAGTGAGTTCGTAACTAGCGTCCATCGAGAGCATTTCGCCCCCTAAGAGAGCGAAGGCGGCGGAATCTCCCCGGTGGTGGTGGTGAAAAACATTTATTAGATAATATTTACATGAGAGAGAGAAAAAAAAAAGGTGGGGGGCAGGCCTTAAGGGCCAGCCTCTTACAAAGTGTTGGAGGGGCCCCTAGTCCGGGACTTCTGTGGCTTCCGCGGCAGCTCGGGCCCTAGCCACGAGAGCACGTTGGCTCTCCAAGGTAGAGCAGCCGAGCAGGGCAGCCTCCCAGCTCTCTCGGGTGGGTGAAGGGAAAGGGGAGTAAGCGGGGTTAGAGGGGCAAGCCCACACCATATGGTACACATCTGAAAATGCGCAACCACATTGCGGGCACTCGCCATTAAAAGCCGGATTGAACTACTGCAGTACTGCCGGGCACAGAACTGTATTGGGGTATAAACGAAGGAGCCAGCGCTCTTCAGTTTTAGTTAGTCGTTTAGTTGGGGGGGGGGGGGGGGGGGGTGAAAAAGACAGTGTCGAGTTTTGTACAAGTCAGCAATTCCTTTGTAGGTAATGACCGGATTGGGGGTTCCAGTTCCTCAAGCGGCGGGAGCTGAGGCGATGCCCGGTGGTTAAGCGCGCGGGCTGAGGCGTCTGCGGCCTCGTTCCCCTCGAGTCAAGCATGTGCTGGGGCCCAGATGACGACACGTGTGTCCGAGTGATCCCGGTACTCGCACCTGCGGAGGATTTCGGCGGCGCGTTGCGAAATGCGCCCTTGCTCTAAATTTCGACAAGCTCCCCGGGAGTCAGTGATGATAACCTTGGAGTCATGCTCTGCAGCGGCCAGCGCTATGGCGACCTCCTCTGTGTGTGTGATGTTTGGGGCGTGGAAAGTGAGTCCCTGAATGTATGTGTTCTGGTGGATGACCGCGGCCCTGTACCACCCCCCATGGTGTGGGCCAGCAGCATCCGTGTAGAGGACTCCGTAACGAGAGCCGTAGCGCTCTTTTAGGTTCGCCGCACGCGCTGTGCGACGGCCCTCGTGAGTCTCCTTTGTCAAGTTTTGTGGCAGAGGTCGAACCTTGAGCGCGTAGCGCCAGTCCTCTGGAACTTCGGTTCGTTCCTCTGTTCGCGAATTGTAAGCAATGTGCAGGCGATTTGCTTAACTCAAGTATTGGTTGTTTAAGTGCGCCTCCTGCAACTCTGAAAACGTGTTGGTCATCCCTAGAGCAATGAGCCTTTGAGTGGACGACGTTATGGGGAGGTCGAGGGCGCGCTTATAAATTTTGCGAAGGATCACCTCTAGGGCGCTCTCATCGTATTTCCGCAAGTGGAGGTAGGGTGCCGCATAGAGTATCCGGCTGGTCACGAATGCATTGGCCAGCCTCAGGGCGTCTTTGCATCATAACCCCCCGCCCCCCGCTTGTTAGATACCCGACGGACCATACGGCCCACCTGGTCTCCAACCTTGCGGAGCTTCTGCAAGGTTGTGTCAATCTTGCGATTGCAGTGAATGAAGAGTCCCAACACTCTTATCTTATTACGTTCAGGGATGGGGCCGCTAGCAAGGGCAAGGGCAATTTTAGTGGTACACGTCGGGTTGAGCCGGAGGTGTACGAATTCTGATTTCGTCGGAGAGCATTCCAGGCCACAGCGACGAGCATATCCGTCCACGATAGTCGCCGCTTGTTGCAGGTTGGCCTCGATCTGCCCTAGCGACCCATGTGTTGCCCAGAGCGTGATGTTGTCGGCATACAGAGCATGCCCGATGCCTGGGACATCATTAAGCAATGGGGGGAGGTGAGCCATGGCGAGGTTAACGAGGAGGGGAGAGAGGACCGCGGGTAAGGGCCATGCTCCTGGTCTTGGATACGTATATAGGTTTGCCGATCAGCGAGGAACTGTCGGATGTACCTAAACGTGTTGTGTCCACAGTTTGTCTGCGACAAATGTGTGAGGATGATGTCGTGGTTACATTGTCGAAGGCCCCTTTGAGGTCCAAGGCGAGGACCACCTTGTCGCTACTGGGGTATTCGACCGGAGCCAAGACTTTGTGAAGTTGGAGCAGGACGTCCTGCGCGGACCGGTGTGGGCGGACACCGCACATTGTGTCCGCAAAGGCGGGTTTAAGCTCTAGACATTAAGAGAGAGTCGGTCCCTGACCATGGTTTCCATCAACTTCCCCACACAAGAAGTCAATGAAATGGGCCGAAGATTTTCGATGTTGATGGCTTTTCCGGGTTTCGGTATGAAGGTGACTAATGCTGTTTTCCAATCCATTGGGAGAGGTGTGCCCCCCTCCCCTATGGCGTTGAAATAATGTAGAAGGCTCAGATATGCCGGGTGCGGAAGGTTAGCAAGGAGCTTAACTGTCACTCTATCCCGTCGGAGGGCTGTGCCACGTTTCATTTTTGCCAGTGCCGCTTTTAGGTCGTGGAGCTGGAGCTCCTCATTCTCAGAGCCTGCATATGAGTATGCCGACACTCGGGAGTCCTGGATGCTGCAGAGATATTTGTCTCTCAGCGCTGTAGCCAATTTAGTGGTGTCCCCATGGAAAGCATGAATAGCTCTCTGAAGGTGTTTCTGGGTTTCGTTGCGTGTTTGGTTCGGATCAATCAATGCGCGGAACAGGCGCCATGTGCTCCGATTTGATATTTGTCGAGCCGCGGTGTTGCAGCGGTCTACCCAGTTTGAGTCAGCGAGTTGGGCCGCATACTCGGCTGCCTCTTGGTTGAGTGCCGCTATTCTATTTTTGAGTTTGCGGTTATGCTTCTGCCGGCGCCATCGGCGGATGAGGCTATGCCGGGCCTCCCAGAGGTGCAAGAGGTGGTTGTCCACCACTGGCGTTGCCTCCGAGAGTTGAACCTATTGTTCAACCTTACGAAGCTGGGCCACCAAATTTTGAGACCAGGATTCATAGCCCTGTTGGGCTATAGGCTCAGAGTTGTTACACTCGATCGGAAACGTGTCCAGTCTGAGAGTTTAGCTTTTTGGTGGGAGCGTGTAAGAGGCTTAGTGCGGAGTGTTGTGATGAGGATGCAGTGGTCGCTCCCAAGCGTTTCCTCGGCGTTGTGCCACTCCGCATATCTTATGTTTTTGGTAAATCTACGATCCGGGCAAGTGTCCCGTGTCACTGAGTTACCAATCCGAGTGGGCAGAGCGGGATCCGTGTAGAGGGTTAGGCCCAACGTGGAAATAAGCTCCGCTAGCTTTCGTCCGCGTTTCTCCTCCCTACGGTAGCCCCAGAGAGTACTGGGTGCATTGAAATCCCCAGCAATTATGAGGGATTCCCTTCCTGCCACTTTGAGGGCTTTGCTAAATATGTCGGTGTATGTTACATTAGGAAGTTTAGATGAACTGTATATGTTGAGTACGTGTAGTGAAGCATTCTGTTTCCTAAGCGGAAGGAGGGTCACCATAACGTATGAACAGGCCGTAGTGCAGTCCAAATCGACCGGGGTAGCCGTAAAAGTCTTGTTGACGCAGAGGGCAGTCTGCGCATCCCGCTGATAGACCGTATAATTGGTCAGTGTGGCACCCTTTCCCGGCTCCTGGAGGGCTACCACCGCGGGCATTTCTGGGAGTGTTGTTAAGAGTAACGGAAGGGCGGCCCGCTTAGTGCGTGCGCGGAAACCCCTACAGTTCCACTGAAGAATTGTGGTTGAGACTGAATTTTTGTGCAAGTACCGGCGTTTACTATTCTCGCCCGCCATGTTGCTCACAAATTTTGCGACACACCCTGGAGGAGAGGGGAGCCGTCAGGGTTTGCCCCACGGTCCACTGCCGTATGTGGGGTCTCGTTCTCCATGGATGAGTCCTCGTCCTCCGAGGGTGTTTGAATTCTGGCGATTTTGCTGTGCGCGCCGTTGGTTGAGATGCGCTTAACAGACCCCGGCTTGCGGGTCTTGCTGACAGGTTTTGCAGGCGGTTTTGGAAGCTGAGCTGCTATGAGGCTCGGGATCCCATCTACTATGGTTTGAAGGGCAGCTGTGAATTGTGCCTCTTGGGCGTTGAAACGTGCCGTGATCTGGGCTTCTATGGCGCTTAACCTCGCCTCTGTAGTGGACTGATCTGGCCGCAGAGCCGCTTGCCCCGAAGGGATGATTTCCCCCATCCCGGCCGTCCGAGAGGTAGGGGGTGGAACGGATTTTGTCTGGCTTTGTTCAGTCAAAGCCTGTTTTCGGGTTGAGCTTTCTACTTATTCGCGTAAGGCCACGATTTCAAGTTGCTCTTGTGATTTGGATGGCATTTTGGGTGGGGATGGGGGGTTCAGAGGGGGGCTACCCTACCCGTACTGCTCACCTGTGACCCTTGCTGCGCTTGGTCTGCCCAAGATTGCTGGTTCCCCGGATTGGACGCCTTGTTGGCGGCACTCGCTCGTCCTTGAGCAGGTGGAGGTGGACCCTGTTTCCCATCTGTCACCTTGGAGGTAGGTCCACGATGATTTGCCCCGTGTTGGGCCTGCTCCTTGGCCCCAGCGCCTGGTGGCGGGTCCTGGGATTGGGGCGGCGAGTTGGACGGGTGGACGTCGTCGGTGCGTTCCCCATCGCGTTTCGGTTTCTTCTTTGCTGTTGATTTTTTCTTCTTTTTCTTGCCTTTGTTGTTGGGCCCTGGTGGGGCCGGGGTCGAAAGTGCGGGTTTACAGTACCTGGCCTTACACGCGCGGTCCCCGGTAACATGAGGGCCGGCGCATAACAAGCATCTCGGCATGCACTCATGCGGTGCGCACACACCGTCGACGAGTTTAGCGGCCGAGCCAAAAAGTCCGCATGTTTCGGTTTTTGGGCCTGGGCACGCGTCCTGTCGATGTCCGATGGCACCACACAGTGTACATGGAGGCACAGTTCTTTTATAGGTTTGGACCGGAATAAGTAATGCATCATAGTGCACGTACTTCGGCTGCACTTTACCGGCGAAGGTAAGCCGTGCTTTGTTTGAAGCGCCCAGTTTCCTTACGTGTAGAATTTCTCCATCCCGCCAATGGAGGCTCTCACGGAGCATGACTTCGGTATCGGTGCTTCGGATGGTGACTACGATCATCCGAACGGAGGTGTCCGACGAGAGGCACCACACCGTATGGCGAGTTTATGGCGAAATCACCTATGACCCCATCGGTAATCTTCGGGTGTGAGGTGTAAATGAGGACGATGTTTTGGTCGCTTACCGGAACAACAGTGATGGCGCGAGCCGCGGCCGTCCCGAGGTGGGCGACGAACGCTCGTCCGAGGCTGTTTTCCGGAAAAAGGGTTGCGAAGGAGATTCGTGTTCTGGGCTTCACGACCACGACGAAGTCCGTGTCTGCAGGTTTCGGTAGCGGAAGCGGTCTCCAGGACACAAACCGCTTTGGCGCGATATTGTCGCGCCGAGAGTCAATGGCGCCCGCGACCGCGGAGGCCGCGTCGGCGGTGGGCGCCAGTAGGGCATTGTCGCCCCTCGCTCGGCGAGCGACCGCGGCAGCAAGCGCGGCGCTCTTGAGGATTTGGTGCGACTCCGGCGTGCCGCTTGTAGCAGAAATGTTAGACCACACCATGCTCTCGGGGTCGTAGCCTCGTATCTCAGGTTGCGAGTCCGCCATGGTTGTCGCGCCGGCCGATGCCCTGGAACCGCCGCTGCAGCGCGAGGTTCGCCAGACGCAGACGCTTTTCCAGGAAACTGGAGCCCCGCTCGGGGCGATGGGCCGCGACTTGCGGCGAGAGGCGCGGGAGCTTTCGCGGAACGCGTCAGCTCCCGATGCGCGCTCGGAGGGAACTCCGAATCTCCCCGGCCGTCGCTGCGCGAGGACCGTCGCGTATGGCTAGGTTAGCTTTCGACCCTAGAGCCGAACTCTTTGTGTAAATGCCTGTAAATAGTGTATAAAGCTTTTTCTTCATCTCACCAGCGCCGACTCGGATCCATCGCTACCGCCCAGGGAGCTGACAGCCCTCGTTCACGTAACGGGTGTCGAGCGCTACGCAACCAACTCTTTGGCACAACTGTTGACGGTAGGATACTGTGTAATAACCCCACCGGCACAACAGCGGACGCGGTTTGCATACAGAAATCTGTGAACACAGCGAAGGGATGCTCTCGCATTAAAAAGGGCTATCTCACCACGGCTCGTGACACCATTAGCTGATGGTCCTCGAGCCTTTGAGAAGCATGCTTGTCTTTTCCCTTGTATCGGTCTGCAGCTTACAAATCTTAGCAGGCACTGTACGTAAAACGCCTTCTCAGTGGCTAAAATTCAAAGCGCCTCTTTTGAATCCTCCAGGGCCTGAACGTACGAGTGAGAGGCTGAGGACCACTTACCTACGACGTATATGAAGCCGTCGAGTGCGACAGCCCCAGCGCCTGCCCTGCGCTGCGTCATGCCGGACACGTACGACCACTTGTTCAGGTGTGGGTCATACCTCTCGCACGTGCTGAGCGAGGTCTGCCCAACGTTGCCGCCGATGGCGTAGATGCAATCCTGAGGAGGAAACTTTTAGTTATCTCTGCAGGCGTACAGACAGTGCATGTTGTGGATACGAATCCAGTGACACATAAAGCCATGGCTTTACAGTTACTCTTGGTGGGCTTCTGCTGAGCCCAAGATAGCAGAATCGAGCTTTGCCGCGGTTGTCACTTTTTTATGCAAATGCAAAGATATCTGTAGTACACGTTAAACAACCGCAGAAGACCTAACATATTTCGCACAGTGCACTATGGCGTACTTCATATACAGGGGCATAGATTCGGCTTACTTATGAATTCGGACGGAAATTCGTACACTGTGGTCACGATAAAGGAGATAGCATCTTTATGTCATAGATAACATGTTCCTATCACCAGTGCGCCTTATCACTTTTTCTTCAGTTTGCTTATCACTTATTCATACTGCGATAAAGAAAACACTTGTTTTGAAAAACCGAAACACATCCCACAATACGAAAATGTCGCGCACCAATATACGGAAGATAAAGAGCAACGTTACTTGACCACAAGCAGAGGCATGTTGAGAGCTTTTATATCTTACTCTGTTTTTTTATGGTGTTCAAGTTTATTTCCTATTAGCAAGAAAAGGAGGGGCCAGCACTAAAAGCTGTAAAAACAGCTTGACAGGGTCCTGGCTCCTTTACAAAGTTGGCAGAGCAACAGACAGAATAAAAAATCAATTCACATGTTTATAGCTAAGCATGTTTATACAAATAAAAAACGGGTAAAACTGTATACTGTTCCTTCTGTACAAACGAAGGAGCGTTATAAAATACAGCACAAAGATACAAGGAAAGAAGAGGGAAAGCACTGCTGGTACAGAAAACAATGGCACACAAATATGTAAAAAAAAATACAAATTCAGAACAGCTCTCCTCGACAATAGAGGCTGATATCATGGTTCGACATGCAAACTGGATCAAATCCGGCAAAATGTAGCTTATTCAACAATTTGGGTACAGTATAACGCAGTGACTGTGTGTATGAGCACGGCCGCTCGATGGAAGCGCACTGGGTACGGCCTGCTGCGTCGCGCCGCCGTCAATGGGCAAGCGCGTCCTTGGGGAGTTTACAGTTGCGTCCGCTATTTCTGCTGAGGGCGCCACTGTTCGGGGACACGTCGCCGCCGAGGTCGCCGGCTCTGAGCGCGCGGTTTGCTTCCGTTCTGAGCGCGTTCGCCTCGCGTCTGCGTGGTAAACGCAAACTTTTTTGTGTGCGTGTGTGCAAGCCCGTTAACGTTGAGACTGGATGCGTTTGTTTTTTAAGGCGAAAGCCGTTCTAGGCTCATGGAGCGAAAATCTATGCGCAGAAGCTGTGCCTGTTATCTGTGCGTCGCATCTGTGCACTGGTGTGCCAGTCGCAAAAGCGGACGTACAAGGAGGGAGATTAAGAATGAAAATGATTGATGGTGATAGGTAATCAACAAAAGTTATAGATATTGATAGAGGTACTGACTAATGCTAATGACTAATAATGGTTAATAAGGACTAAAATTATTTGTAAGGACCAGTATATCTAATCACGACATGTAATGACCGCAATTGATTAGAAATGAGTAAAAGTGCTTAGCGATATGTGGTAATGACTATAATAGCTAGGCATGACTCATCATTACTGTTAATGACTACGGAATGACCAATATGTGAAAGGACATGTAATGGCCACTGCTGATTCTAAATGAGTACCTGCTTAGTTATGAGTGATAGGGGCTACAATGACTACGCCGGCAGACTCATCATGACTGAGAAACGACCAATATATCAAACTACTACTTGAAATGACGAACCGTGGCAAACGATGAGAGGCAAATCATAGGAGAAGGGTAGGCTTTCGCCGTCGTGCGCTTAAGATATATCTAAGAGACCCTCTAATTTTATCTGCTGAGCTCGCTCCAGGCAAAGACAGCAGCGAGGAGTAGAAATGCAATCGCTTCCTCTGAAATGAAAGCGGCGCTGAGGTTAAAAAGTGCAGATGCTGAAGCATAATGCCCTATCAGCTGCCATTGAATTTGTTACAAGGGACAGCAGATTGAACTTGTTGGTGAATTATTATAGGTTAACCGTGCAAACAACGTGACGGGAACAAAGGAGAAGAAGACGGCCCAACCGCGCTAGTTGTGTCGTCCTCTTTTCCTGTGTTCCCGCCACGTTGTTTAACCTATTTAGTTACCAGGGATCTGGCGAGTGAACTAGGATTTTCAACGATGTGTTGTGAAGCAAATGAACACGATGAGGTAGCACCAGAAGCTTTTCTCGCAGGTTATGTTGCGAGGACATATCAGAAAAAGCTACGAAGGGTTTTTTTTTTATATAAGCATGCAATTTGTTCTAAATTTTGCCACGCTAGTCTGAGTAGCCTTGCAAGTAAAGGAGCCTGTGCATTCAACATTTGTTTACACTCTTGAGACTGTCTGAGCCGATGCGATAAAATGAAAAGCCACGTTCCACAGAAAATCCGGCGCCCGCTCTGTCGGCGGACAGTCGGAAAAAATCCTCTCTGGTAAAAGGCACTTTAGTTGGTGATATGGCCAGACGCCTTTGTCACAATGAGAACACATGACATGTTCAATGTAGCAGGAGCTGCCAAACCAGAGAGAGTCAATAAGATGTAAGGGTGAAATGGGTATTATTGAAAGCGGGACCCTTAGATCCCAAGTCAGGCACACTATACTCCTATAGGGCACGTTCGTACGGCTTCGGTAAAGAGGGGCTTTATATAGCTATGTGTAGGGTGCTATTTCATATAATGCGGCGGCTTACGGCTGCATTCTAATGATATGCGACAGAGGCAGCAATTACGGGATACGGTGAATAAGCACGTAGCAAAGTGCGGGCACTCTAACGAGGCTCCACAAAGAGACTTAAGAACCCCAAGTTTTGTTTATCGCTACCAGGTTGTTGCTTAATTTATGCAATATTTGGTAATGGTTTTGAGGCGACATGTCAGTCGAGCAACAGGCTGTTGCAGGAAATATAGTCAACTGGACCAGTTACAGGTTACTGAAAACCAGGGACAGTGGAGGCTTGATGTACCCCGCAAAGGAAGTAATCAAGCTTTGTCAGCTTACGAGCACCTTCATTAACAGGATGATGAAGTCTGAAGAGGTCCGGTGAAGTAGCAAGCTGTGTAAACGTTTGGTTTAATCATTGTTTTCTCACTGTACACAGTACCTGCAGCTAATCTATAAAAAACAATGATCGTGCCTATGCTAAGGCGCTATGCAAGATATCGTTAAGTTGCTGCACCCACTGATAGCGAGCTGAGCTGGAAATAACTCAATAGTAGAGCGATCTGTATGGCTATGGCATAAATCTCTCTCAAGAAAAGTTTTCCGTCTGCGATTGGTAATTCTCTCCCTTTTTTTGTGTGGCCATTAAATAAGCGTACTCGGCTGCTCGCTGAATCACGGCTGTAGTTGCGGTCTGACGCGTGAACGATCTTGTGATCACAGCTAAGAGTTTCACAACAGCAACACTCGATGCGCGTTCTTCCATTAAAAAATTACGAACCAGCAAAATTGTATGGGTTTGCGAGCAGCCAATATAAATTGTAATAAAAACTTTCGGCGCATATACGTAGCACCTTGAGGCAGACAGCTCTATCAAGCGCGCTTACTTTGTCCGGTCATGCAAAATGCGGGAAGCCATGACGAATAGCGTTCTGGCGTACAAAGTTTAAGGTCTCCAACTGAGTAAAAGATCCAAGGTTATCATCTACATTTAACCTAATAAACATTTTAATATTTCCACCGTAAAACTTATCACAATGAGATAGAAAGGTTGGTTACATGTCGCATTTTCACAGAGGTTGCTCATAGTAGGACATTTTTTTATTGGATAGCGCTGGCAGCTTAGAACAGGTTGACATCAATTTGTGTATAAAAGCTGTATGCAGGAATGAGTAAATGGTATGAAAATGACACACGGAATTCGCGACATAGTTAAGTGGTTATGCATTAGGCTACCATGGCAGCAGAATAGCTTCGAATTGTTCACAGCCGGGTCACTTTTTAATGCGACGAACAACTGGATCCGATGCAACATCACGGTAATGCGAGCTCTCCATACGAGTGGCCTTGAACCACCGTGACTATAAGTTTTTCGGGGTACACTCCAGTATACATCCTTGCCGAGCAAGCGCTAAGTGCTGACATGGTCGTACTAGACATGACAGTATATACTAATTCTTGTTGCCAAATTGTATGAAGCGGAGCTCTTATATCCTTAAAATAAAGCGCTTCTACCACGCCGACGCCTCCCTCAAAGCGCAGCCAGGCGCAGCTCTCTGCGCGTGGCTGTCCCTGAACGGTGGCGCCGCGGCGGTGGCGACTGGAAGTAGGCGCCTCCCGCCGGTTTCGGGCGACGTAGCAGGCCGCACCTAGTGCGCTTCCATCGAGCGGCCGTGGTATGAGTATGTGCGAGGTATTGAAACAAGGAATTTTTTTTTATGTCGAGTTTCTCTGCTTCCAAGATTTTCTTTTATGTCTGTAAGTGAAATTATACAACTGCGATTTCATTTTATGTGAGATTTATAAGTCAATATAAGTCTGTAATCGAATAACTGGAACACAGAAAGTAGATCATACTTTGAAAAAAGCCCTTTGGTGGGATGGAAATAGGTTACACCAGCGGTAACCCGGACGGCTCTCTTTTGTAATACATGTGGTTTTAATAAATTGGTTACTCCTGTGTTACACAAAACTCCGCTACAGTACTAGAAAAGGGATAACACGAGAGCATTATATAATAGCAGCTTGATTTTAAGAGGTAGCAGATGTCTTACGCGAGCCATGACGCCAACAGCTGATGACACTTTTAATTGAACATAGTCAATATGTTAATTCCAAGTCAGGTGGCTCGAAAATACCACACCGAGTACTTTGACCGAATCTACAAGTTCAATTTGTTGGGTTCCTAGTCGTATGTTTATGCTACCTGATAAATGTTTTCCTTTCGCTGAGTAACACACAGCTTTTGTTTTGCTCGTGTTATTTTTCAAGCAATTTGTTTTGACCCACCTATCCAAGTAAATTAAAGCGCTATTTTCTCGTTCTTCAATGTCGATTTCCGTGATCTCAGACAAGAAGATAGTAATGGCATCTACATAGGAGTTAAAAATTACGCCCTGTGTACAGTGTTCCAAATCATTAATATAAATGAGAAATAAAAGCGGCCCGAGTATGCTTCCCTGCGGAACGCGAGTGTAAATAGTTTGGAAAGAAGATTTAATGTTATTTATTTCTACGTACTGCTTTCAATTTGTAAGGTACGACTTCAGTAGCGCGTGGGTTGTTCAGCGGACACCATTTTATTTGAAAGAATTTTGAAAGAAGGATGTTATGATTTACCAGGTCAAATGCTTTTGAAAAATCTATGTAGATCCTTAGTACTATATGTTTCTTACTAAATGATTTTATGATAATTTCGTTTTGCGTTAAAAGAGCTGTTTCTGTTGATCGAGGCTTCCTAAAACCATGCTGGTAGTCCAAGAGAAAGTTTTGTCGAGAAAAATATGATGTAATTCTAATCTGCAATATTTTTCTATGCCTTTAGAAAATACCGGCAGCACCGTGATTGGACGGTAGTTGGAGAACACGTTTCGGTCTCCAGGTTTATGTACTGGAACCACTCGTGCAATCTGCATTGCCCTAGGAAATAAATACACCTGTAGACAAAACTAAATTATATATAAAAGTGACAAGGGGACAGATTAAATCAAGTACGTGCTTTACGGGAAGGAGCTGCACACCACATGCATCCTCAGTTTTACTGTTTTGATGGACTTAAAACAAGAGGACACCTCGTTTAATCACAATGTCAAAGCAAAAACCCACTCCAATGGCTGTTCTGCTGCATAACGTCTCCTTTGCCTTACAAACTTTGCGCATGTAAAGTGCTTTCATCCAGGGTCATCCTAACCGATGAAAAATAGGATTTCGGCGACCATCTGCTGGTTTAGCCTTCATGGTCTTTCTCTTCTCCACGTCTTTTCACCGTAAAGCCTTCGTTTCTATCTGTACTTGTGATTTTATTTTTATTTTTATCATTTGCTGAACACGAGCACATCAACGGGGTTAAATAGAAACTATCCTGACTTTCCTGTGTGCGCACAGGAACTTCGCCGGAGATCCTTACTGCGTCGAGCCAGCAAGCGCTAAAGAAGTTTCCCTAATTGTAAAGCGGTTCATTACGTCGTTTTTTTTTTCTTAGCGAACCTGTCAACTTGCGCACAAATGGCGAACCGGCCGTTAAGGCAATTGCGACTCAGGTCGATGCTGCACCACGTACAAGCGCGTTGTTAGGTCAGTCATGGGCTCGTAGTATTTATGAACCACTGGCAGTGGCCGCAATACAAGGCATCACCAGAGAAGGACAGCAGCTGTATTCTTCATCATGACCCTTTGGACTGTCTGTCACCGGTCAAGAAAGGCGTGTCAGCATCGAACCTGCTTTAGGTGCTGACTCATCATACATCCCGCATTGTAGCTTTTCCTGCCTCTGCTGCCGCTTTTTATTTTATTTTTCAGGCCACGGGATCACCGGTTCCAGGCTCAGAAATACATACCGAAAGAGCATTCTTTCACTCCTATTTCTTCCTTCCTCCTGTGCAATACCCCCCCCCCCCCCCCCCCTCCACTTCCCGAGCCTTTCTTCTTCGGAAGCAAAAGCGTATGTAAGCCCCCGCTAGTGATGACCGCGCTGCTCAGACGATATAAGTCCACTAGCCGAAACGTTGGCTGGGTTTGCGAATTGCAACTCCCCCTCAACCCCTGTCCAGTGCTATTTCATACTCGCATAGCAATAAAGCAAGGGATAACAGCAGTGGAAGGCACCTTGAGGACAGCAACGGCAACGCCCCCGCGTGGGGACTTCATTGGGGCGACAGCTGTCCACAAGTCCGACTGACTGTCGTAGCGCTCGACGGTGTTGAAGAAAGTCGTATCGTCCATACCGCCAATGGCGTACAAGGGTCCGCTCAGCTGGCACAAGGCTAGGCCTCGCCTGCGAAAACAAAGTGAAAGCAGCAATGAACGCATTATTTTGGTTGGCTGGGTATGAAAAGGACATGGCGTATCATCATCGACCGGCTAGGGCACTCACTCTAGCAAATGGAAAGTCAATTCTTTGCCTTCGCATAGAATAAGTAGTCGTAGAAACTACCAGTCGCGCCCTCTGTCGAAAGACTGAAATTCTTACGAATGTACGAGTCAAGTCATTCTCTATGGCTCTTTATCCCAATGTTGAAAACAGTTTCACTCAATATATATGAGGAAACAAATAACCGCTCATGTGACAATGTTTTAATTTTCCAGAATAAATTAAATCTTAGCAAAACAATTACAATAAATTCACATTTTTTTCGACGGTAGAGTTTTTTCTTCTGAATAATGTAGGCACATTGTGCTTTAGTACCAGTGAAGAATGAACTGCCAGCTGAAATTCTATATGTATTTTGTCTTTTGTCGAAAAAGTACAACTTTTGCAGAAAACGCATGTAATATTCTTGGCCAACATAATACACACTTATCGGCTGTCCAAGACTTGTACTACTCGGTGAAAATGTTTGAATTCAAATAAAAAAAATAGCTAACGAGAAGAAATGATGAGTTTGCAAAGAAAGAAACAAACAGGGATTTGTGTCGTGTTCAGTGTTAAATTCCATACGAAGGTGCTACAAGTAAAGAGATCCAACGGCGCGTTCGGAGCCTGCGGACGTATTTCACATCGGCTCCTGTGGTTTTAAACTTACGTGGCGGAATTACGACCTGAAATGACCTGATCACCATTAAATCGGTCAGTGAAGGTGCTCCGCGCCAGTTTCAGACGTTTTCGAACAATCTATGCCCATATTTTCTCATCTTTTGAAGATCGCTTCTTCGTGCCGAGCGCGTCTCGTCAGGCCTGGCTCACCAAGGGCTCATACATTTGCCAGTCAGGCCTAGCGCCGCCGGCTGCTCATCGCCCAAACTCCATGACTACGTCATCTTTCAAGATGGAAGTTGGTGTAGAAGGAGAAGATATTTCACCAGAAGAATTTCATAACGATCCTCGTTGGACCCGTGCGGTGCGGGCCCGGAACAAGCTCTACCCCAACCTGAAGCAAGCCTCGGACAGCGGCGCGTCCGCGTCTTCTGGAGCCTCGACAAGTTCGGACAACCTTGCTTCCGCGCCGAAAGGCAAAACTTCCACTCCCAAGCTGAAGAGGCATGCTCCTCTTCCCCGGTTGCCGACATCGGACTACAAGGTTCTTTTCCGACCGGCGGGGGCTTGGATCTTCGTCTAATCAATGGAGGTGCACTCCTGCCTCTGATCTGTGCTGAAGCAGTAGTCGACTACCACGAAGCCAGAATCAACGACAAGTTGCGCATCAACCCGCACAACAACTCTTTCACGGTAAGCACACCTTCTGAAATTCGAATGAAACAGTTTGTCCGCATGCAAGGACTTCGCTTCAACGACCAGATGTACCCCCTGAAAGCTTATGTCGCGGCTCCCGACAATGCCGTAAGAGGCATTATTTATAAAGCCGTCTACAATCAGACGCAAGACGAAATCTTCCAAAACCTTGTGGCCCTTAATCAGAGCAAGTCCTTCACCATCGCCGACGCCCGGCAACTCGGCAGGACGAAGTCAATTTTAGTCACGTTCATCGACACCGCGGAGGTACCGCGTCAACTGAACTTGCTACCCATTCAAGGCAAACGTTGAAGCTTGCTTCAACTGTCGGAAGCCTGGACACCGTGCCGACATCTGTCCTAAGGAGAAGACTGACCTGTGTTCCCGCTTCGGCGTTGCCCATCCACCCAAGCAAACGCCGGACTGCACGCCATCTTATGCGGTGAAGCCCACTTCACGGGGACCAAACGCTGCAAAGTGCACTTCGAACGCTCCGGAGACTCATCCAAAAAATCCACACCGCCGATAGCGCTTTCAGACGCTCGACCTCCTGAGACAATTTTCAAGTCATCTAGACCATCAAGAAGCCGGTTTCGATCGTCTTCGAAGACGCGCAGCCGCTCCAAGACGGGATCCCGCCATGGCCACAGCAGAAGCCGCTCGAGGTCTTTCCCGCTACTCCCGGGCCAAACAGTCCAGGAATCGACGAAACAGGTGAGCTGGAGGCCGCAGTCTTCCCCGCTCGAGCGAGAGAACGCGGAACTTAAAGCTCAGTTAAAAACACAGCGTCAAGAAATTGAAGAGCTTAACCGGCAGCTACAGCTCCTTTTAAGGCGAGAGCAGTCCCCTGTAGTATTGCAAACCCAAGCACCTCCCACCATTTCCAAAACTCCTTCAAACTCTCCCCCTCCGCCTCCTCTTCGAGCGCTACGTCACCTGCTCGTGGCGTTCCCGCAAAACGCAAGATAGCCACTGGGGTAGTTCCCTCCGAGCCATCAATGCCTGACCAGACTGCCCTCCTTTCGACGGCAATGCAGTCCCTGGAACGCTCGGTACAATCTTTCCCCGCCGAAACCCAGAACTGAATGACGAACGCCGCAGAACGACTAGAGGCTATTTAGAAGCGTCAAAGTGCTCAAAAAGCCTCGTTTTATCAAATCCAAACCCAAGTTTCTGAGCTTCTCCCCAGAGGTTGCTCTGTACTACCCATCCCTTTAGCTATTACCGATAGCACCCAGCATGGCGGCACACCCCAACAGAATTAGCGTGTGGCAGTGGAACTGCAGAGGTTTCCGCACAAAGCGCAATAATCTGCAGGTTCACTCATCTACCTTATCCCCTAACGAGGTACCGGCAGTGATAGCGCTGCAGGCGACGATTGTTTCGGTTAAGCTCTGCGACTATACTACTTACGAGCCCCCCACCAAGCCTCAATCCAGGATAGCGTCGTTTGTGCACCGCAACTTTACCGCGGTCGAACACCCTCTTGAGGTGGATGACGTGGATGGTCTCTTACTGGAACTCCTACCCCGCACACGAAAAGCACACACCCTTTTTGGTCTCAACCTCTATAGCCCTCCCAAGAGCCCTCCTGCCCCCCTCAATGGCGCAATCAAGAAAGCCCTCACAGTTAGCGCGGAAGGATCCCTACTAGTGGTTGGCGACTTCAATGCTAGCCATACCAGCTGGAGTTACCGAAAAAACTGCCGTAAAGGTAAGGCAATTTTGTCCTTCGTTCAGGACAAAGGGCTTTCTATTCTCAACGACACCTCCTATCCCACAATCGGATCTTGCGTTCAGCACGACACAAGCCCAGACTTGACTCTCTCAAAATGCGTTCGAGAAAGCCGCTGGACTAATACCACTCACTCATTAGGCAGTGATCATTACATTTTATGCACCGAGCACTCCATCTCTTCCCTCACCCCACCCAAACGCAATCAGGCCTGCGTGGTCGATTGGGAACAGGGCGAGATTTATTGGAGTGAAGCTATATCGTAGATATTTTCACTTCTCAGACGCATTAACTTCTAAATATTAGCAATCCTTGTTTTAATTGCTTACCTAAGCTCTTACAGGTTGGCGTTCTAGCGCTAGCGTTAGTTATTCCGTTCGTTTGTTTTGTGTTCTTTGACACTGATATGCACTTCGTTTGTTAGCAAGATCTTTTACCCTTTTATAATCTCACCGCGTCTCGACGCTCAGGTCATTTTGTTATCACGAGGATTTCATGAAGACCGTGACGAATGAGCGGTGGTCGCTTTCCTACACTTAAGGATTTGCATTGTCGTGAAGCGTCTATGTAAGTAATCGTGAATTAATCCTGGATTTCTATGCAACAGAGCTTCACTTATTTATGCCCTTAGTGAAATGCCTCAAGCCATGTGATTCTATCCATGTGCTTGCCGAATTCACTTGAAGGCCCTTGTTCGGAAACGTGCCCGAAGAAATAAGCCCCAGAATGCGTTTACATGACGCGTGACGAAAGACTAGGCTAACGACGACGTAGGCAGAACAATGCTATGATAAGGTGGTTAAAGATGCCGTAAACGTAAAACTCGACAGTAGAAATCCATGTCAAGTAAAGTTGGCTGAACAGTTACGGTGTCCATTTTTCTACCTTATCCGAGCATCGTTCTGCCTCCGTCGTTGTTGGCCTTGTTTTTCGTTCATAAGAAAAAAGACAAATTCCCCGCCAAAAGTACGTCACTGTGACGTCACAAGCAACGTCACGTGTTTGTTTTGCCTCACAGTTCAAAGGGGGCGCCGGGAAACTAAAGACAAGCAAGCTTCTATGGGAGTTACTCTATTATTTGTTCTTCTACCATGGCATTACTCCCCCCTTAAAAAAACATCGCCTCGATGTTCCAAAATAAACAAAGCAACCTAAATAGAAACATCACAGAGTTTAAACACCACGGATTCTTTAACGCGCGTAATAAGGCTTCAGACAAACATGTACGATTTTTGGGCGCGCGCGTCGCTGTTATGATGCTGTCTTACTGTCGGGACCCGGGAGTGGCTTCATAGTCCAGTTGTCCGACGCGGCGAAGGATTTTGTATGGCCCAAGTATCGACGCAGCAGCTTTTCACTCAGTCCACGGCGGCGAATTGGAGTCCAAAACCACACTTGGTCTCCTGTATTGTACTCTGCGTGGCGTCGTCATAAGTTGTATCGTCGGGTGTCGGTGTGCTGTTAGTCTTTAATACGCCGCCGTGCGAGTCGTCGGGCTTCCTCTGCACGCTGCAGGCAGGCGGCGACGTCAAAGCTGTACTCGTTGGTTACGTGCGGCAGCATTGCGTCGAGTGTCGTCGTGGGCTCCATGCCGTACACAAGCTTGAACGGCGTCGCTCTGGTCGTCTCCTGGACTGCCGTGTTATACGCGAAGATCACGTACGGCAAGATGGCGTCCCAGGTCTTGTGTTCAGCGTCGACGTACATGGCAATCATGTCCGCGATAGTTTTGTTCAGGCGCTCCGTAAGGCCATTGGTCTGGGGATGTATGCAGTTGTTCCCCGATGGCTTGTATGACTCTATTCCATGATGGCTTGCGTCAACTCTGTCGTAAACGCCATTCCCCTGTCCATGATGAGCACTTCTGGGACACCGTTTCGCAAGAGAATTTGTTCGACAAAACATTCAGCCACTTCTGCCGCGGTAACATTGGGCAGTGCTTTTTCTTCGGCGTAAGGGGTAAGATAATCAGTGACCATGATGATCCACTTGTTACCCATGGACGAAGATGGAAAGGGGCCGAGAAGATCCATCCCAATTTGTTGAAAGGGCAGGTCTTGGGGTGGAATCGGGTTTAGTAGTCCTGCTGGTCTAATCGGCGGCGTCTTGCGTCTTTGGCACTCACGACATGTCTTCACGTAGTGGGCAACTTGGGCAGGCAGTCGCGGCCATTAGTACTTCTAGAGTCGACGCAACGTGCGTGCAAACCCGAGATGGCCTGCTGTGGGCTCATTGTGTAACGCCTGCAGAATTTCCTGCCAGGGTTTTAGGCACAAAAAGAAGCTGCGCGGTCCTATTGGGTGCGAAGTTCTTCTACACGAGGAGGCCATGCTTAACGCGAATGATGATAAATGTCGCCTGAACACAGCAGGAGGGGAAGCGGTCTTTTCTTCGAAGTAATCGGCTGGCGCTTTCAGCTCAGGGTCTGATCGCTGTTGTTCTGCGGAACTGCTGGCGCTTACCGGTCTCAAAAAGGCGTCTTCGTCGTCTTCTTTTGCCGGCGCATCAACGGGGGCTCGTGAAAAGCAGTCTGCATCGGAGTGCTTGCGGCCCGACTTGTAGACGACTGTGATGTCGAATTCTTGGAGAAGTAGTGCTGCTGATAGCACAGGCGATAAATCGCCATATATGAACCGGCAACGGCACCAATCTTTTCATTCCTTCTTTCCTTCTTTCCCTCACCCCTCTGGCTATATAATACCCCTTGATCCGAAAATAAACTGGCGTTCTTTCGCCTGGCTACGCTGTCTGATGCATCACCCGGGAGCGGCGTTCCCATTGACCACGCATTCACAGCAGTGGCGACGAGGCTGAAGCAAGGATATCGGGTCCAGGACAGCGCCAGACATGGGTCACAAGCTACCGGACTTCGATGAGGAAAAAGATAAGTGGCAAGCTTACCTGGTGAAAGTAGAAGCGTACTTTGAGGCCAATGAAATCTCAGCTGATGCAAAGAAGAGGGCGTTACTCGTAGCCGCCCTTGGGACAAAGACCGTTCAAGTTTTATGCAGTCTAAGGTGTTTATATGAGCACCAAGACCGCAAGCAACGTCCGCAAACCAAAGCGACGGGGGTAGCGTTCTAATCAACAGGGCAGTGCCAACAAGGCTCCGGCTCCACTTCGTCTACCTCTTCGCGTTGGCGCGCGAGCTGATGGCGATCGGGATTACTACAATACCCCCCGGCGGAAAAGGAGCCATCCTGGCGACTCATGGTGAGGAAAGGGTAGGGGGATCATAATACGGCTTGAGGCGGTCGACATGTACAGTTTCTCGGCCGCGGCGGCGATGATCTGGAGATGGGTTCAAGGGCTCTACTACGTAATTGACGGGAGAAGATTGTTCGAGAATGCGGTAAGGTCCATGATAGCGCGATAGGAGTTTGGATGAGAGACCGGGTGCAGAGGAAGGCACCCAGAGCCAAACGAGGGCACCTGAGGGATATGAAGGCGCTGGATTTGTAGGGTCCCGGTTATGCTTTTGTTGAGCCTGGTTCTCCGTTGTGAAGGAGCGCGCCAATTGTCGGCATTCTTCGGTAAATGTGTGCGCTTCAGACAGTAGACTGGTCTCTGAAGTGTCGGGTTGGTAGGGCAGGATAGTATCCATGGTGGATGTGGGTTCACGACCATATAAAAGAAAGAAGGGGGAGAACCCAGTCGTAGTCTGCGTAGCCGCATTGTAGGCTTACGTTACGAAAGGCAGCACTTGGTCCCAATTAGAGTGAGCGCTATCAACGTACATGGCTAGCATGTCACTAAGAGTGCGATTAAATCGCTCAGTCATGCCGTTCGTTTGAGGGTGATACGCTGTGGTGCTCCGGTGAATGATCTGGCACTGTTTGAGGAGGGCTTCGACAGTGTCGGAAAGAAACGCACGTCCGCGGTCACTGATCAATTCTTTCGGTGCGCCGTGACGAAGAACGAGGTGATGCAGAATGAACGAAGCAACATCCCGTGCGGTGGCAGACTGCAAGGCCGATGTTTCCACGTAACGGGTTAGGTGGTCAACGGCTACAATGACCCAGTGGTTGTTAGCCGACGTGGTCGGAAGCGGGCCATACAGACCGATACCGACACGGTCAAAAGGGCGGCTGGGGCAAGGCAATGGCTGCAACGGAGCGGCTGGCTGAGGGGATGGATTCTTGCGACGTTGGCAGGCGGTACAGGATCGGATATACTGACGAATGAAGCGGTACATGCCGCGCCAGTAATACCTCATACGCAGTCGAGAATAGGTTTTCATGACACCTGCATGGCCGCATTGGGGATCGGCGTGGAAAGAGGCGCAGATTTCGGCACGGAGACGTCGCGGAATCACGAGAAGCCACTTTCGCCCTGTAGGATGGTAATTGCGGCGGTATAGAAGTCCATCACGTGTGGCGAAGTGGTGGGCCTGACGACGAAGTGCACGTGACGGAGACAGCTCTGCGGGCGTAGACAGGAATGTTAAGAGGGAGGATATCCATGGATCCTTCTGCTGCTCAGATTTCATGTTGGTAATGTTGAGCGGCGACATATCGTAGGCACAAACGAAGCCAGCTGTCGAGTCGTTAGGAAGCGGTGAACGGGAAAGGGCATCAGCGTCGGTGTGCTTGCGTCCAGATCGATAGATGACGTGGATATCGTACTCCTGAAGACGTAACGCCCAGCGGGCGAGGCGGCCGGAGGGGTCTTTGAGGGAGGATAGCCAACAGAGCGCGTGGTGTTCGGTAACAACGTAGAATGGGCGACCGTAAATATAAGGACGAAACTTGGTAATGGCCCATATGATGGCCAGACACTCCTTTTCGGTCAAAGAATAGTTGAATTCCGCTTTCGTGAGGGTACGACTAGCGTACGCGACGACATACCCGGAATATCCAGGTTTCCGTTGAGCAAGAACAGCGCCCAGACCTACGCCGCTTGCATCAGTGTGTATTTCGGTCGAGCAGGCAGGGTCAAAATGGCGGATTATAGGGGGAGAGACCAGTAGACGGCGTAGTGTACTGGACGCAGCATCACAGGCTGGTGACCAAGAGGAGAGGTTCGGGCCTCCGGCGAGAAGTTGCGTTAAAGGGGCGATGATACTGGCGAAGTTGCGGATAAAACGGCGGAAATACGAACATAGACCGATAAAACTTCGAAGTTCTTTCAAGGTTGTGGGCTTGGGGAAGTCTACGACGGCACGAAGTTTGGTAGGATCCGGTGCAACGCCATCCTTGGATATGACGTGACCAAGTATTGTGAGCTTGGTAGCGGCCAAGTGACATTTCTTCAAGTTGAGCTGTAGGCCGGCTTCAGTAAGGCACGTAAGGACACGCTGAATGCGCAGAAGGTGGGAAGGGAAATCTTTCGAGAAAACGACAATGTCATCTAGATAACAAAGACACGTTTCCCATTTGAGCCCACTGAGAATGTTATCCATCATTCTCTCGAAGGTGGCGGGGGCGTTGCACAGTCCGAACGGCATCACATTGAATTCATACAATCCATAGGGAGTGATGAAGGCTGTTTTCGGGCGGTCACCGCAAGCCATCGGTACTTGCCAATAGCCAGAGCGCAAATCTAGCGACGAAAAGAACTCCGCTCCTTGCAAACAATCTAGCGCATCGTCAATTCGTGGTAGTGGGTGAACATCTTTGCGGGTTATCTTATTCAGACGCCGGTAGTCCACACAGAAGCGGATCGTGCCATCTTTCTTCGTCACCAACACTACGGGGGAGGCCCAAGGGCTATGAGATGGTCGTATGATGCCCCGTTGAAGCATATCGGAGACATTGTCACGAATGACGCGGCGCTCTGTGGGCGACACGCGATATGGTCGCTGCCGCAGGGGAGCATGAGGACCAGTGTCGATTGCATGAGAAACGGTCAAGGCGCGGCCAAAGGAAGGCTGGGACACGTCAAAAGATGCACTGAAGCGCTGAAGGAGGGCTACTATTTGGTCCCGTTGGGCGGACGTAAGGTCGGTCGCGATAGCTCGATGAAGGGCGTCGACAGGAAGCTCATCACTCGTAGCAGCACAAGACGTCAAGGCAGCGACGTGAGGAAAAACTTCAGGTTCGGAGAACATGTAAGTGCGATCAGGGTCCAGCTCTTCAATGTAGCCGAGGCACTCCCTGCGAAGAACAGCCGTTGGGCAGGGAAAAGGGTTGGAAGCATAGATGACACAGCTGCCATCAGAAATTGTTAGAACAGCGAAAGGAAGAAGAAGGCGGTTATGGTGGGCGGAGGCGAGTTTGGGCGTAAAGAGAACAGGACTAGGGAGGGCAGATGTCGAAATAAGGGGTACGAGAACAGAAGAAAAGGGAGGAATGCCGGTGTCTGCAGCTACAAGGAGTTTAGCAGGGCGCACAGGCGGGTCACACAGGGGAAAGCTCAACTTCAGCACGGGCACAATCAATCACAGCACTGTGAGTTGACAGAAAGTCGTAGCCAAGGATGATGTCATGGGAGCAGTCGTAATGCACCACCATCTCGACGAGATACATAATGTCTTTGATGCAAACTCGTACCGTGCACGCTGCCACAGGGGTGATGCGCTCTGAACTGGCCGTACGAAGCGAAAAGGCAGAAAGCGGCGTCGTGACCTTGCGAATTTTGCGGCGAAGGGCATCACTAATTACGGAAACGGCAGCACCTGTATCCACCAGCGCAAGAACGGGAAAACCTTCTACGAACACTTCAATGACGTTGGCGGGAGAAGGCGGAGGACTTAACGAGTTCGTCAAACGCGCAGTTCTTGCCTCCGGAACTGCGGCATTCAGTTTTCCCCTTGCGTAGGGCCCTGTCGCGGGACCATTGGCGAAATGGAACGTCGGCGAGGCGAAGGCGAACGGCATGTCGAGTACTGAGCCCGAGGTGGAGACGATCCAGAAGAGACGTTGCTCAAGGGCGACTCGGGATCGTAGTGGTACTGACGGACTGTGTTCTCAAGATGAAGCGGGCGCTGACGGCAAAGGCGAGCAACATGACCCGGGAGCCCGCAAGCATAGCAAATTGGGCGATTGTCGGCGGTTCGCCATGGGTTCGTAATGCGGCGTCGCGGTCGAGGGATCTGAGACTGAGGGGCCATGAAACGAGGTGGAGCATAAAATGTAGGGCCGTTCTTGTACGACGATGTTGGAAGCGGACCGCGCGTTCCAGCGGTTACTTGAGCGTAAGTGAGTGGTTCTTGCACAGGAGCGATGGGAACACTAGAAGGCAGCGCTTCGGCGACTTTCTCCTCGATAACTTGGCGGATAGGCGGCGAGATGGATGGCGCGTTGGCCGGCGCTAATTGCGAAGTGCAGACGGTCAGCTGAACTGGGTGGAGGAGGGACAGCTGGCGTGGAACTTCTTCGCGGATGAAGTCTACGATATTCTGCATAAATTGAGACTGTTCCGCAGACGGCGTAGCCAGTGCCAAGCCAGCTATGCCGGCAGGTGTGGCAGCCCGCCGCATAGAAGCGCGTTGCTTTCGTAGCTCGTCAAACCTCTGGCACAGTGTTATAATGTCGGATACGGAAGTAGGGTCTCTGGCCGACATCATATAGTACGCATCATCAGTGAGACCTTTTAGAACATGTGTGACTCTTTCGGGCTCGGGCATGGACGAATTGACCCGCTTGCAGAGGTCAACCACGTCCTCAATATAGCTAGTAAACGTTTCTTCGGGACGTTGAAGCCGTGCATGGAGGCGTTGTTCGGCGCGGAGTTTACGTACCGCAGGACGGCCGAAGACATCCGCGAAGTTCTTCTTGAAGACAGACCACGTCGGAAGATCGGCTTCGTGGTTTCGAAACCACAGATTCGCCACGTCCGTGAGGTAGAAGAGGACGTTGCTCAGTTTGATGGAATCGTCCCAGCGGTTGTAAGTGCTGACGCGCTCGAAAGAGGCCAGCCAGTCGTCAACGTCGTGGTCGTCGGTACCACTGAAGAAAGGTGGGTCACGGAGGCGTTGTGCCTCGGGACAGAAGATGGTGGCAGGAGTGGCAGGGATGGGCGTCGATGGTTGGCTGGGAGCGTCCTGCATGGTTGTGACCGAAGGCGGTAGCGTGCGGTTCCGAAGTTCCAGGGTGAAATTTGCGAGGAGGACTGGGGCGACGACCGAACCTCCACCAAGTGTAAGGTGTTTATAGGAGCACCAAGACCGCAAGCAACGTCCGCAAACCAAAGCGACGGGGGTAGCGTTCTGATCAACAGGGCAGTGCCAACAAGGCTCCGGCTCCACTTCGTCTACATTTTCGGGTTGGCGCGCGAGCTGATGGCGATCGGGATTACTACAGCAGTAAAGTAGCGCCAGCAAAAACAAGTTCGTTGAGTTACGACGAGGTAGTCGAGACCTTGAACAGCTGCTATGATCCTACACCAAACGAAATAGCAGAAAGTTTCAAGTTCTTCAACCGCTATCAGAAAGAAGAAGAATCCGTGCAGGAATTTATTGTCGCTATACGACAAACAGCACAGAACTGCAATTTTTCGTCTATGCTAGACAGAATGATCAGAGACCGCATCGTGTGTGGCGTCAGATCAAAGAGTTTACAAAAGCAGCTTCTGGCAATAAAATACCTGTCGCTAAAGGAAGCAGAGGCTCTAGCGCTAGCTGCAGAAAGCGCCGAACTTGATTCGCGAGGCATAACCGGGGAGGCTCGGGATCCAAACGTGTTCAAGATAACTCATCGAAGATAACAAAGACGAAGATCAAACCACGAACGCAATGCCAGTGCTGCGGTAACTACGGCCACAAGACTGCAGTGTGTCGCTTTAACAGACGGCAATGTTTCAAATGCAGGCGATACGGGCATCTAGCGAAGATGTGCTCAGCGGCTGACAGCGTTAAGAGAACTGGTACCATGGAAGCACAGAAGCTGCAGGAATCGGAAGACAGTGATAGCAGTACATCGCAGATATGGTCCCTCCGTACGGCGGCGCAGACGCTGCTACTGCCCATTCGGAAAACATTCACATGGAACGGCGTTGACCTAAAAATGGACATTGATACAGGATCCCCAGTCTGCGTCATTTTAAAAGCTATTTATGACAAACATCGCAATGAATGGCCTCCGCTCGCGAAATTGCCGATAAAGTTATCGTGCTATCTCGGAAAGCTACCAGTGCTTGGCGTCATGAACATGGCTGTGCGTTATCAAGCAACTACAGTGGAATGCAATCTGGTGGTGTTAAACTGCAAAGGCCCCAGTCTTTGTGGCCGGCATTTATTGCAGAAACTGGAGGACACCGGAATGACTCTCCTGCCCGTAAAGGCGCAGACTAAGATGGCCAGCACGGTTCCGCCAGCTGCCCATCAACCTGCCTGGGAAATGCTGAACAGCTATGCTGATCTTTTCAGCGAGAGCACCGGACTCTTGAAAGGCCCGCCAGCACGGATTCATCTCAAGAGCGGAGCAACCCACAAGTTTTTCAAGGCAAGGAAGGTTCCTTTTGCGTACAAAGAAAAAGCTTCACAGGGGTTGGATAGGCTTACGGAAGCAGGGATAATATCGCCTGTACCATATTCGGAATGGGCCACACCCATTGTTCCCGTATTGAAGAAGGACGGCTCAGTGCGCCTTTGCGGAGATTTTAAAACCACACTAAATCCTGTGTGTGAGATTGAGCAATACCCGCTACCAGTTATTGACGACATGTTTGCCAATTTAGCGGGAGGAGAACGGTTCAGTGTGCTAGACCTGCGAGATGCCTGTAGCCAGGCCGCGTTGGACGAGGAGTCGCGGAAACTGGCCGTCATCAACACTCAAAAAGGGCTATGCTGCTACAATCGGCTACCATTTGGAATCTCTTCTGCGCCAGCAATCTTTCAGCGGAAATTGAATCCGTGCTCCAAGGGTTAACCGGCGTGCAGGTCTATCTTGACGATGTGCTGATAGCTGACAAGAGCCAAGATGACTCAAACCTGAAAGCAGTACTGCAACGCTTCAGGGAAAATGGCATTAAGCTGCGCGCTGACAAATGTCGTTTCGCCGAGCAAGCAGTAACATATCTCGGTCACCGCATTGATAAAAACGGGTTGCACCCGGTTGAAAAGAACATCGATGCTATCAGACTTGCCCCTTCTCCGCGTAATGTTACAGAGTTGCGTGCTTTTCTTGGGTTTATCACCTTTTACCATAAGTTTCTCCCTAACCTGTCCACCTTACTTGCGCCTTTGTATAAGCTACTGACGAAAGAAGCCAGGTGGATGTGGAGCGATAAAGAACAAGCAGCATTCGAACTGTCGAAAAAGGCTCTTTGCGCAGCACCTGTGTTGACATATTTCAATCCGAAGCTCGAACTACTTTTGGAATGCGATGCCTCACTCACCTCACGGTGTGGGAGCGGCACTTTCCCATCGCATTAATGGGGAAATGAGGCCCGTCGGATTTCGGTACCGGACCTTAACTTCGGCCGAAAAGAAGTATTCTCAGATCGAACGTGAAGCGTTGGCTCTCGTTTTTGGTGTTTCACGTTCCCGGAACTACCTCCTTGGACGGGAGTTCACCCTGATGACGGATCATCGGCCACTGCTCGGCCTTCTACGAATGGATCGTCAGACCCCCATCATGGCCGCCGCGAGAATACAAAGATGGGCTCTTCTGCTGGGAGCGCACAAATACAAGCTGCTTTGCAAATCCGGTAAAATGATGGTTAACGCGGACACCCTAAGCCGTTTACCTCAAACTTTGCAGGAAGCAGAGACTGCACCGGAAGGAGACGCAGAGTTTGTCCTAGCCATCGACCAGTGGGACCAGTCGGCCATCACTATAGAGGAACTGCGGTCACTCACAGAAACGGACGTGGTACTAGCACTTGTCCGCAAGTACGTCCATGAGGGTTGGCCCAAAGCATGTTGCTCCGGTAACACTGAGATGTTGCATCACTACAAAAAGCGACATGAATTATCTGTTCAGGATGGTCTCCTACTGTGGGGACATCGTGTAGTAGTCCCCAAACAGGCACGCGGTGGACTGATGATGATATTGCACGAAGCCCATCAGGGCGTCTGCACCATGAAGAAGGTAGCGCGGTCCAAATTTTGGTGGCCGGCGACCGACCGGGACATTAGCCGAATAGCGGATGAATGCAGAAACTGTGTCCAGGCTTTACCAATGCCTCCAGCACGTGAACCAGTAAACTGGCAAGCTACAGAAGAAAATGGTCCCGATTGCACCTCGATTTCGCTGGACCTATCAGCGACAAAATGTTGCTGATCGTGGTTGATTCCCACAGCAAATGGATCGAGGCCATTCCACTCTCGCGTGCAACGTCAAGCAGCACGGTAAATGCGCTGCGTACGCTCTTCAGCCAGTTCGGACTACCGCGCACTGTAGTAACTAATAACGGCACGCCCTTTACCGGGTCGGATTTCGCCGAATTCATGAACAAAAACGGCATTGCCCACATTCGAACACCGCCCTATTATCCACAAAGCAATGAGCTGGCAGAACGCGCGGTCATAACGGTTAAGGATGGGTAAAAGAAGATGCCTGGCGAGGATCTCTCAACCGCACTCGCACGAGTTTTGTGTCGATACCGGAATGCCCCAAGGCAGTCGAGCCTATCACCTTCAGAAGTACTGTTAGGTTATCGACTACGCACCAGACTTGACATGTGTTTTCCTCTCAGGAACAAACCTGTCCAGAGCAGAGCAGCTACGCCAGCTTCGGACGACACCAGCTGGAGTTTCGCTCCGGGGGACCCTGTACTAGTCCGTAACTACGGTGTTGGTGACAAGTGGACACCCGAAAAGGTGAAGTCAACAACAGGCGCTCGACTAGTCACCGTCAAGATGGAGGATAATGTGGTGGTTCGTCGTCATGCTGATCAAACCCGCAAGCGCAACGTCGAGGGATCCACACTCACGGGTACAGACGGTCCAGCAGCAGAACCAGTGGACCATCCGCTGGCTATTCAGAACAACGCATCCACGTCAGAGCCCGCAGACCCTGCTCCCCAAGAGACCCAGCTGCGCAGGTCAACCCGGGTCAAGAAACCTGTGGATCGCTATGGTTATTAGGAGGAAGGGACGCTGCTGATAGCAGAAGCGATAAATCGCCATCTATGAACCGGCAACGGCACCAATCTTTTCATTCTTTCTTTCGTTCTTTCCCTCACCCCTCTGGCTATATAATACCCCTTGATCCGAAAATAAACCGGCGTTTTTTGGCCTGGCTAAGCTGTCTGATCACCCGGGAGCTGCGTTCCCATTGACCACGCATTCAGAACACGTAGGCTCCATCGGGCAAGGCGGCCGGAGGGGTCTTTCAAATTTGCCAGCCAGCAAAGCGCGTGGTGATCGCTTACCACCTTGAATGGTCGGCCGTATAAGTACGGGCGGAACTTTGAAGTGGCCTAGATGATCGCAAGGCACTTCTCGGTGGTCGAGTAATTGACTTCGGCTTTCGAGAGGGACTTGCTGGCGTAGGCGATTACTTTCTCCTGTCCGGCATTCTTCTGAATGAGAACGGCGCCTAGGCCCAGACTACTCGCGTCGGTATGTATCGCAGTCTCGGCGTTCTCATCAAAGTGGCCCAGCACAGCAGGGGACTGTAGGCGGCGCTTAAGTTCCTCGAAGGCTTCTGCTTGTGGTGCTTCCCACTGAAATGGCACGTCGTCTTTGTAAGCTGCGTCAATGATTCGGCAAGGCGCGAAAAGTTCTTGATGAATCATCGGTAATATGTGCACAGTCCGAGAAATCGGGGCGTAGCTTTCTTGTCACCGGGCCGTGGAAACGATGCCATCGCAGCTATTTTCTGTGGGTCGCGGCGAACTCCCTCCTTGCTTACGATATGACCAAGAAACAACATCTCGCAAGCGAAGCGACATTTCTCTGCTTTCAACGTTAAACCTGAGGACTTGATTGCGTCAAGTACTGTTCGAAGCCTCCTCTGATGGTCTTCAAAGTTTGACGAGAATACAAGGACGTCGTCCAAGTATACCAAACAAATCTGCCACTTTAAGCCCGCCAGGACAGTGTCCATTACCCGTTGAAACGTGGCTGGTGCGGAGCACAAGCCAAATGGCATCACCTTGAATTCGAAGAGGCCGTCCGATGTTATGAACGCCGTCTTCTCGCGGTCTCTTTCGTCGACCTCAATTTGCCAGTACCCGCTCTCCAGGTACATCGACGAGAGGTACTTACCGTTACAGAGCGTCGTCGTTACAGAGGGTCCAGAGTGTCGTCGATGCGGGGAAGCGGGTAGACATTCTTCTTAGTTATGCCATTCAAGCGGCGGTAATCAACGCAGAAGCGAAGTGTTCCGTCTTTCATCTTCACCAAAACGATTGGTGCCGCCCAGGAGCTGTTGGATGGCTGGATCACATCATCACGCAGCATTTCCTCAACTTGATCGCGTATGGCCTGACGTTCTCGCGGCGATACATGGTAGGGGCTTTGACGTAGCGGTCAAGCGTTTTCGTCCGTGATGATGCGATGCTTTGCTAACGGAGTTTGGCGCACCTTCGACGCTGAAGAAAATCACTCGGTGTAGTTTTCAAGAAGAGTGCGAATCCGGTCCTGTCTGTCACGGGGGAGCGCTGGGTTAATGTCGAAATTGGGCTGCTTGGCTCGGTTGGGTGAATCCTATTCATGTTGGCTGGGGAGGGCGACGACTTCTCGGGTGTCCGCTAGCTCGTCAAGGAAAGCAATCGTCTTGCCCTTGTTCAGGTGCCGGTATTCGTCTTAGCAGTTCGTGACGAGCACATCAGCTTGTCCATGACGGAAACGGACGACGCCTCTTGCGATGCCAAGTCCAGTCCAGTAACAACTGAGTGTTTCCTTCGACAACCCCTCCCGTGATTTCGACTTCTTTTTAACCACAGGGGCTATGATGCTTGATCGGGGCGGTACGGTCAATTCTCCGTCGAGGATGTTGAGAGCGACGTGATGCGTCGAAGTTTTCGTAGCAGGTATGGCTTTGTCGGTCGAGAGCTTGATGAGTTTAGATCGAAGGTCATTGATCGCTCGATGTTCATTCAGAAAATCCATGCCCAGAATCACACCGCGGGAACAGTGCTGCAGCACGACGAAGCTGGTAGGATTGGTACGTCCGTTTACTATAACCCTTGCGTTACATCGCCCCGGCGGCGTAATAAGGTATTAGCAGGCTGTCCCAAGTGCTCGTTAATTTCTTGAGCTGGGCAACGAAAGTTCCACTCATACAGTGCAGTCGGCTCCGGTGTCCACTAATGTGGTAACCGTGCGTCCGTCGACAGCTACCTCAAGGTCGCTTGTTCGCGTCCTAGTATTGCACGTTGGCTTCGGTGTTCAATCTCTGCTTCGTCTCGTGCTGAGGTCGCGGCCAGGGCTCACAGTCATCACGATGCTGGGCGGCGATGTCAACTTGACGTTTGGTCGTGATCTCGTCGACGTTGTCGTCGTGTGGATCGGCAATTTAATGGCTGCGTCATCGTGACTCGTCGTCAGTGATGGAGAATCTTCGTGTTTTGGCCGTGAAGCAACCTCACGTCCAAAGGTTGCTCTATTTAGTTTCCCCTGCGCAGGCTTGGGGACCTTCCGCGCACACTCTCATTGTAGTTACGGCCTGGCGACGCAAAGCGGGCCCTGTACGGCGATGGGGACCTGAACCGACGGCTTGGTGACGCAATCTCGCCGCTACGCAGATAGTTGTCAATTTCTTGCTGTCGTTCACCTGGGCGTGGTCGTGGAGCGTCGACTGCAAATCCGCGGAGACCGATTCGTCGGTACGGGCAGTGGCGCAGAATGTGGCCAGCCTCACTGCAGTGGAAGCATAATGACAGGTTGTTCGCTGTTCTCCAAGCGTCGTACTTCCTGGAGCTTGGGGGTCGTTGGTAGGATTGGCGGGCGGGGGCCAAGGGGCGGCTTTCAGAAACAGAGCGGTAGCGGCGAGGCGGCGCGGCTTGGAAAGTTATCACGTCGGGGTGCAGGGCGACGTAATGCAGCAGCGTAGTTCAGCGCTGTTGCCTCTTGTTCTGGAACTGTCGCAGCCGTCGCTTGAGGAACGCCCAGCACCTGCTGGACTTCTTCACGGACGACGTCCGCAAGCGTCGCCACCTGGGGTTGTTGCAACGATGGCAGCAATCGGCGGAGCTCCTCTCGCACGATCTCCCGGATGAGGTCCCCAAGTTTCTCTCCGCTTACAGATGCTCTGGGGTAGTGGCTTGAGTTGTCCGGTTGAAGTGGTCGCTCCCAGTGGCGCATCCGGGTGTCCAACGTCTTCTCGATGGTCGATGCTGCACTTTCAAATTCGTCCACAGTTTTCGGCGGGTTCCGGACAAGTCGTGCAAAAAGTGACTCTTTAACGCCTCGCATTAAAATTTCCCTCTCTCACCTTCGGTCATGCTAGGGTCGGCGCGGCGAAACAGGCGCTTCAGCTCCTCTACGTAGACCAGGACGGGCTCGTTTGGGAGTTGAAGTCTTGATTGGAGGAAGGCCTGAGCTCTTTCTTTTCGGACAGAACTTGCAAAGGCCATCCAAAACTCTGCTTTGAATATCTCCCAATCCTTTAAAGAAGAGTCGTGATTTTCGAACCAAGCTCGGGCATGTCCTTGAAGAACAAAGTAGACCTGCCTGAGTTTCGCAGCGTCGTTCCAGCCGTTGAATTCTGCCACACGGTTGAAACAGTTCATCTAGTCTTCCGCATCTTCACTGGGCAGTCCTTGGTCTTAAGATCTGGGCCATTTCCAAAGTCGATGCCTTCCGGAGTCGAACGGGGTCAGGCAGCAAACCGTGTTCGGGTTGTAGGCTTTCGAGTCGGCGGCTAGCTCGGTGACCTGTAGGCCGGTCCCCCACGGCGACAGGAACAAGGCTGGGGTCTTCGCTTGAACGATCAAAGGCAGCACCTCCACCAGATGTCACGTAGGGGTCACAAGGCTGTACACACTAAAAGAATAGACACAGGCTTGATGGTACCGAAATTAACTGTTTATTGGGGCTGACTTGCGCTCGCAAAACAACTAAACAACTCGGTGGCGGCGATAGCAACAAACATGCTCGTCGATCGTCGAACAAAGAATGCCCGTCGCACTCGTCAACGCTCAATTTAAAGGCTGCTCAGGACAATCTAGATAACGTTGCAAACTGCTACTAGCACAACCTGGAACATTGTACAAACATACGCGAGTGATCGGAATCTTCGAGACAGATCTCGGCGCATCTTGCGCGACAACGAAACTGATAAAGGTGCACCGCACGACATCGAGCAATTAACAAACAAATAATACAGAACTGATACGCGAGCCAGAATCAGAGTGCCAAAAAACAACAAATACAGTTTTGTAGGTTTCGCGGCAATAATAATAAAATTAATAATAATAATAATAATAATAATAATAATAATAATAATAATAATAATAATAATAATAATAATAATAATAATAATAATAATAATAATAATAATAATAATAATAATAATTTTATTGCACAAATTGAATACAAAATTCCAGAGGCGGGCTTGTAAAGCCACCAGTGGCTTGAGGGACTAGGCCCGGCAAACGTCAGCGAACGAGCGGGCAATAATTATTATCGACATACAGAAAGGCCATGCAACAGTTAGACAGAATTGTTTTGTTTAGTTTGTTTTGTGGAGTTTAACGTCCCAAAGCGACTCAGGCTAGAGGGATGGCGTAGAGGAGGATTCCGGAAATTTCGACCACCTGGGGTCCTTTAACGTGCACTGACAACGCACAGCACACGGACGCCTTGACTTTCGCTTCCATGGAAAAGCGGCCGCCGAGGCCGGGGGCAAATCACAAAATAAGAATGGACATCAAAGTACTCAAGTGTACATGTTACAGACAGATACATTTTTCGTGTTACAACGAGGTAAGCATTTTCCTTATTACAGTTTTGGATGTAGCGGAGAATATCTCATCCGGCAAATAGTTAAAAATTTTAGGCACATAAACACTATCTTCTCCATATCTCGTTGAAGAGCGCGGAACTGAAAAACGGCCATTACTACAAAAGGTGTCGAGGGGCTGTGTAACATATTTTAATGATAATAATAATAATAATAATAATAATAATAATAATAATAATAATAATAATAATAATAATAATAATAATAATAATAATAATAATAATAATAATAATAATAATAATAATAATCAATCTTTATTTAATGTGCGCAGGAAAAACCACGTGGTCTTCGTGCTGCAGCACAAAAAGATGAAAATACATACACAAGTTTTACACACACAGATAAAACACAAAAGAAATAAATAATACATGAAATGAAACAGACGAAAAGTGTCACGGAAAGAAAGAAATCAACGAGAAGCATGTCTTATATACACAGTCAGGGAACTGCAGAGCACATCACGAAAAAACAAAAACAAATAACTGACATTGATTATAGTAATAGAAATATACATAAAATAAACAACCATTCCAGGCGCAACAAATGCGTGGTACTTAAAACACAGACTAGAAATACAGGGAGATACAATAAAGAAATAAATTTGAACGCGGGACAGTAGCATTCGAAAATAAAGTTTAAAGTTAAATTATAAATAAGAAACGGATAAAAAGCAGTACAAGATACTTTAAACAGCACCGAACAGGGGAAAAAACAAAACGTGATGTAAATTAATTACAATACTTGGGCTAGAAAGTGGAAGTTATGTGTGATAAATACAGTTTAGAATACAAAGCCACGAATGTCCAATATAAATGAAGAGAGCGAGTTTTGGAAGATGTCAAGGTGAAGGCATAAAGAGTTAAACAACATCTTCATTCTGTTAAGAGGGGAATGGGAATGAAGAAACAGAAAAACTTGAAACGGTCTGAATTCCCTCATGCTCTTTCGCGGAACGCGCAATAGGATGTACTCTAAGAGCTGAGGGCACATAATGGGGCCATGAAGGAGTTTGCGCAGAAAAATGATATCAACTTTGACACGACGGCAGTGAAGAGAAGGAAGATTCAGTTGGGTGCTCCTGGTGGAGCGAGAGGAGAAGTTTCGCAAGGAAAACGATATCAAAATATTCGTAAATTTTTTTTTTGTACTCTGTCAACGTTGTCCAAGTTCGATTTGCAAGTGCCATTCCAAACAACCGACGCGTACTCCAAAAGCGGCAAGCATATGGACAGGTACAGTTTTAAAAACAGAAGCGGAGTACGGAACTCTGTCGAAAGTCTGCAAACAAATCCGAGTGTGCGCATAGCCCGCTGAACAATGCGTTTAGTATGAGAGAAGAGGCTGAGGGTGCGGTCAAATATTACACCAAGGTCTATAATTTCACCAACCCTGTCCAACAGCACAGAATTCACAGAATAATGGTAGAGAAAGCTGTGTGTTTTACGAGTAAATGAGACAATCCTAGTTTTGGAAGAATTGAGGGTAAGTCGATTCTTAGCACACCAATCAGAAAAGGCGGATATGTCCGATTGCAACAACAAGCAATCTTGAAAAGAATGCATGACCTTGAATATTTTTATATCATCAGCATAAAGAAGAAACGAGGAGTTCTTGATGACGGAGGAACCGTCATTAATAAAAACGGAGAAGAGAGCGGGCCTAATACAGAAGCTAGAGGAACTCCACTGGTTGCAGGATAAACGAAGGAAGTCTGTCCATTGACACTGACAAAGCAGGAGAGATCAAGGAGATAGTTACTTAGGAGGGCTACGATTGAGACTTCGACACCAGAGAATAGAATCTTTTCAAGTAGTAATGAGTGAGCAACAACGTTGAAAGCTTTGCTCAAATCAAAGTACACAGTGTCAACCTGACCTCTCGGAAGGACTGCTGCAGAAGCATATGTCATAAACGTGACTAGGTTGGCTGAAGCAGCGCGACCCGATATGAAGCCATGTTGATTCGGTACTATGATATGTTTGAGATGGAAGGAAAGTACATTGGTACAAAGCTAATTCGAATAGCTTAGAGGTTGCAGTCCGATAAGTGGAAACATCAGATTTGTTTGCAGACTTGAAGACAGGAAACACGCGTGCCATTTTCCACACGCGAGGAAAGGCAGCATTTTTAAACAGTTATAAATATGGGAGTTAGTACTGGTACACAGATACAACTGAAGGCTTTTATTATGGCGGCTGGAATGCCATCAGGTCCAGGAGACAAAGAAGGTCTATGACGCTTAAGACTCGCAGTTTTAACTTCTCGTCAAAGAGAAAGGAATTAGATGTTGCACCAGATGGAAGGAATACGGAATCGCAGTGTGGAGGTTTGTATACGGAGGAAAAATGTTGGGTAAACTGTCGGCAACATCCCGAATTTCCGAACCATGAGAGTGAACTAAGTTGATACTGAAATCCGATTTAATAGAACGCTTGCGAACGTACCGCCAGAACTGACTTGGACGATTTGTGGCACTCCTCTCTAAAGACTCGAGATAAGAGTCGTGGTCCCGCTTCTATAAGCGCTTGCAAAGAGAACGCAAGCGGCGAATCTCATCTTTCCAAGCGTCAAACCCAGGGCGTTTCGCTTTACGATGGAACCGTACGTTGCTTAAGTTTTAACGCCGTTCTCAGTTCTCTGGAAAACCAGAAAGGAAACTTCCTACGAGTAGGAGTGCGCAGAGGTATGTGCTGCCGCATACCATCAAGAACTATTTAAGTGAAGTGACTGACTTGTTTGTCGGCATCACTAATGCCATTTAAAAGGGACCAGTCGACAGAAGAGAAGAAATTGAAAAGATCGGCATAGTCACCACGTGCATACGTGAAACGGGGCGAATTCCCCGTCCGATCTGAATTAGTAGAGGGTGAGGCAGAGACAGAAGTAGTCACAAGAAGTGGAGGGTGAAATTTGTCACACTGAGTAAGCGGTATGTCGGAACTCGAGACTTGAGCACTTTCTAAATTCGATAGATAGATATCGAGAATATTACTACAGCAGTTCTCAATGATATTGTGTTGCTGCAAAGAGTTAAAGGCTACAAAATCAAGTAGCATGCAACATTTACTTAATGCTTAATGATTATTGTGAGAAGAAGTAAATGAGTTCCAGTTGATACCTGGAGTATTAAAATCGCCTAAATTGAGAAGTTTGTGTCTGCTATGACGAGTTATAACATGTTCGATTGGGAGCAGAATATCATCATAGGCTGGAGGAGGAAGACTCGGAGGAATGTAGAAAGCTGCAAGTAAAAGTTTTTCATGTCGTTTTAAAGTGAGCTCAAGCCACACTCATTCTTCAACAGTTTCCAGGTCGGAACGTCGAACACACTGCAGAGAACTGTCAAAAGCAATTAGCACTCCCCCTCCTCTTTGTAGGGTCCTGTTTAATAATAATAATAATAATAATAATAAATTCACAGGAATGTAAAGTTGCAGTATTTGTCAGACGTTGGGAAGAAGGTGGGAGTGGAAGTGGAAATGTGGTTTCGAACTCGGCTACTTCGGTTCAGTAGTCAAACCTCTTAACCCCTGAGCAACCGCGGCAAGGCCGCCGCCTTACCATTTAAGGTGAAAGCATCAGTAGGCTGTATTTTGTCCGCAAAATGTGTCGCAGATGTGACGTCATTACGTGGTCATCACCTGGTGACATCAACACTCATGACCGGAAGCGAGTCGGGGCACAAAGAAGTCGGAATTAATATCTAGTCATCAGTCATTAGTGATGTTATTATTAATACAACTAAAATGGTAGTAATTAATGATACTGATATATCGCATTGACACCTAAAGTATGAATACGGAATAATATGAAATGAAATAAAAAGTAAAATTAAAAAGTACGGTCGCGGCAGCAGCAATGTCTCCCAATGCAGTTTCTGCAGTGACCTCTTAATTTTATCCGGTTTTGAGAAAAACGTTGAAAAAACACGCACGTGATTTCGTATCAGAATTGTGACGCAACCTTTCTTGGTGCCATACCATTTCGATTCCCATTTAGCATCCATCTGCGAGTGAAGTCGGAAGCTAGTTTGCAACAAGAATTCGATCGGGCGACGTATGTACCCCGAATTTATGCAGTTTATTGAAGGTATTCATGTAAAATTGGCACTGATACAGCGCCTTCCTTTCTTCCCAAAAACCAAGCCTATAATAAAGACGTTTCGCAGTTGGCTTGTGCCAGTCTCTCAATGCTGAAACTTTTCGGAATGAAAAACCGGAGTTTAAAGAGCAGAGAAACCGAATTTTCTTTCGGTATTATCTCTTTAAAATGGTGCTCCACACATTACCGAACATGACTAGCACCGTGGACTGTGCGAAAAAGCAATAATTAACTTTTATGTATGATGTGTCTTATTGCGCATAAAAAGCTCAGTATATCACATATGCCAAACACGAGGTGTATAATAATTTATACACCTCGTTTCTCCCATACAGTTTCTCCCATACAGTTTCACTTTCAGTGTCAACAGCCGAAACACGCCTTTGACATCATTGACGCATTGAAGTCATATGAGACATGCATATCCGATAGGGTTTTTCGCTGTTTTTGTTCATTTTAATTCGAAAGAATGCTTCATCAAGCCTGTCCAAAAGTTAAAAATCACAAAATATGAATAATCAGCGATTATACTGAGATTTTTCTCTTCACTCACGTGACCAAAGCGCATGTATGTCGCAGCTATCTCTCGGGAACAAGTCGTTCGCCTCGCGGCTGAAGCCGCGGAGCGGCAATGTATCTTCCGCCAATTTTAGTTGCGGATACCCCACCCCTTAGGCCTGCTTGCCTGGCATGGGAGTAGGGCACATCCTATATATCAGTGGGAAATAAAGTTTTTACTCACTAACTCACTCAGTCGATGAAACCCAGACCAAGCTGCTCGAGAAAATTTGCAAATATACATTATTTTGCTATGTAAATGAGTACCGCACGATGATCCGCGCGGAATTCACTTACTTAAGGCAGTGCTTAAGGTAGTGCACTATCCGGCAGAAAAAAAACAAGTGTCAACATTTTTGATGTTCATCTCTATTCCTTTAAGGGAACTTTGCGCGTCCTCCTAACTGTTTCTTTTAAAAGTGTTTACTTTTTCTTACAGCGTTTGCCCTGCTTTTTAATCACTCTTACGCTGAAAGTGGCGCTGTCATCGGCAGCGCTGTCACTGGCATAAAATGGTTGCTGGTATCAGTTGCAGCCATCACCAGTCGTATCCACTAGAAGTGTTTTTTCAGCTCAAACCTATACACCGCAGTTTCTGTTGTGTTCGTTACTTCCAGCACAAAATGCCACTGCCCGCCGCCCATCCAGCGTGAAAGTCGTCGATTAGTAGTGCCATACTTTTCGGATGCTTACTCCACATTGTAGCAATATTATCATGTAGAAAAAATTACGTTTAAAATTGCTCTACCGTGTCCTTTAGCCCTGCAGCCGGTCATGAGTTTATTTGGGCCGCACCTTTCAATTGTTATAAAGAAAATATGGTCGATAAATATCGACATTTAACAGTGAATAAAAAATGACGAGCGCTGCGAGCGTGGAGTACCATGTTTTTCATTTGTTTTTTCTTTGGTATATTTCAAAAACTTTAAAATCCTATTCGATGATCCATTTACATTTCCTGCCGATGCACTATTGTTACGAGCACGCGGAGACTGAGTGACCGGACTAACCTGGGGACGTTCATTGGACATATCAGTTTCCAGCAGTTTGTCGAAGGATCAAAGACTTCGGCACTGGCAAGGTGATGCTTGTCGTCACTTCCGCCCACGGCAAAGAGTTTTCCTGGGAACATATGAACGCGTCATCGCTCTGCGGCATACATTATGCGCGTGAAAGCTGTTCATATAGACGAGAAAACCTGATGCGCTCACCATCAACGGACACGACTCCGACGTGTCTCCTCCTGGTCGTCATGTCAGCTGCCTTCAGCCACTTGTTCTCGGCGATGTTGTAGAACTCAGTGGACGATGAGGGCTCCCCATTGGCATCTCGTCCTCCAACGCAGAAAATTGTCCCTGTGTGGCATAGGCACGAATGCCTGCTTTATACAGAGAACGCTGCGATCATTAAAAAAAAACGCCTCAAGGGAACCTTAATTGCTTCAGATTTAAACACTGTGATCGGTATAGAACGCATGGGTTAATTGACTTATCGCAGCCATTTCAGAATTCAGGACTAACGGCTACTTAAAGCATTTGCAGCGTTCAACAAAACTATACAAATGTTCTTAGTCGTGTAGTGGAACCTCAAAGTAAGAGTCCTGAGCTGTGGTGGACAAAAGTTCGGCTCCGCTGGCAATGCAAAACCAGCAACACTAGTTGGCGTGGAAGCCAACGCGGTATAGCAAAAGACAATGGCTGTAAACGGCACTGTCACTGACTCGTGTGATCGAACGTGACGCGCAGAGCAAACACTGGCTGCTCCATGTCTCTTAACGCAGCCGTGCAAACAGATGTAGATGACCAGCAGTACAAGAAAGTATACCAAATCTTCGGAAAAACAGACACCCCGGAAGGTAGATGTTGCAAAGCGACACAAGCTAAGCTTTGTACACTTGATACACATAAGTACGCGCTGCTGCATTACAGGTGCGGTGTTAGTCTGATAAGTGTTTGCCGCCTGCTCTTTTTTTTCTTTATTGCCAGGTCTTGACACATTGCATATCACGAAAAAAAACAATCAACAATAATCACACAAACGCTGTTTGCATACGCTATTTACATACGGTATTTACACATGACTCACCAACATTCACGCATGCACAACAAAGGCTCTAATCTTGAGAGCCACTCCCGGTGAAAGCAGCACTGTATGCATGCTCCCTACACTGGCGGCCGTGGTATTTCGTCGCGCTGTCATACGAGTTGTTACCAGCGTCCATTATCGATGTGTATCCGCAGCTCTGAGTTTCTGCATACGTGTGTGTGTGTGTGTTTCCCGCATATCCAGAAGAAGCAGGCATGTCCGTACCAGCGTAGCTGTGACGCGGCCTGGAGCGCTCTCCGGGCGCTGGTGGCAGGCCCACCAGCAGGCCGGCCTTCCACAGCTGCTGGTCGCGGGCTTCATCCAGCAGGTCCCGGCACCGGTGGCAGCCGCGCAGTAGCTCCTCGTCCTCGGCACGCCGCCGGACGTAGCCCGGTGGCAGCAGCGGTAGCCGCACCCGAGACAGCAGACCCGGCAGGTCCGTGACTCGCGACCCGATGTCGTGGCGCACCCAACTTATGAGAGCCTCGTACACCTGCCACCGTGTGCTATTAAATTAATTTCCTGAAAGAACTGGATAGTCGATGAACCACAGCGAAAACACGTCGTTATCCATTGGTTCGCTTATTATAGCTGTTTCATTTCGTGGCTTAGTTAGCCTAATCAAGCGTAATTAGGCTTAGCAAGGTGTAATTGTGGCCACCGTGTGTTTGGAAAGCAACTCACTATTGTAAAGTGACTTTACATGCTTTTAGGTTTAGCTCGGCCTATTATGCTTAGCCATGGCCGGTCTCGAGGGAGAGAGCGCTTCTCTTCTCTTACGGCCTCTGCAATGGGGTCTGTTTCCACCGCCCGCCTGGCCTCGGTGGGGTCGCCACTGCCCCTCTGCTGCTCCTCCGCTACAGCCACTCACGCGCAAGGGAAACGCGCGCTCGCTTTTAGTTTCGCCCGCGTCAGTTGCAACCGGCAGGTCCTGACATTTCGTCTCTTATGGTTTATACAAAGTCCGTAATCAAACTCGTACATTTATCGTGTACGAGGAAAAAAATACAGTCAACAATCCGCTCACGCGCGCGCTCCTTCGTCAGTGCGGCCGTGCACGGTCGAAAGGAGCTTCGGGTAAACTTCAACATTTTTTACCCCCAAGTCTTGTACAAAAATAAATTTACCAGTCTTTGTGCCTTTGATTGTTTTAAGCAGGTGTAGTGCGACCTGACGTGAGTGCATGGTGAACTGTTGGGTGGAGATTCTGTCAACCGCTACCGTTTTCGTTTAGATCACAAAAGGCAGCGGCAAAAATTCATGGTGCGTCTCAGATTCAGAGTAAAGAACAAAAATTTACTCATATAGTAAAAATTTCACTTGTCTTGTGGAGTGAGCTGTTCTAGCTTCGTTCAAAACATATCAGTAGGTTGAAAGACCGAAGATGTTTATGTAGTCTCGCGACTACTTTTAATCAAGGAAATGGGCATAAACAGTTCAGAAGAATCGAAAAGAGCGGCAAACAATAAAAAAAGTTGTCTTTCAAATTCATCAAAATGCGACCTGCGTCTAGAAAATTCAGTCTCAAAATCTTCCTGCACGGCTTGTGCACATAAGGAGTTGGCGTCTCCGTCTTCTCTGTCACTTTCCTGATATAATTAATTGAGGAGAAGAATTCTGAGAAATTTTTCAAATATCAAAGAAGCGTGGACCTAACAACACAGCTGTTGTCACTTCCTTTCGTGCAACCCAGTGTTGAATTCTGAAATGCTGACTGAATCAGGATCTTAAGTACTTGGAGAACATTTGTGTGTAGTAGGTGCACGGCAGCATTTTCGAAAAAAAAAAAAGACGCTTGTCCAATAGGGCAACAAGCTCTGGTTTCGGAAAATGCAGTCCACTAGAATATTGTCCTCGTAGAAGAGCGTTCTACATGGGGCTGCTTCTTTCGCTAGTTGAAGAAGAATAGCGCAAGCGTCACACCCGAAGTTGATTAACTAAACGTTATATCCAGCGACGTAATGTAAACCGGAATATGTGACAGTGGGAAATGGGATGGTAGGAGATGCCACCACTTCCTTCAGTGCCTTGATTTTGCTCTCAGATGAAACGTCCGTCTTGACAATGTAGTCATGTGCCGCTAGCTATTACGGCCCTCGCATCTAGCATAAGTCATTCCCTTCCGCACATTAACCTTGCTTTCCCGAAGAGAGCCTTAATGGGTCGCTATATAAGGCTTGAAATGAGTCTTTAGTGAGAGTGTCTTTCTTTACGCTTTAGAAGCTTCTTGCATACTTTCGATATAGCAGGTGAACTCATTTGTAAGTCACTTCATCGAGTGTCACCTTCATCATTTATTAGCCTCTTTTTACCACTTCGAGCACAAGTGATGTCATGAATATCAAACCATTTTTTTGTTGTTTTCATAAGCCTAATATCATGTAAAAATTTCATTAAAACAATATTGATTTGCAAAATTAAAGTAACGTTTATAATACCACACATTGGCTAATATATGAATTGTAGTAACATTTAAAACTCAAACCTACAACATTAACTTTGACTGTTATACTAATACTTTATATCATGCAAGCATTTTGCAATTTACATTACATTTTTATGAAATTATTTTCATCTTCGGTGCACCATGAATGGTTTCGCATCTAACGCTGAAAGACGGTTTTGCTGTTGCAGACGAGTTGCTGTCATGTTAGCCTTGAAGAAGCTTCGATATGTGATCAGTGCTCATTCAGTTTTTCTTTGTTCCTATTCTTGTACAGGCTTGGGAAAAAAAAATTCGGATTAAAATGGACAAAAGTAGCTGCCATGCCGCAATGTATGCCATGCTTGTCGAACGTTTGCTCAACGACAGTGTTTTTTATATCCGTTCACGTGTGTAGTACGTTGACGAAATGCCGCTGCAGCATCTACCTTCTGTGTTCTTCAATTTCGGGACTGCACTCACCAAGAAACTCGTGAGCGACAGCGCGAAACCAGGCAAAAGCCACCCGCCGCCGCTGAAGCAGACGCGGAGCGAACAGTTAGCAGGCCGCGCCCCTTGCGGCGGCGGACATATATATATATATATATAATATGTTGAGGCAACCAAAAAGAGAATAAAATAATATGCCTCTGCCCGTACCACACTAGGTATAACAGGCTCAATCCAATCAAATATAAAGGATTTGGTCCCGAAGGACAAGCTTGGTCTGTGTTTTTGCACCCGTAGGCGAAAGAACCCGAAGGTTCCAAAAAAATGCGGGAATCTCTACACAGCGGCCCACAGCCGGGAGCGGGCCCGGGGAGATCCCCCGTGATCTCCCCTGGGACATAGAGGGATGGGCAGCGCAACTCAAGGAGAAACGTTCCCATTGTTCCCGCGGCGATTGAGAAGGCCGTAAGAAAGAGCGCGCGCTCTCCCTCGAGACCGGCCGTGGCTTAGCTAACCACAATACGATTAGTTAGGCTTAGAAAGGCATTATTTGCTATGTGCGCTCGTGATTTCATTACATTCGCCTTAAGCAGGTTCAATTGGCGTTGAATAAGTTGATTTTTTTACCTTGGTCGTGGTACTTGTATTAGTTATGGTCATTCGTAGCAAGTCATATTATAACCGTATGTATCAAAGCTAGGCTTGGCTGTTGCCATATAATAGCAACACTCGGTTAGGCAGATGGAAATCAGAAAACGGCAAAATACATCCTGCTAGGCTGGAAGTGTTAGCTAATATGGGTAAGAATTAAGGGATTCGTGATTGAGCAATTAGCAAAGTGTAAGTAGCGAACGAGGACTTGCAAAGGGACCCGAATCCATTAACGTCATACCCTTAAAGGCGCAGCTTGGCGAGAAGTGTTAGCTAATACGGGTAAGCATTAAGGGGTTCGTGATTGAGCAATTAGCAAAGTGTAAGTAGCGAACGAGGACCTGCAAAGGGACCAGGAGCCATTAACGTCATACCCTTAAAGGCGCAGCTTGGCGGGAAGTGTTAGCTAATACGGGTAAGCATTAAGGGATTCGTGATTGAGCAATTAGTAAAGTGTAAGTAGCGAACGAGGACTTGCAAAGGGACCCGGAGCCATTAACTTCATACCCTTAAAGGCGCAGCTTGGCGGGAAGTGTTAGCTAATACGGGTAAGCATTAAGGGATTCGTGATTGAGCAATTAGTAAGGTGTAAGTAGCGAACGAGGACTTGCAAAGGGACCCGGAGCCATTAACGTCATACCCTTAAAGGCGCAGCTTGGCGGGAAGTGTTAGCTAATACGGGTAAGCATTAAGGGATTCGTGATTGAGCAATTAGTAAAGTGTAAGTAGCGAACGAGGACTTGCAAAGGGACCCGGAGCCATTAACATCATACCCTTAAAGGCGCAGCTTGGCGGGAAGTGTTAGCTAATACGGGTAAGCATTAAGGGATTCGTGATTGAGCAATTAGTAAGGTGTAAGTAGCGAACGAGGACTTGCAAAGGGACCCGGAGCCATTAACGTCATACCCTTAAAGGCGCAGCTTGGCGGGAAGTGTTAGCTAATACGGGTAAGCATTAAGGGATTCGTGATTGAGCAATTAGTAAAGTGTAAGTAGCGAACGAGGACTTGCAAAGGGACCCGGAGCCATTAACATCATACCCTTAAAGGCGCAGCTTGGCGGGAAGTGTTAGCTAATACGGGTAAGCACTAAGGGATTCGTGATTGAGCAATTAGTAAAGTGTAAGTAGCGAACGAGGACTGGCAAAGGGACCCGGAGCCATTAACGTCATACCCTTAAAGGCGCAGCTTGGCGGGAAGTGTTAGCTAATATGGGTAAGCATTAAGGGATTCATGATTGAGCAATTAGTAAAGTGTAAGTAGCGAACGAGGACTTGCAAAGGGACCCGGAGCCATTAACTTCATACCCTTAAAGGCGCAGCTTGGCGGGAAGTGTTAGCTAATACGGGTAAGCATTAAGGGATTCGTGATTGAGCAATTAGTAAGGTGTAAGTAGCGAACGAGGACTTGCAAAGGTACCCGGAGCCATTAACGTCATACCCTTAAAGGCGCAGCTTGGCGGGAAGTGTTAGCTAATACGGGTAAGCATTAAGGGGTTCGTGATTGAGTAATTAGCAAAGTGTAAGTAGCGAACGAGGACTTGCAAAGGGACCCGGAGCCATTAACGTCATACCCTTAAAGGCGCAGCTTGGCGGGAAGTGTTAGCTAATACGGGTAAGTATTAAGGGATTCGTGATTGAGCAATTAGCAAAGTGTAAGTAGCGAACGAGGACTCGCAAAGGGACCCGGAGCCATTAACGTCATACCCTTAAAAGCGCAGCTTGGCGGGAAGTGTTAGCTAATACGGGTAAGCATTAAGGGATTCGTGATTGAGCAATTAGCAAAGTGTAAGTAGCGAATGAGGACTCGCAAAGGGACCCGGAGCCATTAACGTCATACCCTTAAAGGCGCAGCTTAAGTGTCTACTGTGCCGGAGTAACTGGGTTCGAACCCGACCTCAGCGGCTGCGTTTCGACGGAGGCGAAATGAAGAGGCGTCCGTGTGCTGTGCGACGTCAGCGCACGTTAAAGATCCCCAGGTTGTCGAAATTACTCCGTAGCCCTCCACTACGGCTCCTCTTTCTCTCTTTCCACTTTCATTCCCACCTTCCTCCCTCCCTTTACGGCGCGGTTGAGGTGTCCACAGAAAACAAGTGAGACAGTTACCGTGCCTTTCCCTTCCTAAAAACGAATCAGTTAAAAAAGCTTAAGTGTCCGTGCAATTTTTTTTCTGCGGGCTCACGCGCAACAGCAGCGCCCAAGAGGCGTAAAGAGTCAAGAAAACTGGTTGTGATGAGGGCAACTTCGTAGCAACTCTAGCGCGAGAGTATATGTGGACAAGACCCCCCCCCCCCCCCCCCCTTCTACTCACGTTTGCTTTGCTCCCTCACTCATCGCATTACGCATCCTTTTGCATGTACAAGGTAGAGCTCTCGTAGAAAAAAATGTCCGGTAAGGTTACGTAGGGAACGTTCTGAAGTAACTATCGTCTAATACTCCGCGCAGCCTGTGTTTTTGTTGCGTGTTACAGTTTGGTGCGATCATGCCTTCATTTTCTAATAGTAATTCATGTATAGCATACGTGATGAACGTTTTCTCTCCTGTTCTCGTTCCCTAACGAAGTTCCCATCACCGCGGATTTGAAGTTTGACTATTTGGCTCTTAAAATTGTAGTCGCTCTCGCGGAAAATAAAATATTAGCGGCCTTTACGTTTTGCTTAGGTTTCTTTGAGTAAACCCGCTCCTGTTCTCAACAGCGCGTCCGTCAGCAAGCCCTGCTGGATGGAATAGCTAGAACTGGCAAACGTCGATTTGTCTGGATGCAACTGCACCTGTATAGAATGAAGTTTGAGTGCTTTGAGGACTCCCTGCATACGTGCCTGGGCTTCGGACTCCACGGTCAGGTCGGCGGCGGACAGCAGCCTGGCCAGGGGCTGCGGACCCAGGGCGAGGAACTCCCGGCCAGAAGCCACAACCTTCGGGAAGTGTCCGCGCGCGAACAGCTCGGCGCTGCGCGCCAGTCCTCGTAGGCCGTGCGACTCGGCGAACTGCCAGACACCGAGCGCGTTGGCTGGCTCCAGGTGGGCGCGCACGAAGCCTGAGCAGGCGCGAGTCAGGGGCTCCATTTGCAGCACCGACGAGGCGTGCAGCAGAGCCTGCGCAGGCGCCCTTTTCGTGCCACTAATCCGGAGGTTCTGCCAAGATCAGCTAATGCTTGCTCTCAGCTGGTCAAGTACACCGTCATCTGATAGTGAACTAGAATATATTAACCCATCCAACTGACATGTCGGAGGCAACAAACTGCGGCTTTTCCTCGTTACAACTATAGATTCAAGTAGTATTACAACCGCCGACATTTTTTAAAGTCTGTCTTCTAGAAATAATAATAATAGCAAGGACATATATTCAGAGAGGAGCAGGACGGAAGAGCAAGAACACAGGATGTTCTGCCTTCCATCTCTTGCATAAATTATTTCTCGGCAAGAAACCCATGCCTCGACCACTGCGGTTTTTCAGATGGGCGGTGACGAAGCTTGTTGGCAAGACATGGTTGTTAAGAAAATGGCACAAGTAGTTGTCTTTTTTATGCCCGTGTGAATGCCCGTAAGTACAGCCTGTGGGTTCGCTTGGTTGCTCAAAGAACAACTGCCAGTAATGACGTTTTGCATGTTTTTATGTGTATAAGAAACTTCCTAGTTATACACTATGTTGCCGCGTTCACTGCGACTTTAGGCTTGTCTTCTTGACAGAGACACGATTCAAAAGGCGTGATTGTAATTAAGCTTGCTGATTATAGCATTTGTTAATACTGAAATCAATTATCCTCAGCCAACCTTTCTCGTTGAAATATAAATGTGATGTTTCCGTAAGAGTAGGTTTTGTGGTTGAATGGACCTACGGAGAATTTGCTGAGGTTTCAGAAGAAGTAAAAGAAAATTCATTCTTTAGTACAGGCTAAACGTTTTTTAGAGTGCTGCTTGTATCTGCGCAGCCATAGAGGGCTGTGAGAACTACGAAATGACTTTTTCGTTTCGTATTGAAAGAAAAAAAGAGCAGTCTGTGCTTGCCTTCGCGACCACCGCAAAGTAAGTTTGAATAAGAGACCACCACTATCCACGAGGATAATCACATTGTAGTAGCAGAGTAGCGTTAGATTGCAGTAACGAGAGGAGTACTTGAAAACGCCCACTTATATTTCAAAGAGGAAAGACCATATCTTCAAGGTTAAAGAGCATTCTTTTAGGACTGATGCTTTCGGCATACATTTTTTTTGTGAACAATTCGCCAGTGGAATGAGCCATCGCATGAAGTCGTTTCACTCTCATCAAACAATGGATTCTACAGCGCACTGAGTGCCGGAGTTCCCTATGCATGTATGCATGTTTTTTTTTTTTTGTACATCATGTTTATTGTACTTTCAAGTGTTTTAGTGTTTACCCCCTCTGCTTTAATACCATGAAGGCGATGCAGGTATTCAATAAATAAATAAAAAGCTAGAATGCTAGAAAGCTTTGCGGCCAGAGGAGACTTATTCTCAAAAGACGTCGTACATAAAAATAAGGAATCGAAGGAACTGAGTTTTACATCGCCAGGCGAATGAGGCTATGGTCAATTCTGTCTCATGACGCGATCACAAAATGTAAATTTCATGATCCCTAGGAAAAAAAGGGAAATAAATAAGAAGAAAGAAGAGATGAAGAAAGTACAATGAATTGCATTGACACCCTACTGAAAAAAATTGTATGAGGCAATAACCCCCATTTTCTCACACATTCTCATTCATATAATTCCATAAGCTCGCATAATTTCTTGCACATTACCATAAATTATGTACAATATTTTATGATAATGATGTGCACCGTACGAGAGTCTATGCGATTAGATGAGATTTTATGAGGTTATTGCCCCTTCGAACTTTTGGCTTTTCAGCAGGGCAGGGTTAAATGATAGAGATAAAACGATGCGACACATTTTACGGTTATAAGCCATACTGAAAGCAAGTCTGCAATAAAAAAGCAAAGGGTGTAGATTCCTATACACAAGTTCTGCGTATTCACTCACTCGCTTTCTTTGTTTTTTAAGTTTAACTCCACTTTTAGATCGGCACTGCTTTAGCTTTATATCATATCAGCGCGCTCGTTCAATGTGAGAGGTAGTACCTGCACGCCCTCCACTGTGAGTTGAACGGCCCCAGTGTAGGCGAATTGGATGAGCTTGTCCATGGCCGCTTCATCGATGTCGCCAATGGTCACTTCCTGCAACAAAGGAAAGGCACTCAGTCTTTTTTTGTGTTGTTGTTGATTTTGTCCCAAATAAGTCGTACATGTACAGCGCACTTCGCAATATTCCTGTACAGATTAAGCGATCTTAAATTCAGCGCCCCCTTATGTAATTAGTAACAGAGAAGATAAAGATGAAAACCGCACGAGTGGGTGTAAGTCTGGACCGTTGATTGCTAAACCTACAAAATTAAATGTTAAACCCCTTTCTAAAGAACAAACACAACTCTCTGAATAAGTTCTATGGTACATATTTCGCCACTACCACAGGGAGCATGCATGCAGTCAGCAGGCAAATCTCGATCGTCTTCTATCGAGCAGCTTGAAGTCTTTATTTATTTTTTACTTCCAGCATTAATCGACGCGACAGGTAGGAGCCGGTAGTAAACAACGTATGCGTGTGTAATTAGATTATACAGTACAAAAGGTTATCAGACACAGCGGAATTGAAGGCGTCGGGCGCGGTAATGGGCACGACGGAAGCATGGACGGTGTTAGTCCTTGCTAGTCTTCAGAACAAACAATTCAAACTAAAATTTAGTTCTGCAGCTTCGCACGCCAGCTTTGAATCAATGGCTCTTGCGGGATGGAAAGGAGATAAGAGGACTAAAATGCGGTTGTATAGGTTTTCATCGGTGAAATGAAATTTATGAAAATGACCGAAATGTGATGTTTTTTTATTAGTGTTAGATTAGTTAAATGAAAATAATTAGAAAAATAATTGGAGGACGCTTAAGCTTCGCCTTTAAGAATGGAACGCGATAGCTCAAGACACACCATAGTGCGCCCGGCACTGCTAGACGCAACCGCTTTCATTACACTTCTCTCAAGAGCGAGCTCATGTTCCGACGTTTCATGCCCCAGCGGTGACGTCATCGCTTCCCCTAGCGGCCTCTGCGAGAGAACCTTTCGGTTCCAGTTCGCGCGTACAAGCGTTCCTTCGCTTACAATGCGGCTGAGGCGTGCACTGAGAAGGGAGGCTCTGTTTTGAATTCCTACATAGAGCAACTTGCTATACTCCTTTTTATTTATTAATCCTTCCGGGACGCAGAAGCGCTGCCAGCCACCTTGCCGAAACGCGCGGGCCTCAAGTTACAGTCTTAGTTCGTCGGCAACATTGTTGCCGATACGAGCCGGCGCGATGAAGATCTCGGAGGCCATGCGCTGTCTATCTTATTCCGTGCGCCATACGCATGATGGCGCTACGTGCACGCCAAGCGAGGAGGAAGTACAGCAGAAAAGTAATTTGCCACTCGCTTAACTGCGTTTTCTGTAATTCTGTAATTTACATGCTCATAATTATTATTATACAGCACAATACACTGCTCTAAGGGACATTTCTGAGACAACACCGCAATCAATAGACGCGCCTTTGTCCATTTCAAACCGTTAGCTGGCGTGGTGGAGTGGTTAGCGTGAAGCCCCCCGTTCGATTCCTACTACTCGTTTTTATTTAGTAATGCTTCTGGGATTTTTCGCTCACGGCCAACGCCGCACAACGGCCGCCGACGACGACATACACTTTTCTGCGACAGGGGGCCCTTAACGCTGTCGCGTTAATAGTGAAGCAAGCAAATGATATTTGGACGGATTGTAAGGGTTGTGACTGGCCATAGGGTTTTCTTGGCAGGAAATACTGGAGTGGGTTTCACTCACGGCAGTGAGTGAAACTCTCCTGCAGAAAATGAAAGGAAAAGTGCGCAAACGGGCCCCAAAGGAGGGTACAAAACCAGTAGTGGTACCTTACGCGCATAAAGTGGCACACAACTTGAAGAAGGTGGCCAACAGGTTTGGTGTGCCTGTGGTGTTTTCTGCACCTGTTAAGCTAGGCCGACTCTGCTCGCTCACGGCGAAAGAGAGAACTAGGCCGGGCGTTTGCACAAAGAAGCATGGTAAGCCCTATGTAAAATGCGCTAAAGGCATTGTTTATGAAATTCCACTAACATGTGGAAAGGCCTACATTGGCCAAACAGGGAGATGCGTTAATGATCGAGCAGGGGAGCACGTGCGCACGTTAGGGGATAAGGAATGTACTACAAACTTAACCGAACATTGTCGAGATTGCAGGTGCCGGCCGCGACTAAATGAGATTAAGATACTTGGCCGTGGCAGCAACGCAGTGGCGCGCGAAATATTTGAGTCGTTTTTGATAAACAAAGCGCACAATTGTGTCAGTGATACGTCTATCGCCTTATACCAAAGCGAGTCTGCCTTGTTGAATTCTGTTTTGTAGGGTATGACGGTGGTTCGCGTTTATCAGGCATGTTGTGGTTTTTTCCGCTGCGCATGCGCTTATATGTTGTATATTTAGAGGTTAAACTTCTGAATAAACTAGTTGTTAGTTTGCGCTCGTCCTGTCGTTGCCTCTGTTTTTTGTGTCGTCTTTTTTGCGCATAGCCTTAATGGCATTACATGGGTTGCCATTACCTTCTCCAGTGAATCACATTTGTCAGAACTCTCTGCCGTGACCTGTCTATCTTGGGTGGCCCTACACAGCAGAGCTCACGACTTCATCGAGTTTCGCAAGCCCCTTCGCCACAAGGCAGTGATCCATGAAAAAGGCTGACCGCCGAAGAATTGACGTGTTTAAATTGTGGTGCTGGTGAAGACTCTTGAGAGTTCCTTGGACTGCCAGAAGATCAAATCAGTCGATATTGTCGACCATAAACCCTGACTGCTCATTGGAAGGTCAAATTCTAAAGTTCAAGCTCAGCTACTTTGGTCATCTGATCAGAAGAGAGGAGTCGCTGAAGAAAGATTTGATGTTGGGAAAGGTTGAGGGTCGCCGGAGAAGGGGTAGGCAGCGAACGCGATGGTTAGGTGGCATCCTCGAGGCACTGCAGATGAAGTTTTGTGATGTTAGGAAGATAGTGAGAGACCGGAAAGCGTGGCGTGACATGGCCCATAGGGTCACGAAGAGTCGAACACGACTGAACGACTGAACTAAGGGTTCTATTAAGTGACTTGGTGGTCCCAAACAAAAGAGGCAGACTCTTGTTCAGAGCGCACAAGCGATCTCTGTAAAGCATTTTCAGAAAAAAAAGAGCAAAGGAAAAGCTGTGGCAAAGGAAAGCGTATGGTTAATATTATAAGTGGTATGTTCAGCATGCATTTTTCATAAGAGATTGGCAGTAATATATATTCCAAGACGCCCGTGATTGGCAGTAATATATATTCCAAGACACCCGTAATCAGGCATAGAATTTAAAGGGTTTCATCATTTCACCTATCTTCCAAGGCCACACTCAAGCCTAAACGAAACGCTATTTCTAAGCCGCCAGACACGCGCTGTCAGCGTTGTTCGTTATAGCATTTGCGCTGTCATCATGTGAAATAGTTCTCGGTCTCTATCAAAAGTGGAGGGAGAAGTGGCACCGCATTTAGTTTCGGCTGAAGTATTTTTCCACTCTGTATATTAAATGAAAGTTAGGTGGAAGAATTTCACGGTCATATTTGAAAGCCTAAGGTAATAAGAAAGATTCCTGGACGAAGAAAGTACTTACTGAGAATACTTCGTTTCTCGTGCTTTCGTACCACGCGTCTATACCCTTTGACCCACGTTTTACATACCACCCCCCTAAACACGAAGACACACACACACACACATCTTTTATCAGTATCTCACAGTTATTGCGGAGAATATTCGGGCCATGCTTATGAATTGTTTCGATTCTGCCTATACAGAAAATGTGCGAGTGAAAACAAGGTAAAAGAACTCACTTGCGCACTGAGGTGCTATTTTTTCCCCGCAATTGCTTAAAGCAAACGTTATTCGTCCATTGCTTAAGAAATAAGATATCCAATGATATGACTACATTACAGCGCAAAATCTACGTCATGATTAAATAATTAACGGTAAGTAAATAGCCGTGTACTTGTACTCGATATAAGCTACCCAAGTGTATATTTATTCATTCCAAATACCTTATAGGAAACAAGTCGGAGCATAACAAAGGGAATGACAGCTTTATTTTATACAAACTAGAGTTATACTAAACTTTAGACTCAAATGAAGCGCAGACACTAAAATGAATTAACGGCTCAAAAAAACCATTGGAAATGTATACGTTAAGACATGTAAACTTTACACGCGAAAACGGAGCGATGGAACGGAAAGAAACCATCAAACGCAGCATGAAATATGCTATCAAGTACGACAGAAGTACTAGAACTGCCTTTGGAGGAGTTTTCACTTCTCCCATATGCGACTCCTTTCTCCAGAGTAAAAACTCTCTAGCCATCGAGTAATCAGACTCCACTGATGGAGTACTGTACTCCTCCTGCAATAGAGTGAAGGCACTCCTCCGAAAGGAGTAAAACTACACATTTAGGAGCGTCCTGCAACTCTTCCAGGAAGAGTTCAAGGACTCCACTTATAGGAGCGCTTACACTCCTTGAAGGAGAGTAAGCCCTTATTTTATCTTACTCCTTCTGGTAAAATTTCATGGCCTGTTTTACATATCCTGCTATTTTTTTCCCATTTCACTTCTGCAAAACCAGTTCCAGCCATATGCTTTGTAAAACTCACCTTGCCATACCTTCCTCTGCAATACGGTGCACGGTATTTCCACTACACACTGTTCAGTGGTGAACGAACAAATTTTGCTTCACTCTACAAACTTGAATATGAATTTACCAAATTTTTTTTCACACTTCTTGCACCATACACACAACAGTCTGTGTTGTGAAATCAGTGCTTCAATAAATAGGGACGGAAACGCACACTGATGACAACCTTTATTTTTATTCTCACGACTGCTGTGGGTGCCAGCAATGCATTTGGGATGTGCTCTGTTAGGTTTAGGCCCATCAGCGTTTTGGGCACCACAGCCTCCTTGGCATTACATGCCCAGAACACTGCTACAAGCCAAGTGATCCTGTCGCTCGATCATACCGCAGCTTGCCGAGCCGAGTGAAGCCGCTCAAGATATCCTTGCATTCTCCAGGTGCCTGCATATAGAATGAAAACAATGCAAGGGTGGTTAAACAAACTATTATAAGCAACTAAACATAATTCAAATCTCAAGCTTTTCATTTTAACTAAGTTAGAAGAAGGACGTTCAGGAAGGCGTCGAGGTCGACGGGGAAGCGGGCGATCAAGATCAACACGATCTACGCGACGGCAATTCCACACCTTCGTCTTTTTCATCAGCGCCTAGCGAAGCGGTCCATCTACTTCTTCACAATGCTCCCCAGGGAAAAAGAAGCCATTCTGGTGACTTAAGGGGACGAAGACACAATGGGGTCGTACAATGGCTTACGGCGCTGCACATGAACAGTTTCATGGCCACGGCGTCGCAAATCGGAAGATGGCGTAAGCGGCTTAACAACATAGTTCACTGGGGAAGTGCGCTCGACGACGCGGTAGGGCCCATGATACTTGGAGATCAGTTTTGCTGAGAGGCCGGGGCTGCCAGATGGAACCCATAGCCATACGAGTGAGCCGGGCTTGAAGTGTGGTGCATTCTTCTGATTGGTGTCATGGCGATATTTTTGGCGCCACTGAGAGTCGGTTGCGAATGTCCGTGCAATCTGGCGACATTCTTCTACGTGCTGTGCAGCTTCGGTCACTGTGGTACACTCTGATTCGTCAGGGTCGTAGGGGAGGACAGTATCAAGGGGAGCAGATGGATGCCGACCGTACAGCTAAAAGAACGGAGAGAAACCCTTGCTGGATGGCGTAGCAGTGTTGCACGCGTAGGTGATGTAAGGAAGGACAATGTCCCAGTTTGTGTGGCGGGATCCGACGTACTTCGCGAGCGTGTCACCGATGGTGCGATTAAATCGTTCAGTAAGGCCGTTTGTCTGCGGGTGGTAGGCGGTGCAAGTCCGGTGTGAATGATTTTGCACTGAGCAAGCAGGTCTTGAACGACCTCAGATAAGAAAGCACGGCCTCTGGCTGAGTAATTCACGAGGAGCACCGTGATGGAGAATGAAGTTCTTCAATAAGAAATCGGCCACATCTCTGGCTTTTGCAGCTGGGAGCGCGGCGGTTTCGGCATATCGCGTCAGGTGGTCGACGGCGACAATGACCCAGCGATTGCCACCAGCTGTGTACGGAAGAGGGCCATAGGGTCAATTCCAATGCGGTCGAAGGGTCTAAGCGGGCATGCGAGAGGCTGTAACTCACCAGCCGAACGGTGATCGAGAAGCAGGGTTGCGGCGTTGGCAAGTCAAGCACGATCGAACGTACCTAAGTACCGAGGTGTACATACTGCGCCAATAGTAGCGAAGACGGATTCGAATGTACGTCTTGAAAACTCCGGCGTGACCGCACTGCGGATCGACGTGAAAAGCTGTACATACTTGAGTCCGTAGATGGCGCGGAATCACGAGGAGCCATTTCCGTCCACTCGAGTTGCAATTGCGCCGGTAAAGGAGGTGATCCCGAATCTCATAGTGGGAAGCTTGACGGCGAAGAGCGCGTGAAGGGGTAATCGCTGAATTGTTGGAAAGGTAGTCAATAAGGGATGCGATCCATGGATCCTTTCGTTGTTCACGGGCATGTCACTGATGTCGAGGGAAGACACCTCAGAGTCCGAGACGGAGAGGCTGGCAAGGTCGGCTGGCAGCGGTGAGCGAGACAAAGCGTCGGTGTCTGTATGCTCGCGACCAGATCGGTAAATAACACGGATGTCATATTCTTGTAGACGAAGAGCCCGGAAGGGTCCTTGAACGATGAAAGCCAGCAGAGGGCATCATTGTCCGTGACTACATCAAACGAACGGCCGTAAAGATGAGGGCGAAACTTTGTGAGGGCCCACATGATGGCCAAGCACTCCTTTTCCGTTAAAGAGTAGTTCGCTTCGGCTTTTGTGAGAGTACGGCTGGCATACGCAACTACGTTTTTACCGAAGCCGGAGGGGCGCTGAGCAAGCAAAGCGCCGATGCCGATACCACTGGCGTCTGCATGCACTTCGGTGGGCGCCTCAGGGTCAAAATGGCGCAGGATGGGCGGGGCTGTAAGGAGGCGGCGCAATGTGTTGTAGGCGTCCTCGCATGCTGGTGACCACAGCGAAATATCTGAGGTATTGCCGAGGAGCTGAGTCAGCGGGGCGACAATGGAAGCAAAGTTCCGTATGAAACGCCGAAAGTATGAGCACAGGCCGAAACAACTTCCTAATTGCTTGATGGTAGTAGGCTTCGGAAACTCGGTCACAGCTCGAAGTTTGGCGGGATCAGGACGTATACCCTCCTTGGACACAACGTGGCCTAAAATGGTCAGCTCACGAGCAGCGAAACGACACTTCTTTAAGTTGAGCTGCAGGCCGGCGTTCGCAATGCATGCCAAGACCTGCTTCAGGCGAGAGATGTGGGTCGCAAAGTTCGACGAGAACACCACGATGTCGTCAAGGTAACAGAGGCACGTCTTCCACTTCAGGCCACACAGTATAGTATCCATCATACGCTCGAATGTAGCAGGGGCATTACAGAGACCGAAAGGCATGACGGTAAATTCAAAGAGGCCATCGGGGGTGACAAATGCGGTTTTAGGGCGATCTTCCGCAGCCATGGGCACCTGCCAAGCCGGATCGTAAATCGAGCAAAGAAACGAGTTCAACACTTTGTAAGCAGTCCAATGCATCATCCATACGCGGAAGAGGGTGGATGTCTTTTATAGTGATTTTGTCAGGCGACGGTAGTCGACGCAAAAGCGTATAAAACCGTCTTTCTTCCTCACTAGGACAACAGGAGAGGACTACGGACTGTTCGACGGCTCAATCACGCCATTCTTAAGCATAGTATGAACTTGGGCTTCAATAACTCGGCGCTCGGTGGCAGACACTCGATAGGGACGCTGGCGCAGAGGAGCGTGGGAACCGGTGTCAATGTGGTGGGCGATAGTTGATGTGCGGCTCAAAGCAGGCTGATGAGAGTCGAATGAAGAGCGGAACTGATGAAGCAGTGCGAGGAGTTCAGAGCGTTGAGGGCCAGGAAGACTGGCATCGATGCAGCGGAGAAAAACGTCGGCAGAAGACTGGTCTAGCACAAGAACAGGCGGTGTGAGTGCAGCCAAGCCAGCGGGCTGCGAAGAGGGTGTTTCGTCAGCGGTGAGAATAGAATCCATGAGCTGGATGGTGCCGAGGCATTCACCGCGACGCAGAGCGCGGTGAGGCCAGCTGATATAGAAAGTACGGCGTAAGGCAGGGGGAGACTTTTGCGGTTTAGAAAGGTAGTTGATATGGTGAAAAGTACATCGGAAAGCAGAAGCGGTGGGCACAAGAACGAAAGAGCACGCAGGAAGATCAGTATCTTCGGCGACGACGACTTTGGGATAAGGAACGTCCGGCGATGGTTCGTCTAGCGCAAAAATCTCCAGTTCGGCACGAGCACAGTTTATCACCGCATTATGACGCGATAGAAAATCCCAGCCCAAGATGAGATCATGCGAGCAGGAAGTCAAAACGACGAACTCCATTGCGTACACAACTTCCTGAATGACGACTCGTGCTGTGCACACCGCTATAGGCTTTATAGGCTGGGCATTTGCAATGCATAGTGAGAATCTTGAAATTGGTGTCGTCACTTTGCGCAATGAACGGCAAAGACTTGCAGCCATGGCAGAAATAGCAGCGCCGGTGTCGACCAGAGCCAGTACTATAACGCCGTCAACAGAAACTTCAAGCAGATTTTCGGGAGATACGTGAGGCCTTTGACAGTTCGCTCGTTGCGCAGTTCTCGCCTCAGGAACTGCGGCATTGAGTTTTTTTCTTGCGCAAGATTGGGACGCCATCGCAGAGGGGATAGAGAACGGCGACGCGGCGAGGTTGAGCGGCGAGAAGATGGTATGGTCATCCGCGACGGAACTTGCAGATGGATCGCTGGCGGCGTACTGACCTCAGGGCGGCTGCCAGGAAGCTGACATTCGGCGCGGTAGAAAATCATCGGGAGTGCGTTTTCGGCAGTAGCGGGAAATATGGCCAGCAAATCCGCAGGAATAACAGATGGGACGGTTATACTGGTTCGCCATGGATTGCGGCGCAGCGGACGTGGTGGAACCAAAGGCTGTGGTGCCTGAAGAAATCTTTGCACAGGCCCTGGAGGCGTAGCTACACCACCGGGTAGCTAGGTGGCCGTGGTCGTGCAGCGACGGCAGCGTGCGTCAGCGGTGCGACAGGAGTGGGGGCGCATGCCAATGGTGGAGCCAGTGGAGCGACAGGGACGTCAGTGTATGCGAGGGGCTCCGCGGCCGGCGTGGTCTGAGGCATGGGCGCTGGTGGAGGGGCAGATGGAAGGGCCTCCGCCACGCGGTAGGCGATGAATTGTCGAAGGGGCGCCAAATAGCGGTACAGCTCGCAGTTTGTTGGCAGCAGAGATATTTGGCGAGCAACTTCCTCGCGGATGAAGTTTTTGAGCTGCTGCAGCAGCGAGTAGGTCTCAGATGTTGCAGAGAGGCCAGAAAGTGACTCTGCAGGCGCGGGAGGTTGTCGAGGGAGGATGCGCTGCTTGCGCAACTCATCGTAACTCTGGCAGATGTTTATAACTTGAGCAACAGCAGTCAAATCCCGGGAGTTTAACATCTGAAAGGCGTCATGTTCGATGCCCTTCAGGATGTACTTTATCTTCTGTGGCTCGGACATCTGAGCGTTTACGCGACTGCACAGGTGGAGTACATCTTCAATGTAACTTGTAAATGTCTCTCCGAGCCGCTGTGTTCGATCCTGCAGACGTTGTTAGGCGCGGAGCTTTCGTACTGCTGGACGATCAAAGACGCTTGTAAGACTAGCCTTGAATTAGTCCTAAGTCGTGATATCAAATAAAATATGACATTTGTAACTTCGTGGCGTCGTCCCACTTATTGTACGAACTCACTCGCTCGTACGAAACAAGCGTCTTCGCAGTCAGTGTCGTCAGTCCCGCTGAAGAGCGCTGGGTCTCGCTGGCGTAAGGAGCCAGAGCAGACAATCGGCGGGGTCATCGGGTTGGCGGGGGGGGGGGGGGGGGGGTGTTCGTCGTTAGCCATACGAGTTACCGGGAGCGTGCGGGTGCGAAGCTCCAGCGTGAGACAAAAATATCAGGCCGCACCTCCACCAAAGGTAGAAAGACGTTCAGGAAGGTGTCGAGGTCGACGGGGAAGCGGGGTGATCAAGACCAACACGATCTGCGCGATGTCAATTCCACACCTTCGTCTTTCTCATCAGCGTCCAGCGAAGCGGTCCATCTTCTTCGTCACATAACCTACAGTTAATGAAACAGACATTGGTGTGCAGGCCAGGGGTCGCCACCTAAGTATGCCCTAGGCAGTGGCACATCATAATGATAGACTTTTCATTCCAAATCATTAAACAGAGCTAGTAATCTAGAAACCCACATACCTCCTTTATTATGACTGTCAATACCTCAAGTGGAAATACCACTATGCTAGTCTCCTCAGAGGCTAAACAAAAGCCTGGCCTGCACTAGACCGTATGTTGCCCAAGAACTGGCTTTGGATGTAGAGCAGATGCAACTGTCACGGCCGCTCGATGGAAGCCATCGAGCGGCCGTGCAACTGTACTGGCGAACCTCCACACTCTATGGAGTTTACTGAGGCAGCTTCTGCAGAGTGGAATCCATCTATGACGACTAAAAGAGCACAGCAGAATCTGAATTGGAGTAATGCGAAGGCACGGATGCTGCTGTTGGTTGCTTAATTCACTTCTTGTTTACCCATTTTAGTCCTTGGTACTTTCAAATTGCGCATCAATCCCTTCTTATGCCATTTTTTGGCTCGACTTCCGGTTACACGACGTCACATCCTTGATGTCACCCTATTTGACTGCCTTAGCTCACTACTCTAGTTTTTGGTACTTTGAAATTGCGTGCCAATCTCTACCTATGCCTTTTTGGCTCGACTTCAGGTTGCGTGACGTCACATCCTTTATGTCACCTTAATTGATTGATTTAATGAACTATTTCAATATTTGATACATTCAAATGTGGTGCCAAGCCATTCACCGATGAGACCATTTTTGCCTTTACTGTTTGCTTTTTGCCTCTAATTAATTACCTAATTAACTTAATGGCCTAATTATTTTTCGCACGCATTAGTCACCCTATATCAACACACTTTTCATTACCTTTCACTTCTCAGTGGCTCCCAACTGCAGCGGACACGTTTTTGCATGTTCTGCCTCTAATTAATTACCTAATTACCTTATTGGCCTAATTATTATTCAGAAACATTACATCACCCTCTATAGATTGGACCGCTCATTAACCTCTGCCACTTCTCAATTACTCACAACTGCTGCAGACAACTCTTACATTTCTTGTCGGTAATTAATTACCTAATTAACTTATTGGCCTAATTATTTTTTCGGCAGAAACATTACATCAGCCTCAATCGACTGACACCACTCATTAACTTCTACCACTTCTCAATTACCTGCAACTGCTTCTGCAGACAAAAATCTGAACATAGTAAAGTAACACTTTCGAATTAATAATTTGAATGAATCCTTTACTTGAGTTATATTCAGAAGCCAGGTAAAAAAGGCTTTGATGTCAAATATCAGGAAGGTCATAAAGGCACCTTTGGTGTGATAACTGCTCCTGAGCCAGGCTAGTCTCAGCGATATAGCGAATAAAATCATGAAGCAGATATTCAGTTTCTTGTTTTTCATGCCTTCCATGGCCTATACTGATTTCTGACACAGCCATTGCTATGGTGTTGAAATTGAAACAGATGATGGGAGAGATTGTATTGTTATTTAGCAGCCATAAACAAATACCACATGGTAATCCATGTATAGTCATGCACGCTGTTACAAAGACAAGACACAAAAAAATCGGGGCACTTTAAACTCTACCTTAAGTGTATGATGAAGCACATTGAGGCTCCCTTGTGAATCCTCATTCATGTACAGGCACTTTACTACATGCTAAATGAATAACCCCACAATTTGTTCCTCTATTATGTTGTGCGTACTCATTAACACAGTCGTAAGCCACTACATTATGTTAAAGACAACATAACAGTGCCATAGAGACCTGCTTTAACCAAGCCATCTGAACCTGCCTGAGTCACCTGGGGATGCCTGGTTGACTGGATCCAAATAACCTTGCATCCACACAAAGACATGCTACCCCTAGGTCACTCAGACACATTTAGATCACTTGGTTAAAGCTGGAATTCCTATCTGCCAACTTAGCCGTGTCATATAGACTCGTGACGTGCACAACCACTGAGCAGTGTCCAGCCATGTCACCAGCCAACCACCACCTGCTAGACATGCTCATAATTTCTGCTCAAAATGTCTATATCAGAATATATTATTATGGCATTATTATGGTTATACAATTTTAAGTTAATACTACCACTCAGGCAATACTATGACAACGTAAATTGTTAAGTGATGCTGCTTTTGTAGTAATGAAATCCATCAAATGACAAATTAGATAAGGGAAGCCAGCAGCCAGCAAAACTGTACTCCGTTTCATTCATCAGGTGCAACGCAGCGAAAGCTACGCGAGTAGTTCGCAAGAAAAAAAAAGGAGGCGTATCACTACGCGCTCGTTTTGTAGCCGAGTGGTTCCTGCGTAAACGGGCTCTATTCCGAGCATACACGTTTGCAATAACTTGCTTCGCATACCTAGACATCTTCTCAGTGCGGATTTTATAGAAAAAATGCGCACCGAAGAACCATTTTCACAAATAGAGATGCGCAGCGCGGAGGGCACAGCCAGCGCCATCTAGTGGCACAGCTGGCAAGGTTGTGGGGCAGTGAAAACGCGACACGAACGAAAACGACATAAAAAGCATACAAATTCACTGAATCTGGTCCTTTCTCCCTAAAAAAAGGTGCTTTTTATGAAGTTGATGGCAGATGTAAGATGTAATAAGCCTGCAGACAAAATAACTATCATTTGCTCTCGTCAAGAGCAGGCACTATTTTTTATCGCGGATGCGGAGAGCGCAAACAAGAGCTGTAGCTTTGGCAGTGTTGCCCTTGATGTATGAAACGGAGTATAAACTATAAAGCAACGCTTTCAATTTTTTATTCATATTTGTCTTGTTTGTACCTACTGGCAGCCAGACATGCCAGGATGATTTTATGCTGGCTGCGCTCCTCAAACTAGCAGGCAATGAAGAGGTGATATAGAAGTGAGAAATGTACGCACTATTTTTAAACTGACTAGAAGGGCAGGGGAGCATCATGCGACATTTCTTTTATCCGAGGGCATCATAGGTGCTCTTAGCTGATCTGTGATGCACACCTATGGTATCTTTTTCTTTCTCAGCTGTCGCTGCTTATATATTATATGCATGTGACACTGTTTCCTACCAGGCAATTGACAATTGCAGATTTCTTTTTCATAATGAACTCACTGAACTCAGATTCCCAATATATATTTTATCTGTCATGCGCATAGCCCCAGCTTATTTTATGGTACCATTTAAGGGTCTTCTCGAGTGAGAGCAGATCATAGCCCCCAGTACATGCTCAGGCATGCGCATTCATGTAAGCATATTGTCAGTGTGTGAAGCACAATCTGAGTGTGTGGTATTTTAATTTTTAAACGCAGTCGGACATGCTCCGGTATTAGCTCAGATATATTTGAGATGTACCAAATGCATGCACTATCATGTTTCACTTGAGTCATCAAAAAGCGATGTTTCTCAAATGGGAGTCATGATTTCGGAGTCCACAAAACATACGTAAAAAAAGTTGAAAGGTCATGCAATAGCTCTAGCCCGGCTAGACACAGATTTAAATAGTCAAAGGGCACAGGTTTAAAGCTGACTTTAGTGTCTCAAAGCTCAAAATAAGAGGAGTGCGGAAACAGGGAGCATGAGAGAGAGAGAGCATCAATGGGATTTGTCGATGCCTGCATCGGTGATACTCGAACTTTGGCTCCACTGCTGGATGGGAATGCAGAGCAGTCTTGGGAATCTGTCCGGGGAAAGGAGGACGCTATGTGGTAGAGCTGATGCTAAATTGTGCTCTGTTGCACGCCGTCATCCATGCATAACGTCGATAAGAATGTTTTTAATATGCAAGCGCCTCTACTATTAATATAAATTTAGCTGCACACCGCAGGTTTGAATTCTTTATGCAGTTGGGGCTGGTAGAAAAGCAGGCAATGGTGTGTGCTGTGCCGTCACTGTGGGGAACAACCGCTAGCATGACCAGCGTGAAGATTTGGAACGAATAAAGTAATAGATAGTGCATGCATTTGTCATTTCTCAAATACTTGAGTGTTTTCCAAAAGACCACCTTTTTCCACTTTGCAGAAAACTGAAATGAAGATTTGAAAAATGAGTGCACTCATGAAACTTATGTACATGCACGTTTTACTGTGCCTTCCTAAGTACGGGGAGCTGCAACCCGCGGCAATGCTCGAGAAGGTCCTCAAACAGCAAGTCAAGTAAAATAAGCTAAGTATGAACTTGAGAGATGAAACGCATTTTGCGAATCAATCGATTTAATGAGCACAGTATGCCGCAAACATCGGCACTTGTAAATGGTGAGAAGAGACACATTGCCACACATACACAAACAAGTAAACAACGCAAGTGGAAAAAGCCACACATGATTCCACCACGACTAGCAGAAATAAGCACTATTCTCGAGATTGTACGAAATGTCGTGTTCAATGAAGTACCGCACATGCTAACCACTTCCATATCACTTCGTCTTTTTTTTTTCTTTATTGTCTGACTTCGGCACAATACACACAACCACTCGTCTGCCAACTGCCCGAGCGCGGCCAGCACTAAATCATCCTTGCGAGAGTCTGGCATCCAGCGGCATATCATCAGAGAAAAAATGAATGCTTTTGATGCAACCAAAAGTAACTCCCCCCCCCCCCCTCTCCATACACACAGAAAAATGCAAGAGCTGGCTCCACGCTCGGGCGCCCCTTAGGCTAACGTAGATAACTTAAGTCCAGTGACAAGGCGGCAGTACGCGGAAACTAACGCTAAAAAAAAAGAGTAAGCGTGACAAATGTCTTTTAAACCTAATTTATGTACATTATTTTACCTGTTTTTCCTAATGCATTTGTCACCAGTGTTAGTAATATGAAAGGCTTCTATTGTTTCTCTACTTAGTTTAGCTTTTGCATGTGCTAGAATCGAGGTACTGCTGAACGAAGGCTTGCATTTATGAGTCGCGACATGCTCTGGCAGGCAGCGTCTTTCACTGTTTTGCACTGTCCTTTCATGTTCCCGCAGTCTGTCGTTGACACATTTTCCCGTTTGTCCAATGTATACACAACCAGAAGTTAGAGGAATGCTGTATACTACGTTGGTGGCGCAGCTGAAATATCTTTTTCCACGCTTTTTCTCACATGACTCCGCTTCCTGGACAAGACAGTACAAATACTAAGGACAGTGCAAAACAGTGAAAGGCGCTGCCTGCCAGAGCATGTCGCCACTCATAAATGCAAGCCTTCGTTCAGCAGTACCTCGATCCTGGCACATGCAAAAACTAAACTTAGTAGAGAAATAATAGAAAGCAAAGAGATAAAATTCTTAGATAGATACGTGTGAATTCTTTTGCATGTTTGCCTCACCTTAGTTTTGGTGGGTTGTTGACATAGCCTTCGTTTGCTGTTTAGTTAGATAAGCCTTTTGCCACCATGCATGCCTTGTTCTGGCCTTTCGGCATCTAGTTATTTCTTACTTTTAGACACTGCTATTGCTACTAAGAGCAAATTTTACACATTGTCCTTATTTTCCCCCTTAACACTGCTTTTGCTAAGAAATGTTATGTTCATCGTTCACTTCATGCTTCATCTTCCCTTTATCCGTGTCGTGGCCTTTTCTTGTATTTGATTATTGCATATCGAAGGATATCAGTTTTACACGTTTGCTATCTGGCGGAACACTTGGCGGTGGGACGCTACGTGGGCAGTGCGTTCATTTTTCTTGTGTTTGCACAGCGCCAGTATAAATATATCGGCCTTTTCAAAAATTAAACCAGTTGGAAGTTGCGCTCCGTACATGTCGCATGTGTGCCTTTTTTGTGTCCCGTCCTCTTCGTGCAAGTATACGTAACCTTTCAAAGATGAACCAACTCGCCCAAACAAGAGTATTACTCAATCAGTGTCACATGCTGCAAGGCAGCAATAGCAATAAATCAGTTGTCAAAATAAGGAAGCGACCAATTTTATGCGATTACCTGCACAGATCATTTTCTCAAGATTAAATAAGGATTGCAACTATTAACACACACATAGCACAGAAGGTAATAGTAGGCCTGTAGTAACTGCACTTGGCCACAAAGTGATTGGTCAAGAGCCGTGTGTTGCTACTGAACTAAGCACTTTCCTTGCCACTAAAGCAATCAACCATGACTTTAAAGTGGTACACCTGCCTCTACCTGAAATGATTGAATTGTTTATCTCAGATGATACCTGCACCCAAACCTTAACTAGAGTGCTTGAGTGGTAACTTTTCTGTGTTTCAGTACCACACGAAATGCAGTGAGATGGGCGGTAGGAAAAAACGGTCAGACGTTCCACCAGTGACGAAGGACGAGGTCAAGAAAGCATTAGAAACTATGAAAAGGGGAAAATCAGCTAGAGAGGATCAGATAACTACAGATTTGCTGAAGGACGGGGGGGATATCGGGTTAGAAAAGCTAGCCACCCTGTATACGCAGTGCCTGATGTCATCGACGGTACCGGAACCATGGAAGAATGCAAACATTATCCTCATTCATAAGAAAGGGAACTCTAAGGACCTTAAAAATTACAGACCAATCAGCCTACTGTCTGTTACGTATAAGGTATTTACTAAGGTAATCGCTAATAGAATCAGGACAACCTTAGACTTCAATCAAGCAAGGGATCAAGCAGGGTTTCGGAAACGGTACTCTACTATCGATCATATCCATACCATCAATCAGGTGATAGAAAAATGCTCGGAGTATAACCAGCCCTTATACATAGCATTCATTGAGTACGAAAAAGCATTTGACTCAGTTGAAACCTCGGCGGTGATGCAGGCATTGCGAAATCAGGGGGTAGACGAGCCGTACGTGAAAGTGCTGGAAGATATATATAGTGGCTGCGCAGCAACCATAGTTCTGCATAAAGAAAGTAACAAAAATTCCTACAAAGAAAGGTGTTAGGCAAGGAGACACAATCTCCCCAGTACTACTCACAGCTTGCTTAGAAGAATTATTCAGAGACTTGGAATGGGAGCAGTTATGGATAAGGGTAGATGGATAATACCTCAGTAATCTGCGATTTGCTGATGACATTGCCTTGCTAAGCAACTCGGGGGATGAACTGCAAATAATGATTGGTGACCTAGACAGGAAAAATAGAAATGTAGGCTTGAAAATCAATATCCAGAAGACTAAGGTAATGTTCAACAGCCTCGGAAAGGAACAGCAGTTTACATTAGGTAGCTAAGTACTGGAAGTAGTAGGCGAATATGTCTACTTAGAACAGGTAATAACCGCAGATCCGGACCATGAAAAGGAAATAAGAAGAGATTGGGATGGAGCACATTTGGAAAGCACTCACAGATTATGACTAGCAGCTTACCGGTATCGCTAAAGAGGAAAGTATATAACAGTTGCATCTTACCTGTACTCACCTATGGGCTGAAACGTGGAGGCTAACCAAGAGAGTTCTAGTTAAGTTGAGGACAACTCAGAGGGCTATGGAACGAAAAATGGTAGGGGTAACATTAAGAGATAGGAAGCGTGCAAAGTGGGTCAGAGAAATATCTCAGGTTACCGACATTCTAGTGGAACTTAAGAAGAAGAAATGGGCATGGGCAGGACACGTAGTGCGAAGAGAGGATAACCGATGGTCGCTTAGGGTAACAAACTGGATTCCGAGGGAAGGAAAGCGTAGCAGGGCGCGGCAGAAAGTTAGTTGAGCGGATGAGGTTAAGAAGTTCGCAGGGGTCAAGTGGATGCAGCTAGCACAGAACCGGGTTAAGTGGAGAAATATGGGAGAGGCCTTCGCCCTGCAGTGGGTATAGTCAGGCTGATGATGATGATGATGAAATGCTGTACATGGGTTGAATAGCATGCCCACATCTGCTACACTGTTCTTTCTAAGGACGTTGCTCCACATTAGCACACTTCAGATGAACAGGCAGCATGAGTAAACAAACAGCCTTGCTCATATTTTGTTCTGAAGACTGTCATATACAGCAAACAACTGAAAAAATGCAATTTAAACATTGACCAAACACACCCATTTATGGATCGTTAACCACAAAGACAGCCTCTCACTTCTTCCCGGCATTGATGGTCAGCTGAGCTCCCAAGCTTATTTTGTAATCATTGCCACCAGCTCCTTTCTCACCTGCTAGAAGGACCTTACAAGGATAGAAAAAACTGTCGGGCTGGTGGTGTTGATTCATGATTGACAGCGCTGAATTAACCACACGGACAGAGTAAACACATAAAAGACGAACACAGGCTCTGAACTTCAACCTTATTCTGGAACCACCGATACTCTGCTTATATACCCATAAAGGCACCGACTAGTGGCGATTTTCGACACTTTTGGCAACAAAATATAATGTACAAATAAAAAATAAAAAGAAGTACCGTAAGGGCAAACCCAAACAAGTGGAGAATAATATAGGCAAATCATTTTTTAAGCCGCCAACATGTGGAACAGTGGACTAAAAAGAAACGCAATGGTCACAGAAAATGGGTAACAGAGGTAAAGCTAACAATTAACACAGCAAAACACATGAGATGAAGTACACTGAAACTAAAAGAAATGGTGCATGACAAGAAAGATGAAGCCAACAATTCACCGCTAAATGCAGAAGATGAGCACTAAATAGCAAAAACAAAGCAAATGAAGGAAACGCTCATAAGCAACAACGGTGAAATCCCAAAACACATAGCGAAAGGATGAAGATGAGGTGCATAAAACCAAACAAGAAAGATAAAATGTCAAGAAATGAATTCAACAAATGCAAGAAAGCTAAAACCAGGTAAGATTAAGCAAGTCCAGAAAGGAAGGCAATCTCTTTTTCCAAGGGTGAAATAGAGGGGGTGTGCTTGCAGAATCATCCTTGAGCCTCAAAATCTTGGCGGCTTCAGCTATTTCACATGTCAGCTTATACCGATGCGTTTTTAACACTGATTTTTTTCGAAGATTGGGTGGCATGGCTTCTTTGAGTCACAGTTCCTGCAGTGGACTGGCAGATTCCTGGGGGATATACCTGATAAGTCATTTTTATGCTCCATTAGCCTTTCATTGGTGCATTGGCATATTTGGCCGATGTATATCTTACGGCAAGTCAAACAGCTGGAGTGAACGCCTTCCACAACTGCTGCTAAGGGTTTTCTGTGCTTGTTGGTGCGGCCTCTTTTTTTTTTCTTTTCTTTTTTCTTTTTCAGTAACGATCCACCAAAGCTGCAATAGTCGCTTGGGAGCAGAAAAGAACGTCAACTCCTGCTTTCTTTCCACTCTTCTTAAGGTTTGGGAAATTTGATGCATGTAAGGAATCACTGCAACCTTTTTGCGTTGCCTGTGCGCTTCAGCTAGTGGTTCAGTTTTTTGCACTTGGTGTTTTTCAGCACTTTTTCTGCGACAGTGGAGAGGACTTGTAACGGGTACCATCGCTGCATACCTTTTTCAAGAAGCTTTCTTGCCATTTGTGCTCGCATGACTTGTTTAAGGCGTTGACAAGGGCAGACTGGATGATATTTCTTTTGACCAGCTTTGAACGAGCAGAGTCATATGACAGGAAGGGCTTGTTGCCCCTTGGTTCAAATGCCCAGCACACGTGACTGAATTTAAAGAAGATGCTTAGTTCCAGGAAGCACATGGAATCATTGTCCGACATTTCTTGCATTAATTAAGGGGAGCCAGGATACTCTTAATGACTGAAAACTTCAGGCACTTCATGAAAACAAGGCTTCCATGTCACAGTCTAAAATAACTAAGATAATGTCCCCAAAGCAGAAAACTTTTTGAACTCGTGAGTGTTCAAAGTGGTCCCTGAGATTTCCGTCATGCATAACTAAGAACAGATCACTGAGCAAGGGAGCAATACATGATACGATGCAGATCCCATGCTTTTGGATAAGGTGTGAATTAGTATTCCATTCTGCAAATGTTGATTTTAGATACACAGAAAGCAATTCTAAAAAAAAAAAAAACATTTACAGAGACACCACACTCATTCTGGGAGGATATGGTTCCATGTTTGTTGATAGCTTCACGAACACATTTCATGAAGTTATCTTAAGGTATATAATAAAATAAGTCTTTTACATTTATAGAAAAGGCATGGTAGGCTTTGTTTCTATTCCCGTTCAAAAACCTAATGACTACATCTGTATTCTTTACCAGAAAGAAATAATCGATAGAAAGCAATTTCAGGTTGCCTTGCAAATACATAGTGACGTCTTTCTGCCAGGTATACCTCTCGTGCCCTCTATGTGTTATTGTTTCGGAGGATACCTGGCAGAAAGACGTCGCTATGCATTTGCAAGGCAACCTCTAGGCAATCTTCTCTAGGCAATCTTCTAGAGCACTTTTTAAATTGCTTGCATGTGTGCAATAATGGTAATTACTTTATTGCATCCAGGAAGCTGAAGCGCTGCGGCTCTACCACTGGCTCGGGCAGGCAAGACTGGCCATTCTACTGGCACCTCCACAAATTTCTGGGAACACTTCCCATGAATGATTATCTCTTAATTGAAGAAAATGTAGAGGTAAGCTGTGATTTATAACACTTCCTCAAACTGCACTTTACAGGAATCATTGTGCATGCTGTTGTAATAAGTGCAGATTACAAATAGACTATAGCTTGAAAAAAACAGTTTACATATTACTGTCAGTGAGATTTCAATGTAAAATTTAATTGTGCACCATTAATTTATTGGAAACTAATGTAGGCATCTTGAGATCATTTTTTCTGGATACTAAGCCTTTTCATTGTAGTTTTGGCTTGTTAACATGACATCTCATTTGCTTGGGCATCGAAGGGTGAACATGCTCAGAGCGCATTGTGTCACGTGTACTTTCGTCACATTAACATGTACAGTTTCAACCACGTTGTCTGCAGTGCTAGAGCAGCACAGAGAAAGTAAAGTAATACTCTAAGGCAGGTACTGATCTTTGCTTATAAAACTTGTGCCCCAATGCAGCTACAAAATCATGCAAACCGCACAGACACAAATGCATTGCCCCTGAATGAAGCAGCTGGGTTAAGAATTGACTTATTATACTACACAGCACACTGACGAATGAGATCCAGCCTGTGCAGCAACAAAGTGAAACACTGCTGTTTCATTGAGTTTAGAACAGCACTTGAATGCAGCCAGAAAGTGCAGATGGCACAACGAAGGAGAACTGTTTCATGCTCTCGAGTGCCAAGGTGCTCTTCTGACGTGCCTTTCCATTCACCTATTTCATGAGCAGCTCTGCAACTCCTATACTGAAAGCCACAACTGGCACCTGTCAGCATAGCAGCTTTAAAGATATGTAGTCGTGGTAGTGTATTAAAGGCTGAAAGATCATTTATCTAAGGCTACGAAAAACCCTTTTCATTAATGTCCTATAGCAGCATTATTTCAAGCATTGTAATAGGTGAGCAACTATGTCATCATCACCACACACATCGACTGTTCGCATGGTCGACTTTGTTTAGAGAGTGCATCGTGTATGCTGTGTCCAATTGCAATTGTGACGAGAGTACTCATATTTACTGTTCGGTCATCGTAATTGTGATATTACAGATGAACAATGAAATATAAAGCTCCTGAAATTTGCCCTGGACCACTCATATTCACTCATATTAATATGCACAGACATAGGCGTGCGCATGGGGGGAAGGGGGGGAGGGGGGAGTGTAGCCGCCTTCTCTAATGCTCTCAGTGGGGCGCCAAGTCTGCCCCATACCTTTACTCTGCTGGACCATCTGTTATTTCCACAATGCATTTTTTTCTTTTACTATACTGTCAGCTGACGACACGTGGTGCTGCATTACAAGAACTGCTCATAAGTGGTTGCCTAACCATGACGTCTGCCTTAGTGTATCCAGTAATAAGACAGTGTCTGGGTTCACTGTACACAATGTTGAACATAACCATCACAGAAATACAGGCGCTAGATTTCAGCAAGTTTATTCCATGTGTTTGGAACTCAAGAAGACTATAATATTCCAAGTTTGTGCACTCCCATGTTGTATCAGCATTTTCTTTCATTTGTAGTGAACTGAATTTGGACACTCGAAAGCAGTTATGACTGTCTTGCGTCGAGTAAATATAGCATGACATAGCAAAAAATGCATCCGAGTAACAATGCTCTCTGCTGTATACTTGTTTGGTGCAGGTGCCAGTAGTGGATGAGGTGCCGGAAGGTGCTGAGCTGCTGTCATGGACAGAAGCAGACGGCGCCGTCCTTCAAGATAGTGCTGGACCTGCTGCCACTACGGAAGGTCAACAACAAAACACTACAAAAGAGGTCAACAACAGTGAATGCACTGCTGATGTCAGTGCAGCACTCAGCAACAGTGCTCACTGTGAGCCAGTTATTGGCTGCCAAGCCAGTACACAGCCTGCAGTTGCAGGACCAGCTACTACTAATGCTGGCAATAGAAAGAGGGCATCCTCATCAGCTGTCCAGCAGCTACTCATAGCACACAAAGAGGCAGCGGAAAAAGCTGAAAGCGCTGCTAAAAAAAACTGCAAAAAAAAGTTGTTCGGCTCATGGAGGAATCAAATGGGATTCAAAGTAGGATGATTGAAATCATGGAGGCATTTTTCGTTAAAAAAACTCAATAAATGCAAATTTCTTTGGTATGCGTACATGTCACATGCTCATTTTGTGCAACAATTCATCACTGAAAGTTCTGCGTATCAGTTTCCTGAATCACATCCAGTCTTGTATCACAACACAGAGCACTATTGGCAGCTTTCAATTAGAAAAAATGTGATCTGCTAGAGCATCTCGAACTGCTACTCCAGGCGCATCATGCCGACTGCTGGTGCACACTGGCTGAGTGCGCCTCTGGTCTTCAGACTGAGCTGCATCGAGCCAAGCGACATCACAGCGATCTGGCATTCATTCACACACATTGTGAAGTACACAGGCAGCACGAATGGCAGTGTTCACATTGTGTGTGTTGCATTCCAGTCCCTTCAACAACATACGAAAACGTGCTTTCAATCTCCCAAACACATTTTCCACAACGCGCCTTGCAGATGAAAGGCGGAGGTTAAATAACTGTGTCGGAGATCCTTGTGCTCCAGGTTGAGAATAAGGCTTCATAATGTGTGTCTGGAGAGGAAACGCTTGATCAGCAAGCAGGACAGGGCCAACTGGCACGCTATTCAGAATTTTCACTTCTCTACTGAACAGTTCACTCTGCAACAGTTTCGGCAGTCTGGAGGCTTGAAATACACCAGAATCGTGATTCCTACCTGGTGCACCGACACAGCAGTACAGCAATTTGTACTTGTGATCTGCAACTGCCAAAAGAATGGTACTGTACCAGCCTTTGTAATTATAGTAATCTACTGCGTTCTCTTCAGGTGGACACACCTCGATGTGGCATCCATCGAGGGCGCCAACACCTTGAGGAAATCCAGTCACTGCGGCAAACTGGCGCATGTGTTCGGCCAAGTCGCGAGTTGTCGGGAAGCCCACAAATTTCGGTTCCAGTAGCCGCACAACAACATGGCAGAATTCCCAGAAAATCTCGTTCACTGTGGAGCGCCCCACACCAAAAGCATTGCTGACGCTTCCGTCTTCACCGGAGGTGGCAAGACGGTAAAGGCCGATTGCAACACGTTTGTGCAGAGGTACAGCCATCCTCATGTTTGTGTCCTGCCGCCTCATACACTCACATGCACTTAATAGGTAACGAAACGTGCTGCGATTCACTCTAAAATGTGTCCTGAATTCGCTGTCGGGAAGGTGAGGCACCGTCGTTTCATACCAAGAATTTCCTCTCGGGTACGACCATAACGTCCTCTCAAGTGGGCACAGTTGTACAACAGCTGCAGCGAGCTGACGGTACTGCATCTCGGCATATCTTCGCTCTTCTTCCACACACACAATCTCAGCTTGGAGAGATGCAAGTTGGGTACGCTGGCGTTGAAGTGCAACTTGCTGCACTACGAACGCGAACCAGAATTCATGATCTTCACGATGTCCATTTTGGTCAACCGGTTCGCTCGCAGCCATCTTTCGGCTCAGGAGCGGCACTCCCAGATAACAAACACGCTGCACAGGTCGCGAATATGTATAACAAAAACACGGAAACGAGACACAGTACGACGGGCACAACATGAACGTAAGGTCAAAACACTGAAGGCAGGCAGTGACAGTGACAGCGTGGGCTGCAGCGGGGAAGCTGGCGGAAGTTTGACTTGGCTGCTATCTGGGGATCTGGCTACGAAGCTGACTGCACACAATGTTACGAGACTGCACTCAGTTGGCGTCAGATTTAGGTGAATGCGCAGAGCATTCACATGTAGCTGCACAACGTGCATATACCTTGTGGATAAAAACATTACCGTGTAGTGTTATTAAGCCGTTTATCATAAGAAATTAATGGCAATTTGGTTGTCTATTTGGAAACCACGTGATCGCTGTCAAACCACCGAACGGTGGGCCTAATCCCCGTGTGGCAGCGGTGAGATGACGGTTTCCTGTAACCACGGTTCTTCCGGTTAACCGTAGTTAAGCATAACCGCGGTTAGCGTGTCCGTCTGACTAGCGTATAACATGGGCTGACCACGGGTTCGCGGTTACACTCACTGTCGCTGCGCGAATTGGCGAACTCCTCAGGCGTGTGCGAGCGAGGACGGGTTGACGCGAGTACGCCACCGAGCGAGCGCGCGGCAACCGCAAGTTCGTCGAAGTGACGTATGTCTGGGCAGAGCTTTGAACTTGCTTGTATTCATTTTTTTATGGCTCCCTTCGGCGTACGAGTTGAGAGGGAAAACTGGAAGGGTCATTTTTAATCGCCGATATCTCTGGTGTTGCAGAAGCTAGATCGAAAATTTTTGCGGGAGAATGATGGGTGGTTCAATAACTATCAGTGTTATGGCGTTGTTTACCCTACTTGGTGACCCCTTTCAGTGGACCTTTAAGGACAATTCACTCTCGGAAAGAGAGACTGCCTTTCTTTCTGGATTTGTTTTGTATAGCCCGGTTTTAGCTTTCATACATTTGTTCTATTCATTTGTTGATATCTTATCTTTCTTGTTCATTTTTATGCACCTCATTTTCATCCATTAGCTATGTTAATTGTTGTTGACTTCACCCTTGTTGCTCATGCATGTTTCGTTCATTTGCTTTGCTTTAGCTATTTAGTACTGCTCGTGTACTGCATTTAGCAATGTGAATTTTTGGCTTCATTTTTGTTCATGCCTCTTTTTTTTCAGTTGTAGTGCGCTTCTTATGCGTTTTGCAGTGGTAATTGTTAGCTTTACCTCTGCTACCCATTTTCTGCTATCCTTGCACATTTGTATTTTTTTTTGCGCTTATTAGTCCACTGTTCTATGTGTTGGTGGCTGAAAAGATAACTATTGCCTATTTTGTTCTCTCCTCGTTTGGGTTTGCCCTTTCAGTACTTTTTTGGTTTTTATTTGTCACGTTAGTTTTTGTTGCCACGAGTGTCAAAAATCGCCACTAGTCTGTGCCTTTGTGAGTACATAAGCAGAGTATCGGTGGTTGCAAAATAAAGTTTAAGTTCAGAGCCTGTGTTCGTCATTTATGTTACTCTGTCTGTGTGGTTAAGTGCTGTCAATCACGGCTTACAAGAATGGGCATTTTCTGCTGCAGCATTATTTTTCCCCCATCCTCATGGCGCACATTGTGAAAGTGCACCTTGAAAAGCTTTGTAGCCCATTAATTACAGTAGCTTGGCTTCCTAAGGTCGCTGGTATGAATGCCGCTGAAAACATCCGATGCATTAAAAGCCAATTTTGCAGTAAATTGTCCTCTGCATTGCAAATTCTGATGAGTTATGAAAGGCCATCAAAAGTGCATGGGAAGAGCTGAAGCCGATGCAACACTGTTGTACTAGTGCTCTATGACTCCTTGCCATGCCACGTCTGCTGTCATCGAACTCGGCGATGACTTCCTCAGCTACTCAACTTCCTGTGTGCACTCAACATTGGTCCACACCCTCATTTTTTTTTGTGTGTGTGTGTGTTTCAGCAGGCACGCAGCAGGTTAGTGAAACGTTTCCAGATTTTTTTTTATTGAGATGTAGGACTTTTTGCATTATTTTGCACAGCAACAAAGAATATTCTTTATGATGCTGACATTTAATTTTTGAGCCGTTTTTAGCAGCTTCACTGTCCTATGAGCATGACCTAAACAGCAACTTTACTTGTTTGAGGTTTCGAAGCGGCTTTTAACAGCACGTCGATGCTGCAGCTATAAAGTATGCATACTGTTTATAAGTAAATTTTCTGCAGAAGAAAAAAAGCATGCCAGGAAGTAAAAAATGAACAAACCATTTTCTTCGGATTAACTCATGATTAGTTCCTTGATTGGCTGCTACATACGTCACTAATCTTCAGAACATAAAGTGCAAGCACACATTTACATACTCAAGCTGCTTGCCCATCTGAACTGCCCTAATATGCAATGACGTCCTTAGAGGCAACAGCCTAGGAGACCATGGCAACAGCTGACTGCACTTTGTGGACATGTGCTTAGCCTAAGGCCGCGGTTCCTCCACTTGTACAGCATATGCAGGCAAATAAAGAATTTATCACCCTTAATCATGGTAGTGCCTTTTGAAAATCATGTGACGGAAGGAGAACACACTTACGAGCTTAATGCTGTTCACGGGACGCCTTTAGCAACCAAGCAAGCATCCACCCTGAGCAAGCGGCTGTCTTCCAGGAGAGCATTTTCAAGAACGTCTATGTCAGTGTACACCTGGAAGTGCAAGAAACAAAACAATAATGCCTTACTCAACCGGACATAAAAATGACTGCCGATGCATATTTGTGATGATAAAAAAATGACAGTTATTAAAACATGTGCGCACAAGACCACATACTTCTGTGTCTACGGATGAAAATTAGCGGTTACAGCACTGCCGAAACAAATAGCGCCTACGCGCCTCCCATGTTCGAACAAGCGACAATGCCACTGCTCTCAGTACAAGAAAGTAGCGCTTGGTAAAACTGGGGCTTCAAAATATGTGCTAATGAAGAGAAGTCTACACGCTTTTGCGCGTAGTTTAAACTTGCAGTTGCGGAAAAAAAAAACGAACCTTACCTGAATGACTCTATTATCGTCCGGAGACCGTTGATGCCGTTGGCGAGCGGGCATTGAAAGCAACTTGCCGGTCATATCCCGTGTCCGCGCTGCAAATGGTGAACACTGCGAAGGCTTGAGGCTTGCGATGCATTTCATCATTATATAACAGGGTAGTTTCGGTAATAAAGGATTGCTAAGCGAAATACGACGCAACTAACAGGCCGCAAGAACGAAAACGCACAGCTGACGCAACGTTTGAAGTTACTGAATGAGGAGAGGAACAGTTGCGCAACGGAAAAAAAAGGGGGGGGGGGAGGGGAGTTTGATAGCTACCAAGTATTTGTAATTGCGTAATTTGATTTTCAAATATTAAAGATAATTCGCGAAGTTAGATGGCTGTAGGTTGTTCATTTCTTCAGGGAACTTTGTTTTGAGTGGTTGACAGTTTCGTAGGTGAAAACAGGAGCAGACGACACGCCTGGGGCCGTATTACGGGCCGCTCTATAATTGACATGGAGTTCTAGAGGGAAAGCTGAGGGCGCTGCACTTCAGCCACCATGGGCGCGCTAAGAATCATGGGCCGGTGTGCTACTTGCTGCGGGACAGTCGGTTTTTTTCGGGTACGTGGAGTGGCGTTACTGCGATGCATGGAGGAAGGAAAGCTAAAGGAAAGAAGGAAAGGAAGGACGAAGGAAAGAGGAAGAAGCTGCGATGTTTCTTTTTCGTCACCATCATCATCTGAAGGTGCGTAAATAGACCGCGAAAGCCATAGTAGCGAAGGCGCAAAAGCAGACGTCACCAATAAATGGTTTTTGTTTCCCGAAATGCCTCTAAAAACTTCCTTCAATGATTGTACAACCATAAATATTTTTGTAACGTTTTTTTATTTCAAATTTTGCCAATTAAGGTCGAAATATTGGTATTTGTGCTGCTCAAAACTAAGCCAATAGGAGAAAGAGCCATCGCTTATATTGGATAAATATCACACTGACATGCTTTTTCTCTCTCTTTTTGCAATTTATAGTCACAATATTCACTCTTAGGACATTATTTACTGTAGAACAACGTTTATGTTTGCATTAGTTTTGGCCAAAAGTTGTAGTTCTGCACTCGGTAGCTCTCCGGCCCATGATGCTTTGAGCACCCATGGTGGCTGAACTGGCCGTCTGGAAACTCCATGTAAACTCCCATAGACGGCAGCACAGCTTTCCCTCTAGGTAAGGGTAAGAAACTCTATGATAATTGAGAGCGCTCTAAACGCCCGCTACCATTGGTCGCCGTCGCCATCTTGAAAAGTTGCGTCACGGGATGCTGCGATTGCGTCGCGGAGGCGAAAAAAACAGATGACGTCGCGCACCTTATTATGCCCGTGGTTGGCTTCTTGACGTGCGAATAAATCTCTTGCCGTGAAAATAAGCGGCCCGGGGCGGCACCCTGGCGATCATTGGTTGATTCCGATTTTCGTCACGCGTTGACGTCTCGCCGAGGTGTCACGGCGTCGTCATTTTGACGTCACGCTCTATAACTTTAGAGCGAGTCTCGTAATTCGGCCCCTGGAAGCCTTTACCATTGCCTTCTCTAGAGGAGGCGATGCCTTTACCCTTGATAGCTGATTACTACTATTTTATGCGGTATCACGCAGACAGGAGGGAAAAAAAAGGAGCAGGCTGTCAACAGCAATTAGACGCAGCTAAAGTGAGCTAGACGCAGCGCTTGCATGAAGCGATGCATGCTGGGTAATCCGCCATGATGATGTCGTTGACCGCAGACGACGCAGCACGGCACTGCCACACAGACACGTCTGCATGGTTGCGTAGTGCGCGCAGACGATGCTGGCGCGATCGAACAGACTGACTGCGGGTACGTCTGCATGAGGGCGAGAAGGCAAAGGATTCCTCTAGCGGCGCTGACGCGAATGGTTCGCACGGGCCAACACACGCGAGATCGACACCAATCCGGGCAAGTATCAAACTATCTAAAGAACTGAAATCATGAATGGCGGCGATGTCGACGGGCGGCCATACAGGTCCAGACGCATAGTGCAGTCATTCGTTCGCGCTTGAAGAGGCGTGGCTTGAACAGGTCCGTGACGTACTGCTTTGCATTTCTTCATAGCGCGCCCGATTTTTCGGGCACAGCCTCGACGCGTACTTTCCTCAGGAATCTGCCGACAATTGCACGCACGTAAAGGCAACGCACGAAAAGCCGTGTGTTTGCTTGGTGGACCGTCGAAAACGACAAGGCACTTGCTCAATTCAGCCTATGCGCTGCGGGAGGATATTTTTGCAGATATTGAACGCGCAATCACGTGACACAAAAGTGACGTAGAGCTACGCCAATTCTGCGTGTTATGCCGACGATTTTTTTTTTGTCTTGTTTTTTTTTTTATTATTATTATTATTCTACTTCGGTAGTGAGAAAAGTGCTTGGCCGTCGGTGGTGGTGGTGAAAACGTTTATTGTATATTTGGAGGTTTGACGCGGAGCCTTTAAGGGCCTCGGCCTTACAATACTGGGTGGAGACCCTAGTAAGGGACCCCACTGGCGGTTGCCGCCGCCCGCGCACGCCGCGTTAAGGCCCTTTGGGCCTGTAGGTCGCAGCAGCCAAGCAGGGTCGCCTCCCAGTCCTCCCGGGAAGGGTTAGGGATGTGGGGAAGGGATGGGTTTTGTTGGCAGGCCCATACCATGTGGTAGGAGTCAGCCACCTCCCCACAGTACTGGCACTGTCCAGTGAATTGGGAGTCAAAATGTTTAAGTACTGCCGGGCACAGCATTGTGTTAGTGAAGACGCGCAGGAGCAGCCTCTCGTTCGCTTTCCCTAACCCTTTGCAGGGGTTAGGGTATTTGCTATGCGAGTTTTGATAAAAAAATGGGCTTCTTGCTGGTGGTGGTGGAAAGCATTTATTACAAAAGGAGAGGTTGCTTGGAGAGCCCCCCTTTAGTGGGCTCCCGCCCTAGCCGTCCGCACTCAACAGCACGCACGCTTTCTTCTCTATTTTTTTCCCCCTATTAGTGGGGAAAGGTTGAAAGGAGGGCGCGGGCAGGCTAGCCAAATTAGACAGTGTGGTTTCAAACGAGTGACGGCTTGGAGCTGCCCTCGGCAAAACAGTGTGCACGCTTGCTTCCTTCTTTTTTTTCTCATTCCCTAGCTGTGAGATATGGGCTGGTTTGGCCTGAGTGGCCGCGGAGGGAGTGATGAAGATTTGCTGTTCGCGTGTACTTGGCTCAATCGGCCGTATTGCACCTTAAAATTTACAGCTCGATTATGTGAAACAACTATATATATATATATATATATATATATATATACGCATGTGTGTGTGTGTGTGTGTGTGTGTGTGTGTGTGTGTGTGTGTGTGTGTGTGTGTGTGTGTGTGTGTGTGTGTGTGTGTGTGTGTGTGTGTGTGTGTGTGTGTGTGTGTGTGTGTGTGTGTGTGTGTGTGTGTGTGGTGACGTAAAATTGTTTGTCCATAAGATAAGTACTATCTTGTATAATTTCACAGCTTAATTCCAAACATCAACGTTTACACGCAAGATGCTCTCATTCAGTTAAAGTCATTTGCTTTTTGCCACTACAAAACTACATGTGTGTGGGCGCGCGTGTGTGCAAATAACTCGCGCGCAGGTACTAATTATATTTGCGGCCCCGCATAGTGTGAGTACTCTTGCACGTTTTCATTGTAGTGAGGAAGCAAACTCACAATCCGTGCAGCGCGCTGCGACTCGTGACTCGAAGTCCCTGCGTCGCTTCGAATACCAACTCTAACCCCGCCGGAAGAAAGAGAACGAAAGCAAAAGACTGTGAACGCACTAAATCTGCGCTCACTCTTTCCCCCGGGCGAGGAAAATTCTGTTTCTTTAGCACTGCTTGGAGTCATGGGGGAGGGGAGAACACTGTGTTGGAGGAGGAGCCAAGGCGCGGACAAAACAAACTGCCGCGAGCGCTTCCTAGGAAAAAATAAAAATAAAAAAAAAGACTCCGCGAGATACGCGTACGTTACGTGTAGGCTACGTCACCATGTGACACATGATTGCGCATCGACTATCTGCAAAAACATTCTCCCATGCGCTGCCTGCCGTCTGCTGGCAGCGACATCATGGCGGATTATCCAGCACGCATCGCTTCATGCAAGCTCTGTATTGAATGAAGAAATAAAAACACAGGAAGAGAGAATTCGTATGCACCTGTGGCCAATTTCACTTCATTCAAGCGAGAGATAATAGTTCGCATTTCGTTTAAGATATCGTCTCCACCACGATTGCCCTATAAAAGCCACACATGTGCGTTTTTCGACGCCAAGTGCATTACCATGCTGACGCATTTTCATGACGCCGGAAGCCGAATTACATCGCGAAAGTAAACATGGGCTGCCGTAAAGGTCTCATTTGTTATTTCGCTCCCGTATGTACTCGATCGACAATGTAACATCTTTTTACATGCATGAAAAAAGGCATACTTAATCTACTAGCGGCCTACGCTTGCACAGCGGCGATGAGCTGGCAGGCCGACGATCGAGCCTGTCGAGTAAAAGACAGCGCTGCACCGCGGTGCACACGGTGCATAATTACCGGAAAGTCGGAACGGGAATGATCGATCCGCTTCTGTACGTACGGTATGCGAACAGCGATCGACGTCCTTCATCTTTGTGTATTTAGGGGATAACAAAGACCAGTACTCAACCTGCCTCTTTGTCACCCCTCCAAGTTTAAGCCCCCCTCCCCCGGGGGCCGGGCGTATATTCGAGGTATATTCGAGGTGTGTTCGATGTTAGCCGATCAAACATACCCCCGCGCTTACACGAGCGGAAGATTTGCTGCGTCGGACTTTTGAAAATAATGTCAGCATGAAAACAGCCAGGAGTTGCAGTTAAACGATGCATGGTAAGCGAATTGTATATTAAAATAAGACGTGCTGTTTTACGCGCGCCACATACAGCACGAACTATGACAGCTGACGCAGATCGAAGCTAGTACACATTGATCGCACAACAATCGCCCCATTTCTGGCAGTGTGCATACGCGAAAAGCAGTGGCTGAATATACCAACCGCGAGACGCACTTGCGCGATTGTGTCTTGGATTTCCGTATACCGCATCGTACCCGTGGTACGAAGGAATTCTTATGCCTCGCGTGAAATAGATCGGATATGTTGATCTAATTCTAACCCGACGTACGACGTATACGTGTCATCAAAACACAGCGTCGGTGCCGTCCGACGTGTGAAAAATTGAATCGGAACCCCGACGTATACTTCCACGCACCTTTTTTTGTAATGAAGAATTGCGGAGATAGAACCTAATTCTTTCTGTGCGTGTGGCGAACTTAAAATTGCTCCTCAGCTGCACGAAAATTTATGACAATTCAGCTTTCCACTCGGAAATTGAGCTGTAAATTTGAGGCCGTTTGGAACATATATCTAAAGTAGCACTGCAACCATCGGATATTCGAGCTGTATTCATCCATACAGTCGAATACGTTTTACGCTTGTTTCGAAGTGTGGTGAAGCTTATATAATTCCTGCGCAGGCAAACAAAATGGGCATGGCTGCCTGCTTCAATGTCCAATACGGACGCTTGGGCTGGCCCAGCAACGATCGAAACATGTGTGGTACGAAAATAACCTTTAACTCATCAAAATTTGCAGGAGTAGAACGGTCCCTTTGCTCATTTTTTCTTGGAAGAGTGAAAGGCCATTTCACTCTTCCTCGCATATGGCAGGAGTAGGTGTGACATCTGCAGGAGTAGTTAGGCTGTTTGACTCTTGAAATAGGAGTTCCAGTTCTTAGTACAGTTCAATGTTTAATTCCAACCGACTAATAGCCTCCAATTAATTAAGAAACATAATTTTTACAGCTCAACTGTATTAGCTGCTATCAACGATATTACACTTCAGCTTATGTGGCGATATGGCTTGTCTTTGAACTTTTGGTTGATCTTGTGGGTAAGCTGAAAGTGGAAAGTCAAGGTTAACTACTTTTGTTACTGTGGATTACTTTAGTTTCTATGCGGCTTATGCTCTTGGCTGGCCTTGAGGTTGGACCCAGGGCAAAGAACCACCGGTGATCGGCTTGTGTTTGCAAAGAATAGAGCTAAGACTAAAAAAATGCTATCCGATAAGCTGGCGTAACTGGCGACTGCAGCTCGCTAGCAGTCCGAGCTAAAGCGGTCGTACGTGAGCCATGGCGTCCGTCACGGCGTACCTGTTGCTGGCTCTCAGCGAGCGGCGTGGTGAACATGGCGTGGAAATAGGGTGAACAGCATGCCAGCACAAGGCGATGGCATCGCCACGAGCGGCTGCCCACCCGCAGCTGCACGTCACACAGCTGGCCCTCCTCGAAAAACTGGCGCAAGCGACGGAAAGACTGCTGGGCCACGTCCGGAGCTGCGTACGTCACCTGCCCGGCCTCGTCCGCGGCGACGTTCATGTCGGCCAGGCGGCCGATCACGGGGCGGGGGTCCCGAGGAGGAGAGGCCCCCGCATCCTCTGAACAGTCCTGCAACATATGAACACGTGAGCGCAAGGCGTTGTTCCGTGTGTACTTTTTCACTATGTAAACTATCGACTGACGCGCATGAAGGAACCCCGACTCACAGAGCCGTCGGAGCCACCGCCAGTTTGGATACCCGAAACTATCAGAGCTAAACGCACGTTCGACACACTGTCTTCCGGCTCACCAAGGGGTTACAGTGCGAATGGTTCGACGAGCCTAGCCAGTTGTAACTAGGGGAGTGCTCATGATGTGTGTGAAGTCTCCACCTTCTAGAGGACGGATCCGCTAGCCATGGTCGGACAGGTGACCAATCCAGTCTGCCTAAAAACATGGGAAACAAAGGCACTTTGCAAAGACACAAATTCGGACGCTGCTGCGCAGCACACAATGCGCCAGACACTCGCCGCAATGCAATGCCAAGAGTAAAACAGAACGCGGCTTCGTCGCGGCGAAATAAAACACCCTGCAGCGCGAAAATTTTCCGGAAATTTGGAAAGCTCGAATTAAAGCTAGAAAAAACAGTTTCTTTTTTCGCGAATGCTGCAACATTTTGAAAAATACCAGTGATGTATATATTAACCAACATGTATAGCTACATTGAAACCAGAAACAGTCTTTTCCTTCCCTGATTTTCGCTGCTACACTTTTACTTGGCTGTAAAAAGTAGTACGTGACACGTTTCATGGTTCTATAAGGTTGCTGTCACATGTGTCGCGGCCTCCACTGCCGCATGTGAGAGGGACTGGTCGAAATTTGGCTATGTGTGCAAAGAGAGCAGGAGCAGGCTCAATGGACATATAGTACAGAAGCTGCTGTTTATTCTTTCTAGCATAGACCTTAAACTGACTAGTTTAGCAGCGACAGGAACTGTCTAGAAGCGGCAGGAATCACAGCAGCAGCGATTCGGAGTTGGAGGGAAAAAAGTTATGGAATTGTTTGCGCGCCTGTTTTCCCCGTGCGTTTTTTTTTTTTCCTAATAAAATTTACGTGCAGTTCAGTCTATACCATTTTTTTTTTCTTTTTGCAATCGATCATCCGGAAATAAGCTCTGCCTAAGGGTTTGTGTTATCGTCTTGATATTTATTATTCGTGATACATTACGTTCAAATATGCTTTTTATATTCCAGTGAGTTCGCTTGCACTGTTTGGGTTTTACCTAATTTTTCCTTAAATCGAACAAGTGATTAAATGTGTAGTCCACATGTCTGCATATTCCTCTACATTTGTTTTTTATGTACTTCGTGATGTTTCTGTGTTCACTTCACTCCAGCTGTTCTAACCTCTGCGTGTTGGGTTTCAGTTCTTTTTCCTTTCATCCTATACGCATTCAAATTTTGTTATTGAAGTTTAACCGAACGGTATTTACAAACCTCTGGACAACATGCTTTGGATATCTGTTTAACGTATACTGGTTTCCAAAGTGATTCCCGTGCAGCATGTAATGATGATCAGAGTCAAACTGCGAAATGACCACATGTGTAATGTGGTCCTGCAAACTTCAGTACTTGCCTGTAATACAGCCATGTTCTGCTGTTAGAAACTCTTTTCCATAAGCAAAACAATAAATTTACTGTTGCCAGATGCTAAAATTGAATCTCAAAATTGACATGCAGCCGCATTCGCATATGCAAGCCGAAACAAAAATAATATATATGTAGTAGCGCCATGGTTTGCATTTGTCTAATGGGCCAGGGAAATACAGTCAGGATGTCACAAAGCTTTCCCGGTTATCTTATTTCATTTTGCCGACAGTTTCGGATTTTCGCGTCGCACAGAAAGGACTATAACGTGGGGGGAAAAAAACAAAAAAAATGTTCATTTCGACACAACGAAGTGTTTCAGTAGATTAAATGAGCTTTTATGGCGAAGCTTCTAAGTCAAGTCTGAACTGTGTAATCAAATCCAAATGAATTGGTTGGTTCATGTTGAACGAAATGAAGTAACAGCGCTAACAGACAGGACCAGTGGGAAGGCGAGACAGACACAAGCACTGACTAACAACCAAATGGTTGATTCACAAGAAGCACTATGAAGAAGATAGCCAAAGCACAGAAGGAAAAAAAATCAACTGAGGCATAATCATGGTCCCGAGATACACACGGGAGTTATCAAAACCATCCCTGATTGAGATAGGTAAGCTCTTGTGGGAATAGAGCTACCGACGGTTGGCTTATACATCATCATCATCATCATCATCATTATCATGCCCACTGCAGGGCGAAGGCCTCTCCCACATTTCTCCAATTAACCGGTTCTGTGCTAGCTGCATCCACTTGACTCCTGCGAACTTCTTAACCTCATCCGCCTACCTAATTTTCTGCCGCCCCCTGCTACGCTTTCCTTTCCTTGGAATCCAGTTTGTTACCCTCAGCGACCATCGGTTATCCTCTCTTCGCACTACATGTCCTGCCCATGTCCATTTCTTCTTCTCAATTTCCACTAGAATGTCGGTAACTTGAGTTATTTCTCTGACCCACTCTGTACGCTTCCTATGTCTTAAAGTTACCCCTACCATTTTTCGTTCCATAGCCCTCTGGGTTATCCTCAACTTAAATAGAGCCCTCTTGGTTAGCCTCCACGTTCCAGCCCCATAGGTGAGTACAGGTAAAATGCAACTGTTGTATACTTTCCTCTTGAGCGATACCGGTAAGCTGCTAGTCATAATCTGCGAGTGCTCGCCAAATGTGCTCCATTCCAATCTTATTCTTCTTGTTATTTCCTTTCCGTGATGCGGATCTGCGGTTACTACCTGTCCTAAGTAGACATATTCGCCTACTACTTCCTGTACTTCGCTACCTAATGTAAACTGCTGTTCCTTTCCGAGGCTGTTGAACATTACCTTAGTCTTCTGCATATTGATTCTTATGCCCACCTTTCTGCTTTTGCTGTCTAGGTCATCAACCACTCTTTGCAATTCATCCCCTGTGTTACTTAGCAAGGCAATGTCATCAGATAATCACAGATTACTGATTACTGATTATCCATCAACCCTTATCCCTAACTGCTCCCATTCCATGTCTCTGAATACTTCTTCTAAGCAAGCTGTGAATAGTACTGGGGAGATTGTGTCTCCTTGCCTAACACCTTTCTTTATGGGAATTTTGTTACTTTCTTTATGCAGAACTATGGTTGCTGTGCAGCCACTATATATATCTTCCAGCACTTTCACGTACGGCTCGCCTACACCCTGATTTCGCAACGCCTGCATCACCGCCGAGGTTTCTACTAAGTCAAATGCTTTTTCGTAATCAATGAATGCTATGTATAAGGGCAGTTTATATTCCGAGCATTTTTCTATCATCTGGTCGATGGTATGGATATGATCGATAGTAGAGTACCGTTTCCGAAAACCTGCTTGATCCTTTGCTTGATTGCAGTCTAAGATTGTCCTGATTCTTTTAGATATTACCTTAGTAAATACCTTATACGTAACAGACAGTAAGCTGATTGGTCTGTAATTTTTAAGGTCCAGAGTCTCCTTTCTTACAAATTAGGATGTTTGCATTCGTCCATGGTTCCGGTGCCATCGATGACGCCAGGCACTGCGTATACAGGGTGGCCAGTTTTTCTAGTACGATATCCCCCCGTCTTTCAAAAAATCTGTAGTCATCTGATCTTCTCCAGCTGATTTCCCCCTTTTCATAGTTTCTAATGCTTTCTTGACCTCGTCCTTCGTCACTGGTGGAACGCCTGACTGTTTTTCCCTACCGCCAATCTCATTACGGTCCTGACTAGTTTGGTAAACATCCATTGTTAATTTAAACAGCGCCCCATTTGACGCAGGATGGTAAGGTGGAATCAGGATAGGCCGGACACCATTCCTAGCCAGGAATGCCTTGTACCGTTACGGTCCTGACTACTTTAGCTACTGTAGAGATCTGTATAGAACTCCTCAGGTACTTTGACTATCTTCTCAATATTCGTGGTGACGTTGCCCGCCTTGTCCCTTATCGCATACGTCTGGTTGTTACCTATGCCCAATTTCTTCTTTACCGCTTTAAGGCTGCCCACGTTCTTTACAGCATGCTCAATTTTATCCATGTTATACTTCCTTATATCAGCCACCTTGCGCTTATTGATTAGCTTTGATATCTAGGCCAATTCTATATGGTCTGTTGGATTGGAAGCTTTCATACTCTGGCGTTTCTTAATCAAATCTTTCGTCTCCTTATTGAGCTTACCGGTATCCTCTCTAACTATCCTACCGCCTACTTCTACCGCGCACTCAGTAATGATATCTCTGAAATTATAGTTCCTTGCGTCTAGGGTAGTGTCCTCGTCCTCGCTTAGAGCTGAATATCTATTCTGTAGCGAGATCCTGAACTCTTCTGCCCTCCCCCTCACCGCTAATTCGTTGATGGGTTTCTTTCTTACTAATCTGTTGCGTTCCTTCTTCAGATTTAGGCTAATTCGGGACCTCACCATCTGCATCGCACTTTCCCGATTACCTCTACATCTTGCATAATGGCGGGGGTTGAACACAGTATGAAGACAATTTCATTTTTAGTCTCCCTGTTAGGACTTTTCCATGTCCATTTACTGTTCTTCCGTTTGCTGAAGAAGGTATTCATGATTCTTAAGTTAATGCGCTCTGCAAACTCAACTAGTACCTCCCCCCTGCTATTCCTAGAACCAATGCCATAGTCACCTACTGCCTGGTCTCCTGCCTGCTTTTTCCCTACCTTGGGATTGAAGCCGCCTTTTAGTACAGTATACTGTGTCTTTACTTTTCGCATTGCCGATTCTACATCTTCGCAGAAGCTTTCAACTGCCTGGTCTTCATAACTGCATGTAGGTGCATAGGCCTGTAAAACCTTCAGTTTATACCGCTTATTAGGCCTAATTACGATGCCTGCAACTCTCTCGTTAATACTATAGAATTCATCTATATTACCTGCTATGTACGTATTGACAAAGAAACCTACTCCTAGTTGTCGCCTCTCCAGTAAGCCTGGATAACACAGTACATGTCCATCCTTCAGTGCAGTATATACCTATATGCCTCATTCGGCCTCCTAACCTCACTAAGCCCTCTGACATCCCATTTCATACCCTCTAGTTCCTCTAACAGCACTGCTAAACTAGCTTCACTAGCTAGGGTTCTAGCGTTAAACGTTGCCAGGGTCAGTTTCCAATGGCGGCCTGTCCAGCGGAGCCAGAAATTCTTAGCACCCCCTGCTGCGTCACTGGTCTGATCGCCGCCGTGGTCAGTTGTTCCGCAGCCGCTGTTGACTAGGGGCCGGGGTTTAATGGAGCTTATCATGAGAGGTCGCGGCCAATTACTGCACCAGGGTGGCCAACTCCTGTTCTGGTGAGGGAGTGCGTTGCCGGAGGTGTTCACAGTCATCAGGTCGCACCCCAAACCTATTTACGCAATTCCATCAACACGCGTTTTTTTGTTTTTAAATGCGGTGGAGAATTGCGCGGCACTGGGATTGGAACCCCGGTCCTCTTGCATGCGAGGCGGATGTTCTACCACTACGCCACCGCTGCACCACTTATACATGTGTACCAAATTCGAGAATGTGAAATTTTTTCTGACTTTTATTTATAGTCCACTTTCGCTAGTGTTGACAACAGGTTTTTCGTCCAAAGACAAGGAGTTTGCATAGGATCCAGCCCCGCTCCGGTCTTAGCGACCTGTTTCTAGCGTCATGCGATAAACTACTTTAAGACAAGCTTGACTACGGCACCGTTGTTAAAGTTATGCGTTACGCTGATAATTGTTTAGTTTTTTTTATTGTAAAGGTGACGCCCAACAACCTGTTGCTCAGATTTGTGGCGCGTTCAGCATTGAACTTGATGATTTACAATTGACCACAGCTGACAACAAACTAAGGTTTTAGGACCTGGAACTTGAGCTATCAGACGGCCATGTATGTTGATGTGCTCCCCGGGCTCCCGGAAGAGCCTCCTACCATTCCAGTTGGCCCACTCAAAGATAGTTAAGCGCTAGATAGCGAAAACCTGCATAAAATTAGCTTTGTATAGGTCATGCATACATAAAACTCAAACCAGCTTTGACGCGCAGATCACTAGGCTTACTACTGTAGGCTACCCGATAAAGATCCTTTCAAACGTAGCAGAGTCGATACTATCACAAAGCAGGATTCAGAAAATGCCACGCGATTCAAATAATAAGAATAAGGTATGTATACCATATGTTCATAAAGTTTCGCACAACCTGAAAAAGATCGTTAGCAAAGGCTGCGCGAAGTTTCTCTAAGTTCTAAATACTTCGCCTCGGTAATGAGATTTCATACTTCCACGATGGTTGCTCTGTGCCGAATAACTACATCGTAGCTGCCCTGTAGTTATTCGGCACAGAGCAACCATGAACGCCCAAAAAAGATCGTGGAAGTATGAAAGCTCATTACCGAAGCGAAGTATTTTTAAAACACCGCGCAACGTATGGGGGTGTGAGTTGGAAGGGCGACCCATAAAAACACATGTAAACAGAACTTACCGCAACATTTTTCTCGTTTCGTAGAGCACTAAAAGTGGTGGCCGGTCGCTAAATGTTGGCCAGCGTTTACAGAAGAGTGTGGCAAAGTATGCTGCGTCATTGCGGAAGCAATCTACTTCTAAACCCCTCGTTGTATAGAATCTGAGTTAGAAATGCATTGCGGTAGCGTGGCCAATAAAAAATACGCATATATGTAAAAAAAAGGTTCGCAGAGAAGCTGACTTTGCCCCTACGAAAGCAGTCGTTCGTAAAAAGCTGGTGCTCTTTTTTAAGACCATGAATATATCTATGCAACAACACTTGGCCCTCTGTGAAGCCGATTTACCAATAAAGATGGGAGTTCCGTTTCCAGACGAACCCCCACGTCTAGAAGGAAAGTCGCCCAAGCGGCTTTTTTTTTTTTTTATCGTAGCTGCCCTGCCTCTTTCATGGATCACTGCCTTGTCGTGGCGGAGGGGCTTGCGAAACTCGAAGTCGTGAGGTCTGCTGTGTAGGGCCACCCAATATAGACTGGTCACTGCAGAGAGTTCTGACAAAATGTGATTCACTGGAGAAGGTAATAGCAACCCACTCCAGTATTTCCTGCCAAGAAAACCCTATGGCCAGTTACAATAGCATTAATGATATGGCACCGGAAGATGAGCCCCACAGGTTAGAAGGCGTAACACATGTTACTGGGGATGAACAAAGGGCGATTCCTAGTAGTTCAGGACGAATGAAGCGGCTGGGCTAAATACAAAAGGACGCTCAGTTGTGGATGTGTCGGGAAGCGACAGGAAAGTCCGATGTTGCAAGGAGATATATCACATAGCAACATGGAACGTAAGATCTATGACGCAAGGTAAACTGGATGTCATCAAGCGAGAAATGGACAGATTAAACATTGATATCTGAGGTATCAGCGAGCTCAAGTGGACCGAAATGGGAGAATTTAATTCTGGCGGCCATTATGTCTTTATTGTGGGCACGAATCCAGGAGAAGGAATAGGGTCGCTCTCATAGTAAACAGAAGAATGGGCAAAGCAGTAGTAGGGTACAACCCCAAAAACGACCGAATGATTTCACTTAGGATCCAAGGTCACCCTCTCAACATAAGAGTTATCCAAGTCTATGCACCAACCACTACTGCTGAAGCAGCTGATGTTGAGAATTTTATGCTGACCTGCAATGCCTTTTAGACCGCACTCCATCATCAGATGTCCTTTTTCTAATAGGAGACTGGAATGCTAAGGTGGGGAGTGAAGAAATATGTGGAATTACAGGCAAGTTCGATCTTGGTGAGCCAATTGAAGCTGGACAGAGGCTAGTAGAGTTTTGACAAGAAAATAACTTGACCATAGCGAATACTCTCTTTCAACAGCACAAGAGGCGCCTGTACACATGGACGTCACCGGACGGTCTCTACAGGAATCATATTGATTATATTGCCGCGAATTCTTCAAAACAGTATTTGTTGTTTTTTAACAGCCGCCGGCATACAGGCTTATCACTCTTATTCTGAACCGCGTATCAGTTCCGTAATCTTTGTTTGTTAATGCTCGATGTCGCGAGTCACACCTTTATCAGTTTTGTTGTTGCGCAAGATGCACCGAGATCTGTCTCGAAGGTTCCGGCCACTCGGGCGTCTTTCCACAATGTTCCAGCCCGTGCTGGTAGCTGTTTGCGACGTTATCTAGATTGTTCTGTGCAGCCTTTAAATTGAGCGTTGCCGAATGTAACGGGCATTCTTTGTTCGACGATCGACGAGCACGTTTGTTTCTATCGCCGCCGCCGAGTTGCTTAGTTCTTTTGCGGGCGTCAGCCCAAATAAAGAGTTTCTTTAGTGCAATCATCGACCCTTCATTTGTGCCGTCGACCTCGTCACCACTACGTGACAATATTGTTTGCCGGCAGAGATGAAGTGCTATACAAGCAGTAAAAACAAGGCCAGGGGCCGATTGTGGCACCGATCATCAGCTTCTTGTTGGCAAATTTAAGCTTCGATTGAGGAAAACGCAGATACCTAGACGGCCTTTCAGGTATGATCTGGATCAAATTCCATCAGAATATGCTGTGGAAGTGAGGAATCGATTTCAAGAATTAGATATAGAAGACAGAGAGTCTGAAGAGATGTGGACTGATGTTCGTGATATAATACAAGAAGTTGCTAATAAGGTAGTTCCAAAGCAAATGAAATGCAAGAAAGCAACCTGGTTATCTGAAGAGGCTTTGCAAATAGCTGAGGAAAGGAGGATGGCAAAAGTTATGGAGGAAAGAGAAAGATACAAGGTTCTCAATGCGGATTTTCAAAACATAGCGAGGAGAGATAAGAATGCCATCCTGAACATACAGTGCCAAGCAGTTGAGGACAACAGCCAATTGAGGAACACAAGAGCTCTTTATAAGACAGTCAAAGATATCAAAGGAAGCTTCTGTGCTAAGCTGTGCGTGATAAAGGACAAACGAGACAGTGACCTCACTGAAGCCTCAGAGATAAAGAAGAGGTGGCAGAAATACACAGAAGAACTGTACAAGAAGGAGCCGGATGTGCAAACCCAGCATAATACGGTTGTGATTACTGATCTCGAGCCGGGCATCCTGAAGAGTGAAGTTGAATGGGTTTTAGCCAGCCTTGCTAAGAACAAAGCTAGCGGAATTGATGGCATTCCAGCTGAGTTGCTTCAAAACCTCAACCATGACGCTGTTAACGTTCTGTATACGTTATGTCAGCGAATTTCGACAACACTGTAGTGGCCAGAAGATTGGAGGAGGTCAGTTTACATCCCCATTCCAAAGAAAGGCAGTGCCAAAGATTGTTCCAACTACCGCACGATCGCGCTTATTTCGTATGCTAGCAAGGTCATGTTGAAAATCCTCCTAGGTAGGCTGCAGCAGTATGTGGATCGGTAGCTTCCGGACGTGCAAGCTGGGAAGACCAGATTGCCAGCTTTCGCTGGATCATTGAAAAGGCAAGAGAGTTCCAGAAACCAATCTACTTTTGCTTTATTGATTATGCGAAAGCGTTTGACTGCGTAGATCACAGTAGGTTGTGGCAAGCTCTCCAAGAGATGGGAGTTCCAATTCACTTCATCTGTCTCCTTCAGGAACCTGTATGAAGGGCAAGAGGCCACAGTCAGAACGGGGCATGGTCTTACTGATTGGTTTCCGATTGAGAAAGGAGTGAGACAACACTGCATACTGTCACCCTGCCTATTTAACCTATATGCTGAGTGCATCATGAGGAAGGCCGGCCTGGATGAGTCTTCAGCTGGGGTGAAGATTGCTGGAAAACGTATCAACAACCTTAGATATGCGGATGATACCACTTTAATGGCAGAAAGTGAAGTGGAATTCAAGATACTTCTGATGCGCGTACAAGAAGAGAGTGAGAAGTTTGAGCTTAAACTGAACATTAAAAAGAAGAAGATCATGGCATCTTGCCCTATCAAATCCTGGAGCATCAATGGACAGGAAGTGGAAGCTGTGACAGATTTTCTCTTCTTGGGCTCCAAGATTACACTGGAAAGAGTCTGCAGCCATGAAATTAGGAGACGCCTGCTTCTGGGAAAGAGAGCCATGGCTAGCCTTGACCGCCTAGTAAACAGCAGACATTAGTCTGCCAACCAAGATCCGCATAACTCGTGCTATGGTCTTTCCAGTTGTGATGTATGGATGCGAGAGTTGGACTGTGAAGAAGGCTGACCGCCGAAAAATTGACGCGTTTGAATTGTGGTGCTGTCTGGAGACTCTTGAGAGTACCTTGGACTGCCAGTTGATGAAATCAGTCGATATTGTCGACCATAAACCCTGACTGCTCATTAAAGGGTCACATTTTAAAGCTCAGCTACTTTGGTCATCTGATAAGAGAGGAGTCGCTGGAGAAAGATTTAATGTTGGGAAAGGTCGAGGGTCACCGGAGAAGGGGTAGGCAGCGAACGCGATGGTTAGATGGCATCCTGGAGGCGCTGCAGATGAAGTTATGTGATGTTAGGAAGATAACGAGAGACCTGAAAGCATGGCGTGATATGTTCCATAGGGTCACGAAGAGTCGGACACGACTGAACGACTGAACTGAGGTAAGCTGCCCTGTGAAGTGAGAAAGCTGCTTTGAAGGCTTTCTATTCTATACACCGCAGGAGTAATAGCGACGTTTTCGGGGTCTTTCTTTCTTTCTTTCTTTCTTTCTTTTCTTTCTTTCTTTCTTTCTTTCTTTCTTTCTTTCTTTCTTTCTTTCTTTCTTTCTTTCTTTCTTGCATGGCTCAGGCGTCCACCCAGAATTGTGGTAGTGTGACAGATACTGGGCCTCTCCTTTCTTCTAGACCAATGAACAATTTTGCTAATAAACATATACACCGCGGCAGTTTGCTACGTTGATCACAAGCCTCTCTTCGTTATAGCTTGAAAGAAATCAACAAAATAAACGCTGGAACCAGCCTTGTGTCATATCAACAGAACTATCGCTGGACACTCGGTTCAGCATTGCTGATTCCCTCTAGTCTTTTTTTTTTTACCCGCTGCTGTAGCTCAGGGGTTAAAACGCTCGGCTACTGATTAAGAGTCCTCAGGTTTGAAACCGACTGCGGGGGCCTTGTATCGATGGATGCGAAATGTCGATTCGTCCGCGTGCTGTGCGATCTCAATGCACATTAAAGATTCACAAAAGGAATTTATTCAGGCATGGTGCTAGCGCACAAGAAGGACACACACTGCGGGTAGGTGGAGAAGACACTCGCTAGACTTGCAACTGAAATTTATTCTGAAAAGTACGCATTTATACGTCTTTTTTCCTCCTCCTCCTCCTCCTCCTCCTCCTCCTCCTCCTCCTCCTCCTCCTCCTCCTCCTCCTCCTCCTCCTCCTCCGTAACTTGCTCTGCTGTTGCCGCCTTCAGTTGCAGTCGCGTCAAATGTGATAAAAGCCATCTAAAAAACAAAAAACAACCAATAAACGTCCCGTTTACAAAATGCACTGAAGTGATTAAATTCGATAAGCCTGAAATGCAAAGGTGACAAGGAACATGAGGAATATGGTATGAAGAAGACCTTACAAAACAAAGAATATAAACACGAAATAAAAATAAAGATAAAAACCCCTTATGGCGAAAAAATAAGGCGACGTGAAGGCTAAAACCGACCTGTGTAAAGGCAGGCCGAGGTAATATTAGATGAAACAGAAAATGCAACCATGAATTGATAAAAAGCTGCATCGCGAAAAAGCCAGCAACAATAACAGCAAGAGTTCCAACACATGCAAAGAAGGACCACCAAAACCCTTGGCGCAACCACAGGTACAAGCCTTAGGGCACAGGAAATAAGAGATGGGAGAAAATTGCCCGCCAGACAGTAACAAGGGCTAAGACGAAACATCAGCTACTGTGTGGTGGGAAAAAACCTTTATAATTTTTGATAGCCACCATACCTAAATTCCCATTCTTTACTATTGAGCGCGACAGACGGCGCAGTCACGCATTCATCTCCTGCCAGTTTAGTGCAGAGGGCCTCAAGGATTTCCCTGTAGTCATCTTCCCTATGGCTGTGGTCTCCTCCCATTTTAGAGTACAGGCTGGTTGGCGAGAGAACTGTTTTGCAATGTTCGGCCAAGTGGCCATTCATCGCAACGGCTGAAACCTTTAGCTGGTGCTGAAACGGCTGAAACCTTTAGCACGATTGTCCGAGGTAGCGCTTGCCGCAGGGCAAAGGTCTTTCTTTCTTTATTTCTCTTTCAAAAAATGAAAGAAGGAACTGCGACAAAAGGCGGTTAGGCCTGACGGGGTCACAGTTCCCCATACAGTTCACAGCAGCGCGCAACACGGAAAACAAACGATAACAGAACATTACAGCAAACGTGGTAATTAAACATACTGGAGTAAAACCTAAAAAAAAAAAAAAGAAACAGTGCACACTATACACTAAAAAAAAAAGCATATGGCACACAAGACACGGAAAAAAACATTTGTACAGTAACATAACATGATAAAAATTTGCATTTGCCAAATACAGAACTAAACTAGAACAATTATTTCACTTCGGAGAGTATCAACTGCTTTTTTATGTCTCTTTTAAATCTGCGTTTAGAGAGATGGAACATTGAACATAGGGATGGGTTTTTGAGAATAGTTGGAATCTGGTAATTAAGCTTCTGTTTACCATAATTTGTACTTGTTTTTGGAACGAGGTTTCTGTGTTGTCTGAGAGGGTATTTAGTAGGGAATCGGTTATGGATATGTTGTAACAAGCGGTATGCGTAGACTCGGTTAGCTTGAAGTAGATTATGTTTTTGGTATAGAGGTGATGTTGGTAAGTGTTCCGGTCTACGATGACAACCCTCAATAGCCTGGAGTGCCTTTTTTGCAAAATCAAAAGCTTCTGATAATTGCAATTTGTTATGGTGCCCCACACCACTGCACAATAAGATAACTTAGAAAAAAAAAATAGAGCATAATACATAGATACCATTAATGAAACCGGTAAAAGGTCCCTGGTCCTGTACAGACAACCAACAGTTCTGCAAAGATCTGTGGCTGGTTTAGAAATATGTGTATTCCAGGATAAGTGTTCATTGAACCAGACACCGAGAAACTTCTGAGTGGTTACCAGCTGTATTTGTTTGTTAACATACCTTATATCAAGTGAGTAATGGATTGGGGCGTTGATAGGTCTAAAAATAATATAATCTTGGACAAGTTTAGGCTAAATTGATTGGCCTGCATCCAAGTGTGCAATTTTACCATGTAGTCATTTACAGTAGTTTCTAAATCTGGCAAAGTTCGGGCTGTGAAAAATATATTTGTATCATCAGGGATATTGTAAACCACACCATTCTGAAATTTCACGGCTTGTCTGGTGTTTCTTAGTAGCGGCAGTGAACAAAATACTGCAATATAACGTTTTGCTTCTAATGAAACCTAAGACCGGAGTAACTTCCTTCGCCAATTAGCATCCTTAAAACAAACAGACCAACCTAGAGATACACGCCAAAAACTCAAATGGACAGTACCTCAGCTACGTACTAATTATGGGAAACAAATGATGAAGTTCTTAATACCGGCTACATTGAATGCAAATTAATGGTGCCATGAAAATACCGGTCTCAAGAAGAACATATTGTTGAGGAATGTCCTGAAATATATCATGAATAACAATAGTTTTTTCTCTTGGGTATCTAGTGTTGTGTTTTTCTGCCGTGCCTCCGTTTGCTGTCTGTGTTATCTCAGAAATAATATATGCTTACAAGCGTAGTTTGTTTTCGTCCTCATGGATTCTGCGAGAGCTGAATGGTAGTGTGTTCTGGATTTTTATATTTGATATTTGCCTGTCTGTATCTGTTTCTTCTTTTTTTTATTACTTGTTCCATTGTTCCCACTTTCAAATTCTTTCTGTTGGTGAAAATTGTTCACATGTTTATATTTTTGTATTTATTGACCATGAAGTCTCTTATTTATTTATGTTCCGTCAACACCTATGAATGCTCTATGCTGTATGTTGCCCTGAAGAAGGCTCCGGGCCCAGTCAGGCTACTTTGTAAGTAGCTTTTTGCCCGGGGGCCATTTTCCTCTCTGAGAAAAATAAAGTACGCTTTGAAATTGAAATTGAAATTGCAGGAGCACCAGCTAAAGGTTTCAGCCGTTGCGATGAATGGCCACTTGGCCGAACATTGCAAAACAGTTCTCTCGCTAACCAGCCTGTACTCCAAAATGGGAGGAGACCACAGCCATAGGGAAGATGACTACAGGGAAATCCTTGAGGCCCTCTGCACTAAACTGGCAGGAGATGAATGCGTGACTGCGCCGTCTGTCGCGCTCAATAGTAAAGAATGGGAATTTAGGTATGGTGACTATCAAAAATTATAAAGGTTTTTTCCCACCACACAGTAGCTGATGTTTCGTCTTAGCCCTTGTTACTGTCTGGCGGGCAATTTTCTCCCATCTCTTATTTCCTGTGCCCTAAGGCTTGTACCTGTGGTTGCGCCAAGGGTTTTGGTGGTCCTTCTTTGCATGTGTTGGAACTCTTGCTGTTATTGTTGCTGGCTTTTTCGCGATGCAGCTTTTTATCAATTCATGGTTGCATTTTCTGTTTCATCTAATATTACCTCGGCCTGCCTTTGCACAGGTCGGTTTTAGCCTTCACGTCGCCTTATTTTTTTCGCCATAAGGGTTTTTTATCTTAATTTTTATTTCGTGTTTATATTTTTTGTTTTGTAAGGTCTTTTTCATACCATATTCCTCATGTTCCTTGTCACCTTTGCATTTCAGGCTTATCGAATTTAATCCCTTCAGTGCATTTTGTAAACGGGACGTTTTTTTTTTTTTTTTAGATGGTTTTTATCACATTTGACGCGACTGCAACTGAAGGCGGCAACAGCAGAGCAAGTTACGGAGGAGGAGGAGGAGGAGGAGGAAAAAGAAACGTATAAATGCGTCCTTTCCGGCATAAATTTCAGTTGCAAGTCTAGAGAGTGTCCTCTCCGCCTACCCGCAGTGTGTGTCCTTGTGCGCTAGCAACATGCCTGAATTCGTTCACCAACTAGCCCAGTTAAGTGCAATGACGGAAATTATTACGGAGCCTGAAATTATAGCCACTCAACAGGGGCACCCTTTGCTCCTCTCTTCTTTCATTGGCGCTTTCCTGCCTTACCTTACAGCACAGTCGAAGTGACCACGGAGATTTGTGACAGATACTGTGCTTTTATTGTGCAATAAACTAACAATTTAAACACAAATGGATGTGTGCGCAGTGCGATGCCAGTTGTTTTGTTTGTTTGTAGCGACTGTAGAAAGCAGGACGAGAAAATACACTGGTGTGTCAACTGCCTCGAGCTGAGTCACCACTGCTGCCTTGTGCGGACAGAGGATGAAGGGAGAAAGAAAGAAAGAAGGAAGGGAAAAGAAGGAAAGAAAAAAAAGAAAGAAAGAAAGAAAGAAAGAAAGAAAGAAAGAAAGAAAGAAAGAAAGAAAGAAAGAAAGAAAGAAAGAAAGAAAGAAAGAAAGAAAGAAAGAAAGAAAGAAAAAGAGACTCGCGTTACAACAGCCGTCGTCCGCCACCGAAGCAGCGGGGAGTGCAATGACGGTATGCACAACAGATACATATATGCCGATCGCAAGCAGCCTTCACCGCAGTGGGCGAAGGCCCGTAAGTTTCCAACACCGGAGGGCTGGGAGCAGCTACCCTTGCGCCCATGTGACTGCACGATAATGATTCCCAGGCGGTCGAAATTATTCCACAGACATTCGCTACGCCACGCCTTTCTCTCTGTTCTTTCAATACCAACTTCCTCCCTTCCCTTACAGCTTCGTTCAGGTGGAGACGTGCGAGAGATACCGTGCCTTTCCTTTCCAATAAACGAATTTATGTGTCACTTGTAATTCATACTGATGACGTCATCAGGAAAATAAAAATCCTGTCTTCACCGAAAATCGAACCTCCATCCCTCGGATCCGCATCCGAGCGCTTTAACCTATTGCCCCACGCCCGGGATCGCGAAACGCTTATCATATTTTTGCTCGTATACAGTGAGGATGATAGCAGCGATGACAATGACGGTGAAATTATTGATAATGACAATTGCGACAGTAGCAATGATAATGACGGTGTCTTTAATTGATAATGAGAGCAAACGTGATACACCGTGTGCAGCAACAACGTTCCGGCTTTCGCATTTCTGCAGTGTAGATTTCACAGTGCTCTCGGAATTTTCTTAGAGAACCAGGGTAGATTAGAACAGCGACTTCGATGGCTCCTGATCCCAGCAGCTTGGTCCGCCAAAGCGTGCCTGCCAGCGACCATTTCGGCCCAGTCGACCAGTCCCTGCTGTCACGGGCCGAGCTGGAGACTGCGACCTCCCAACCCTCTTTGTACGCGAGGCCTCGGTGGTGGCTGGTACTCTTTGCATATAAGCATCGCGTGATTGAAGGTGGCTTTCGGTTCGCCGCATAGTAATCCACGTCCAGCAGGTGAGCTTGGGAAAGAAGATGGAACAGTGGACGTGAAAGAAGATAGCCTAGGAAAATGCAACATTTTAATGAGTTCTATTCCCACTCATCAAGACGTTCGCACGTATGTCTATGCGGATGACATCGCGTTCTTTACGGCTGCCCCTGACATTCAATCCCTCAATAGGTGCCTGCAGTCGTACCTAAGCTCGCTTCAGAATTGGTTATGTGACTTAAGATTTACATTAAACGTGAAAAAGTGCGCTTTTCTTGTTTTACAAATTAAGGATCCTGTAAATCTTTCTCTAACATTCAAGCAGGAAATGATCCCTCAAGTTAAGTCTGAAGTATCTAGGGGTAATTTACGATGACCATCTGGCATGGAGGGATCACACTGAACATGTAGCAGCGAAAGGGGCTCGTGCTGTGGGTATGTTGCGCAGGTTAAGCAATCCAAGGTCTGGGATGCGGCGAGACGCTCTTTTAATGATTTATGTTATGTATGTCCGAACAATTATAGAATTTGGATCTGTGTTATTTTCTGGTTCACTTGCTTACAAAATTCATCCGCTGGTTGTTTTAGAGCGGTAAGCGCTTAGATTATGCCTTGGGCTCCCTAAATGTGTGGCTAACAATGTATTATACCTTGAAGCCAGAATACCACCGTTGTTAGCTAGATTCGATTGTATCGAACTCCTAGGCTACCTTGATTATCTTGTCCATGCATATAGGGCATATTAGCTTTTTATCAGCGCTGGACAATGCCATGCAACAGATGAATGCATAACCGTCAAAATACTTTTAAATTACAGTGATTTTTTTAACACTTATGTTGCTTTTCAATAGATTACTCATGCGTTCTGAAACCTTGATGCAGCGCTCAGATTTTGCTTTTACTGGGGTGGAGGGGGACAGTGTTCTGACACTTATATACCCACTCTGGCTGCGCCTCTGTCCGACAGGAACTAGCGCGCTCAGGATTCTGCCGCGCCCTACAACGTATCCTGCCGCGTATCACCAATTTTTTTATTCATCGACTCCAATGCCAAACATTGACTCATGGACCCCATACAAAAAACACTGTCGTCAACGGGAGAACGCAGAATTTAGTGGTTACTACGTAATACCTCGGAGAAGGTGCTTAACGTATCTCAGACAGAAATATTTATTTTTATTTATTTTATTTAGAACATACTGCAGTCAATATAGACCAAGCAGGAGGGCAATACAATTACCCTGGCTCGTACACGCTCCTATAAATATCCCGCCGGTTAGCATTCCCTCGCCTGGAACTCGATCGCGTTCGATTGCGGCTACATTCTTTCCTACAACGGCGAACCGTATTACGCAAGGAGAACGGTGACCTCTCCGTGTTTATTTTGACTTCCTTCCTCACACCCGTTCTTTCCTCCTGCTACGCTGCTTCTGTATCAGCAGCGTCTGTGGCAGCGCAGACGCCGACGCGACGAGGTCGCAGCGCAGACAACGCCTCCGGCAACGACATCGCGGTGCACGGGGTTCGGTCTTTGGCAGCCCAAGTACCGCCTTCGTCGGCTACGGTTTCAATCAAAGCGACGCGAACCGGAGCCGACTGGCGCCGACCTTCACTCACGACGCTCGCTTCGGCCCGCGTCTCGGAGGAGGGTCGAATTGGCGTGCCTGAAACGCTTAGGCGCGCTGCTGCCGGAACACGTGGAGGAGCTGCTAGACAGAGAGAGAGAGAGAGAAAGAGTACGAGTGGATAGATAAATGGCGAGGCGGGGGGGGGGGGGGGGGGGATAATGTTTGGCTCCGTCTTGAGAACACGCGCGGCTGCTTTCTACATGCCGTCGCTGAAACGAGCTCTTGTCGCTCGTTTGCCTGTCATTCTGACTGCTCTCGCTACTCCTTCCTTTCGACCTCACGTGGTGGCTGTTTGTTTAGTTCTTTGTTCCTCAGCTTCGGTAGGAGTTGTGACGACGTGGGAGAAGTACCTTGTACATGCCTGCCAGCTAGGTGCCCCCTACAAAAGACGGGAAAGGAGCCACGATGAAATAAAACTGTCTTAGAAGTCCTTTTGATTCTGAGAAAGTGATGTTTAATAAAAAAAAAACAAGGCGAATGAAGTTTCTTATAGTTTTGGAAAAATTACGCTCGACAACACGACCTCTTTTCCCTGAAACGTTGATGCCCAGCATCGCATTATTAAGAGGCGGCAGAATAGTTAACATCATGCGCACAGTCAGGTCGTCAGACATCGTCGGTGGTTCTAAGATGTTTGCTTATTCGGTGTGCGTTACGAGGTTATGAAAAAATGCCGAGTGACCAAAATGTAACCACGTCATGCTCATGCCTGTTTGGTAGTACTCTATATCATAATTTAATTATTATTTAAAAATATATATTTACACTATAAAGACGAGGACATTTCAGAGGAGATTTCGAAGGAAATTATAAAAGTATTAGAATTAAAACAACAAGGATAAATTTCGACATCTGAATATGCAACAATACAATTATGTAGGATTTAATTTCCGCGTTCCTTTCTCTTTGTCTTTCGTATACCTGTTATCGCACCGTCTATCATGGTCGCAGTTGCTCTGTCTCTGCGAGCCACAAATGAGGTATTCGAGATGATTGCAGCAATTCCGGCATGCAGCACCCGCGTTTGGTTTCCTTTTCGTGTTTTTATTCATAGAGCCAACACAACCACCAATCCGTGATGCTTGTTGCCCCCGTTCCGCCTTCTTCATGTTTGCATACTCGATTGGGGTTGCGGCCGCTGCTTTTTGCAGTCGGCCTTACAGATGGCTTTATCGTGCTCAGTCAGGTGGATGAGTTCGATCTCCCTAAGCGCTGCTGTTGATGTAAAATCACAAATTTCTAATCGCCGTTCGGTGAGAAAAGCAGAATAGAAAGACTTCATCTGAAGGTACATCGAGTAGGGGCGACCCATCAGGTATAAGATGTAATTGCCCAAGGTTTATACTGCGAGTATTGTGCTGCACGTATCTGTCAGGCCTATCTTGATAGTGTGCTCATTTTTCGCGACGCAAATATGGGGGTTATTAGTTAAAGCGTGTCGGTGACAATGTTGTAGTACAACGGCCGATTAGTAGACTCGCAGATGCATATTAGCAGATTCATGAGATTAGGAAATGCATAGCGGTGTATAATAGCGGCAATGGGCTCAGGGATGAACTAGTATAAGACTAAAGGGTACGACATTTGCCCTGAAATTACTGTAACTGGGATGATGGTAGTGGTGATGATGTAATAATGATGATGATGATGGTTGAGATGGCTACGGTGTTCACCACAGCGAAGGCCTCACAGATACCTATCATTGCAAAAGGAGCAGCAAATGACGATTAGAGACTCCTTGCCCTCTTGATCAAAAACATCATGCTCTGATGACAAGCAGCTATCGCTGCTTCTTCTTCGGTCCCGGAAGACAGGGAGAGTTATAAGAGAATACCGTGCAAGCGACTGAAAACAAGGATAGCGGACACTATGAATTGTTGGCGCACGAAAAAAAAAAAGGATGACGAGAGGCTGCTTATTCGCGATTTGGTCTCGCTTCTCGGAAGCAAGACTGACGGGCACGTAGTGGCACAGGGAGGTCGACAAGCTAGTATTTTACTGCACCGAGCAGATGTGCATGACCACATGCGATCATGCTTGGTCGAGTTGCTCTGCGTTTGTGGTGATAGCTAAACGGACCAAGTTATTTGAGGCGGCTCTAACTCGTCGATTCACAGCTCATAGCATTCTCTTGTCAGCTAAGATTGGTGTTATCAATCTTTGTAGGTAAGAAACACGTGCATTACAGCTCGCGCAGCTAGAAACTGCCTCCGTTGCTTAACATAATATGCACACTCTACACGTGAGCGAAATATAGTTCGGTTTTGTCCATTATTTCGGAAGATATGGAACCTTAATATGCGTCATTTCTTTATAATTGTATAACTTTTGTACAGCGCTAATTCCGACCTCTCTACTGGAGCCCAAGATTGCTCGTAATTTCGTAATCTCGCAAAGTTTTCTTTGACACCATATAGTTTTCCCAAAAGACTTGACGGAAGGAGACAGATCGAACAACAAAACCGTTTTTCACACTCCGTTTGTTTTCTTACTCCACATAAACCAACATACTAATTGCAGTTGACAACACATACAGTTGAAAAGTAAATATATTTATCTCTACAAAAAGCTCCAAAGTGTTGTATCACAAGGGGAGATTTACAGTGATCGCTCAAAGATCTAAAGATGGTCCTTGGCCGTCCAAGCGCGGACACTCCAACCTAAAGCGTTTGCGATGTAAAATGTGCAATAATCTAATTATGACGGCATATATACGTGTAAAAAAGAACTCATCCCAGAAAGGCCGTTGTAGCTGAATCACACCCTGATGCACAGAAGCTTACAACCACTGAAATGTGGGCAAAACAAGTTTTCTTCGACCTCGCGCACGTATAGCGATCGAAAATGTCACCGATCCATTTAACCGCGAAGCATAAACGCACGACCAACACAGGGCTTCGCAGACCCCGTCTGTACTGGACGGGCTGTGTGTGTGAAGCCGTGCGAATATTGATCGGCGCATTTGCACTCCTTGAGCGATGGACTGTCGGGCAGCGGACGCCCAGTGCAAGGCGTCAGTTGGCAGTTCGCCGTTGCGTGAAGAGGGGAAAGTTCTTTCAGACTCAAAAGGACCTAACTCGTCTTTGAGTTGGCCTCATAATTCATCTCCGACATTGAAGCTGTTCGTGGCTTGACGGCAGGAATATGATGTCGCAAATTCTAGCTCCGAATGTTCCCCAGGTCGTCCCTAGAACGCACGAGGGTTAAGGAAGCGCCATCTATGTACAGAATAAGGAAACAACGTCTAGGTTTCGCGATCGAAGTCGAGCCCCTCCCTGGCAATTTAGCGCTTTGTCCTGCGGCGCCTCCAAAGAAGGCCGACGGTGATCCAGACCGCCTCTTGTCCTCCCGGAAGTTCAATTAACTGAGAGGCCAGCGGTCCTTGCCACGTGCAGTACAGGCTCTGCGGTCGTACTCGTACACTATACATGATCGCGCACATGGTATGCTACGTTAACTAGCCACGATGCGCACTCGACGCACACGAAGGGCTTAGAACGAGTTGGTGCTTGGAAAACAAGGAAAAGAGAGGTGATAAGCTCAGGGTATACCAGGCCGCTCTTTTCTCCCCATTCGCTTCAGTTCGTAACGAGTGCGCAATGCATAAGCGAGAGATCATTGTTTCCGCAATTCTCTGCATAGATGAGGCGTTAAAAGCCAAAAGTCTCGCTGGCAACGCTTCACAGCACAACGGGCTCGACTAATTTGTGTGGCGACCGGCAGGACACACACACACACACACACACACACACACGCACACACACACACACACACACACACACACACACACACACACACACACGCACACACACACACACACACACACACACACACACACACACACACACACACACACACACACACACACACACACACACACACACACACACACACACACACACACACACACACACACACACACACACACACACACACACACACACACACACACACGCACCCCGCCGGGGTGGCGCAGTGGTTACGGCGCTCGACTACTGTTCCCAAGGACGCGGGATCGAATCCCGACCTCGGCGGCAGCTTTTCGATGGAGGCGAAAAGCAAGGCGCCCGTGTGCTGTGCGTTGTCAGTGCACGTTAAAGAACCCCAGGTGGTCGAAATTTCCGGAGTCCTCCACTACGGCGTCTCTCATAGCCTTAGTTGCTTTGGGACGTTAAACCCCACAAACCAAACCAAACACACACACGCACGCATGCACACACACACACGCACACACACACACACATGCACGCACACACGCGCGCACACACACACACACACGCACGCACACACGCACGCACACACACACACACACACACACGCACACACACACACACGCACACACACACACACACACACACACGCACACACACACACACACACACACACACACACACACACACACACACACACACACACACACACACACACACACATAGAGGCAAAAATAAGTATACAGCGCGCGCATGACACACGACCGTCCTCTTTATGGTGAAAAAATTTCGCAGCACAATAGAGACGTAGACGCAAGCGTAAGGAACAAACAAGACAGGAAGGGTGTTACACTTTTTCACACCGCTGTTTCAATGAAAGATCGCTTGAACACACAAATCTAGTTAAGGACGGAGTCAGAGGGCATCTCAATTGCTGTCCATTGCCGGAAATGCAAATGCAAAGCCATGCTTGGAAAGGCACAGATTCTTGGCCATGCAAGAGATAAACTTTTGCAGGAAATAATAGAAGCTTTTCACATCATAAAGGCTGGTGACGTCAGCATTCCTTCGTTATCTTTTCTTGAGAATGAAATGGGCTTTGTTTTTGGAGAACGGCGATTAGACTTCATGTCACGGACGTCGTTTGTATTAGAGGAGAAAGCATTTAATACAAATGACGAGTTGACAGTACAAGACTTAATGAATGAAAAACGGAGCTCCAGGCACGTTGTTCGTGCATTTAACGGCGTGTACCGTGCATGTGCAGAGTAGGTTCAGCATTTTTTGGAAGCCCTTAAGCTTTACCAAGGCGCGCACAATTTATCCAAGGTTATAAGCGCTTGCTTTATCGCATTTCATGCAAATAAGACACGCTGTGAGACATGGTACGAACTTGTATGCAGCTAACTCCGCGATAGTTATCTGGTATATAGAGCTGTGCGTTCCAAAAGAGAACGCGAAGGACGCTAATGCGTTGTCGGATCCCGCTTGCATCTCACATTCGTCTACCATTCTTTCAGCTTGAACCGATGAGGGGCCTTCGAGCAGAGCTCGCAATCCGAATGTCTTGGCTCGATTCCCTCGCACACCAAAATAGCCCGATTTTCGTTTCCGCGCTCAGTCACAGTTTCATTGGCTGTATACAGGAACCTCATTGAGAAATTCAGCGTCAATGCAAATATTTTGGCCTGTTCCTGAATAGTATTTCCTATCGAGCTTTTCGCTCACGACCAAGGATGACGCCGTTGTATTTTTTTTTTTTTTTTGTTGTCAGGCAGGACCCTTATAGATGTTAGTTTAAACTTCGTGTGAATTCGGCAGATCAAGCGATATATACGAGATTGGTTGGTAGGATATTGTGGCATATAAGGTCGCACAGGGCCGAGGCATTTCAATGTGCGAAGATGAAAGGGGCTTTCGATGCAGATGCACAGTTGAATTAAAAAAATTGAAGAGCCCTGCAGAATCTTTATTGGAGTAATGCGAAAGCACAGATGCTGCTGTTGGTTGCTTCTAGTTGCTTTATTCACTTCTTGTTTGCCCATTTTAGTGTCTATTTTTATGCCCTTTTTCGGCACTACTTCCGGTTGCGTGACGTCACATCATATACCTCACATTAATTTACTTCATGTTTACTCATTTTAATCTTTGGTACTTTCAAATTGCGCGCCAATCCCTTCCTATGCCCTTTCTTCGGCTCTGCTTCCGGTTTCGTGACGTCACATCCTTGACGTCATATCCATTACAGGCACCCCTTTTCTCTTTCCGCTTTTACTCCTATCTTCGTCCCTTCCCTCAGGCGCTGTTCAGGTGTCCACAGAACAAGTGTGGCAGATACTGCGCCTTTCCTGTGAACCAGTTATTCTAATTAGTTACCTAATTACCTTTTTGGCCTAATTATTTTTTCAGCGACCCCAAAACGTCACTCTCTAACGATTGACACCACTCATTAACCTCTTCAGTTCAGTTCAGTCGTTCAGTCGTGTCCGACTCTTCGTGACCCTATGGACCATATCACGCTACGCTAATGCTATTGTGACTGGTCATAGGGTTTTCTTGGCAGGAAATACTGGAGTGGGTTGTCATCACCTTCTCCAGTGAATCATCACATTTTTCAGAACTCTCTGCCGTGACCTGTCTATCTTGGGTGGCCCTACAAAGCAGAGCTCACGACTTCATTGAGTTTCGCAAGCCCCTCCGCCACCCCTGATGGGGCTGGGACAGGTAGGTCATCGCCGCTTACGACGGGGGCTGGTCTGCCACAGAATTTTTATCTGTTGTAAGTCATCATTGTGCCCGCCACCGTTTCGGTGGTGGGCGACGGCTGTTGTTGCGGCGCGCGTCCTTCTCTCTCTCTTCCTTTTCTTTCTTCTTTATTTTCTCTTCTGTCTGCACGAGGCAGCGGAGGTAGCTCAGCTACCGAGCCAGTAGCGGACCCGTGAATTTTCTTTTCCTTCTTCCTACAGCCACAACAACAACAACAACATCACGTGTATTTTGTTTCGCCGAGAATATTGTTGCTCTTGTTGCTACTGAAGGAAGAAGGAAAAGAAAATACACGGGCCTGCTACAGGCTTTGCAGCTGAGCCACCTCCACTGCTTCGTGCGTACAGAAGAGAAAATACAGAAGAAAAAAAAGAGGGGGAGAAAGACGCGCGTCCCAACAGCCGTCGTCCACCACCGAAGCGGTAACGGGTGCACTGACGGCCTACAACAGATAAAAATTATGGTGGATGGCTAGCCCCCGCCACAAGCGGAAGTGACCGACCAGTCCCAGCCCCGTAGGGCCAGGAGCAGCCGCCCAAAAGGAACAGCGAAGCAACAGCGAATTCCTCTGTTCAGTAAACTGACCAACCACCCGCTAGGTTGGTCACAGCGCACAGCGAAGCTGGGATCAGAACTGCAGCTGGCTAAATTATTTTGCTCTTGTTTGCAGGAGGCACATGGCGCGTACGCGCATTATTTTCTCTCAGGTGGCTGCAGCGTAGTCCGTGCTTTCACTTGTACACAAAACGGTACCTTTTATGCTGCAGGCCACAGTAAAAGAAATCGGCAGGAGCAGGAAAAAAACATGAATCTTTGAGGTGCCTCTCAATAGGAAAATTGCGAAAGCCTGCCCTTGCCCTTCCTCTCCTATCATTTTCCTCTCATCGCTCACCTCTTATCGGTGTTTGTTGCAGTGCTACATATAACAATAATTGACTTACAAGAAAGGAAAGGCGCCATATCATTCACACTTTCTCCGGCAAGTGTGTTTGGACGGTACACCACCGCTTCTGTCGCGGGGCGTTCCTTGGTGCGCGTTCAAATGCGAGATCGCAGATGGCAGGAACGCTAGACGAACACACCTCGCGGAATATGACAAATCTCGTGCACAAGTCTCGCGCACGGGATTTCATTCGATGAGCATAGAAAGGCTTTTGGCTTGAAAAATGAAAAACGTCGCTGCCGCGAAACTATCCTATTCCTGCCTCAATCGATGAGCAGCGGTGACTCGTCTCCACACGGCTGGGCTTGAGCGGGGTTGGCATTCATTCATTCATAAACCTTTATTCATGAGGATGACCTGAGGCCTAGAGGGGAAGGGGGTGGGTTAGGTGAGGTTGAGGGCGCCAGACTCCGACATGAAGTCTAGCAGGGCGCTAAGCTTGCGCTTGGCGTTGGTATTGGGGGCTGTCCAGTCTTCGTAACTCTGAATGTGGTGAGCAGATGTTTAGCGTGCGCGGAGGCCAGCCGTGCCAGGACAGGTCCAGACTAAGTGCTGCAGGTCAACGGAGTCAGCAGGGCAGTTGGGGCAGCTGATCTTGGTCCGGCGCCATTGACTCAGGATGTCCGGTGTGTACGCTGCACCGGCTCGCGCCTTGTGGGTTAGAACTTGGGCTTTACGAGAGAGGCCGGAAGGGATTGGAGGATTAATACCGGGGACAAGGTCCCGCAACAAACCCCTCCGCTCATGTTTAAGCCGCGTGATGACAGAGTCCGGTATGATGAAGGAGACGGGAGAACAGTAAAGGTGGTCCGAGTTGAAAGTGGAGAAATATGGGAGAGGCCTTCGCCCTGCAGTGGGTATAATCAGGCTGATGATGATGATGATGAGTTGGACGGGCCCACATCAAGGCTATGCCGGCGGTCTTCCTCTATCTGCGCGCCAGCGGCCTCGTGGGCCATTCTCTTCCCAGTTCCTTGTGCGTGATGTCCAGGTGTCCAATGAATTCGTACCGAGACATGTGAGGTCTCTAGCAGGTATCGGCAGCGCTCTTTGATGCTGTGTTGTACTGAGGTCTTGTAAGAACGGGCTTGCAGGGTTTTTATAGCCTCTTGACTGTCGGTGTAGATGTGGATGAAACGATCTGTTCCTTTGGTGCAGTGTTGAAGGGCCTCGTCGATGGCTGTTAATTCGAGTTCAGTTGCGGACCAGTACCTGCGACCACTGTGGCTAGTAGCGTGCAGCTGTGAACCCTCTTGGTAGTAAGCGGTGGTTGCAAACGTGATGCCGGTGTCATCGTCATGATATAGGGCGGCGTCGGTATAAATGCGGAGACCGATGTGCTGGTCTTGTGTATCTATTATGTGGCGTTGTCGGTGATCTCTTCCTGGCCCTTTGGTGTTGGTTGGAAGGGGTTTTCGAAAACGACCGTTAGGTGGCTTTCAGTGGCGCTCCCATAAGTATTGTAGTCGAACCGCTCTCGCCTTTAATACTTTTATGTGCCTTTCCAAGAAATATACTGCAACGAAAAGGAGCGGTTGATTATGCTCGCTTGACGTCTTAAACAGGCGACAGTGTAAACAAAGTGATTGAAATATGGTAGCCAACGCTACACTGCGCTAGGTTTTCAAGCCGTCGGCGTGACACCGTGGCACCGCGCGCCGTTGCCTAGCAACTGTCATGTCGTATGGACCGAGTGCTGGACCAGGAGTTGGAGGAGGAAAGAAGAGGAAGCAGAAGAAGAAGAAAAAAAAGAAGAATAAGAAGACATAACTCACTAGCTGGGAGAGGCAAAAGACAACAGCGAGTTGCTAGAACAGAAAGTTCATTCGAACGTTGTGACAGCGGCACATTAAATCCAGGTGTCCGCAGAAACGTTCGCTGCAACACTTACAGCTTTCGCTCTGTCATTAGGTTCGAGCCATGCTTAAACCCCCACAATATTTCTTTTTTATGCCGTGACGCCTATATTTTGTAACAGAAGACGAAATATTTGAGCGATGTATAACAATATGCAAGATATATTACGAAAAACAACCGTGCATTGTGCCAACTGCCACCATCCCGTTTCAAAGGGGAAGCTCTTTGATCCTTGGCGGTGCACGGGGCCTACATTATACTGCCTAGTGAGCTGGTGCGTGCGGCTCTGTAGCTTTCGCTACATAACCACAACAGGTTGCCGCCCGGTGGATCATACCTCAACAGGCTTAGCGCAGTTGAACGGGACAAAGGAAACTCTTGTTGAGTGTTTCCCTTTTGTTTTAGTGCTAACCTGGCTGATGGTGGTAATGCTGGTGGAATTTCCTTCGTGGCCATAGCAAGGCCAATATAACAGGTTCCGTTTCCTGGACAAAAACGCGTGCAGCTGCCTATTGCCAGCGACATCAACTCAATGAGAACGATGCAAACGGTCCCTGCGAACTGTGTGGCCAAAGAACTAGAAAGTAAATATAATATTCGTGTTCAGGAATGAATGCAGGGGCCTTATTCTCGACAATTCGCCATTTTGTGCAAATTGTGACGTACGCGTGACGTCTGCAGTAGAACGGTGCCAAGTTACATAAGCACACAATCTGGTTACACATTCTGAAAGAAAAGAGAAATAAAGTGACAGAAAAAAGCGCGCTATCGTCGGCTACTATATAGTGGCGCCAAATATAAAAAACGACGGTTCTCCTGCAGGAGCCGATATTGTGCGGTGCATTCCATGATTCGGAAGCCTCAGCTTTCAGCGAGGCGAATGAAGTATGTTGTGGCGCTGCGGTATCAGTGTGTCATGACATACTTGCGGTCGAACATTCGGCATCAACTATGCACGGAAAGGCTGCGGGAGTTTCAACTGGAGAGCAAGAACGGCAATGGAATATTCGCAGTGGTGCAAAATGGGAAAGTAGCATTGCTGTTCATAAGCGCCGATGACCTCTCATGTTAACTTAGGTGCCTTTAAATGCAGGAACTTAAACGTTTAAGGACTTGGTCATAAACAGAAGGAATCGACAGATTTCTGAAGTAGCTCCGGCAGTGATGAAGAGGTGCCGGCTCAGCCGGTAATGTCCATCTCTGAGGACAACGCTCGCAGTCTCAAAGTATTAATTACTGTTAGATACTGGCTGTGCTACCCACCTTTTTCTAAAAGCCGCGTTATGACCAGCTACCGGCCGTCAGGTTACCAAGTCTGCTTAAGTTTCTAACATATTGTGTCGGCTTGAGTTGTATAGAGCGCGGAAAGCAGCGCAGAGAGAGAGAGAGAGAGAGAGAGAGGGAGAGAGTCTTCCACACACATACACACACACGAAGTGGAAGGCATACGCTTAGCCTAGTCGGTTATTGGTTCGCCGCGCTGGTACATAGAACGACAACCACAACGGAGCGCGCTCCGTGGTGTTGTGTTTGTTGTCGTTCTATGTGTTAGCGAGGTGAACCACTATGAAGAACCGACTAGGCCCAATTCTCGTCATTTTAGCCTGTTAAATTTTCATGCGCTGGCGTGCGAAAAGCTCTTGCGAAACGCAAAAGATGTCCGAGAAAGCGGACGAAACAGAAGAACAAAATAGCAGGAAGGTTAATTAGGCGATTCTCAGGCTACGGTACACCTGCAGAGGGGATAAACGGAAAATAAGGAAAGAAAGCGAAATATGACTGAGGAAATCATGGTATGAAGCTAGGGAGGCGCCGCACGCGCGTATTCCTTACTGTCGAAACGGTAAGATACAAATCAATAAAGGGTGATTATTTTCAGGCTGTATTAAAAAAGCAATCAACGCAAAATGTCACTCAACTACGTTATATAATTAGAGCATACCGTCGTAACGTGCTCCGGAGAACTTATTTTTTCTAAAAAATAAGGAAATGATGAGCCCGCATGCATATTAAACGAAAACTCTATATATGAAACGTATCACATATTTGGCAAGCAAACGTGTGCCATGTACATGGAACATAAATTCCTTTATTAAAATAGAAGCTGTGAGTATTTTTGCTTGCTTTGCCCATCGTGGAAACGCTGTTCAATTCATTAACGTTGCAGCGAGTGCATAGTGCAAGGCAAAAAAGGCAGTGTTTAGGGCCGACGTTTAAGAAAGTCATTGATGATCCCTCACTGCCTGTCGTGCGGAGTTCCTGCGCAGCCATCGAACCATATGTCCCCTAAGGTTGTACTCACGAACCGATCAGACAGATAATTAGAAAGCATCGCGGTGCTCTCTGAAATTCATGCATATGGTTTGGTGGGCGCTGTTTAAAATAGAGACAAAAAGAAGAAAACACGGGACTGGCGCTTTTATTTCTCTTTTCTTTGTCTCTATGAAAGAGCACTCACGAAACCATCATAAACAACCTACAACTCGCCCAACTTTCCCTTCTGTTACTCTCTGAAATGCCTCGTCTCGCGCACATCAACCGCTTGAGTTAGCGGGTCGCATTGCTGCGCTTGGCAATGACGGCGCGGATCGATGGTTTCTCTATGAGAGCAAAGCATTTGCAACGGGAGGGTAGCTACGACCCTCGTGCGGCTGTAAATCTGCGTCTTCAATATTAATCCTCTAAAATATGACGCAGCTGAAAAGTTCCCTTATAACACTGCTTCAGTGCTTTATGCAATCAAAATAAGATGTGTCAGCTTACTTTACCATCCACCAAAACTGTCTACCAAACTGCGGTGAGCTAACAGCCGCCTGCACTGCACGTTGAATTCGCCATGTGTTTTTCGCGGCCGCCTTAAGTGGTTCGAAATGCGGCGCCCAACTTTGGTCATTTACAGCAATGGTAGAACATCCTTTACGTAATGAAACGTCATTTTGACGTCATCAATAAATGTTTATGCATGACGTATTTCCCGCCATACAACGTCAGCCAATCAGATTTCAGGAGTTGGCTCTTCACAGTGGGCAGTTCATTTCAGCCCATCTGTAATGCAAGCGTAAGTGCTCCCTTTTTTATCATATATACCTCTGCTTTCCCTCCACAATTACTTATAAATACTATCCAGATATCATGAATACCGCTTCTAAAAACCCATTTTCACGCTCACGTCATTTTTCCGTCACCGCAAAAAGCCATTTCGGTCCGTGTACTGTGCGATGTCAGCGCACGTTAAAGATCCCCAGATGGTCGAAATTACTCCGTAGCCCTCCACTACGGCTCCCCTTTCTCTCTTTCCACTTTCACTCCCACCTTCCTCCCTTCCTTTACGGCGCGGTTCAGGTGTCCACAGAGCAAGTGTGACAGTTACTGCGCCTTTTCCTTCCTGTGAACCAACCAACCAACCAACACACCGAAATTTCGCGCCACAAATTTGAAACACTTGTCTGTTCTGAGAACCAATCAGAGAAACAAAATGGCGCCGAACGGCGGTCATGTGTGTCGAGAATAGGGTCCCAGATTTCGTTTCTTGTGCAAGAAAAAATGTGTCATATTTATAATTTTTTCTAACGACCTCTCTCGGCCATTTAGTATCTACTGCGTAGTTGCCCAAAGCTCAGATATGACTCAGACCAAAGCTTTTTCATCCGGGGGATGGGTGTTATGAGCCCCGGTTCAATGTTCAACGTTGCGTGCTACGTAAAGAGTGGTTTATCTGTGTCAGTCAGTATTTCGTTCTGCTGGTTGTGGCAGAGCTTTACAGCAAGGCGAAGACTGTGCCCGATGAGAAACTGATTGCCGCTGCATGTGCGCATTTCCGGATGATGGGACAATGCTGCGTCACAGCTCGGCGGCTCGGCTCGGCCTCCCAGGCACGTCGCAAAAGTGGTGGCTTGTTTTACGGATACACGTCTGCATGAGCGGCGTATCGCGGCACCTGTTTTAATTGAGCTGTTACAGCGTCGCATTACCGTACCAACGTTCGTTCAATGTGCTTTGGCTGGTAACATACGGAGGTCATTCGTTCTGTCAGTGGGATCTTTGTCATAGATATGTTAAATGCTGAAGTTGTGAATTTGTAGCCTCACATTGACTCCTCTCAGTGGCAAATGAAGCGCGAGTAAAATAATGGAATCGTGAACAGGGCGAGATTTATTGGAGCAAAGCTATATCGCCGATATTTTCACTGCTCAGACGCATTAACTTCTAAATACTAGCAATCCCAATTTGAATTTCTCGCCTCAGCTCTTACAGCTGGGTGTTCTAACGCTGGCATTAGTTATTTCGCTCGTTTTTCATTGTTCTTTGACAATGGTATGTGTTTTGCTTGCTAGTCAAAACTTTTTACCCTTTTATAATCTCGCCGCGTCTCGTTTGGAGACCTACGCACATCTCATTTTGTTATCACGAGGAGTTCATGAAGACCATGAAGAATGAGCGGTGGTCGCTTTCCTACACTTCAAAATTTTCATTGTCGTGATGCGCCTATGTAAGTAATCGTGAATTAATAAGGCCTGGCTTTCGATGCAGCACAGCTTCACTCATGTATGCCCTTAGTAAAATCCTTCAAGCCATGTGCTTGCCCCCCTTCATGGATCACTGCCTTGTCGTGGCGGAGGGGCTTGCGAAACTCGATGAAGTCGTGAGCTCTGCTGTGTAGGGCCACCCAAGATAGACAGGTCACGGCAGAGAGTTCTGACAAAATGTGATTCACTGGAGAAGGTAATGGCAACCCACTCCAGTATTTCCTGCCAAGAAAACCCTATGGCCAGTCACAATACCATTATCGATATGGCGCCGGAAGATGAGCCCCCCAGGTTGGAAGGCGTCCCACATGTTACTGGGGATGAACAAAGGGCGATTCCTAGTAGCTCCAGGACGAATGAAGCGGCTGGGCTAAAGCCAAAAGGACGCTCAGTTGTGGATGTGTCGGGAAGCGACCGGAAAGTCCGATGTTGCAAGGAGATATATCACATAGCAACATGGAATGTAAGATCTATGACTCAAGGTAAACTGGATATCGTCAAGCGAGAAATGGACAGATTGAACATTGATATCTTGGGTATCAGCGAGCTCAAGTGGACCGGAATGGGAGAATTTAACTCCGGCGACCATTATGTCTTTTATTGTGGGCACGAATCCAAGAGAAGGAATGGGGTCGCTCTCATAGTAAATAGAAGAATGGGCAAAGCAGTGCTAGGGTATAACCCCAAAAACGACCGAATGATTTCACTTCGGATCCAAGGTCACCCTTTCAACATAACAGTTATCCAAGTCTATGCACCGACCACTGCTGCTGAAGAAGCTGACGTTGAGAGATTTTATGCGGACCTACAATGCCTTTTAGACCGCACCCCATCATCAGACGTCGTTTTTCTCATAGGAGACTGGAATGCTAAGGTCGGGAGTGAAGTAATATCCGGAATTACAGGCAAGTTCGGTCTTGGTGAGCCAAATGAAGCTGGGCAGAGGCTAGTAGAGTTCTGTCAAGAAAACAACCTGACCATAGCGAATACTCATTTTCAACAGCACAAGAGGCGCCTGTACACATGGATTTCACCGGACGGTCTGTACAGGAATCAGATCGATTATATTATTTGCCGGCAGAGATGGAGAAGCGCTATACAAGCAGTAAAAACTAGGCCTGGGGCCGATTGTGGCACCGATCATCAGCTTCTTGTTGCCAAAATTAAGCTTCGATTGAGGAAAACGCAGAAAACTAGAAGGCCTTTCAGGTATGATCTGGATCAGATTCCATTAGAATATGCTGTGGAAGTGAGGAATCGATTTCAAGAATTATATCTAGAAGACAAAGAGCCCGAAGAGATGTGGACTGATGTTCGTGATATAATACAAGAAGTTGCTACTAAGGTAGTTCCAAAGCAAAAGAAATGCAAAAAAGCAAACTGGTTATCTGAGGAGGCTTTGCAAATAGCTGAGGAAAGGAGGAATGCAAAAGGTATGGGGGAAAGAGAAAGATACAAGGTTCTCAATGCGGATTTTCAGAAAATAGCAAGGAGAGATAAGAATGCCTTCCTGAACATACAGTGTCAAGCAGTTGAGGACAACAGCCAATTAAGGAACACAAGAGCTCTGTATAAGACAATCAAAGATATCAAAGGAAGCTTCTGTGCTAAGCTGGGCGTGATAAAGGACAAACGAGGCAAGGACCTCACTGAAGCCTCAGAGATAAAGAAGAGGTGGCAGGAATACACAGAAGAACTGTACAAGAAGGACCCGGATGTGCAAACCCAACATAGGACGGTTGTGATTACTGATCTCGAGCCGGGCATCCTGAAGAGTGAAGTTGAATGGGCCTTAGCCAGCCTTGCTAAGAACAAAGCTAGCGGAATTGATGGTATTCCAGCTGAGTTGCTTCAAAACCTCAACCACGACGCTGTTAACACACTGCATACATTATGTCAAAAGATTTGGACAACCCTGCAGTGGCCACAGGATTGGAAGAGGTCAGTTTACATCCCCATTCCAAAGAAAGGCAGTGCCAAAGATTGTTCCAACTACCGCACGATCGCACTTATTTCGCATGCTAGCAAGGTGATGTTAAAAATCCTGCAAGGTAGGCTGCAGCAGTATGTGGATCGGGAGCTTCCGGACGTGCAAGCTGGGTTTCGCAAGGGCAGAGGAACTAGAGACCAAATTGCCAACCTTCGCTGGATCATGGAAAAAGCAAGAGAGTTCCAGAAACCCATTTACTTCTGCTTTATTGATTATGCGAAAGCGTTTGACTGCGTAGATCACAGCAGATTGTGGCAAGCTCTCCAAGAGATGGGAGTTCCAATTCACCTCATCTGTCTCCTCAGGAACCTTTATGAAGGGCAAGAGGCCACAGTCAGAACTGGGCATGGTCTTACTGATTTGTTTCCGATTGAGAAAGGGGTGAGGCAAGGCTGCATACTGTCGCCCTGCCTATTTAACCTATATGCAGAGTGCATCATGAGAAAGGCCGGTCTGGACGAGTCTTCAGCTGGAGTGAAGATTGCTGGAAAACGTATCAACAACCTTAGATATGCGGATGATACCACTTTAATGGCAGAAAGTGAAGTGGAACTCAAGAGACTTCTGATGCGCGTACAAGAAGAGAGTGAGAAGTTTGGGCTTAAACTGAATATTAAAAAGACGAAGATCATGGCGTCTTGCCCTATCAAGTCCTGGAGCATCAATGGACAAGAAGTGGAAGCTGTGACAGACTTTCTGTTCTTGGGCGCCAAGATTACCTCGGAAGGAGACTGCAGCCATGAAATTAGGAGACGCCTGCTTCTGGGAAAGAGAGCAATGGTTAGCCTTGACCGTCTAGTAAAGAGCAGAGACATTAGTCTGCCAACCAAGATCCGTATAACCCGTGCTATGGTCTTTCCAGTTGTGATGTATGGATGCGAGAGTTGGACTGTGAAAAAGGCTGACCGCCGAAGAATTGACGCGTTTGAATTGTGGTGCTGGCGAAGACTCTTAAGAGTTCCTTGGACTGCCAGAAGATCAAATCAGTCGATATTGTTGACCATAAACCCTGACTGCTCATTGGAGGGTCAAATTCTAAAGTTAAAGCTCAGCTACTTTGGTCATCTGATGAGACGAGAGGAGTCGCTGGAGAAAGATTTGATGTTGGGAAAGGTTGAGGGTCGCCGGAGAAGGGGTAGGCAGCGAACGCGATGGTTAGATGGCATTCTCGAGGCATTGCAGATGAAGCTATGTGATGTTAAGAAGATAGTGAGAGACCGGAAAGCGTGGCGTGACATGGTCCATAGGGTCACGAAGAGTCGGACACGACTGAACGCCTGAACTGAACTGAACTGATGTGCTTGCCGAAATCTATTCAAGGCCCTTTATGTTCACAAACGTGCCCGAAGAAATAAGCCCTAGAATGCGTTTACATGACGCGCGACGAAAGACTAGGCTAACGACGGCGGAAGCAGAACAATGCTATCTATGATAAGGTGTTTGAAGATGCCGTAACATATCAGTTAACCTAAAACTTGACAGTAGAAATCCATGTCAAGAAAAGTTGACAGAACAATTACGGTGTCCATTTTTCTGCCTTATCCGAGTGTCGTTCTGCCTCCGTCATCGCTGGCCTTATTTTTCATCCAAAAGTAGAAAGACAATCAAATTTCCCACCAATGGTAAGTCACTGTGACGTCACAAGCTTTCTGACGTCACAACGCCTCATGTTGCTTTGCCGCACAGTTCACAGGGCTCGCCGGGAAACTAAAGCCTCGCTCAGAGTCGACACGCAGACTTCTATGGTAGTTACGCTGCCGTATACTCTTTCTACCATGGCCATAGTTTGACGCATTAGGCTGCATTCACCGTGTGGCGATGTAGGCGTGTGCGAAATGCTATCGGCAACGTCGAAAACGAGTGCCATGCCTGGGACTCGCTGCCCTGACAGCCGCTTCTTATCAATGTGACGCGTGAGCAATATCTTGTTAAGTTGGCAAACAGGCGTCCGGCAGGTGCTTCCGAAAACCGCCGTAAACGGAGCTGTAATCTCATTCGCCGCCCCTTTTCATACGTGTTGTGATCGCGTGTGTCCTGTCGCTGTTTTGCGCCTCCACAAAGAGGAGTCCCTTTCTGCTTATGACGTCACTGCTCTTATCTGTGAAGCTGCGGATAGGCAAACTGCGATATGCTCAGCGAAGTTTTGTGTATCGCAAAACGGAACAAGAAATTTTGTAGTTATCAACTCCTAACCTCTTTATGTATTACGCCCGCCCAGCAAACTGCGGGCACAAAAACGCAAAACAAAATTTATCTAGCAGCAACAGGGGCTATATACGTATACGGCGAAACAACTGCAATGCTGCAGTCAACAAGAAACCATTTACATTATAAACTACGTTAAGGTGAACCTGTACCGTCGAAGACAACGCCATCTCTTGGATCAATAGGCTAGACAAATGCTACAGCGGAAAACGCACTGCATTTTTGTGTATCCATAGGAATTGATGAGGACTATCTTGTTATTTACATGTTTTATCTGCATGCCCTACACAACACGAGCCCAGGGCCGTCACCTCATTGAAAGCTAAGTTTAAAGGCATTTTAATCATGTAAGCACACATCGAAACGAATTTTGCGCATCCATAATCTGTCACGCATCTTTTTAATTTTCCGAATTCAGCTACCACATTTTGAAACAAACCACTACAAACGCTTCCAGTACTGTTACATGTTCTTTACGAGACAAAACAATGTCAATCACTTTGTTAACATTGCCGACTCTTTATGACGTCAAGCGAGCATAATAGCCCGCTTCTTTCCATTGCAGTGCATTTTCCTGAAGTGCATATAAGTGTTAAAGGCTAGGATGGTTCGACCAAGGGGCTGCACGTACTCTGACAATGCCGGAGGGCTAATGCATGATTAGGCAACAGACCAAACAGCTGTTTTCTTCACTCACCTTACAAGAAGGGCCGGTTATGCCGTTGGAGAAAGCAGCGCAGCCGATGCCTCATTCAGAAAAGGCCCCAGAAACGCGCGCTCTGTGCCTCTTTCCTTTCTTGACTGTCGCCGCCGCTGTCGAGGCACGCGTGGTGCGGTGGATCGGTGCCGTACAGACTTTTACCCCTCGGGTTCTGTGACCCTTCGGCACTGCCCCTCCACCAAGCGTTTGGGCACTGGTCCTCCCTTTATCTTCTTCGCTCGCTCTGCCCCTGCGAAGAGCACTGTCCTAAAAATAAATCTCTTCCCTCGTGTGCCGCTTCTTCCGCGCTGCACCATCCGACTCCTAGGTACTGGTGGGGACAGGGTGTCCCCAGGGTGCGAAAAGATTCGACCGCTTCTAGGGAACAAGCCGGTGCCGCGTTGTGAGCCTTCGTTGTCATATTTCAAGCTTTGAAAATTGATGGCACGTTTCGAGCACATCACTTATTTTACTGATATTAATGTCTTATATCCAAATATTGCAAACAAATATTTTCGCCATGCCGAAAGGGGGATGGAAGACAATATAGAAACCATATGTGCTACATATGGTTTTTCTTTTTGTGTTGTTTCTTGCAAGTGTGTTCGCGCTTAGCGTAAGTGTAGCGCTGTATGACCTACCAATGATGGTATGAAATGATGTGAAAGCTGCCTTCCTTCTGTACTGCCGCTGTCTCAAGGCATCGGGACCTTTAGTCAAGCTGTTACCACAGCTTTTAGTCGCGACTCCTCCTTTGTAAGAAAGGAAATAAACTTGAACTTGAACTTGAAAGTACAAAGAAGGCAGTTCACGAGGACGCAAGTAGTGCAGCAAAACGCAATAGGGCACGGAATTTCTGGAACAAATGTTTTTGAAGGTCATGAGTAAAACTACAGTACTGGAAAATATGCGAGGAAAAAGACAATTCGTTAACATTAATATCGCATTTCTTTTACAATACTAATAAATGACACCCCGACTTAAGTGTTTCGCTTTAATAACACCGTTTAATACTTTTGATGGTATTTTTTAGTTTTTCTTTTGTGTGCTCCGACGGTACGCATGTAACGTATTATTTTTCCTTGTGCTGCAAGCAGTGGATAATGATTTACCAATTTTTTTTTGAAGGATTTAGCCATGATAACCTATAACTCTAAGGGCAAAGAACATCCAACGAGGCAAATTGATTAATATTCGTGTGCAATCCAAACTATCCAACAAAGCCTCCATGTGCCATGAGCAAAGAAACTCGACCGAAATTCGGAAAAATAAACTACGTTTCGGAAAGGCACTTGAACACGTGGTACTCCCCATGGGGCTGGGACAGGTAGGTGACCGCCGCTTGCGGCCGGGGCTAGCCTACCACAGAATTTTAATGTCTTGCTGAGGCTAGGCATCAATGCCGAACCCATGGCGGACGATCCCAGGCAAATACCCACAGCAATCAGGAAGGAGCTTGTTATCAAGCCCCTCCCTAAGAATATGCACCCCATTCACAATATGGCAGGCGACTAGCACGCGCACGTGCACACCAAATACAAAGGAAACCATTCGGTTGCTTACGTAGATGCGGCCGAATATGAAGAGACGGACCGCGGTTTCGCGATTTGTGCGGTGACTGGGGCCCGTGAGTCCACGCCTACCAAAATCTTAGCTTCAGCTACTGTATGCACCAGATCATCCGAGGCTGCAGAGGAAGCAGCCATCGCGCTAGCTATCGCTTCTACGGAAGCAGATGTTATAGTCAGTGATTCCAAAAGAGCCGTACGGAATTTCGGGAGGGGCCGTCTGTCGGCTGCCGCCAGGAATATCCTTAAAAGCTACCGTCCAGTCTCTGGTAGGACGATAGAACTGGTATGGGTTCCGGCTCACTCGGGCAATCCCGGGAACGAGAAGGCTCACGAATATGCCCGAGGTTTCGTCGGCCGGGCGGTGAGCACCTCGTTTGCCGCGGGCGCGAGGGAGGGCTTGCTCTCGTTCCGTGATATAACTCACCATTTTAGCCTGGGAAGGCGCATCTTCCTTCCACCACACAATTCATTAAGCGAAGCCCAGGAGATACTCTGGCGCCAGCTACAAACCTGCTCCTTCCCCTGCCCCAAAGTTTATTCATATATATTCAAAGAGCAGGTTGACCCTGAATGCAAAGAGTGTGGTGTCGACGCTACTTTAGACCACATTACATAGGGGTGCGCGGCCTATCCGCCACCCGCCGATTTGCTGCCAGCTCCATCTCTGGAGGAGTGGGAGGCCGTGCTGCGCTGCTCGGACCCGGTCATCCAGGCTCGGGTCACTGAGTGGGTCGAATAGATCGCCGACAGGACGCAACTGGCGGCCATCTGGCGCGGCCAGCAATCAAACTGAACCTCTTAAAGCCGATGAAATAAATGTTTTCCCATCCATCCATATCTGTTGTAGGCCGTCATTGCACCCGCCACCGCTTCAGTGGTGGACGACGGCTGTTGTTGCGGCGCGCGTCTTTCTTTCCCTTTTCCTTTTCTTTCTTCTCTATTTTCTCTTCTGTCTGCACGAGGCAGCGGAGGTGGCTCAGCTACAGAGCCAGTAGCAGGCCCATGTATTTTCTTTTCCTTCTTCCTACAGCCACAACAACAACATCACGTGTATTTTGTTTCGCCGAGAATATTATTGCTCTTGTTGCGACTGAAGGAAGAAGGAAAAGAAAATGCACGGGCCTGTTACAGGCTCTGTAGCTGAGCCATCTCCACTGCCTCGTGCGTACAGAAGAGAAAATAGAGAAGAAAAAAAAAGAGGGGGAGAAAGACGCGCGTCGCAACAGCCGTCGTCCACCACCGAAACGGTAACGGGTACAATGACGGCCTATACCAGATAAAAATATGATGGCAGGCTAGCCCCCGCCGCACGCGGCAGGTACCTATATAGACCAACACCGATCTGTGACGTAAGCGCGATACGGTGGCGCTTCTGTCGCCATTCTGGGCCGACTGGGGGTGAAAAGTAGGATTAGCACCGATAGGAATACATGGAACCGAAAGATTTCTAAGCAGGTTTCTCATTTCACAGGGTACATATGATGTCGTTATTTAGCACAGAGCAACCATGAACATCCTAGAACAGATCATGAAAGTATGAAATCTCATCAACGAGGCAAAGTATCTTTAAAGCACCGCGAAACGTATGAGCGTGCGATTTGGGAGGGCGACCCATAAAAACACATGAAAACACAACTTACCGCAATATTTTTCTTGGTTCAGCAGCGTTGAACCCTTCTCATTTTTGGGTGAGTGTCTTGTGCCATGCCCCGACATCATGTTGCATGACACGCTAAATTCCCTTGCAAGTACTGGAAGTCTGACGACTTGCGGGACCGTTCACAGCACGATAAACTGACCGCGCACAATTGCAGATGACCACGCACCACTGGCGCTGTCGCTAGCAGACGGCCCGGAGCTGGAGGCGGCCGCGGGGGAATCGCCAGCTGCGCTGTCGTCTGCTGCATTGCGCGAATCTCGTTCGGTCCGTATTGTTGTATGGTGTTTGACAACTGCTTTTTAAATGTAATTCTGTCCAGGAATTATCACTTGAGCGACAGTATTATCAAGCTAATTCACCCCATGCGGCAGCATATCAGACTGTAAACAAAACTGCGCGATTCGCTACATGAGTGCTTTGGTGGTGTCCGGATTCACAATATACACTATTCGGGGAGTTTTAAAAGTAGACCGCCTCCGAAATGACGAAGCGTACTTCTTGAAAGCGCTGCCCAATGTTTAACTACCGGCCACCGCAATTCTGGTGCCTTGAGAAACGACAAAATTGTTGCGGTAAGTTTTGTTTACTTCTGTTTTTATGGCTCGGCTTCCCAACTCGCACCCCCGTACATTTCGCGACGTTTTAAAAATACTTCGACTGTTAATGAGATCTGAAACTTTCGCGATCTATTCTAGAATGTTCACCGTTACTCTGCATCGAATAAGGACATCGTAGGTGTCCGGTGCAATGAGAAAACTGCTTAGAAATTTTTCGGTTCTATGTATTCCTATGGGCGCTAACCCTAATTTTCATCCCCAGTCGGCTGCGGCGCCGCGAGTGCCCCCTTTCTTTGTAAACGCGGTGTTGGTCTACACCTGTGCCAGCCCCGTAGGGCCAGGAGCAACCACCTCTTTCCACCCCGGAGAATTTTGTCCGTCTGCTTTTTCTGTAGACCTAGAAAACGCCGCATTTTTTAATGATATGGCTTCTGGTCTATACAGGAAACGTCGTGCCAAGGTAACTAGACTCCGCGGTTTATAACTTTCCGACAAGCTTTTCTACAAGACGAGCTTTCCTACAAGTATCTGAAAAAATATCCTTTTTCTGTTTTACATAGATTCTTGTGCCCTTCCCCCAGCCGCCGCGCTGTATTCAATATGCTATTTAATTGCAAGTGTGTCCTCATTGGCACTTTTGATGCTGCCAAGTTCTGAGAGGAAAAAAAAAAGGCAAGAGCTTCTACCTTGTAAATCTTTCCAGTAATCAGTTGTGACGGTAAAACTTGGAGGCTAACGAAAAGGCATGGTAGGGTTGGTTTGTGGGGTTTAACGTCCCAAAGCGACTCAGGCTATGAGAGAAGCCGTAGTAGAGGACTCCGGAAATTTCGACCACCTGGGGTTCTTTAACGCGCACTGACATCGCACAGCGCACGGGCAACTTGCTTTTCGCCTGAAACGAAAAGCGGCCGCCGAGGCCGGGATTCGATCCCGCGTCCTCGGGAACAGCAGTCCAGCGCCGTAACCAGTGAGATGTAAAGTTAACAATATAGTAATAAATAGTTCACAGGTAAGGAAAGGCACAGTATCTGTCGCACTTCTGTGGACACCTGTACCGCGCCGTACAGACTTTGGAAGGAGTAGCAATAACACATCCTGCGGAAATGGCATAATCAATGCTACAATTACGGAAATGGGCAGAAATAATGCAAATAATTAGTAGCTACAAAAGTCACATCGTTTGTGTAAAAAAAACTCATAATTAATTTTTATTTTTCTTACACATTGCATGTTTTTCTTAGATATGGCTCAAAATCGACAACTTAATCAGCAGCGCATAAAAGCTTATTTATGTTAGAAAAGTGGAACCGGAAAAACTGGATCTTTTTGATTTTTCTTCGTCTTTAACGAGTGAAGTCACGCATTAATGTATAATTTTGCGAGCAGCTAACCAACTTGAAGGCGCCAACATGTATCCAGAAAGCAACAGATATCGAATGGTCTCATATATTAAATTAATGGATCCTAAGAAAGTCGAACGAACACTAAAGCAACAGAAAGATAGTTAACGTTTTCCTGGCCTGCGGAGAACGCCCATGAATTTCTTTTTAATGCTGTGTTCAAATGCCTTTTTTTTTTCTTGCTTTGCCTGAGGTAACGTTTCCGCCGATATGCCGTTCCCCTGCCCCCATCGCTTTTTACTTAACGTTGGAAGCTGGACTTTCTTTCTTTCTTTCTTTCTTTCTTTCTTTCTTTCTTTCTTTCTTTCTTTCTTTCTTTCTTTCTTTCTTTCTTTCTTTCTTTCTTTCTTTCTTTCTTTCTTTCTTTCTTTCTTTCTTTCTTTCTTTTTTCTGTTTCTTTCTTTCCTTCTTTCTTTCTTTCTTTAGTGTTTTCATTTGCAAGAAATTATGAGACCGAGGTAAAGCCACAAGAACGCGTTTTGTCCTCAACCTTCGTCGACATGGCAATAGCTTTGAATAGCAGCACACTGTCACATTGGTGAAAATCTTTGAATCCTTGCACATAGCCCAATGTCGAAATCGTGAACGAATCGACTCAAAGCCAGAATGCCTGGGCTTGAAATATGGCTATTCTTCCACTTTTGCCATACCATGCGTATGTTTCAATATCAGCTCGCTTTGTGTCCATAATTCTGTGTTCAATATCTCTACGCTCAATATGTTTAAAACTATGTTCGCCTACGATGTTTCTAGGCCTGCTATACCGATATACGGTACTGTCCTCTGAATTCTAAAATAAATTGCTAATTATTAATAATCAAGTAATCGCCCTAATTACGCACTACAGTGTCAATAATGTCTGCACTGTCATATAATCCATATGCATAGAACGCATCGTTGCATCTTCCGCGGATGTTGAAAAAAAATCATCACAGATTAAAAAAAGCACACCAAGTAGCAAGATGCCTTAGCCCTCGTGTCTATATAGATAACATTCTCTAGTTAACAGAGGCAAATGAAAGGTGCTAATATCAAAGGCTTAAGGACTGCACCAGTCGGTCTCAGTTCTAGCGCTGACAACGACCGAGCTCAAGCACGGCGCACTCTCGTGTTGCGCTGGCTGTTACGTTCACTTTCCACGCACTGGGTGATCCCTGCACCCGTTTTTTTTTATTGCGAAAGCAATACTACGCCAGGTTTCGCCTTTTCGCCGTACCAGAGCCTACCCTTCCCGGTCGGTGGTCGGTCACGTGACAACTGACGTCATACCAGAGCGAGAGACGGGGTAGTAAGTCGGCTCTTCGGCGTGCCGTAGTTACGCTCCACGGTCGAGCGGCGGCGGTGGTCGGCCGCGTGACTACTGACGTCATACCAGAGCGAGAGACGGGAGACCAAGTCGGTTCTTCAGCGCGCCGTAGCTAGGCTCCACGGCCGGTCGACCACCTGCGAACGGCGGCAAGCGATAGACGTCATACAAGTTGCAAGAGCTTGCAGGCCTTTCTGCGGTTCTTTGGGCTACAGAAAGAAGAATCTGTAAATGAATAATAAAGTTTGGAGACGTCTAAAAAATATGCCTCTCATTTCGTGGGCACACAGGAGATTAACAATGTGTACCATCTTGTACAAGCGAAACACTTTGCGTAGCCAAGCGCACATTGCTTTCGCAATTTCCAGGCTTAACTAAAGTTAGGCCCCAGCTAGTTTTTCTTTTTTTTTTTTTGAAGCGTAATGCTTCACTACGAGGGTCGGAGCCGAGCTTAGCGTGTGCCGTATGCCGTGACGTTACAGCCAAGGCCAGCTGCGCAGCCCCCTTGCCAAGCTCTGCCTGCGATGTGCGACTCCTCCTCATAATAAATAAATAAAAAATTAGTCTTCATCCAGGAATTGAACCTCCATCTCTTTGATCCCCAGCCGAGCGCTTTACCGCAGTGCCACGCTCCGCATTTTTTTTTTCTTCTTTATTGCATGGGAAAACTTCCGTTAAAACAAGAAAAGGAAAAACTCCACTTCATTAAAAATTCTTCCACCACGGCGGAGCTTCTGGGCCTACGCCTAGGCCTTGATCTACTGCTTTAACTGAATCCCCGAATACCATTGCGTATAATAAATGTTTTGTCCTCCTCCTTCGCCGCCACCCAGGGGTGCCATGCTATGCGACTCCCTCTCCGCCCTCAGCCTTTGTGTGGATTACAGGGCCTGAACGCCGGTACTGTGGACGACGCCTTCCCTATGGCCTGCCAGCAGAAACTAATCGTTCGGGTGGGTGGCGCGAAATTCCTTACCCTAATAGACCTAAAACGAGGGTACTGGCAAATTCCTCTGGAAGAAGAAAGCCAGGAGAAAACGGCCTTTGTTACCCACATCGGGCAGTTTGCGTGGCGGGTCATACCCTTCGGACTGAAAAACGCGGCCGCGACATTTCAAAGAGCCATGAACGAGCTGCTGCGGGCACACCAAGAGTACGCTCGCGCGTACTTGGACGATATAGCAGTATTCTCCGAACCACCGGCCGGGCAACTCCGCTGTTGTGTCAGATTCGCGCGCGTCTCGAGCGCTCGGCGGAGCGCGGCTGCGCTATACGGGCACAGTGGATTCCCGGGTACTGCGCAATCGAGGGCAACGAACGTGCCGACGTCCTCGTGACCGCAGCATATGAACTCCCTCCTAGCGACGAGCAACTCGATTTGGAGGACGTGCATGTGGTAATCGACGACCACCTCCGGACGCAGCACCGCAAGAGGTGAGCGAATTCAAAGTGTCAGCGGCCGCTCGCTGAGTCGTCTGCAACGTGCAATTATCCTCCGCGCACGCATTGGATGTGTGTGGCCTGGGGAACGACGGATGCGCCACGGACTTGCCACTAGTGACGTGTGTGACGGCTGTGGCGCGGTAGAAACTCTCGAACATCTTCTACTGCACTGCGCCGCGCTAGCCGGACCACGACGTGAGTTGCTGGCGGCTTACAGAGCGCAGGGGGCAATCCTGGACAGCGTAGCTGTGGTCCTGTGGCCTCCGGGCCATGCGTGCGTCCGCGAGCGAATACACGTGAGCCTGTGTGAATATATCGAACAGGCGGGCTGGTTGTGCGCGCTGTGACCGAACGCTCCGCGTGCGCTATTCCGGACGATAACGGCCGATTGCCCCACGTCGGCCGTCATTGTTTTGTAGAGTGTGCACGTGCGGGCATCGTAAACAGTTACATTGATGCCCGATGTGCGAGTGCTCAGTGACATAAGGCATTTGCGGTTGTACCTCAAGCAAACTACTGTATATTGGGCCACAGTGTATATATTGGTTTTTATTTTTATCTACCTTTTCCTTTCTCCCTATTGCTCACCTCTGATTTCCTCTACCCCTTAGTCGCTATCCCTATATTTCCGCCGCCCCAGTTCAGGTGCTTCAGATATCAGATAGCAGATACCGGGGCTGGTAAACATATTTTCCTTCCTTTTGTTTATAGAATAAAATAACAACAACAACAACAACAAAAACTTACTTAAACTTGTCCATGTCTAAAGTTACCAGGCTGCTTAAAACTAGCCCGCCATATCCCTAGCCCGACAATGCAACATCATCAAAACATAAAAATTCTGGGAGGCAAACACATACATCATGATATGGTATCCAGTTTCGACGTTCTTCACGTGCGGCATATACGCTCTAAACCAAACACACTGCTCCCGAAACACGGATTTGGACGATCTTGGTGGCTCGGCATGCCTGTCCATCACACGGCTTTTCCAAACACTGAACATTCCAATCAACATAAATAGATCGTAAGGTACGACAGAGTCTAATAGTATAGGATGTTTTTCAATGTCCTTTTTAAGAGTTCTTTGCAGTATGTCCCAAAAAGAGCATAGCATCACGTCATATAACAAAGCAACGATCAATTGTCTCAGGCACGTTACAGAGACGCCAGTTAACTGTCCAGGGCACGAACATATCCTTTACCTTGAAGAAATGTGTTGACAGGCAACGTCGCTGTGTGTAGTTTGTAAAGGTGGTGGTGGTACAAACTTTATTCATTGAAGGCCAAAAAATTAAAAAAAGTAAAATTATGTTGCCGCCGTTCCGTGGGTGGCCTTCCGGCTGCTGGTCGTGGCCTCCAGGTCACGCCTGGCGGCGACTTCCGCTGCCCAGGTCGTAAGCCGCTGTTGAATATGCGGCTCCGAGCTGGCCAAAGCAGCCTCCCACAGCTGCGGGCTGTTTATTTGCCAGGAGACGGGGGGAAAGTGCGCCGGACAAGAGTAAAGAATGTGAGCATAGTCTGCTCGGGGAGAGCTGCAAAGCGTGCATTGGGGCGAGAAGGCACCAGGGTGAATAAGGGCAAGGCGTGCAGGGGAGAGGAAAGTGTGGGCCTGTAAATGGCGCCACGTATTCTGTTCGATTTTAGATAGGGACTTGTGAGGGGGAGGGAGGGATAATCGGGAGTTGCGGTAGTGGAGGGTGATGTCATGGAAGGTGAGGAGGGAGTCACGCGTGTCCATCCCGGGGTGGAGGGGGCCAGCTCGGTCGGTCATTTCGCGAGCGATAGAATTTGCCGCCTCATTTCCAGGGTGCCCCGCGTGAGCCGGAACCCAAAATAGTTGGATAGATCGGGAAGGGGGGGAGGAGTGCTTAAGGATATTGAGCGCAGAGGAAGAGATTCTACCCTTTGCAAAGTTGCGGACTGCGGTCTTAGAGTCGCTAAATATGAAAAGGGCTGGTGTGCTGGCAATGGCGAGGGCGATGGCTGCTTCCTCTGCGGCAGTGGAAGTGAGAGCATGGATAGTGGCGACGGAGAGGGGGGCTCGTGTATTAGAGACAGTGGCCAGGGCATAGGCGGGATGCGAGAGGTAGGGTGCCGCATCAACATACACGGCGTCAGACCGTGTACCGTACTGGCACCAGAGGGTGGAGGCGCGGGCAGATCGGCGAGCGGCATGATGCTCAGGGTGCATGTTCTTGGGAAGGGGCTTGACAGTGAGCATGGAGAAGAGGGAGCTGGGCAAGGGATGGGTGACAGAGATAGGGGAGACAGGGGTCAAGCGAAGGGAAGTAAGAAGGGCTCTACCAGGGGTGGTGCGAGATAAACGATCGAGTTGTGCCACGCGATGGGCATCCACAAGTTCTGAAAGAGTATTGTGGACGCCCATCGCCAGTAGACGAGAAGTGGGGGTGGAAGTGGGAAGCCCGAGAGCCGACTTATAAGTTTGGCGGATGAGACAGTTGACCTTGTCTTCCTCGGTACGAGACAGAAAGAGGTAGGGGAGGGAGTAGACAAGGCGGCTTAGCACAAAGGCCTGAACAAGACGACGGAGGTCGTGCTCGCGCATGCCGTAGTGTCGGTTAGCGACCCGTCGGATCAGCCGTACCGTCTGCTGGACGGTGGTAGTAAGGCGGGAAAGGACAGTAGTGTGTTTACCATTGGATTGCAGAAAGAGACCGAGAATACGGATGCAAGAGACAGAAGGGATGGGATGTCCGTCGATAGTGACGTTAAGGTTAGGAGATGAGGTTGGAGCTATGCCTCGAGCCAGGAGGAGCAGGAGCTCCGACTTGGACGGGGAACAAGCTAGCCCGACCGTGCGAGCATAATCGGCGACCGTTTTAGCGCCTGCCTGGAGAGCGGCTTCCATCTCACCAAGATTGCCGGTAGTCACCCAGAGGGTGATATCATCAGCGTAGAAAGCATGGGAGAGGTTAGGAATGCTAGCTAGAGCACGTGCCATCGGAAAAAGGGTGATGTTGAAGAGAAGGGGAGAGAGAACAGAACCCTGGGGGGTACCTCGATTTCCAAGAGGGAAAGTAGGAGAGGAGAGGGTGCCGAATGAGATCTCAGCCGTGCGATGGGCAAGAAAAGCCTTGATGTAACTATGGATTCGGGAGCCCACGTTAAGGGTAGAAAGGGCGTCTAGGATGGCGGTATGGAAGACATTATCAAATGCTTTTGTCAAGTCCAGTGCCATGATCGCGCGAGTGCGCTTGGCGTGAAGAGGGTGAAGGACCTCTTCGGAGAGCTGGAGCATGACATCCTGTGTAGAGAGGGATGGGCGAAAGCCGAACATCGAATCGGGGAAGAGATGGTTGTCCTCGAGGGAGCTCTGTAAGCGGTCTAGAACGACGTGCTCAAAGAGCTTACCGAGACAAGAGGTGAGGGAAATAGGACGGAGATTTTGAATGTCTATGGGTTTGCCGGGCTTGGGGATGAAGGTCACCTTAGCGTGGGTCCACTCAGAAGGCAGGGTGCCTTCGTGCCAATGTTTGTTAAAGAGGTCCGTAATGGCCTCTAGGGATGATGTGTCCAGGTTACGGAGGGCCTTATTAGAAATTTGGTCTGCTCCTGGTGCGGAAGTGGTGCGGAGCTTATGTAGCGCCGCACAAACCTCCCCCAAAGTGATATCTGCGTCAAGCGCAGAATTAATGGTGCCGAAGTAAGAAGGGAGGGGGGACGGAGGGGAAGTGCAAAGATAGCGATCTCGGAGTGCAAGAAGGAAATCGGAATCGGATAGCGGTGAGGATTGCAGGAGGCGCGTCACATCCCTGCGTTGCGTGGCCTTGACATGCGACGGGTCAAGGAGGGCACGTAGGAGCGCCCACGTATCCCTCAGCCCGAGATTACCGGCCATGCGGTCGCATGTCTGGCCCCACTGCTGCCTGGTGAGGTATGAGCAGTGCTCCTCAATTTCCATACCCAGGCGGGCAAGGCGGAGGCGTAGTGAGCGATTGTGTTTTTGTGAAAGCCAGCGGCGGTGCAGGGAATGATGCGCCTCCCATAGGTGCAGGAGGCGGCTGTCAGCCGTGGAGGAGTGAGGAGGGGTAGGGACGGTAGAGGTGGCGGATGAAACATCTTTGAGCAAGGTGGCAGTCCATTGAGAAAGGTCTGAGATGGAGGTGGGGGCATGTTGCCGTGAGTGGCGGAACCGATCCCAATCGACTACCTGGCTCAGACGCTGGCGGGAGGATAGGCTAGGAAGAGAGAAAGAGATGGACAGGATATAGTGGTCGCTGCCGAGAAAGACCCAGGTGTTCGTCCACGCTGCATCCACGACGTTTTTGCAGATGGAAAGGTCCGGATTAGTGTTGCGTTGGACGCTGGAGCCGATGCGGGTTGGGTCAGAAAAATCATTAAGGACGGATAACTGTTCGTTCTGGATGAATGTCCACAGCGCGAGACCTTTCCTACTGTTCCCGGGATAACCCCAGCTGACGTGATGTGCATTGAAATCCCCAAGAATGAGGAGCGCGTTGCGATGTGCGCGAGAAAGGGCTTTGCGTAGAAGGAGGAGGAGAGGAGCTGAAGGTGTGCGAGGAGGGCTGTAGACATTAAGAACAAAGAGACTGGCATCCTGTCGCCGCCGGGGGAGGAGTTCTAGGAAAAGGTGCGTGCACTCTGGAACGTCGAGAGGATGCTCTATCGCCGTGTAGTTGCGGTGAACCAGAGTGGCAATGTTCGGGGGGGATGAGGAAGAAGGATGGAAAGCAGTGAAGTCGCGCAGCTTAACTGGGGAGAAAGTTTCTTGGAGAGCGATTAAAGCGGGGAGCTCGGAGGGAGGGATGTTCTGGAGGTGGAGCTGCAGCGCGTTCCGCTTTCCGCGGAAACCACGGCAGTTCCACTGCCAGAAATTAAGGCGTGAGGGGTGTCTGGCCATCACGAGGCCTGGGTGCCCCTGCTGGTGCAGGGGGATTGGGAGATGAGGAGGAGGGGAGGAGGGATGACACCATTAGGGTCGTCTGGGCAAGTTCGGCTTCGTGGGCACTCTGGCGGGCCTCAATTCTGGCTACGCGTTCGTTAATTTGTTCCATCCATTTCTGCGTGTCGGTACGCAGCGTAGAAATTGCGGCCATGAGGCGTTGCTCATGGGCTTCAAGAAACGAGGCTGTGTGGTGGATGACGGCCTCCACCTCCGGGATGGATGTGGGCTGGTTGGTGGATCGCCTCTTTTGTGGAGGGGTGCGGGAAGGGGAGGTGGCGCGGGAGGAAGCATTGGAGGAGATGGACATGGGGGCGGGTAGGGGCGGCTGGGGCTTTTGAGTGACAGGTGGTGGGGGGCATTGTGAAGAAGGGCTGGGGAGTTGGGGGTGCCCCAACAACGCCTGCAGCTGTTGTTTTAGCAGGGTAATCTCCCTGTTTTGGGCAGCGACTTGAGCTTTGAGCTCTTCTTTTTCGGGGTCGGGGGTGGGAGGCTGCAAAGGCCGGCTCACCTGGGAAGAAGTCGATGAGGTGTCTTGACTCGGCAGTGGCGGAAAAGAGACGGAGCGGCGGCGGGGGCTGCGTCCTTGGCGGGTCCCGGAGTTGGACCGCTGGCTGGGTCTAGATGGGCGGGAGTCTTCGGTGGACGGTTTTGATTGCGGTGGGGTGGATGACGTTGACTTAAGGCTGGAGTTGGTTGGAGAGGGACCGGTCCGCGCGTAGCGAAGTCCACACGGGCGGGATCCCGTGACATGTGTGCCTTGGCACAAGATGCATTTAGGTGTGCAGTCGGGGGGCTCCCGAATCTCGTGTACGGCTCCGCAGCGAGTGCAGCGTCCGGATCTGGGCTGGGTGCATACGTCGGAGCGATGGCCGTAGCTCCAACAATTGGTGCAGGCTTCGGCCTTGCGGCGGAAAGGGTGGCAGATAAAAAGGCCGCAGTTGAATATCACGGTGCGGGGTAGTTCTTTTGTACCGACGAAGGTGATCAGGATGGACCGCGTACGCCCCATCTGTCTTGCATCGGCAATGGCGTAGGTATTGCTGGGGTTCATAGCTTGAAGGTCTGCTATGATCTCCTCTTGGCTCTGTTGGTCCACGGCGTTGTAGATTACACCGCGGAGAGCGTTGTCAGGAGCGGCAACGTAAGCGCGCAGGGGGTACGAATTGGTTCCGAGACGCAGCTCAGAGGTTTGGACATATAACCGGGTGCGTTGGTCTGAGGGTGAACTAACAGTGAATGAGTTGTTGTATGGGTTGATACGTACGCGATCCTTGGCACGGGCGGTGGCATAGTCAACTTTGGCGATGGCACAAAGTAAGGTCAGGAGGGCCCCATTGGTAGTGGTGCGGAGGTCGAGGCCACCGCCGGGGCGGAACACGATCTTGTAGTCTTCTTGTGGAAGTCGAGGTAGAGGGACATGGTGACGTAATCTGGGAGTCTTCAGTGATGGCGGGGACGCTATTCCGGACTTGAGGGGGTCGCTTTGAGGAGTAGCGTCTCCTCTAGGGTAGGCCGAACGCTGGGCCTTAACAATTCGGGTCCAGCGGGGGTCGTCGTCAAATTCTTCTGGAGTGATGGGCGTACCGTCGACTTGGTTCTCCATGTCGACGTCTTTGAGGCTACAGCAGCTGCGGCGATGGCTCAGCGGCCGCAGGGATGGCGTGAGACGCAGCTCTGCGCTGCGGACAAAGCGGTGCCACGCCGAGCGTTAGGCTTAGCTCGGCTGCTTCGTGGCGGGTCAAAGATGAGGTCCTAGTCAACCGGCGGTCGGTCGGATGAGGGCAAATAAGGTGTCAGGTGAATCCTTACACCTTCACGGGCTCGCTCACAAAAATGGGTGAGTATCCGAGGCGAAATATGAAATCCACGCACTGAAGAATACGGATCCCATGCGAGGTACGTTCGCACGCGTTCCCTGGTGAGAAGCAGCCTCTGTGTAGTTTGTAAAAGAACGTTTTTGCAGCTGCATGAATGCACATTTGCCTAATACGCTTTAGAACAGTGGTGTCTGAAAACCCCAGATAAGGCTGCCGATACAATGGTGTAGGGAACAAAGACTCGGTGTGAACCTGGGTCATCTGCCTTCTCGATGAGTCTATACAGGTAATCTACAGAGAAACGCACAGTGAGAAAATTGAAAGTCTCAGCAACCTCCTCCTTAAGGAATCCCCATAAAGGCCCCTCACGCGTTTTCCCTGTCGGTGCGAATAAGTAAGGCAAATGAGGACTAAGATGCCTGATGAGGACAGCTACAAGAAACGGGTGGTTTGCCGATTTGAAAAAGAAAAAGAAAACGGGAAACAAGTTGATGGACAAACAAGTGAACAAGGCCCACTCCACCAAACTCTAAGGGATGGAACAAGTTGTCCCGCCGCATGGGCTCCCATTGAGAGCGCCACACAAATGTTGCAAATATTCTGTGTATAACGTGTACCTTCCTCCTCGCACAATGCAGGACTTGAAGGACATACGCAAGCTTTGCAAACAAAAATATGTTACAGACCTGTGCCTTAGCAAACACCGAGAGTTCTCTACCCATCCAAGCCTGTGTTTGTCGCCGCATAGGTATGATTTGTGAATCCCAGTAGGCTGCGCTGTTGCGAACTTGGTGCAGCGGAGCCCCTAGCTACTGAAGAGGACTACAGTCCAAGCATATGCCTCCAAACAGGCTTGGTCTAGTGCCCCAATGACCCAACCAAAAGCCTTTGGCTGTACCTAAACTGAGAGCCGCACCTGATACATCGCAGAACTGTTCAGTCAAGCGTAAAGCCTCAAGAACACTCTTTTTGTCACAACGAAAGAGGGCGATATCGTCCGCGTAGGCTAAAATCTTAACTTCAAATTGAGCCTGAGAGAAACCACTGATGGCTGCACTGTTAATTATAGTGAGATAGAGGGCTTCCAGATATAAGACAAAACAACAGTGAAGGCAGTGAACATCCTGGACGAACAGATGATTCCTGTGGTATTGGTTTCGTTAGCTCCTGATTAACAATTAGTCTTGTATACGAGCTCATATAGCGCAGCCTTATGTCTTTGAGCAAAACGTCACCAATGTTTGCATGCTCCAAGACCGCGAACAAGAATGCGTGCCGAACTTTATCAAGTGCCTTCGCCAGGTCAATTTGAATGGGAGCTACTTGGCCCGTCTCATCTGATAATGTCTCGATTACTGAAAGTGCAATATGGATGTGTGTTTGAATACTACGCCCTCTGATACCACATACCTGATGCGAACCTATCACGTCCATAATGACCTGTTGCAGGCGACAACAAATAACCTTGGCAAAAATTTTGCAATCAACATTACAGAGGGAAATTGGATGATATCCTTCAACAGTTTTCAATCGATTAGTATCTTTACTTTTGGGAATTAATATTGTGTGGCCGGAATAGAAAGTGGGAGACAGGAAACACACATCATAAGATGCTTGGAAAACGAGATTAGCCTGACTAACAGACTATGACTGTCTCACCTCCCCTCCTCTTCTACCCTCCCCCTTTAATCCCCATTTCCCCTTCCCCAGTGCAGGGTAGCCAACAGGAATTCATTCTTTTTGGTTAACATCTCTGCCTTCCGCCCTCCTTTTCTCCTCCTCCTCCTCCTTCCATCAAAACAGGGCAAGGCGAAAATGTTTTATAGAATTCGCTAGTAATACTATCTGGGACAGGAAATTTTTGGCTCTGAAGGCCAGAAATGGCTGATTTAAGTTCGTTCAAAATGATGGGTCCCTCTACTACAGCACACTTCTCATCGTGTAGCCGAGGAAAGTTCTCAAGTAAGGAATTATAATCGCAACCCTCATTTGGATCTTCACAACCGCCGAACAGCTTTCGATAATAGTCATAGAAAGCAGCAAGAATACTAGGAGAATCACTGTTTGTGCAATGACCATACTTAATTTCTAATATTTCTTTCGTAAGAGCATTCTCTCTTTCATCTCTCGGCCAACGTGAAGGTTGCTCGTCAAGAAACCTTCGGGTCCTAGATCTTATCAGGGCCCCCTTGTATCTTTCCGTCGCAAATTGTTGAAGCTCTGCCTTTACGTTATTAATTTCTTCAATATTGGCACCCGGGCTAACCCTCTCTAACTTATGCAGCTCATTTAGAGTGCGCCCAAGGTGGTGGTGGTGTCTCTTCAGGAATGCAATTGTTGCAGAGGCTTCAATTGCAAATTTTTTGGTCTCCTGTTTAAACAAGTGTCATATTTGAAAACTCATGACGTGACCATATGTTTTTCAAACAAGTATGTACAGCACGCTTAAAAAGTTCATCTGAGAGAGAGCAGACAGTTATTCATCTTCCACAGCTCCCACCCAGGGTGAAGTATGTGCCGACTGTACCTCCCTACCTGAAGAGACACCATACAGCGGTCACTGAAGAAGATGGGCCGCACCCAGTAACCAAACACATTTGCTAACGTGTCTACAGAAACATAAATTCTGTCAAGGCTGGCGTTACAGGAAAACTGAAAATGAGTAAAATGAATACTGTCGCCTTTTCTCTGCATCAAATTCACAAGATTATATTCACAAGCTAAATCGTTAAGTAATGCAGCACTATAGGGTCACATCTTTTACATAATACTGATCGAAACACAACTAAAATCTCCCAACAATATAATTTTGTGATCTGTGCACGAATTGTTAACTGATGACAAAAAAAAAAGCCTTCTATCGCGCTGCTTTACGGGGGCGTAAACACAAATAATTCGCCGCTGCAACCTGAAATTGTGAGGTCACAGCATATAATGTGCCCATCGTCATCCATGCAATAAGCTATAGCTGTCATCTCTAGCGTTTTGGACAGGAATAGCATACACGCTCCGGACAAGCCGTGGCTAACAATAATGTTATATTCCGACAAAAACGGCTCGATAGCTGCTTCCGTCTCTCCATTGGAGGACAACTTTGTTTCCTGAATTGCTGCTACAGACACGCTCCATTTCATTAGCAGATGCCTTAACTGCTGCTACCTCCCACGATTACGCATACCCCTGACGTTAAGGGTAGCGACTTAATATGCTGCGACGCTAGTAATTTTTGGTACCAGTCCTATCAAACATGATCCCCTGGAATAGGGTGGCCCGCCTGCAAATTGGCGGCCTTTCGGGCAGACATCGCCCTCCTTTTTAAAGTCACACTTACGGTGGCCTCTACACAGTGTGCATTCTGGCCAGCACCATCGATACACACCTCAACATCTGCAGGACGCTTCAAAGGCGCTGTGCTTTCCATGTCCTCTTCTGAGACACTCAAGGCTTCGGTGCACAAACCTGAATGGAGTTTATCACTCGCTGCCACACTGACAGCCGATAGAGAACCGGACGCGCCAGAGATCGGCGCCGCACACGGCTCACTGTTACCCTCCAAGGACGAAGAAGAATCAACGACGAAGGAGGATAGGTGACCATCCACTGTCAGTATTTTCTCTACTGGCTCCACAAAAGGCATATCCAGACGTCCTTCAGTGGCAGGCGGTTCCTGTGCAGCAAGCACAGCACTCTGAGTGGCACTCACAGGCGGGCCCTGGTCCGCCGGTTTTGGCTCTGAAGACGCAGATTCTATAGATGGCCAGTCGCTGCAGATTCTGCTGTGATGATATGAGGTGCAGACGGCTTCTGGTCCCCATCAATTTGGGATTCAGGACTTAGCTCATCGGTCACATCGACAACCTCTTACACACATGATATGTTCTGACGCCACGTCATCTTCTCGTGACCACTGGCCTGGAGGCAGCCTATCAGCGTAACTCAAGACACAGTTCTCCACAGTATGGCCAAAGCGCCAGCACTGGGTGCATCGAGGCGTCCGGCACTGACGGCGTACATGTCCAACTCGGCTACATCGAAGACACAGTGGAGGTCTCCCTGGGATAAAAACTAATGCCTGCACCTCATAAACATTCTGACACTCCGTCCTTGAGCGTGAGGCCGATTTCACGGTTCGTCGTTTCCATATGATCTATCCCTGGGCACCGCCACTTTCCATTCTCCACAGATTGAATCGTTCCGTAAGGCTCTAAAGCTTCCAGAATTCTCCGGTGCTCCATATAGCGGGGAAGCCAAAGGAGCTTAACCGTGACATTCTTTGTATCCGGGCCGAACACCATGCACCTAAGTCCTTTCACAGGGAACTCTGCTTTGTTAACTATCTCCTGCTTTGAAGAACTACTCTAGCAGGTAGCCATCCACACGTGGCACATTTGGTATTGACAAATGCAGAAAATTTTCCGGAGGCCCAAAATCTGTGCGAGTGCGTCTCGAAAGTCAGGTGCTCTGTGCGGGTGATCGTTAAGGTCGGCATGCAGGAAAACGGTATTAAGGACAACATTATCGGCGGGAAGGCGTGGAAGGACAACATTGTACGTGTCTGTAGTATCCTGAGAAGTCGAAAGACGTTGGCCAACGGCCGATGCGCTGTTTCCAGCAAGAACCATTTTCAGAAAAGGCAGAGCCGCCCAAACCGGCTTCCTCTTCCGCGTCCCGCGTCGAGAAACGCCCTTCATAATTCCAATTGCCTACCATGAGGATGATGGCGGGATTTTGCGAGTGACCGATACTGCGACTAACGCGTAATTTGAAAGTACCAAATTTGAAAAAAAAAAAAACTGATTTATTTATAGGAAGGGAAAGGCGCGGTAATTGCCTCACTTGTTTTTTTGTGGACACCGCAACCGCGCCGTGAGGGAAAGGAGGAAGATGGGAGTGAAAGTGGAAAGAGAGAAAGAGGAGCCGTAGTGGTGGGCTACGGAGTAATTTCGACCACCTGGGGATCTTTAACGTGCGCTGACATCGCACAGCACACGACTCCTCTTCGTTTCACCTCCACCGAAACGTGCCGCCGAGGTCGGGTTCGAACCCGGGTATTCCGGCACAGTGGTCGGGCGTCTTACCACTGCACCAATGTCTTTTTTTTTCTTTATTGCATGAATTGGTACAAATACATCAGTAAAAGATCGTGGTTGCCATGCCCCTTGGCTGACAACCGTGTCTAATGGACTTTCATTACCACAGGTTCGCCCATCAGACTCAAGACCTCCTCCGCAGCGTCTTGGAGGAGTAGGATGGCTTATAGACACAGTGATGTCGATGCACGATCTGTATGTAATTATTTTGTTGAACAAGTGTATAAACTACCACTGCACCAATGTCACCCTTTCTAATTACTTTCCAAATTCGAAAGTAATTTGAAAGGGTGACATGACAGCCTTGACGCCACCCATCCTGCCATCAGCTATGAGGACCAATCTGGAACGCGTGCGCTCCAACACCGCCGAGCGGCGCGTTTTGCCTTCCTCGAGTGACATATTCTGCGCCTTTCCTTTCCTGTAAACGAATTATAGAACACCGGTGAATTTAGACACGCTCGACATGGAAGCCAAGGAGAGTTTGGCTGCTGACGAATGGCGCAGAAGATTGGAGAAATTACCTTCTGAACCCACCTGCGTCGAGAAACCCTCTTCATAATTCCGCTGCTCTACCGTGAGGATGATAGCGGGATTCCGCAAGGGACAGATACTGCGATTGGCACGCAATTTCAAAGTTCCAAAGACTCAAATAGTTAGGTCACTCAATTTGACTAAGGTAAATAGAGGGGATCCAACATAGCACCTTCGCTGACGATATCACTATTTGGACGAGTGGGGGCTCCATTGCCGATATCTCGCACAGACTTCAGATAGCGGCGGAGACGGTAGACGAATACGTTCTTGCCAGAGAACTGTCCTGCTCTCCGCTTAAGTCTGAAATTTTTGTACTCTCATCGAAAGAACAAAAAAGGGAAGAAAGACACCTGTCAAAACTCTACCCGCTGGTGGAGGTGTTGGTGAGAGTGTTTTTGTTGTTGTGGCTGTGGGAAGAAGGAAAAGAAAATTCACTGGCCTGCTACTGGCGGTTTCCAGCTCGGACCCAGCAGCGCAAAAGATGCTGGTTGACTGGGCTCAAGCGATGGCTGCCAGGCACGGCCTGACAGATACCAGCCGGGATCAGGAACCACCTCAATCCTTATAATGTACCCTGGTTCCCACAATAAATGTTTTACCAAGACCACCACTGGCTCTGTAGCTGAGCCACCTCCGCTGTCTCGTGCAGAAAGAAGAGAGAGAGCAGAGAAGATAGAAAAAGGAGAGGGAGAGAAAGACGCCCCGCAACAGCCGTCGTCCACCACCTAAGCGATGAGGCAATAGGGTACCTATAGTGCCAGTAATCAAAGTTCTAGGCTTTCTTTTCCAAGAGAATGGAAAAAAGAATATAGTTAACTGGAATCTTCTGTAGAGTCTCACTCAAAGCAAGGGTTTCCGGGAGCACTGCCTCTTGCGCCTAACACACGCGTTTATTATCAGCAGGATCGCGTATGCAACCCCGTTCCTGAATCTAAGCCAGAACGAGGAACAAAAACTAGATATTCGTATTAGGAGGGCATATAAAAGAGCACAAGAAATTTCCACCAGCGTCTCAACTGAGAAGCTGTTGAAAACGAGGGTACATAATACGTGGCGTGAAATCTCTACAGCGGTGAGATGGCACAACTCTGTAGAGAGTTCCACGAGGGCAGGTGGTGGTGGTGGTGGTAAGAACATTTATTAGCTATAGAAGGGCCAGTAGGTATGTTAGGATCAGCCCATAAGGGACCGGTTCTTACAAGCACTAGGTGGAGGGCCCTACTTTGGGACCTCAGTGGCGATTTCCGTCGCCCGGGCGCGCCCGACTAAGGTTTGTTGGGGCTGTACGTCGTGGCAGCCGAGCAGGATCGCCTCCCTGTCCTCCCAGGTTGGGTTGGGGATGGGGCGAATAGACGGGTTGGTGGGGCAGGCCCACACCATGTCATAGAAGTCAGAGGACAGCGGTCCACAGTGTGGGCAGCTGCCACTAAAGGAGGGGTCAAAATGTTTTAAGGCTGCCGGGCACAGCAATGTATTGGTGAAAAGGCGGAGAAGGAGCCGCTCATCCGCCTTTTTGAGGCCTTTACAAGGGCTGGACTAAAGACGATGACAATTTTGATAGTACATCGTGATATCTTTGAAGGTGTATACTGAATTAAAATCGGGTTCCTGATCGGGTGGGGAGGAGAAAACAGCCCGGTGAAAGAGCGCGCGGGCGGCTGCGTCTGCTGCCTCGTTTCCTGCTAAACCCTGATGAGCAGGGGCCCATATCAGGTAACAGAGTGTGGGGTCCGTATCCCGTATGCAATCTGAGTAGATTTGATAGGCTAGGAAGGGAGTCCAGCCTTGTCTGACGTTCCGACAGGCTCCTCGCGAGTCGGTAATTATGTATTTTGAATCTCAGTGTGAGGCCGCGATAGCCACCTCTTCTGCGTGTGTTGTACTGTGGGCTCTGAAGGTGAGACCACTAACCGTTTTGCTGTTGTGAACTACAGCGGCCGTGTACCATCCCCCGTGGTGAGGGCCGGAGGCGTCCACGTAGTATACACCAGTTTTGTTGCCATAATGTCGGGCTAGGGCTTCCGCTCGTGCCAGGCGCCGACCATTATAATCTTCATGTGACATATTGGCTGGAAGAGGACGTACACAGAGGGTGCGTCTCCACAGTTCTGGGATGCGAAACCTTTTATTCCATGAGAGTGGTGTGTTCGATATGGAGTCTAGTAAGAAGGCGGCGACCCGACTCCGTTTGCGATAAACGCGTGTACTGGTTTGGAAGGTAAGCCTCCCGGAGCTCCCGGAAAGTATTCACCACCCTAAGGGCCATAAGACGGCTATTTGAAGTAGTGATGGTGGGGTCCAGGGCACGCCTAATAATTGTGCGAAGGATGACCTCAAGAGCATCCTCGTCTTGTTTCCGTAGGCGGCGATAAGGTGTCGAATAGAGAATCCGACTGGTCACGAAGGCGTTTGCCAGCAGCAAGGAATCCTTACTTCGTAACCCCCCGCGTTTGTTTGAAACCCGACGGACCATGCGGCCCACCTGGTCCCCCACCTTACGGAGGTTGGCCAATGTAGTGTCTGACCGTCTTTGCTTGTGGATGTAGAGTCCGGATACCCGTGTCTCCTCAGCGTCGTGTATGGCACCACTGTCTAAAGAAAGAGTGATTTGAGTTGTGTACTTTGGCGAGGGGTGGAGGTGCACATATTCCGATTTTTGTGGGGAACACTAAAGACCGCAGCGGCGGACGTAGCGGTCTACTATCGTCGCCGCTGTTTGCAGGCTGGTTTCAATGTCCCATATATGCTGCCATGCGTGGCCCACAAGGTGATGTCATCGTGCTGAACACCAGTGACAGCATTGAGTTGGGAAGGCAGGTGCATCATAGCCAAATTGAAGAGCAGCGGGGAAAGTACCGAGCCTTGGGGGGTCCCCGAGTGTCGAGTGGGTAAGGACCATGCTCATTATCTTGGATGCGAATGTAGGATTGACGATCCTTGAGAAATTGCTTTATGTATTGGAATGTGTTGAGGCCACAGTCGGTCTGGCTTAGGTTAGTGAGTATGGTCTCGTGTGTTACGTTGTGAAATGCCCCTTTGAGATCTAAGGCGAGTACTATCCTGTCATTATGGGGGCATTCGAGTGGGTCAAGGACTTTCCGTATGAGTTGCAGGAGATCTTGAGCGGATCTGTGTGGGCGGAATCCGAATATGGTGGCCGCGAATACTTGTTTTTCTTCAAGATATTCAGATAGCCGGTCCCGCACCGTCGTCTGCATTCGTTTGCCCACACAGGAGGTTTGCCTGATTTAGGAATAAAGGTTACCAGAGACGTTTTCCAGTCGCTTGGCAGGGGGGTGTCGCAGCGCCAAATTGCATTGATGTAGTTGAGAAGGGACTGGTAAGCCGAATCGGGCAGGTTCGTCAAATACTTAACGGTGACCTTATCCCTTCCCAGGGCAGTGCCCCGTTTCATTTTGCAAGAGCCAACCGCAGATCATGCAGCTGGAAACGTTGATCCAGCTCTGTGTTCTCTCTGCCTGCATAAGAGTATGCTGATCCGCGGCGGTCTCGGGCTGTACACAGATACTGGTCCCGGAGTTTCTGTGCCAGTTGAGTCGTGTTGCCAGAGATAGCATGGATGGCTCTCTGCAAATGTTTCTGTGTTTCGGTTCGTGTTTGGGCTCGAAAGAGGCGCCATATGTTGCGGCTGGACATTTGTCCCGCAGCCGTGTTGGAGTAGGCGAGTTGCGCCGCGGACTCATCCGCTTTCTACAGCGCCTGTGTCTCGTCTGCCCTTCTCTGTCCATTGTGAAGTTTGCGCTGTTTTTGCTCTGTTCTGGGTGAGCTCGGCAATTCGAGCTTTAAGCTTCCGGTTGTGTTTCTGGCGTCGCCAACGGCGGACGAGGCTGCGAAGGGCTTCCCAGAGGTGTAGGAGGTGGTTATCCACATCCGTGACCGCCTCTGAAAGCTGGATCTTTGTTTCATGCGAGCGAAGGTGTGTCAGCAGCTGTTGTGACCATGCTGAGTAGCAGTGCTTGGAAATGGCTGTGTTATCAAGAGAGTCAAAAGTTTGCCTAAATTTTGTCCAATCTGGGATACGTGCTTGTGTTGTGGGACGTTTGAGCGGGCGTGTGTGTATTGTATTGTTAAGGATGCAGTGGTCACTACCGAGGGTTTCCTCGGTGTTGAGCCATTCTGCGGGTCTTTTGTTGCGAGTGAAGCTTAAAGGGGCCCACAAACACCTCCCGAGCATTGCTCGCAAGTTATCTCTGTCGCTAGGTTATGCTCTTGATTCTTATAGCGCTGACGAAACACCACAGGAAGAAAGACACAAAAGGACAGAAGCGCAACTTCCAACTTTAATGAGAAGAAAAGGAACGCAGGCATGCTTTTTTATGCTTTTTATCTTTGACTTCTCTCTCTCATGTCATCTTCGGTTTTTAATCTCTTGTGGTTGCTGGCCTTTATCATTTTCTTGTTTCTTGTCTTTATCCGTGCGACCTGCATTTCACCCATGTGTTTTGTCATGATTGAACTGGTTCAATCCTGCCTAGTGTTACTGTTTTTTTCTGATTTGGTGCGGGGGTTATCGCACATTCATGCAGACCAGAGATTATAAAAGAATGCCTGGGTTCCTTTTCTTCTCATTAAAGTTGGAAGTTGCGCTTCTGTCCTTTTGTGTCTTTCTTCCTGTGGTGTTTCGTCAGCGCTATAAGAATCAAGATCATGTACCAACTAACCCGTCAAAAAGTCCTGCCTTAGGTTATGCTGCGATACACATCTGAACGTAATAAAACACGTCTACGCGCAGCACAGGTCCCGCAATCCTATTCAAAAGTTGGCGCTCTCTTTCCTTCCACTTTTGCGGTCCTCCGTCTCCTCCGTGCAACGCGTCTACGTACACGCGTTTTCGAATGACTATTGGTCTGCTTCTTTGCGACGTCACGCATCCATAAAACTACCACTCTTGCCAAAATAATTGTAATACGCTTAACTTTTAGTTATCAGGAAAGAAAATTAGAATGTTTTGTAGACAGAAACATTTTTTGAAAGCTTTTTTCCTTGCACTTCCGGTGTCACGCGGGCATCGCGGTAACCACGGTAACCACGGCGCGGTTGCGCGCGGCGACCTCGTTTCAGTTCCCTGCGGGGCGCTTTCCACTTGTGTATGTTCTCGTTTCTTGTGTCTCCTATGCGAAATGGACTTCGAAATCGGATTACCGGTCTCCAGCATTAGGTCGGTGCCTTAAATGCCGTGCCTCAGTGCACCGCGCCGTACGTAGTGCAGCAAAATTTCGGAAGCAACCGCTCCGTTCCCGTGTCCACCAAACCAAAATACGCACCTCGGATCGAGTCAAGGTGACAACATACGCTGGTAAGTAACATGGTTACTATCCTGAATATAGCGCACAGATAAACGACGGTTTCACGGGTGCAATGAGTTAGTCATTGTTGTGATGTATCAATACTATGGCGGCTTTTAAAATCCTACCGCTTCAACTGTTGACTTGATTTGTCACGTAGTAAGTTTGTAGCGTATGAACTTTTGTTTTATACTAAATTAGCTAAGACAACTGTGCCTACCTGGCTCGGCCGTGCGCGATGCGCGAACCCGTGGTATCATGTGCCGGCGTTGGCAGCTTTCGGCCCCTGATACTGGCGCAGATTGCGGGTTCGCATTGTACGCAGCAGCAACGAATTAAGCACCCTTACCTAACTTACTGCGAGCAAATAAATGTTACCGCAATATCAAAGCTCCGTGTGCAGTTTCACCACAAACTACTGAGCGGTTAGGCCGGAGAGATACAAGACGCCGCGGTAAACACGTATTAGGATTCGCATGCTGTATATGCCCCTTGCAAGGTTTATGACGTGCAGTGATGAGGAGGCACCAAAGAAACAAAGAAAACAACTTTATTTCGAGAGAAGGCCTACAGCATTTCTCTAGCTAAGTCCTAGAGCATATTTCATTATGTCCTGACGCAGTAAACGGTTGACGTTATTAAAAAAAAAATTCTCTCCACGGCGAAGCGCTTGCTTTCTTAGTCGCTCAGCAGTATAAATTACCGCTAAGAAGACAGTATTATTTCGCGCACATAATAATAATCAGCGCAATTACACTGTTGTCTTTTAAACTGTGCACCTTAACGGATGGGGAACAGCGAGCTTGGGAAAAGAGAGATGTGACATGGTAACTTCTGAAGTCGGCTCACTTTAATTACTTCCATTTACTTCCAGCTTGACCTCAAGAAACTGAACAACTCTGATCGGCATAATTATTCGCTATCTAGCTTTACACACACCCTGAACCGACATTTGCTCTGTCTTTCCTACTTTTTGTTTCAAGCGGCAGCTTTGATGCAATACTTGAAGGGCCTGCGAGCGGTCGCACACCATGTGGAGTTGCCGCGATAAGCAAACAGCAACATGTTTTTTGTGCGCGTTTGCTTGGCCGCAGCCAGAAGCGAACCACAGAGACATGGGTACAAGACTGCACTCACTGCGACAAAAAAAGTCATATGAAACTGCGCTCCAGCTATTGTTAGTCGCAGCAAACATATTGAAACAATTGTTTTGGCTCCAGCGGCCAATGCTGTGCCTCGCTGATGCCAGTCTGTTGAGCATTTGGGTTAAGTATACTGACAGTTGGGCTGTGCAATTGAATGATCATGATGAAGCACAAATTTGTGCCTGTGTTCAGCAATTAGTTCTTCTTTTGACGGTCTTTCATAGGCATCAGTCATAAGGTGGCGCTCTGAAGCTATGCTTGCAGCTGTGTCTTTGTGTGAAGAGCCCTGAGACCGTTTCTCCGCATCCTGGAGGAGCCTCTGGACGCACGCTGCGTGAAATAGTCATCGTGATTACAACAGTTCACTTAGTTTTTTGTGCAATAATATGAGTAGAACAAAGTTTTAACTTACAAAAAGTATGCCCCATTTTCACTGGAGCGGCACTGAAATGTCCTTTTCTTGATTTTGCCGTTTTCACTTTCCAGCCATCCTCTCGTTTCTTTTTCTGTGCCTGGAGCTTAGAAGAATTCTCATTGAAGCGAATAACAGCCAGATGTGACCTAAAAAGAAGGTAAATATGGATGAATTTCTCATACTTTGGAAAAAAATGTGTTTCTTGTTGCCTACTAGCAAAACTATGCCAAGTAGAGGCTACTATAAGAAACCAGGATGCATTATATTCACATCACCGCAGCAGAGATTGCTTCTGTTTAGCTTCTATATCCAGTGCCTTTATATCAAATTAGGAATGTGATGCAATGATCTTCAAGCAGCAAAATGAATGTATGACATGAGCTATATAACTTCAAGTCGTGGATCACCCGTGTTCTCCCTGCTGTTGTAGTCTAGCGATCATCATTAGTCCAAGTGATCAAGTGAACCTTGAGCATTCTTTCAGTTTGAATACATTAGCTTCGGGACATTCGAGACGGTTCTAGAGGGGTCAGAAACTTGCGCTGATAACTTCCAGTTCTTTAAAAACTACCTTTGTCTTGGGACTGCACTAAGATGAGGAGCACAAAAGAGAGACGAGGTGTTTTTCCAGCCAGCCCTCCATGCTTGTCCTCAACTTTGTGTCATTGCAGGGTCTCAGCTCATGTCATTTCTGTCTGTATGTATTCCTGGTGCACTGTTCTTTATCTCATCCCATTTGCCTATCCTAATATAAAAGCAATGACTTTCAATGAGGACCCTTGGTGGCCTGTGCAGTACGTCTATAGCCTCCTGTCTCACTTTTTCCATGGAAGGGGATTACAAAATGGCTAGTGCTACCATTCTACCAAATATGTTTTTACCATATTGTTACGAGGCACGTCGAGATATTAGGGGGCGATGGTACGTCCTAGCCGCAACAGTTCACCGTCAGGGACACGCTCACAGGAGAACCAGACGTAGCTGCATCGTCGTCTTTCTCTACTAGCCCAGCACTTCGTCATCGTCTCTTTCACTGCGTACCGTAACAATACCCCCCCCCCCCCCCCCCGCGGAAGAAGCACAGTCCCGGTGCGTAGACTACACAGATGAGCGCGAGATATAAGGTTTGAGACGGGCGACATGCACGACTTCTGGATGATGGTTTGCCGGAGAGTGGCGGTTCACAGGGATAATCTCGTACGTCACGTCGGTAAGTTGCCGCAAGACCTGGTAAGGGCCCACGTAGCGGGGCAGAAGTTTCTCGCACATGCCTACACGTCGAGCAGGGAGCCAGAGGAGTACGAGGGAGCCAGGAGGGTACGGTGCTGGAAATCGTAACGGTGCTTTTGAGAACGCTGGGACGCACGAAGCCGGTCTCGAGCAATATGACGGGCGGCATCAGCGCGGGCGATGGCATCAGAAGCGTAACTGCAGGAGGAATCGTCAAGAGACAGTAAGGTGTCGAAGGGAAGTAGAGGGTCGCGGCCGAAGAGTAGATAAAAGGGAGAGTATCCGGCGGTATCATGTCGTGAGGAGTTAAAAGCGAATGTTATGAAAAGTAAAGAAATGTCCCAGTCACGGTGATGGTCAGAAACATACATTGACATCATATCGGTCAGGGTACGATTAAGGCGCTCAGTAAGACCGTTCGTTTGTGGATGGTAGGCCGTTGTGAAGTTGTGGCGCGTAGCGCATGAGCACAGAAGGTCATTAACAACTTTAGAAAGGAAGCAGCGACCGCGATCGGTGAGCAGTTGACGAGGAGCACCATGAAGCAAGATGACGGCATGCAAAAGAAAGTCTGCAACGTCGGAGGCACAGCTGGTGGGGATAGCTCTGGTTATGGCATACTGGGTTGCGTAATCGGTCGCTACGGCAATCCATTTCTTCCCTGGAGTCGATGTGGGGAATGGCCCGAGCAGGTCGAGACCAACTCGAGAAAAGGGCTCAGTTGGAACTGCGAGTGGTTGCAGGGGCCCACTAGGGTGAAGAGACGGGGTCTTCCTGCGCTGGCCCAGCTTACAGGCGGCGACGTAGCGACGAACAGAGCGGTAGAGGCCAGGCCAGTAGAACCGCCGCCGAACATTGTCGTATGTGCGGGACACTCCTAGGTGCCCTGCTGTAGGAGCATCATGAAGGTGCGCAAGAACAGCAGAGCGTAGATGTGTCGGGACAACAAGCAAAAGGTCTACACCATCTGGGCGCATATTGCGTCGGTATAATGTGTTATTAAGCAGCACAAACATACTGATGGGCGGATCGGTGCTGTCGTTGCGCAGGTGATCAATAATGGGGCGCAGGGAAGGATCACGACTCTGTTCGACGCCGATGTGGAGAAAGTTCGAAATGGACAAAACGCAGTCGTCAGCAGTATTGTCAGGAAGTTCAGGAGGGTCAACGGGGTGGCGGGACAAGTAGTCGGCGTCTTGATGTAGGCGGCCTGACTTGTACACAACAGTAAACGTGTATTCTTGTAATCGCAAGGTCCAGCGACATAAGCGGCTAGTAGGGTTCTTAAGTGATGACAACCAACACAAGGCATGATGGTCCGTCACTACGCTGAAGGGCCTCCCAAACAAATAAGGGCGGAATTTGGTCAATGCCCAAACAAGTGCAAGGCATTCGCGCTCCGTAATGGAATAATTGCGCTCGGACTGAGATAGAAGGCGGCTGGCATAGGCAATCACACGAGAGTGGCCGTGCTGGTACTGGGCAAGGATGGCGCTAATACCATGTCCGCTAGCGTCGGTGCGCAGTTCTGTAGGCGCACACGGGTCGAAGTGCGCCAGTACAGGAGGAGCGGTGAGCGCGGAAATGAGCGTTGTGAAGGCCTGAGCTTGTTCATGGCTCCACGAGAAATTCACATTTTTCTGCAAAAGTGAGGTAAGGGGACGCGCTAGGTCAGCGAAGTTCCGAATGAAGCGACGGAAGTAGGAACAGAGCCCGAGAAAACTTCGCGCATCACTTGTATTACGTGGTGTAGGGAACTCGCGGACTGCACGAACTTTATCAGGGTCGGGCTGCACACCATTTTCGTCAACCAAATGTCCCAGGATTTTGATCTGGCGGCGGCCGAAGCTGCATTTTTTTTTGCGTTGAGTTGAAGACCGGCGCGGCGAAAGACTGCCAGTATCGTAGAAAGCCGTTCAAGGTGACTTGTGAACGTGGGAGAGAAAACGACAACGTCATCTAAGTAGCATAAACACGTTGTCCACTTGAAGCCACGGAGAAGCGAGTCCATCATGCACTCGAAGGTCAAAGGAGCGTTACAGAGGCCAAATGGCATGACATTGAATTGGTATAGTCCGTCAGGGGTTACAAATGCGGTTTTCTCTCGATCCCGTTCGTCGACAGCTATTTGCCAGTAGCCGGAACGCATGTCGATCGAGGAAAAATAGCTGGCACCATGCAAGCAGTCGAAGGCGTCGTCAATTCTCGGTAGCGGATAAACGTCTTTTTTAGTGATCTGATTGAGGTGGCGGTAATCTACACAGAATCTCCAAGTTTGATCTTTCTTTTTGACTAAAACGACAGGAGACGCCCAGGGACTGCAGGAAGGCTCAATAATATTATTTCTCAACATCTTGTCGACCTCCTTCTGTATCACGTGGCGCTCAGCAAGAGAGACTCGATAAGGCCTTCTGTGAATAGGGCTGGCATCACCAGTATTGATGCGATGGGTAACGACAGATGTCTGGGCCAAAGGTCGGTCGGCAAAATCAAAAATGTCCTTGTACGAAAGCAAAAGGTCGGAGAGAGCACCGGCTTGCTGAGGTGTCAAATCCGGTGCTATCATGGGAGTAAAAAGGGTCGAACGAGAAGCTGATACGGAGGGTTCAGACAGAGGCACAGGCTTGAGGGAGAAACTTCGCAGTCAGCCAACGGAAGCAAGTCAGCGAGTGCAATGCCATGGGGCAAAACTTGGACAGAGCGGCTAAAATTAAGGACGGGAAGATAGGTTCTGTTATCCGTGACGGTCAGGACAGTGTGATGGAGTATGACGTTACGGTGGAGAACAACATCGGTGATTGGACAAGTGACGTATGTACCATCAGGAATAGCAGGAAACGGGGCCAAAGGAACATACATGGCGGCTTCGGGCGGTAGGCGAACAAACTCGACGGAGCAGAGGCGTGGCTTGATATCTGTGCGGTCGGAGCAGAAAGGCAGGTCTAAGCGAAGGAGGCCACTTGAACAATCAATCAGGGCAGAGTGCGCCGTTAAAAAGTCGATGCCGAGGATCACATCGTGAGGGCAGCGGTCGATTACAGTGAAGAGCACAGGGGTAGTTCGACCACAAATGCTCACGCGCGCAGTGCAAAGTCCCACGACGGCAGCGACGCCTCCATCGGCGACACGAACGGCTGATGAAGAGGCGGGTGTGACAACTTTTTCGAGTCGGCGGCGAAACGAAGAGCTGAGGACGGAAATTTGGGCACCAGTGTCAATGAGGGCGGTAACAGGCACACCATCTACACAGATATCTAGAAGATTGCGGCGATGAGCGAGGGTCAGCAGAGGATTTTCGGGCCGCGTCGTCAATGCAGCTTCACCTCCGGGAGCTGCATTGATCAGTTTTCCGGGAGCGGGCCAGAGAAGTGAGGGGACGAGGAACGGTGAGGTAGGGGCGAGCGGGAACGGCGGGTCTGGGGAGATGGCGATCGGCTGGACATGCGAGGGGATGGCGGGTTAAAGTCACGAGAGGGCATATCACGGAGAGAGGTTGGGTGTGGTCCGTAGGCGGTGCTGCGATCATGATAGTAGCGAGGTCGAGGTGGCGGAACCCAACGGCTGCGGCAATGGCAAGAAATGTGGCCGGCACGTGAGCAGTTGAAGCAGATGGGTCGGTTGTCGAAGGTCCGCCATTCTTCTGGGTTGCGGTAGCGTCGGGTAGATCCGGGGTATCGCGTTGGGAAGGGCGCAGTCGGAGCCGCAGCAGCTACCACCGGAACGGTGGGCTGGACAGATGGCTGTGCGGACGGCTGACAAGAGCTGAGGCTTACGCTCGCATTAAGGCCCACGTTCGCGAATTCTTGGCGAACGACAGCTTGGATCAGTGCTATAGTAGCATCCGCCGGCTGAGGTGTGAATGCGACGGGGGCCATTGCCTCCAGCTCTCTGCGAACGATCCTGGTCAAGTTTGGCTCATGGGACTGCTGCTGCATGTTGGCAGATCTTCGCACGAAGACGTAGCAACTGTGTTTGGCAAGCGGTCGAAGCGGGGAGCAATACGACGATGTTTAGCTTGCTCAAACCGCCGGCATAGCTCGAGGACGGAGTCGACCGTCGTACAATCTTTGCAAAATAGAAGGTTAAAAGCGTCGTCAGCAATGCCCTTTAATATGTGGCCCACCTTGTCACACTCGGGCATGGCGCTGTTCACTTTGCGGCATAGAGCTAGTACGTCTTGTATGTACGACAGATATGATTCGGTCGACGACTGTGCTCGCGATGCCAGGTCCTTTTTAGCGCCGAGCTTACGTCCGATTGGCTTGCCAAAGAGATCCCGAAGCTTCTCTTTGCACATGTTCCAGGATGTTAGATCTTCTTCGTGCGTCTCGAACCAGACGCGCGCCGTACCAGCCAGGTAGAAAATGACATTTGCAAGCATCAACGTTGCGTCCCATCGGTTGTGCTTACTGACTCGCTCGTACATAGCGAGCCAGTCTTCGACGTCGATGTCATCGGTGCCGCAAAAGGTTCCCGGATGACGAGGCTGCGCAACTACGACAGTGGGCGCTGGTTGTGCCGCTGTAGAGGTAGCTGCGTCGGACTGCATAGTGCTAGCACCAAGTTGGCGGCCACTACGGAGATCCAGCTTATGGTATTGGTGTCTAACCCAGCACCTCCACCAAGATGTTACGAGGCACGTCGAGATATTAGGAGGCGATGGTACGTCGTAGCCGCAACAGTTCACCGTCAGGGACACACTCACAGGAGAACCAGACGTAGCTGCAGCGTCGTCTTTCTCTACTAGCCCAGTACTTCGTCATCGTCTCTTTCACTGCGTACCGTAACAATAATATATGAAGCATCCTTGAATGTCAGAAGTGTGCACTGCAGTCTCCTCCAAATGTATGATAACTACCTTTGACTTGGCAGTGTTCCAAGTTTCGAAAAGAAAGACACAACATAGGTTCAGCTAATTTCACAGCAGTGTATTTACTATCAGGATGGAAGGATTGTGGCAGCTGGCTCATAAGGTGCATTGAGTGCCTACTTTTGAGGGCGACCTTCGTGCATCTCCTGAGGAGAGCGTTGATGTGGTCCCATTGCTTTTGCTTGGTAGGGGAATGCGTATGTCGTGCAGCTCGTGATATAGGCTTGTGGGAAGTAAAGTGTGTTCCGTTCTCGTAGACCCGCGCGCCGGTTCGCCACGCGCCGGATGAGACGAGTGGCTAGCTGGGTTTGGGCCTGGAGAGCTTGGATGCTGCCATGCGCGCCGTGGGAGTGAAGGATGAGGCCCAAGATGCGAATCTTGGAGACTAGGGGGATGGGGTGATTACCTAGTGTGAGTGAGATGGGTGGTTTGGCGGGGTCGTATGGCCTGAGGCGGTATAGAGGAAGAAACTTTTATTTGGATTAGGAGCAGGCTAAGCCGCGCGCGCGGACGTGCGATTCGATTATGTTGAGGGCAGATCGTAAGATGTGTTCCATGTCATCATCACTGTCTCGGTTAGCCCAGGCAGTGATGTCGTTTGTGTATATGCTAGAAAGTATGTCGGGGACATGGGCGAGTTGGTAGGGGAGTTAGATAAAGGCTATAATGAAGAGGATGGGAGACAGAACCGCACTCTGAGGCCTCCCCCGCGCTCCCAGTGAGACACCAGAAAGTTGGTGGCATGGAGGAAGGAAACAGCTTAGGAAAGGTCCTTGTTATTCCCAATACATTGGAGAAAGTGTGGCGGAAGTGACGTCAAAATTTAGGGTTAGCCAAGTCGAGCCATTAGCAACGGCGACGCTGTTGCTATGAAAACTCGGGCCACTAGCAACTGCGTTGCTAAGGGCCCTAGGTACATGATCATCGCGGAGAAAGAGATTGCGGAGGGAAAAGGAGAAGGAGAGACGTTGCAGCGTCCGATCGCGGCGCGGCCGCGCCGGTTTCAAAAAAATGACGTCAGGGCCTCTCCTAAGTTCTTTCTTTCCTCCATGGTTGGTGGTCTTCCAGGGTGAGTTTGGCTGCGCATTCGAAACGGAAGTAGCGGATGTAGTTTTACAGTCGCGAGCCTATGTCAACGGCTTGGAGGCCTTCTGGGACGACTGCGTTGGCAACATTGTCAAATGCTTTGGTTAGGTCGACGCCGAGGATAGCTACGGTGTCGCTCATAGGGGAGTCAAGAATGTGATGTTGAGCTGTAAAAAGACAACCTGAATGGACAAGCCCGGGCGGAAACCAAAGAGGCATGAATGCATGAGGCTACTGTTCTCCAGATACCGGCTGAGGCGGGCCTGGAGAAGATGCTGCATGAGCTTGTGCACTATTACATTCGGCTCGCGGCCCCTCGGTAGCGTTCGCCTGGCGGCTCCGTGGCTCGGCGGACGGCATCAACGGTCCTAGCAAAGACAAGGAGTCTTCTAACAGAACAAGCTTTACTACAACATCATGAAGGAACTGGCTGAGAAGCTGACCCGGATAGAATACACACACTCTCATAACGCTGGTGTCTAGCGTCGTCTACACGGCGCGTCAAAGTAGTCTCTGTCGCAGCGGAGTCTGCCGCTGCTTTTTATAGGCTTGCCAGTTCACAGGGAAAGGGAGAGCCCTCACAGGGAAATGGAGAGCCTAACAAGTCTGGGCAAGACGGGATGACTCAATCGCGGGTGGTCCGACCGCATCTCCTCCACCTCCTGCAGACGGGCGAGGGCGACGCACTCTCCCTCGAGCTCCAGGCTTGGACCGCGTTTGCACACACACGCACGGACACACATTTGGCGCGTGGCAGGATCACGTCGAGGCTTGCCCGCGGGAGGAAGCGTTGAGAGGCCGATGGACGGCGCCGAAATGGCCGCTTCGCTCGCTGTTCAACCTGTTGCTATGCGGTGGCCTTGTCAGCTGACACTTGTCGGTGACGAAACGTAACAGACTGTCCCGCCGGGGAAGGGAGATCCCGAAGGGCAGGGGACTGTATCCGCTGTCCGGAGGGATCGGGAGGTTGCAGCTAGCCGGGGTCGTCCAACTCTGCTTCTCTTGAGCCAGTCAGCCTGAAGAAGTCCTTGGCAAGGCCTGGTTTTCAAGGCACTCTGCAACTTGTCTTCGGGAGAGTTTTCTGACAATCCACAACTTCACAACCACGCTAAAGACTCAACAGTTCAGCCAGCAAGCATGGCACAATCTTCACTAAGTCATGCCAGACAATTTCCCTCTTATGCCCCCATCTATATTAAAGGGCAGCTCAGTAGCACTTGGAACGCGTCCACAAATTTGAAAATCGCGCTTTCTAAAACACCATTCTCAAACAAAGATAATACAATGCAATATGTTCAAAATCCTATGTCAGGAAGAAAAACACCAACAAGTGAAAACTGAGGCTTCTTCTCACGTTATGGGCTCCGACTTAAGCCATCGGCGTTACCGTTGAGATCACCCTTTTCACTAAAGCTTCGGCTGTCGGTTTCACGGAACAACCTTACCTTCCTGTTTGTGTACAAAGAAACACATGAGCATGAATCACTTGCTTTTCTAAACAACCTATCCCTCTTTTTACGCTTTGCGCGCCAGTCACGCCTTTTCTCGGCACGGGCGCATTTGTGCCTTTGCGATAGTCGCTTTCTTTTTCGCGATAGCTTCAACTTGCTCCATTCTTTCTTGCGCCTGCCTTTCCTCATTTTTCTGCAGCAGCACTGGAACACAGGCTTTCTGCTTTCTTTTTGCAATCGTTTGAGTTTGCTCTCCTTACGATGGCAGCAATCTTTCTCGCAAATGCCTTTCCCCGTTTTTCGGTGGCAGCATTTGAATACTAGCTTTCTGCTTTCGTTTGCCGCCATCTCTGACAAGCTAGTGGTAACCGGAGCTAGTAGGGCACCGGTGTCGTCTGAGTGGTCAAAGTGCGGCGCCGCGTCTGCATCGCGGCCAGCAGCGCATGACTCACCTTCAGTCAAGTCCGAACAACAACAACGGCTGACGTCAGTCGCGTCAGTCCCGCTTCTAGGCATTTGCTCTGGCGGCTTGCCACTCAGTGCGTCGCCTCGCTCACAGCTAACCGGCGCACGATCAAGCTCCTTCGACAGCTGGGGCGCTTCGGATTGTGTGAGGACCATGTGTGCCACGTCCGCGTTCGCACTGTGGTTGCTTTCGCGAATACATCCTAGCGTGGTATCGGGGCACGAACGATTCTGACTCTGCCCTGGTCGTTTGCTGTCGCTACAGTGAACTAGAATTCTAGTTCACTGTAGCTGTCACCTTCGCAAGTCTCGCTCTCTACAGCGGACGCGCACTCCTCATCGGTCTGCCCGGGCTGATCACAGCTCGCGGGCTGCGCAATTTCCCTGATCGGCACTTCGTTTTTCTGCGTGCCCTGCTCTACGACACAGCTATTTCCGAAACCGCAATTTTGTAATTTCCTAGCTGGTTTCCATCTCCGTCGCGCTCTACACAAGCTTCTGCTTTTAACTCGAGAGGCGGTTGAGTTACTACCAGTTCCCCACTCTCTTTTGAAGGAACTGTATCGCCTACAGCTACTTGGGTCGGCATGCAGTTCACCTCGCTGGACAGCGTACCTGCGGATTTCTCGCCGTCGGAGCCGGTGCTAACCTTTTCAGCTAGTGGCTTGACCAAGGTAACACAATACTCTTCTGTTCGAGGCTCGGTCGGCTCGCTACTGCGGTCACGTTGCTCGGCCGCTTCCCCAAGCTGTAGTTCACTCTCTGGTACCTTTGACTTTTCAGGCTCACTTGTGTCTACAGCGTAGTATGTGGTCTTAATCTCAGCGTGCTGTGCCTCCGACCCTTTCTCATTACTTGACCACCTCTTTAGTACTACCGCCTTTGCAGCGATCTCCCGAGCTCTATATCTGGTTAAGGCTAGTACACTACCCTTTCCAAACACAAGCCCCTTTTCGCGCAAGAGGTGATCGGACTTGTTTGAAATAGGTACGGGTACTGAGGAGGAAGCACGGATGACACCGCCGCTTCTGTCTTAAGTGCCCCGAAAGATCCTTCAATAAGAACTTTGGCTATTGGCAAAGGCACGCTGCGAGCTTCCACGGCCTGATTGATCCACGCGCACTCACCCGTGAACATCTCTGGTTCTGCGTAAGAGGGGTAAACCACATCCATGGTAGCCGCAGAATCGCGAACCACTCGACATTGTTTCCCGTTCACGAGGAGGTCTCGAGTGTACGGTTCGAGAAGCGTCATTACTTCTGCATAACGACAAAAACACGAACTTTGGTTTTGTCTCTGGACACTGCGCCGAAAAATGACCAGGCTTCTGGCACGCGATTGCCTCGAACCTCTTTTTCCGTTTGGCTGCCACCGTCACTTTATCGTCTACCGGACTGCTTTCACTCGCATCCGCACCACGTTTATTCTCCTTAGATTTAAAGGGCTTCAACTTCGGCCTCTCAAACTTAGAGCCGAATTCCCCTTGTTGACCGTCCTTAGCTCCACGAAGCCGACGCGTCACAAACTCTTCAGCTAACTCGGCGGTTATATCCACCGTACTAACGTCTGGCCTATTCATGATCCAGTACCGCACGTTCTCTGGTAACCGACTGTAAAACTGTTCCAGCCCGAAACACTCCAGAACATTATCGTGGTTACCATACACTTTTTCTTTGAGCCACTCATACATGTTTGATATGAGCTTGTAGGAAAACTCTGCATACGACTCACCTCACTTTTGCTTTTCTCATACTCCCGAAAATTCCGACAGAATGCTTTAGCTGACAGCCTGTACTTTTTTAGCAGACTCGATTTCACGTTGTCGTAATCCTCTGCTTCCTCTTTTGTCAAGCGAGCGATTACGTTTGCCGCCTCACCGGGGTAACAAAGTGAGCAAGCGCTGTGGCCACGTTTCCCGAGAAACCCTTGCTTCTCGCACGTTCGCTCGATGTTCACCAGGAACAAACCAATGTCCTCTACAAGCTTAAACGGCCGCATCAGGTCACTCATTTTGAACGATTCCCGTTCTCCTGCACCGTGAGCCCGACTTGCACTACCAGCACGTACCGCGTCTATTTTGAGATGTTTCATTTCCATAGCGAATTGACGGTATCGCTCCTCTTTCTCTAGCCTTTCCTGGCATTCACGTTCACGTTCCTCTTTCTCGTGACGTTCTTATATGATCTCATGGCATTCCGAAAGCTCATAAGCTTCAGCTGTCAATCAACGCAAGAATAGCCTTTAACACTTCTGGTTTTCTGAGTTTGACAAATCCAGACCCAACTCCTTGCAAGCTCCATCATTTTAGTTTGCGCAACGACTTCAAATCCAAATTCATGGCTGTTCCGAGTGCTGCCTTCTCTACTGCCCACTATTGCCTTGCTGCAGTTAACCCAGCAACAACGACAACACAATTACCAGCTCTGTTATCTACTTAACATCAGCCTGGCAAAAGTAGAACAAAGTCCCGCACTCACCAAACCTCGCAGCCAAAAATCCAACGCAGTCGTTCCGCTGCAGGCAACGAGTCATCACACAGGGCTCGCTGCACTGCTCCCGGCTTTCCGCTGAGCTGCTTGTTGCACGGGTCACGCCTGGGACATCTCCGCTCTTCCCACCAGATGTTGCACCTCGATCAGGCCTGGCTCATCTCACCGACCACGGTCACGGCTTGGTCGTCGTCGTCCCTTCGCTGATCACCAGTTGTTGGACGACGGTATCGCCTGGCTCGTCTGACTCGCCCCACCGACCACGGTTACGGCTTGGTCGTCGTCGTTCCACCGCTGTCTACCAGTTATTACGTTTGGCTGCGAGCATGTGTATCGCACCGCTGCCACCAGTTATTACATTCGGCTCGCAGCCTCTCGGTAGCGTTGGCCTGGCGGCTCCGTGGCTCGGTGGACAGCATCAACGGTCCTAGCAAAGACAAGGAGTCTTCTAACAGAACAAGCTTTACTACAACATCATGAAGGAACGGGCTGAGAAGCTGACCCGGATAGAATACACACACTCTTATACAGCTGGTGTCTAGCGTCGTCTACACGGCGCGTCAAAGTAGTCTCTGTCGCAGCGGAGTCTGCCGCTGCTTTTTATAGGCTTGCCAGTTCACAGAGAAAGGGAGAGCCCTCACAGGGAAATGGAGAGCCCAACAAATCTGGGCAAGACGGGATGACTCAATCGCAGTTGGCCCGACCGCATCTCCTCCACCTCCCGCAGACGGGCGAGGGCGACGCACTCTCCCTCGAACTCTGGGCTTGGCCAGCGTTTGCACACACACGCACGCACACACATTTGGCGCGTGGCAAGATCACGTCGAGATTTGCCCGCGGGCGGCCGATAGACGGCGCCGAAACGGCCGATCCGCTCACTGTTCTGCCTGTTGCTATGCGGTGGCCGCGTCAGCTGACACACTCGTCGGTGGCGAAACGTAACAGCACACATGAATTAAGGGAAATGGGACGCAGGATAGGGAGGTGAAGAGGTTTGCCGGATTTTAGGATGAAGGCTAGCTTGGTGTCCTTCCAGTGAGGTGGGATGACGCCGCGCAGCCAGCATTCGCTGAAATTGTTGGTTAGGGCTGTGATGGAAGGGGAATCGAGGTTGCGGAGTGGCTTGTTATGCACGCCGCCGAGGCCGGGATCTAATGGTGTGTTGAGCCGCTGAAGTTCTGCCCTGACTTCCGCTTCGGTGATGGGTCGGTCTAGGAGGTTGTTAGGTGAGCCTGTATAGTCGGGGTGTGAGGAGGGATATGAGGGAAAATAGAGATCACGAACCTCCTTGAGGAGTTCCTGTGGGGAGGCCGCAGATATGTGTATAAACTTGACGAGGTTGTGTCTCTGGTGTGTCTTGAACTGAGTTGGATCAATGAGATGGCGGATCAGATTCCTAGTCTGGGGCAGGCTCATGTTGCCATCCAGCCTATTACAGAATTTCATTTTTTGGCGAGAGAGTCGCAGGATGCGTCTCAATCTCCTTGTTGAGCCGTGCCAGCCGGCGTCTAAGTGTTCTATTCTAGCGCTGGCGCCGCCACGTCCGCTCGAGACCCGCCTTGGCTTCCCAGAGGTGCAGAAGATGGGAATCCATTGCCTATGCAGGGCAGTCCTCTGGAAGGGGGCGCGTCACGGCACGGACGTCGTGCCGAATTTGGTGGGACCAAGTAATGTCTGAGATGATATCTGGAGTGCTGGCTGCTCTAAAAGTGCAGAACGAGTCCCACTTCGGGATAGAAGCTCCGCGAGGGGGTCTGCGTGTTGGGCCTGCTTGCAGGAGAATTTCGATAATGTAGTGATCACAACCGAGATTGTCATTCGTGTTTTGTGTGCGGTGCATAATAGCCGCAGCTGCTTTTGCGCCATAACACCTCATATAGCTAGCTCGTTTTACACTCCGCCGCATGATGGAGGCGATGGATGAAGGTAATGTCAGGAGTAGTGTCTGAGCAGACACTGTACCCGGTGCGAATAGGAGTGGTAGGGTTAGTTAGGAGGGAAAAACCGGCCTGTTTTGCTTTGAACAATACCCGGAGCCCCTTGGGAGTGTCAGTTGTGTAGCCCCATGCCGTGTGTGAGGCATTAAAGTCCCCTACAATTCGGAGCGGTCATTTGTGTGCGGCGCGCGTGGCGAGCGTAAATAGTGAGTCGAAGTCCTGCCGCAGGCATTTCGGGCGGCTGTATATGTTGAAGATGAAGAGACTAGTATCATGAGTGCGCTGCGGCACGAGTTCAGTGAGGAGATGATCTATGTCTGGGCGTCCAACTGGTGGGGGATTGTAGTTTATAGCACGGCGTACCAGAAATGCGACCCGAGGAGGCGTAGGAGAAATGGGGGAGATGGGCACGTAGCTCGGTAGGTGAGGGGTTTAGAGTGCTCGTTTTGAGCCAAAACCTCGACAGTCCTACTACCACATTGTGAGGCTCGTGCGTGGACTCGCCATAACTGACAGTATCGTTTTCCGTGGGGAGGGCGGTCAGAGGGGGTATGTAAATTGGTCTTTTTTTTTGTTTTGACCGCACGGTAAAACCGGCTGTCACTTGGTGGGCCTCGTGCGCTTTGAATCGCTAGTCAATTTGGCAAGCTCATTCATCGAGACGGTTAGTGAGGCTAGAGAATTCTTGGGTGAAGACCTGAATGGCCGTCTGGTCCGCGGCTTGAATTCTGGCCTCTACGAGTTGTTCGATTTGAAATGGTAGGGCAGGGGTTCCCTCGGGCGAAGTTGGTGAAGTTGGGGAGAGTTGCGGCCCGCTTGTTGGCCGGCGGTTCACTAGTAGGGGGAGGTGGCAGTGGGAGAGGAAAGGTAGGAGAGGCCAGGGCCGCTGGCGCCGGGTTGGGGGTGGGGTTTCGGGCTGCTGGAGGGCATGTAGCTGGGCTTGGAAGTGGAGGTTAGTGGTTGGGAGGCAGGTGAACAGTGCGCGAACACGCAGCAGCTCTTCAGATATGGGGTTGAGGTAGTCATGGAAGACTACACCTGCCCAGCTCACCCTACTGGTACGGCGTTCGGGTGCCTGGACAGCATTCTCGGGGCGACTGGTAGTGGTAGTTGGCTCTTTCCGGTCCATGAACGGGACCGGGTCTTGAGCTTAGGTTTACAGGGCTCTTTCAGTGCGGTAAGCTGGCGCACAGGGAAGGACGCCGGGATGAGACGCCGGGCCTGAGGCTTGAGGACAGAAGAGCGGCTGCGGTGTTGGGGTGGAGCGTGACTGGTCGCAGCCAGACTGACGCTTGCCTCAGCGTCTGTCTTGCATCCCAGTACCTTTTTTGACGAGGTATGGGGTGCGAACGCGTGCCTTGCAGGCTGTGCCCGCCGTCAGGTGTGCTTTGCCGCAGATCTTTCATTGCGGCGTGCAGGCGTGGTCCATGGGAGATCCAACTTGGTCGCAGCTTGGCCAGTGGCGTTGATTGGGAGCCAGACACACATCCGTGCGGCGACCGAGTGTTCCGCGGTTCCGGTATTGTCCGGTCTAAGTTTTTATTTATTTTTTATTTTTTCTATTTATTTATTTATGCATACTGCAGCCCCTGCTGGGGCTGTTGCAGGAGTGAGGTTAAGAAGAATACATACTAAAATGGCAAGGTACAAAACGAACTTAACATGTTAACACACGCAGTGGATAAGATATGGTACAGACGCTGTGAAATGTCAAAGAAAATAAAGCAACACAGAATAATCAAAGCAATTTATAAGCAATCATGTGGCATCAATGGCTGTTAAAAATGTGCGTAGTGAAAGAGATCGCGTTGTGGCAGGAATTGAGTTCCAGTGTTCAATTGTCCGGGGGGAAAAGCTGTGTTTGAAATTATCAGTACGGGCGAAGTATGGCTTTAGATTTAGGCTATGATGACTCTTGGTTGGTCAGGGAATATCAGGGGTGAGGTACACATTTGGTGCTACTTAATAAACTGAATTATTGATGCAATGCAATAACTTCAATGAATTTATGTGACGGTGCTCGGACAAGGGGATGAGTTTTAAAGTGGACGCGGCACAAGTAGGTGAGAAATGGCGATCATATCGAAGATATATGAATCTGATTGCTTTTTTTTAATGCTCTCAATGGTGTCAGCTTCACAATGTTTATGAGGATTCCAGACTGGAGATGCGTATTCAAGTACTGGACTAATTAATGATGTGTACATTAGTAGCTTAGTTTCTTTTGGGGCATTAGAGAATGTTCTTCTCAAATACCCAAGCGTTTTTAGTGCTTTAGAGCAAACGAAATTAATATGCTTTGACCAGGACATGTTAGCCGTAAATATAACACCGAGATACTTCTATTCGAAAGTTCTGAGCAATGGTGAGTAGTTTAAAGCATAATTAAATAGCGACGGGGACGTGCTGTTAGTGAAAGACATCACTACAGTTTTAGTGAAAGTTATTTTCATTTTCCAGGTACTGCACCAGTCACAGAAACTAGTAAGTGAGGCATTTAGTTGCAAATGGTCCTCTTGTGTTTTAATTACCTGATATAGAACACAGTCGTCTGCATATAGGAGTATTCGTGACATGGTATGACGAGGTAAGTCATTAATGTATATAAGGAATAATAAAGGGCCGAGCACCGAGCCTTGAGGAACACCGGATAATACATCTATGGAACAGGAATTAGTCGAATGGTAAGAAACGAACTGTGAGCGATGCCAAAAAAAAAAAAAATTAGCGATCCAACTAACCAAGCGAAGATTTTTTAAAATGGCGTTCAGTTTGCATAGAAGATTAGAATGTAGAACAGTGTCAAAAGCTTTAGAAAAGTCTACAAATATAGCGTCTACCTGGGCTCCAATATCCAGGATAGAAAAAAAGGTCGTGTGAAAATTCAATCAATTGTGTTACGGTGCTGAAACCTCCTCTAAAACCGTATTGAAAGTGAGACATGTTATTGCATTCCAAATATTTTGTTATGCGTTTGTGGATTATGTGCTCCAACATTTTACATAAGAACGACGTTAATGAGATAGGTCTGTAATTAGATAAAAGCTGCTTGTTACCGGATTTGAACAATGAAAGCGCCTTTGCTAGCTTTCAGGACGCTGGTACGACGCCAGAGGTTAGCGACTTACGGAAGATGATGGTTAGATGTCGAGCCGTCCATAATCAGTATCGAACTAGAAAGGAGTTGGGAATACCATCAGGCCCAGTTGATTTTTTCGTGTCCAGCTTCAGTATTAAGCTAAGCACACCCTCTTCGCTAATTGTGATATCGCCAATCAAGGTTGCCGTGTCAGGAGGATCAAAGGAAGGAGTATCGTTGGTGTCAGATAGAAATACAGATTGAAAATAGGCATTATGCATTAGCTATTTTTACTGAATCATTAGTGGCTTCGTTATTAACGATGAAAGATAAAGATGCAGACTATTTTGGCAGAACTGATTGCCAAACCTTGCGGGGATTGGATTTCAGAAGATCACCAAGATGGCAGTTGAAAAAGCGGTCTTTCGCCAGATTAGTTAGCATTCGAAGCTTCTCCTTTGCTCTATCAAATTTGACGCAGCTTGACGGATCACTAAGGCGTTTTGTACGCCTCTGGCGTCGAACACGGCGTGATGTATGTAAAATATCCCGATTCATCCAAGGAGCCTTAGGGAATTTTTCTTCTTTGTTTTGAAAGGAACAAAACACTGTATGCAGGTTTTAACGATGTTTCCAAAGAATGAGACTAAAGCATTGATGTCGCCACTATGGCTAAGCGTGATAAACTGTTCGAAGACATCTGCAAGGAAGTCGGTGATAGCAACGTCATCAGCTTGTGTAAGTCAGGGAATGTAGTGAAAGTGTAACGCGGAACAGGAACGAAAATATCGAACGATGCAACTAGCGCCTTATGGTCACAGCGGTAACACAAATACAGAGGTAACACATAGAAGACGTAACACGTATACAGCACAGATGAGTAGTAGATGTGCTTAGGCACCCGCTCTTGTCCGAAGATAATGATGATGGACTCTTAGAGCCCATGTATCGAAAGTCGAGGATGGGAGGGCTCCCCTCGTGACTGAAGTGGCCCTTGATGTTTATGTATAAGTAGTCCAGAGGGACGCCGTGGACTACGCCACTGGCGCAGTTCTCTGGGGCCGCTTGGTAGGAGTAGATATCGTATAGGCGACACTTTTCATGTATATGGATTTTATGGCGAGGTAGCGGAGTCGACGTTGCGGATCGGGAGTGTTCACGAGGACGAGGTGTTGGAGCGTGTTGGTGATGACTGTGCCGGGTTTGGCCTCTTGAGGTCTGAAGCAGGCTGCTTGCAAATGGAATAGCGAAGCAGAACGCCATTCATGGTCTGGAGATTCAGGCCACCATGGGGGCGGAGAATGATCTTGTAGTCGTCAATGGGTAGCTTGGGGTGGCGTATGGCAGAGAGTTGGGGCGGTCTGGGCCTGCATCCCGCCGTGGCTTGAGGCAGATTTGGAATAATGGTTAGGGAGAATTAGCGATTCTGGCTTCGCTTGTCTTGAGCTGATTGCCAGCCGTTGGCAGCTTTCAATTCCAAGGGTGATACGTCTTCTCCCTCTACTACAATAGGCTCTATGCCGCTGTCGCTGGGCCGACGTGCCGGGGCGTCCGAGCACGAAGCTGCGTCTATTGCGACGTTCGGTGTCGCAGGCTGCTGCGCCGCGAGGCGCAGCGTGGTGAGTAAAAGGACGGATTCGCCTCTTGATGTGAGGGGCCCAACAGGAATGTTTTTGTATCGGTAGGTTGCTGACGAGAAGCGCAGGCTGATGATACTGATTTCAGATGGCTGGGATGAGTTGTTCCAGTCGTAAATGACAAAGTTTGCGGAGCATATGTGAAATGCGTCCGCTCTTTCTCAGCGTACCTGAAAAACCTCTGTCATGGAGAGCCTGCGCGTGTTGGCGGTACGATTTAGAGGGGTGCCTGGTTTACGTAGCGACGCAGGGAGTGAGTCTAGTTCCGCGCAGCGTTGACGGATCATGCGTCTGCTTTCTTCGTTGTAATGAAAACGTGCAGGAGTACTGGCCAGAAGCATGCGCACCCATACATATGTCGTTTTGTAATGGCGGGTCTGCGAAATTATTCAAGACGTTGCGTATAGCTTATGGGCGTACAATATCAAGATCAGGGCACCGATTTCCCGTCATCCGAGGAAAGTGTCGTCCATACCCCAAAATTTGGCCCTATCAACCACCGATACTTGACCTTTTCGGAAGTTTACCTACATTGGTGTCAGCCCTAATTTTAGTATGACCAATATTTATTTTTCTTTTGCTTTGACTAAAGAAACGTGACCCAGAACACTTTCACCTTTTCTAGTGGCAAAATGTGGAAGAAGTACAGGCCTTATGTCGATAACTGCGACAGGCTGCGCACGAGCAATCATTCAGCGAGAATTTCAGACCCGGCTGTGCCATGAAGCAAGTAAGCTACTCAAATCGAACCAACGGACTATGTTTGACTTAAAGCTCATTCAACTATGGCTAAACACCTGCAACGATGGTCTGCACGTGCTGAAAGAGAAAATGCATGCCTTCAAAGCCGACGGTTGTGCAGAAGACGTCGCAGCTGTACAGGAGCACGAGGAGACTTCCACACGGACAATGAGGCTCCTCAGCCGCCACATCGAGGGTCTTGAGGCGCCTACTCCCGCTGCCGACAGCTGTTGTTTTACGAAGGCAGCAGATGGGCTCCCTGCAGCAGCTGCTTCGTCTGGGAACGCAACTGTACCAGAAACCACCGATGCTGACATTAAGATTAAAGAGAGGCAAGTCGTAAGTGCCACCGTTGTCACGCCGATGTCCGATTTTCATTTATTCGAGCCAACCCCAAAGGCATCAACGGAGGAAGCACAATACAACGAGGCATCGCAGAAATTCATTGATAGGAGTGATAAGTGGGCCCAGAGTGATGTCAGCAATCACCGAGGAGCGCCTGCATTCTGCGGGAAACACCTTTATGCAAGAGTCATTGCAATCAAGAACAGATCCAAGTGGAGGCATCCCAGAGTAAAACCAACGAGTCGATTACACAAATCCAAAGGCTGACAGAAGGTTTTGGGCTGAGGTGCGCGAGGTAGAGATCGATCGCCATGTTGGCATATTGATAGACGTGGGTCAGCCGGGGATTAAACGTATTCAGAGGCGTCCTAGGTGTATGCCCTCCTTCTTCTACAGGCACTTCCATCCTGCCTCCCTTGCTTTCTTCCCAGGCGAAGCTTAGCGCCGTCGCAAACTCGTTCCGCGTCTCTCGCCGTAGTCCCAGGAGAAGCCTGGAGCGACCGTTGATGCATTCGATCATCGATTTTCTGCCGTATGGTGTTGGGTGAATCCGCCTTCTTGCGCTTATCCGAAACGCTTGTTGCAGAATCACTGGGCCGCTTGAGAGCCATCCAGCTGTCATCCGTTAATAATTAAAGGATTATTAACGATGCGCCCTAATGGTGCGCACACTCCCAAGCACCCTTAGAGTGAGTGGAGGCAGCTTCTCCGGTCGCAAAGGAGATGCCCTAGACTTCTGTGGCAAGCTTAGTCGGAATTGAACTACCTTGTAGGGACAGAACGGCGTGAGGGCGTGGCCATTTGGTGCCCAGCTTTCGCCGATTCAAGCCAGAGTAAAGACCGAAGTCAGAAGTAACAACCAAAAACAAACTTTATGCACAGAAAGAGACGATACAGAGAAATGCACACTCTCACTAAAAATGCACAGATGAGAAGTTCACAGAAAACAATGCTAAGCTTGCAACTAAAGAGGTATTCAATACCACAGAGGCTTTACAACACAGAACAATACACGAGTCAAATAAACAAACACCAAATTGTTCACCGGTGTCACCCGTTAATAAATAGAGGGATTACTAACGATGCGCCCTTAACGGTGCGCACACTCCCAGACACCCTTAGAGTGAGTGGGGGTAGCTGTTACAGTTGCAAAGGAGATGCTCTAGACTTGCGTGGCAAGCTCGGCCGGAATTCAACTAACTTGTAGTGACAGAAGACGGTGGCCGTTTGGTGCCCAGCTTTCGCTGGTTCAAGCCAGAGTAAGGGTCGGAGTCAGAAGTAACAAGCAAAACAAACTTTATACACAGCAAGAGACGATACAGAGGAATACACACGATCACTTAAAGTGTACAGACGAGAGGTTCACAGAAAACAAACGCTAAGCATGCAACTACAGAGGTATTCAATTACACAGAGACTTTACAACCCAGAAACAAACACGAGAGAGTTACATGAACGAACACCAAATTGTTCACCGGGCACTGTTAAAGTCCGACGCCTCGAGAGTCACAATGTGGCCGCCATGCAAGACTAGAGCCGCTCCCTCGCAGGTCCGTGAGCTTGCCAGCAGCGGGTGATTCCCGGGAGTGCAACTGTAACACCTGCGAACAAGCCGCAACCACTGACTAACAAAAACGCCGCGCCCTCCTTAAATAGGGCGGGCCGTTAATAAATAGAGGGATTGTTAATGATGCGCCCTTAATGGTGCACACAGTCCCAGACACTCTAAGAGTGAGTGGCGGCAGATGTTCCTGTCGCAAAGGAGATGCCCTCGACTTGCGTGGCAAGTTCAGCCGGAATTCAACTACCTTGTAGTGACAGAAGGCGGTGGCCGTTTGGTGCCCAGCTTTTGCCGGTTCAAGCCAGAGTAAGGGTCGGAGTCAGAAGTAACAAACAAAACACTTTATACTGTGAGCGACTCACCACTGGCGCCACCTACCGCTTACAGCTCCACCGAGGCCAAGCGGCCAAGATAGTGTCAGTTGAACGCGTTCTTCGGCGCGGAGACGTGAAGCTGAGTAGTGGGGCACCATGCACCTTGAATAAAGTTTGTCTCCATTACATGAGCCCTGTTCAATGGCGGACGCCTCGTCCAACTTCCGCCCAGCCTTTTCTCAGCCATATGTCCTCGCCCATGCCCTCACAACTGGCGCAGTCGACCTCGAACCATGCCGGAAACGTCCCCACTCGCCCGCCTGACTAAGTAACCCGCCTTCCTCTTTGTCCCGTTCGATTCTCCCGCCCGCCATATTGCCGCCTCCCCGCCCTATGAAGCCTTTCGCCCCTTCGCGTGAGACGTCTCGCCTCTTCTTGCGCTGCCCGGCCGATAGAGTGAATAGCTCGCTCGCTCAGCCTGAACTCTTCGCGCTGCTCGTCTTTCGCCGCTTCGTTTGTTGTGCTGCGCCCCTCGCGAACTAGAACGTGGTTATGCCGGAGGACCTCGCGGGCTTTACTGCAGATTACCTCCGTGAAGAGCTGGCTCGCCGAAATCTCGACGCTTCCGGATCGAAAGAAGATGTCATAAATCGCCTTCTGGCCAAAATCGCCAACAACCGCACAACGCCACCCCGTTTACTCAGCCCGGACTCTCCCGTAGCCACCCAGCGCCCCGACCTCGTGCCGCTTTCGACGAGTTTCGATGCAGCCCAAACAGTTGCTCACGGGTTTACTCCAGCAACTCCTCCATGTGTCACAGCGCCCTGCAGCCCCGGTTCAAGTCACTACTCTGACCAGTTGTGAGGGCATGGGCAGGACTTAAGGCTGAGAAAAGACTGGGCGGAAGTTAGGCGAGGCGTCCAGCATTGAACACGGCTCAGGTAATGGAGACAAACTTTATTAACGAAGCATGGTGCCCTACTACTCAGCCTCACATCTTCACACCGAAGCACGCGTTCGAGGTTTGGCTCTGGACGATGTAGGGCTCGACATATGGTGGAACATAGTGCTTTAGTTTAGAGACGTGCACCACGATTTCGTAGGGTCGATGCCGGGGTCCTTTTGCAGTGATGCAGGTGACCACAAATGTCACAGGGGTCTTCTGGTTGGTGATCTGGTGATTTTTTTGGAATTTAAGAGCTAGCTTTCCAGTACCATCTACTACGGGTTCTTGGCGGCGTACTCATACGAATTGGCCGACTTGAGATGAGTGATCCCTATGAGACTGATCATATGCTGTCTTTCGTTTCGCTTGTGCTTCTTCGGTATTGCCTGCAGCGACAGTACGGTTCTGCGGGAACATAAGAAGGTGGTCTTGAAGTTTCTTGGCTGCAGCGGGACGGTGACGTTGATATGGGCGCTTAGGGACGTACCCGTAAAGTAGTTCGAATGGAAAAAAGCGGCTACTGACACTGTAGCTTGAGTTGATGACAATTGCAGATTCTTCAAGTTTGCTGTGCAAAGAGGCAAGGTCCTTCAGGCACAGCTTCCGAAGGACGGAAACTAAAATTACATTGCTTCTTTCGACAAGACCATTGCGGGCTGCGCGGTATGTGACCGAGTAGTGAATCTATGCACCATGCATGCGTAAGAACTGCTTAAAGTAGTGAGTTTCGAAGGCTGCACCATGGGCACACATGCAGTCGTCAGGGCAACCAAACCGAGAGAACACCGACTGCAGATGTGCTACGACCTCTTTAGTCGACGTTGAAGCCACGGCGGCTGGAACAACGAAGCATATGGAGAAGTCAATAACATTTAAAATATACTTCTTTCCAGAATCGGCTGGCATTGTAATGTGATCAATGGCAGTTAAGGCAAAATGAACGGCTGAGATTAGCAGGCCCATTTTGCCAACACTTTTAGACACGGGGCGGTTGCTTCTTTGGCAGATCTGGCAGGCTGTGACATAGCGAGTAACTGAGGCGGCAAGGTTCGACCACCAGTAACGTTCTCTCAGTTTGGCTAGGGTCCGGGAAACATACATATGCCCTCCACCATCATGAACCACTTCAAGTGCAGCTTGGCACATGTCTGTTGGCACTAAAATGGTTTGTGTGCCTGTAGTCACATCAGTATGGTGCAGGATGTCATCAATAATGGCAATTTCATGTTCTGACGATTCTGTAGACGACAGAGCGACGAAGATTCTGGCTTTCTTTGTCTGCTGCATGTGTAGCTGCTAGTGGCTGTGATTGGTGGAGAACTGCTGCTGATAAGCGGTATAGCATGTCAGCAACCACGTTTTGGCGACCAGGATGGTGCTGCATAGTAAACTCGAACTCAGTAAGGTCCATCAACATGGCTGTGAAACGACGTGAAAGCCTAATGTTAGCTGCCACACATGCAACAGATCAGTTGTCAGTTAGCAGGCAAAATTTTTTGCCGAATAAGTAGTGGCGAAACTTGATAGTCACTGCCCAATGCACGCCAAACACTCCCAAACATTACTGTGTAACTTCTCAACGGCAGTGAGTACGCGACTGGCATATTCAATGACAATTTCTTTGCCAAATTGTTTCTGGGAGAGCACGGCACCAACTGCTGTTCCCGAGGCATCCGTTGTTACAGCCGTTTGGGCATCTGGATAACATGTCCCAGCACGGGTGCTTCTGTTAATGCTGTGTGGATTCGTTGGAAAGCTTCATCACAGGAACTGGTGCAGGAAAACTCTCCAGACCGAATCATACTTTGCAGAGGTGATGCAATCCTTGAGAAATCCTTTACAAAACCGCGGTAGAAGTTTGCTGTCTGGAGCCATGACAAAACTGCTTTGCTGTTCGTAGCTAGGCTGGAAAATTCTTAGGCTACGAAAGAGTGGTGCACGTCTCTCAACTAAAGCACTATGTTTCACCATATGTCGAGCCCTACATCATCCAGAGCCAGACCTCAACGCGTGACCATTATAGTTCTCCTAGTGGTAGTGGAAATGACATGTCCCCACCAGCAGTGTGTACTGATCATAAAATTCCGCCTCAAGCACCTCATCGAGACCGCGCCGTCAACATCGGCCACCCGAGCGCTTGAAAGTATACTCCTTCTCCCAGTGAGCGTCTCACAGCAGATTTTGTTGCTTGATCAAAGGGACTTCGTCTAACTGAGAGGGGCCGGGTGAGAGCGACTCACCACTGGCGCCACCTACCGCTTACAGCTGCACCGAGGCCAAGCGGCCAAGCCTAGTGTGGTGTGTGTGTGAGAGTCAGTTGAACGCGTTCTTCGGCTCGGAGACGTGAAGCTATAGTGCACTATAGTGAAGCTGAGTAGTGGGGCACCATGCCTCGTAATAAAATTTGTCTCCAATAATTGAGCCCTGTTCAATGCCGGACGCCTTGCCCAACTTCCGCAAAGCCTTTTCTCAGCCTTAAGTCCTCGTCCATGCCCCCACAATACACAATACACGATACAGAGGAATGCACACGATCACTTGAAGAGTACAGATGAGAGGTTCACAGAAAACGAACGCTAAGCATGCGACTACAGAGGTATTCAATTACACAGGGGCTTAACAACACAGGAAAAACACGAGAGTCACATAAACAAACACCAAATTGTTCACCGGGCACTGTGGCAGTCCGACGCCTCGAGAATCACGATGTGGCCGCCATGCAAGACCTCGCAGGTCCGTGGGCGTGCCAGCAGCGGGTGATCCCTGGGAGTCCAGCTGCAGCACTCGCGAACAAGACGAAATCACTGACTGACTAACAAAAGCGCCGCGCCCTCCTTATATTGGGCGCTCCGCGTCTCCCTTAAGACACTTAGCTTCCCTTTTCCTCCCGTGGAGCCGCCCGTCGTCATTTGTCAGATGCCGTCGAACGTCCTAGAGACAGCTGGCATCTTCCGGAGTGATAAATCACCGTCATCCTCGGGTGATGAAAAAGAGGGTGACGCCGACGCTTACAAAGCTATGCGCGCTCTCGCGCGGGGAAGGAGACTTTTCTCGAACGTCATAGATCGTTCGATGCGGTGCCGCGCGGGCCTCGCGCCGCGCCGGCTTGATAAAAATGTGCGCTGATTTCGTGACAACCGGGCACTAGTGCAGACTGACGCCTTGAGAGTCGCGATGTGCCCTTCAAGACGTGCGCCACTCCCTCGCAGGTCTGTGGGCTTTCCAGCAGCGGGTGCACCCCGGGAGTCGAGCCGTAGCACTTTCGAACACGCTGCAATACTACCTCACAAACTGACTGATTCACACAAGCGACGAGACCTCCACAATTAAGGTGCGCCGCGTCTGCCTGTTAATAAGTGCCAAGGCTAGCGCGCACACACAATTATCTGCGCTTGTTAAAGCATTCCCTTCCCCCCCCCCCCCCCCCCCCCCCGCCGAGCCATGTGTCGTCATTGGCTGGGCCCCGTCGAAAGTTCCAGATAACACGAGCACATTCCGGCCGGATGAGTCATCGTCATCGCCGAGTGATGAGAAAAAGGGTGACGCCGATGCTTACTAATGCTTACAAGGCTACGTGCTCTCCTCGCGCGGGGAAGGAGGTTTCTGGAAAGTCGCCGAACCTTCGATGCGGCGCCGCGCGGGCTTCGCCCCGCGCCGCCAAAATAAAAATGTGCGTCCATTTCGTGACACTGCCCCTCCCTTAAATAATATTGTCCTACACTATACTCAATGAACACAAATATCGCGCGGACATGCATGCGCTCACAAACTTCACGGGCAAATGTACACATAACGCACATACATTCATGTTCAACATGAGCGCCAAGAACTCACCTGCTTCCACCACGTAACAAAGTGACATGCTAGTCATAAACATATGACACTTCAACTCAGATACAATCAACATATGCCGCTACTCGGCAGCATGTGACGCACTCTTACAACGAGAGTTGCACGAACTCAACCTTAAAGGTTTCAAGTACAGATCACTGCACTCCGATCCACACTATAGTCGCTATGTGGCAGCGTACAATACATAACATGCCGCGTTTTCACAGTTCCCCATTTGTAGGCTCCAGATGAAACCTAATTCTGATTTCCGAGCGTTATTCAAACTTGTTTACACTGTCAGGATGTGAAACACTTCTGTCTGTCGGGGATTCCGTCTTCGCTCTAGGCTCTATCATTTGGGGCGCGTTCGTGTTCTGAGATCTGGCTCATATTGCTTAAGGCATGATTGTGAATTATTTTGCAGATCATCCAATGTGTGCCTGATGCACCTACAACTAGTAGCATCGACGGATACACGGGAACCTGTGCCAACGAACACAACCCCACGAAAAGAACCACTGTAGTGGTACTGTTCCCTAGACAACGGGATTCTTTCCGCCGAAGGTTGAATATTCCCAGTAACGTAACCATAAGCAGGAGAAAAACTTCTGCTACCTGCATCAAAGACGGCCTAGGCGTTCCTGACTCATTTTCCTTGGCCATCCCTTTCATTCGAGCTTCCTCATGCGGTGCTTTCATTTCTTCATTCCTGTTAATTCTTCATCCATTCCTCAGGTTTCTGCTGGGCTGCTGTCCTCTTCAGTGGTCCAGAATATTACCGCACGTGCCGTCCGCCTACGTGCCATCTTCATATCTTCCTGCCAGTCAAGGCTGCTTGGACGGGACCTCCTGCGTCTGCGCGGACTGCCGGCGTTCCTTATAAAAGTCGCCGCCGACATGGCTCCGGATTCATAGCAGCAGCGGCTGTGGTCAAGCAAGAACACTGTTAATTCTTCATCCATTCCTCAGGTTGGTGCTGTTGGCATCCTCTTGTCATATTAGTGTATTTAGGTATTTCACCACAGCTGCTGCTGCTGCTCCTCTGCTTAGGCATTTTTGAATATTTTGTCCAGTGATCTGTAATCTGACTGCTTTAATCACAATGCCGACGAATGCTGAGCTTGCTAAGCAAATCGAAAGCCTCGAAGCTAGGTTCAATGAAAAGTTGCATGAACTTGTTGACGAGCTTATAACGAACATCAAGGAAAAATTGACTGATGAGGGACTCGACTTCGGTGGCCTTAACACAAAGGTTGAGCGAATGACGGCGAGCCTCAAGATATTCAACAAACTGGTTGAAGACGTGCGTGACCGGCAGATTGATCTCGCCGCCTCTAATAAAGCGCTTAAAGCTGAGAACGATGCTCTTCGAAAAAGAGTGATTGATCTCGAGCAATACTCCCGACTCAACAACATTGAGATCAAGGGAGTGCCTTACACACAAAGCGAGGATTGCACGGCCATCGTGTCGGCAATTGGCGAAAAAATTGAATGTCCTGTGTTGGCCACTGATCTAGAGATCGTTCATCGTGTACCAACAAAAACGAACGAACAAAACATCGTAGCCCGTTTCTACTCTCGGTCACACAAAAGCGAGTTTGTGAGAAAGGCACGAAAGGCCAGACTGAACACTAGCAGTCTTGGCTTTCAAGGAGAAGTCAAGAACCCAGTCTTTGTTAATGATCATCTTTCGCCAGATAACAAAAAACTGTTTGCAAAAGCCCTAAAGCTTAAGAAAGAAAAAAAGTGGAAGTTTCTGTGGACCGACAATTGCCGTATCAAAGCGCGCCAAACCGACGACAGTGACGTGTTCCGTATCTGCAGCGAATCTGATCTTTCCATCTTTTCATAAGCTTGCCCATTCATAATAAGTATTCGTATTTCTTTGTTTTTTTTGTTTTTTTTTTTTTTTTTTTGCAACGACGACTCACTTTTCACCTTCTCAGCTTGAAGCCTTTCTTTCTGTCCCATGCCGTTCATTTATTCAATTCAATGCGCGTAGCCTTCGCAAACATTCCGATGACATTTCTAATTTCCTATCATCGATTCATCACAATTTTTCGCTTATCTGTATCAGTGAAACATGGCTAAGCTCCCACGACCAATACTTACACTCTTTTCCGTCTTACTCAGCCGAATACTGTCATCGAGGGGATAGTAACCATGGTGGCGCTGCTATTTTTATATCATCTCAGTTCCATTACCTCAGACGTTCGGACTTGTCAATCAACACGACTAATTGTGAGTCTGTATGGATTGAGCTTGATAAGTCGTTTGTGTCACAAGATTCAAGAAACATTATCATCGGTTGCTTATATCGATCTCCTTCATCATCTGTTAGTGAATTCTGCTTGGCTTTTGAAGAAATTTTAAATAAGCTTTCACTGGAACAAAAAAATGTAATTATCATGGGTGACATTAACATCAACCTTCTAGATGCTTCAACGCCTTCATATCATGAATACAACAACTGCATTAATGGCCATGGCTTCGAATGTCTATTAAAAGTACCTACAAGATGCCCTAATAACGGAAACAGTTCACTTATTGATCATGCGCTTTCTAACTTAATTACTTCCCCCGATGCTGGCGTAGTCGAAGTTGAATTAACAGATCACCACCCTATTTTTGTACGAATAAAATCTATCCCCGTTGATAATCATGTGCAGGTTACTAAGAAACGCTTGAATTCCTCACTACTTTATGAAACAATTGCTAACATAGATTGGCTACCAATTACTTCGATTGATGACCCTGAAATTGCTTACGAAGCATTCACTGCTGTACTTGCTAAAGCTCTTGATACATCATCTACAACAATGACATATTGCAGAAAAAGGTATCACAACCCTTAAAACCCATGGTTAACTACCGGTCTCTTGAAATGTCTACGGAAAAAGGATAATCTGTATAAAAAGACTAAGAAGCAGCCATTTAATATTAATTTACGGACACGATATAAAACTTATAGCAATATACTTGGCAGGCTACTCAAAACTGCGAAGAAAAAATATTATGAATCTGAAATAAACCAAGCTGGTAGTGATTCTAAAAAACAATGGAAAGTGATCAATTCATTATTAAATAGAACTCCTACTACGGCTCCTATAAAGGAAATCCAGACAGACACACATGTTTATCGTGATACTAGTGACATTGCGAATGCTTTCATTGATTCATTTGTCATCGATCAACCTCACGTTACTCACCCCATTCACATGTACCCCCGTCTACCTCATAGTTTCTTCCTTTTCCCGGTTTCTCCTGATGAGGTGCGCACTGTCATTATGAATCAGAAAGATGCAAGCCCAGGCCTTGACAACTTCCATTCTTTCCATATCAAGCTAATATCTTCTCTGATTTGCAATGTGTTCTCTTACATCGTCAACTTAATCTTCAAGACCGGTATCTTCCCTAGCGCACTAAAAAAAGCCAAACTAATACCCGTCTTCAAAAAAAGGTGACAGGCGCCTAACAAGTAACTATCGTCCCATTGCTATTCTTTCCTTTTTTAGCAAAATAATTGAAAAGCTGTTTGTCGTCCGTCTGACAAAATACCTCACAAAATTTAACATCATATCTTCTAATCAGTTCGGCTTCAGGTCTGGTTTTTCAACTGAATTAGCCTTAATTTCTTTAACTGATATGATTAAAGATATTATTGATCGTGGTCAATTAGCTGGCGCATTATTCATTGATCTTTCGAAGGCATTTGACTCAATTAATCACAACATACTTTTAGATAAATTAAATGCCCTTGGAGTATCTGGTCCTGCACTTTCATTTATCCGTAGCTACCTACTAAACCGAATCCAAGCAGTTTGCATATCTGATACTTACTCTACACCTAAGACTACTAATGTTGGCGTTCCTCAGGGTTCCATCCTTGGACCACTTCTTTTTGTTTTATTTATTAATGATCTTCCCTGGTGCCTTACATCTTCTGAATGTATATTATACGCTGATGATACTACCGTACTAGCATCTGACTCGTGCATAGATTCTTTAACACGCAAATTGAATACCGATGCAGCAAACATAGCAACCTGGTGTCGAAATAACATGCTTACAATTAATGCATCCAAATCTAGCTTTGTCATCTTTTCGTCTCCTCTCAAGGCTATTCCTGCATCTTTACATATTTCCCTTAACTCTCACATACTCTTTGCCACTGGTCATGCGATGTTCCTTGGCATAGATCTTGACTGTCACTTAAAATTTAATAGACATATATCCTCCCTTTTAAAAAAATTAGCATACGGCATAAGGGTGCTCATCAAGGTGCGAAACTACTTCAGTTTACATACGCGCATTTCTCTCTACTATGCTTTCATCCATAGCCATTTGAACTATTGTATTTCGTCTTGGGGAAACACATACAGAACACACATAGCTCCGCTACAACACATACAAAATCAAGCCATACGCATCATTACTTCTAACAGCCATTTGTGCAGTGCTGCGCCCTTGCTGCAAGCTCATAACATCCTTGAAGTCTCATCCATGTTTCATTATTCTATTGGCATCCTCGTATTTAAATTCATGAATGGATCACTTCCCATCTCAATAATTAATAGTACCCAGCTCCCGAGACATAGCTTCACTCGGTTTTCATGCCAAAATAATATTTTACTGCCAAAACCCAGAACTAATTACGGCAAATCTACAGTTAATTTCTCTGGCTCATTTCTGTGGAATTCATTACCATTTAGAATTAAGCAATCTTCTAATATTCATGCCTTCAAGCGTAATTTTCGTACTTTTCTGCTATCGGGCTAAAAAAAATAAAAAAAAAATTATTAATTGATAAAAATACTTATGCCACATACAATTGTTTTCCACTGTTTTGCATTTATATAACATGTTCTCAATTTATATTCTGTTTATATTACGCTATCATGTATTTCTGCGTGTTCCACATTTATATTATATAACAGTTAGTTTTCATCCGCTGTTGTTTGCACTTAATTATTTTTGTTTTGTATACTTGTAACAGGAGGTCCCCTGTGCAGCCATTGGCTTTGGGACCTCCTCCTGTACTTACCAATATTTGTATTCATTCTTTGCATTGAATCAATAAATTCTGATTCTGAAATTCTGATTCTGATTCTTTTCGAAGATTTTCTTGAGACTTCTGAGGGCTTTGCTTTTTTCGCCTTCCATTTTTCTTTTTAAGCTCCTAGCAGCGCAAAGCATAGGAGTTTGATCTGGCTCCACCTGAAAGTTTTGCGCCCTCGATGTTTCCCAACACCAGATTATAAATAGGGCGCTCCATGAAGAGTGTAGTCAGTTTTCCAGAATAATATTGCGTCTGCACATCAAATTTTGCCTCCGATAGCAATTGAATTGAGCCGGAAATTAGCCTCACAGGGCATTTCTCACCAGTCTGATCATCATCCTGAACCAAACTTTGTTTAACGATAACGGCATTGCTACGTGTGTCTCGCCGCACGGAAACTGATTTGCCTCCTATTTGCCCCCTCGAAACCGGCATCCGATTCATCGCAGATCCAAGCTGCGCATGCTGTACGGCGTTTGGTTTGGTTTGGTAAAACTTTATTTCCCATAGTAGGGGTCCTGAAGGGCACTCGACTAGGCGCCAGGTGTAGTGGGCAGCTCCCACGTCGGCACAGAGAGCCCGAAGCTCTCCGCTGCCGCGCGGGCCTCTTGGATAGCTCGAAGCTGATCATGTAGTGAAGCACTTTTTAACACTTTTGTCCCAATGTTCCTTGTTCTTGGCGTAGGCGTCGCTCGATGCACAACCACACAGCATATGGTTTAAGTCTACACGGTCACTGCACCGTTCACGCACATGTTGTCCGTCATAGTCCGGGCCGATGTGCTTCATGCGCCAGGAGTTGGGGTATGAGTTCGTTTGGAACAAGCGTAACGTGACTGATTGGCTGCGGGTTAATTTCTTATCCGGGAGGGGAAATGCTCGTCTGCCTAGTTAAAAGTGCGTAGTGAGCTCGTTGTACGTGAATAATTGATGTATGTACTCGACATGTGGAGTGGCAGGGGAAACCAGAGGGACGCGGTCGATGAGTCCTCGTGCCGCCTCGTGTGCGATCTCATTGAGATTCCGCAGGCCGCCCGCTAAGCTGCCCATGTGTGCCGGGAACCATACGATGAAGTGATCGGTGATGTTACTTCCGCCTAAGATCCGCCGTAGCGTCGTCTTGTCTATCCTGCCCTTGGCGGAAAGCTCGAGTGGCTGCTCTAGAGTCGCTGTATACAGTTGTGAAGTTCGAGTCTTTTAGAGCTAGTGCTATCGCTGCCTGTTCAGCTACCTCTGGCTTCTTGTGTAAAGTGTGAGCGAGTTGCGCGTACGCCCGTGTCCGTCGACTACTGCTACCGAGTAGGCATGCTTTCCCGGTATGTACGCTGCAGCCACGAAAGCTGTCTGGTCGGGAAACTGCCGCGTCCGCAGCGAGGGCTTTGGCGCGGGCGAGCCTTCTTCCTTGATTGTGGATCGGGTGCACGTTTCTTGAGAAGGGGGACACTGATTGCTTCTCGCACGACTTTAGGTAACTGCAGAACGTTGTCCCTTTCTACTATGGTGTTCAGGCCGAGCTTGACGAGAATCTCTCTGGCCGCTTTGGTGCTTGATAGATGGGCAATCTGTGCCGTGTGTTGTGCCTCGATGATTTCGGCAAGGGTATTGTGCACTCCTAGCTGTAAGAGTAGTTCAGATATCGGGGAGCCCCAACGCTGTCTTGAAAGCTCGGCGTATGTGTACTTCAAGCCTTCTCTGATGTTCCTTTTTCCAGTTGAGCATTGCAGCCACGTATGTGATGTGACAGAGTACAGAAGCATGGACCATTTTAATAGCGTTGTCCTCACTCAGTCCCCTGTGCCTATTCATGATGCGCTGAAACATTCGGATCGCGTTTGCAATCTTGATCGCGATGCTGTCAAGCATCGCCCAGTTGGACCCGTTGCTTTGGATGATTAATCATAGAATTCGTAGTTTGTCGACCGTAGGTATGCGATTTCCATCCCTGTCGTGTAACTCTATGCATGGTGTGTGGTGTCAGCGCCAGTCGTTGGACGGGCGCCCTGGTCTTGGGGGGGGGGGGGGGGAGGGAGGGGTAGATGAGTAGCTCGGATTTTCTAGAAGAGCAGCGAAGTCCCATTGGGGCAAGATGGGCCTCGCTAACCGTGATGGCTTCTTACATGAGCGCTTCCAATTCCGCATCGCTGCCACCGGTGCTCCAGTTGGTAACATCGTCTGCGTATATGGTGTGCTCCATTTCAGCAATTTCACCCAGTGCGCAAGAAGGCTTTGTCATCGCCAAGTTAAATAAAAACGGTGAAAGTACTGAGCCTTGTGGTGTTCCCTCATCGCCAAGATTAAAGCTCTCCAAGATGTGCTCGCTTATCCGGAGAGTGGCCGTTCGATCCTCCAGAAACGCCTTGACGTAGTGGTAGAAGCGTGTCCCGAGATTGCGGTCAGATATGGCTTTGAGAATGGCTTGATGTTGGATTTTGTCAAACGCTTGCTCCACGTCGAGTCCTAGTAGCGCCTTGGTGTCTCGTGTGGGGCGATCCAACAGACTTCTCTTGATTCGTAGCATAGCGTCTTGCGTTGAGAGACCTGGCCTGTAGCCAATCATATTGTAAGGGAAGTACTTCTTTTCTTCTAGGTCGTTCACCCCGCGGGGTTTCTTGCACTTCAAATCGACAACCTTCTCTGCTTCCTCTTCCTTTAGGCCGGACACCACGCGGACTTGTTGTTGTTGTTGTTGTTCTCTAATTTGAGGGCACATACCCACACAGGGGGATCGGCCAAGAATTGGGGTGCAGAGATATTAGATTTTGAGATATATAACTAAATAAATAGAAATAAATGCTAGGGAATAGAGAAGGAGACGTTAATATGAAAAAAAAAAGAGTAAATACTAACGCACGCAGTAGGAGAATACTAAGATTTATATGTACAGATTAAAAATTTAAAGCATATTAGCATGGTAGACGTTTTGTTTCTATTAAGAAGTTTTGAATGGCGTTAAAAACAGGCCTGTGGCTGTACCGAAGCATGGTGGCACCGAACGATAATAAAATCTCGCTGCTCAAATTAAGACCCAGCTATTGTAACGGCTTCTCTAAATACCGTTTTCTCATCATGGTAAAACGGCGGCAAAATATCAAGAAATGGTCTATTCTTTCCGGTTCCCCGCAGAATGCGCAGACAGGAGAATGCGCCAAACCAGACCTGTGTATATATAAATTTAGGGGCGGAATACGAACGGGTAGCCTGTTTAGAGAGAACTCAGTCTACCTTGATTGACATGATTTTCTATTCCAGGAATACTTGAGATGCAGGTAGTCATGCGATGATGAAACAGATCCAGACTGCGTGCTTAATTAATAAGGAACGCCTCCGAAACCGTGCTGCTGTTATGCACGCTGTTGCCGGGATGATGGGCAACACAGGGCCATTCAGAGATTCTTTAGCTAGTCTATCAGCAACCTATTTGGCTGTCACATTACTGTGACTTGGTACCCACATTTTTCGCCGCGAGATTGCCTTAGAGGTGGCGCCACCGTCACTCCGGTAGTGTGGATCGGCAGCCGGCGGCGCTCGCAGAAACGCACGCTGCGTAGGTCTGCTTCCGAGTTTACGGCGTGTTGGTTGGCTAAGAAAATGTGTCTTCTGCAGTATTTCTGCAATATTGCAGAACAAAATCCAAGGATTTCGCCAATGCAGCAGAAGAAGAGCGGATTTTAGGAAAACAAAGCACGCAACCACCAGTCTTCTAGATTTACTTTGCACGTTTCTTGTGCTGTACCGCGCTCACACGCCTAATACTTGGGCCTGCCTAATGACAGCTTTGTTTTTCTTATCGACTTTTAAACAGTTTGCATGTGTTTCATGCGACTGAGACCGGCGCATTTAGTGTCAAGCTCACGCAAATACAAGGTTCGTGCTCTGACCTGCAGTAATTTAGATTGAATCGAGGCAGCCTGGATCACTATATCGTACTTGACTCGAGGATTAAGCAGGTTAAATGTAGCATTGTCAGCGCACTGCATGGCGATTTGCTTTAGGCTGAGTGCACATCAACTCTGGCCCAGACAACCACGCACAATTATTACCCAAAAATGAGATCACGCCGACACTATACAGGAAACCTCGCCGCACAGGAAAGCTGACTGTTCACGTGTACAGCGATGAGTGGATTGAATTTGCCGAGATGCTTTTTGCGGCCACTGTCATAGAATATGATAGTGTATTAATGCATGCGCCACTAACTGTAAATGATTTCCTTAAACCGAGGAAAGTATAAGGGATTTCTGATGTGTGTGATGTTAATATATACCGGTAAATAAGTAGAGTAATTATTTTGTTTTGCAATGCGAGTCAGTTTCCAGTAACGTTAAAGTGTAAGCTACCAATAACTCGCTGCGAAGACATCGTTATAAACTGCGCATGGGCACTGTCATGTTATGGGAAGCAATTTTACAGGCTGAAAATTTCTTTATCACTAATTATTTAGCAGTGACTAAATCTTATGCGAAGTAAAATATTAGGGTTGCTTCCAAAACAGACGCCGGATATCAAACTATTACGAAAGAAATGAAGGTCATCTTATCATGCGACTATAAAAATGTATTTATTCCCGAACTAAACACTGATATTTAAGCGCGCATGAAGCTGTTTCACTCCCCTTGTCAGAAATGAAGATTTTTGTCGGAAGACAGCACTTGGACGAAAAGGAATTATAATGATTGTAATAGGCTACCAGCAAAGTACATTGATCTAGGTGTATAATGTAATATTTAGGGTAACAATTAGGTGCAGGGAATATGTTTCCCGAACATTCGAGCATTTCTCTAAAGCAAAATGTGCTCGCTAAAACTTTTACGGATGCACAGAAGCCTTCAACAACAAAAGAAAAGTAAAGAAAAGGAAAGAAATGCATATTGGCCCGGGTTTAACGCATGAAAGCGGCATCGGCTATGACGGATGATTGCAAAGGCTGGTTTTGGTGTCGTTTTTTTTTTCAGTAACACCAAATTTACCACATGGGATTGTTTATTGTGCGGTCAGATCCCACAGCAGAGGAACGCCTTTCGAAACGGTTGTAATTGAATCCCCCGTTCTCGAAATCAGCAGTCGAGCGCCCTTACCATTGAGACACCGCGACAGAGGTTTAAAAGCAAAAACAAAAACAAACAAACAAAGTACTCACACAACTCTATCGTGCATACAGACGGCATAGCAGGCATAGAGTGGTCTGTTCAAAATGCATTCTGCTATATTAAGCAGTCTGCAGTGGCATATGTTTTAGTAGCTGCGGTATTCCAAACAGAAACGGGAATATGCGATTTCTGAGCTTTTGCATTAACTTTTATTGACGGCAACAACCTGTTTTGCTTTGACACGGCGCTAACGACAGCACCACTTCGTTTGAGACATTGCGTGTCAAAGGATCTCAAGCACCGAAGACCGGGATGGATGATGTCTTATCCAAGCATGACATGCTCGATACGGACAAGTATATATATTTTTTAATGAAGCGTGGGGTTATTGACTGTTCATATTTATTTTGTAAGAGGCATATAGGTAAGCAAAAGCTCACAGGAACTGCGAAACAAACAAAAACACTCCTGTATACGCCGCATGCGCGCGCGTAAATCACTGCGGGCTGGCACGCGACGCGAAAACGCATCCACACTGAGTAGGTTTCGCCGCTGAGCCGCAAGGTGGCGACTCTGCTCGATGTCGAGGCCAATATGTATGAGGCTAAAATGTGAGGGGAGCAATGAAAGAAAGGTGTTTAAAACTGGCGAATCCATATTCGAAGAAAGCGACAAGCACAAGAAATAAGAGTCTATAAATACAGCCCCTGTTGAGTATGGTGGGTCTAGTTTGCGTAGAGCAAGCACCACCTCCACCAACTCCGCCTGGAAAAGTGGGGTAAAATCCGGAAGACGGACTGAAAAATCCCAGTCTAAAAGCGGACAGTATATTCCAACGCCGGCCTTTTCATGAAATTTAGAATCTTCAGTTGCTATCATTATGCTAACGGAAAGACTTTGTGAATTACCTTCTAGTAATCCATTTAAAATTCGAGGTGATAAATGTTTTGCATTGTTTGGGAAAATATCATCATAGATAATTTGAACCGAAGATCCACTTACTTTTGTTGGAAGGATGTTAGAAAGGACTACATCAAAGGTTGTAACAGATTTTGCACTAGAATTACCTGTGGGGTATGAAACCGAGGCCATCTGACTCCAAAAAAGAAGACTGGCTCGAGGGAGCGATGGAATTGTGATTCATATATTTTTAGATACGTCTGGACAGTCAAGAATTGTAATCTACCTAACAATGGTGGTATTCGGGCTTCAAGGTATAATACATTGTTAGCCACAAATTTGGGGAGCCCAAGGCATAATCTAAGCGCTTCCCGCTCTAAAAGAACAAGCGGACAAATTTTGTAAGCAGGTGGACCAGAAAATAACACAGTCCAAATTCTATAATTGGGCGGACATACATAACATCCCTTACGGAAATGCCCTATTTGGACTTATAAAAAAAAATCCAGATCAGGTATATCAGGAATTGGGCAGATATGGCATATTAGGACAGATCTAGGCCAGATAAGGCATATCTGCCCAATTCCTGATTTCGAGTACCAGATATGGCATATCTGGTTGTATATGCCTGATCTGCCCAATTCCTGATTTCGAGTACCAGATAAGGCATATTTGGTCAGATATGCCTTATCTACCCAATTCCTGATTTAAAGATCTAGCCCGCATGGCATGTAGGTTTTGAACTATAGATCTATAATATCATCATAACACTTAATTACAACACACACAAGACAATTTCAGTATTCCAGCTAAACTCCCGCTCAATCAAGTTTGCCAAGGGAAACCTGAAATTCCCCTTTTATTTCAAACCTTACAGGAAAATAGCTTTGAAACCACAGGTTTTCTTTTTTCCCTGCCTATATGGAATTGATCAAAGACGGGCCTGAATTACATATGTATACCGAGGGTCAAAGACATGCTCATCTGTTAAATATTGAGATTCTACTCATTTACGCGCGATACTACAACAAACTAATGAGATATCTGAACAGAATATTTTCTACACGAGAAGCTAAAGTGAAAGACATTAACCTATTAAATTAGATATTACATTTTTATTCTACTGTTTTACACACAGAGCTTTACCAGTAAATGCTTTTAGGTTGAGCTGGTTTATTTGCGAAGCTAAATAAAATATATAGCTATTAATCGAACTAGACTATTGAAACGGAATTTAAAGGTTTGTCGATACCTGGAAAAGGTACCACTAAACCGTAGGGTGATAAAACACACTGCTGGGACTGCTGATAATACCTAAACTTTAGCAAAGTACATATAGGCTGTCAGGAAGTACTGGTGTTACCTTAAGCAGAGACTGCCGTGCAAAATGAGCGAACGCGCCTAACTCGTGGTTGCTTTTGAAATTAAGAGAGAAAACAGAAAAAAGCATGTCCGATAGCATTTGTCATGACAGTGACAGCTCTGCCCCTAAACCAAATCAAGCATGAAGCTACTTAGGTAGTGCAAATAATGATAATAATAATAATAATAATAATAATAATAATAATAATAATAATAATAATAATAATAATAATAATAATAATAATAATAATAATAATAAACAATGAAGGACCCTATCCATCCTCTGAAATTTGTCAAAATTGCTGGAGCGAAAGACAAATTAGCAACGAAATGTACGGAAAAATATCACATACTGGGAATTACCGTCCAATTTACTGATTTGAAAATTAATTTTCCATCAAAATAATAAACTGAACAATATCCTGAGGCTGGCAAGTGCTAGTTCCCCACAAGAAGTCTCACGCTCACGGTTTTGGTGATCGGGCGTGAAGATGAGGCGGCACGATCAGGGTGCGATCCGACACAATGGTGAAGATTTGGCCGGGCCACCCAGGGCAGAAGCCTTGAAAAGCTCAATCGACCATCAGGTTTGCTGCCAAGGCTGGGAGGCAGCTTCCACCCGCAGTGAGACACAGTAATTTCCTCTGTGCCGACGGTCAGACTGAAGCTCTTGTAGGTTTGTTGTCGCATATTTGTTACATGCACACAGCTAATAGCGAACAGGCGCTGGCTCAAACACACACACACACACCAGCATACACAACATGCAGCACGCCCGCCAGCCGCTCCAAACTCCGATGTCTGCCACCGAAAAGGAACGAGGCAGCAAGTGCTTAGGTATAGCGCTCTAGAAGATTGGGCAGTGTGTCGACCGCGCCGCGAAATGCATGGGGGCGAGGGGCCGCTTTTGCGATGACGGAGGCGCCGCAGCGCAGAGGGCGCCACCAGCAACTGGTGTGTCAGTCGTCCGGGCGCCCGCGTATGCGCGCTGTGCGGCGGGGCGGATACCGCGCGGACTGTACGTTCTTGTTTGCTTGTGCGTCGTCTCGAGCTGTTCGCGACAAGATTTTACAAATATGCCGGTTAACGGGGCTCAGTACTGTTAGCAATCACCTAATTTATTTTCTATTTTAGCCGTCGGCAATACCTCGGGGAAGTAACATGACAGGAGTTCGCTCCGAAGAAAACAGCTTGGAGAGGGCCGGCGTACGACTCGCGCAGCACGCTTCACTCGCCGTACAGCTTGCTTTAGCATTCCTAAAGCACCTAATTCACGTCTAGAAATGTAGTCGTTTTGAAAAGAGTGCAGTTTTGAGGCAGGATGTATGAAGAAGTGAAACATACAGCACGTGCGTTCGAGCGCGTACTAAAACTGGTCCCAGTAACCCCATTATGAAAACAGTCCAAAATGGTATATTTCGTTGTTTTCCACGCCAACTATGCCGACTACAGTACGTCATTGAAGCCACAAGAGAAGTCGGCATTCAGTTGGAATGAATTAAATGTGGACTACCCCGCATGGAGGTAGAGATATTGTAAAGTAAGGGCATGAAAAACGAACGACACCACGCCAACTGGCTACTGAATAACGGAACACAGTGGGTCAGGAAAGGTGGAAGAAGTGGGAGGTAAAGGTTGCACAGAAAAATAAAAAGAAACGTGTCACCTACCAGGGAGGGAGAAGGGTTGGTGGAAGGCACGCAGCGCCGTGAAAAGAGCGACCGCGAATTTGAACAAAGGTTCAGAACTTTCGTGCGGCACGGCAGACGCACGACGAAGAAAGCAGGCAGCTAAAGACAAATAAAAAATAGAGATATATTAAAAACAATAAAAAAAAGGAAACAACCGAGCATAAGAACCAAATGAGGGCCCGGGAAGAGGAAAGCTGTGCACAAACAGGCTGCAATCGAACGCGTATAAAGATACAAGCATCGAAATTTAAGAGACAACAATTTGTGAAACTGTACACTAATCTAAGAACACACCATTTTATTTTCTCTCCACAAGCTTAAAAGTTGTAACGGGTAGCTTTATAAATACCCAGAAATGTGCGCTATACTTATGACATTTAATCTCAATGTGTTATAGTTTAACAATGACCTAATTGTTCAAGAAAATGTTTCCATTCTAGGCTGCGCAAGCCACCGGTAATATGCAAGTCATTGCCTCCAGAAGATCGCTCTAGTCCGGTTTTATGTACATACAAAATAAAAAAATGAATAGCTTTGAAAAAGAAATAACGACGGAAAATAGAGGACGCAGAGGCTATAGGGTACGCTTAATTCGCTTCCGCTAGGAGGCCGGCACGGTTTCTCACCACGAACAAAAATAGCGCTGTAGGTTCGAAGCTAGGTCGCAATTTACTCAAAAATTTGGCTCCGATGCACGGTCCTTTTCGACTGCTTTGCACTTCAGATAAGCTCCCACTTGAAGCAATGAAATTTAATGCGTTTTTGCGGCTTCGCTCTTTGCGAAGTAAGCGAATCACGACAAGAGTTCCCAAAGGGAAAATAATTAAATTCTCTTGGAAGTATTTCACGTGTAATATCAACCTTGTTAACAATTATAGTCTGGTTAGTACTGCAAAGAGCACCCGCGGCAAGTAGCCCGAATATATATAGTCCGGTAAGCAGTAGTTGCAAGTATATCCAGTCGATTACTCATATTTCATACCACACACTCAAAGAATAAACACGTATTATGTCCGCATTTGATTTCGGCATTATATTAATTGCTGGCGTATTAGATGCTGGTCATCTTTTTCGCCTTTTTCCGCTTTCTCTCGGTGCGCTTTCTATCGGTGCGCAGAACTGCATCATACCTGCCAATTCGACGCGCAATTATCAGTGCTTTTATTTTTGTTTGCTTGCTCTGTACCATTTGATGCCAGTAAAGCGTCCGCACTCAAGTGCCCACTATGAACGTATTACGTACGTGACAGGTTTAATTTTTCACATTTTCTTTGAAGTAATGCCGCAGCTGTACTTGATTTTTTTTTTCATCTAAACAGCTGGTTCACCCTTTGGTTAGTGGCACGCAAACAAATGTCCGTGGTATACGTATATGTTAATCACGAACAAAGAATAAATGCTTGAGTCGTGTATATCTTGTTTATTTTCTTTCCCGGTAAATACCACAGTGTTTTAAATTAGTACGGTAGTGAATAAATGTGTTTTGCTCGCACACTGTATTTGTAATATATATAAGCGGTGATTAGGGCACATAAAGAACACCGATTAAAGAGATATATTACAGATTACTTACGATTTAAGACAAACGTTGTTATGTATTAATAAGCGCAAGCTGCAAAATGTAAGCAGGTGTTCTTAAATAGGGTTTGTAAAAAATAAGTGTTCCTAAAGAGGCATTACGAAGCACAACTTTTGATTCGCATGTACACTGTTCTTCTCCGCGTGTTAATAGCGCTCCTGGGCAGTAGCCTTTATTCCCTTACGGGGAAAACGAATGCAAAACACCATGCTTCGTTGCAAACATTAAGTACAAATTGCTCATCTGGACGATTTGTAACTGTCCGCAGGAAGAAATGTTGAGAGTTTCTGATAGCGATTCAAACATCGCGCGCTGCTCCGAAGGACTACCCAAGCGTGCACGATGTCTCCAGATAGACGTAAAAGAATGACAGGTATCAGTTTAAGCACCTGGAATAAGTTGCCTCTTTATACATTATCACACTGATTGCGTAGCGTCTGAAAATCGCTCCAAAGAGAACCGCACCCCTCCTCTGTACCCCCGCTATCCCGCGGCCGCTACGCGCCGAGCGGCGAACGTGGCACCCCTCACTCTAAAAAAGAAAGGAGTTCTTATCGACTCCTTTTTGGGTAGTCAAAATTTGCCACATATGTGATGCCTTTTTGGGGTTTACCGATGACTCCCTTCGAGCAAAAAACACATTGACCCTCCACTGGCCGAAACAGCGTAAGTGCGACTCCATAGAAAATTGTCGCATCGCCTCCTTTAGGGTGGTCACCAGGCCACTTTTCAGGGATTCGGCAAGACCCTCATCGTTAGAGTGAGAAGACTCTCACTAGGGAGTCACATTGCCGTCGTCGACTCCTTTGACTGTGGCTGCATTGCCTCCCTCAGGGTAGTCACCTGGCTGCTTCTCAGAGGATCAGCAGGACGCTCATTTTTATGTGAGAAGACTCTCACTAGAGAGTCACATTGCAATCGTCGACTCCTCTGACAGTTGTTGTCTTGCCTCCTTCAGGGTGGTCACCTGGCTGCTTCTCAGAGAATCAGCAGGACGCTCATTTTTAGAGTGAGAAGACTCTCGCTAGAGAGTCACATTGCATTCGTTGACTCTTTTGACAGTTGCTGCGTTGGCTCCTTCAGGGTGGTCAACTGGCTGCTTCCCAGAGGTTCAGCGTGACGCTTATTGTTAGAGTGAGAAGACACATTATGGAGGCACATTGCATTCACTGAGCGTCGGATAGCTCATGTGAAACTGCTAAAGGCAATCCTTATTCGGAGCCTTTTGCTAAACCCCTAAGAATGTTTGGGTGATCATTAAAAGAATGGTTCTAAAATCCACTCTACTAGAATCACCCATTTAACTGTGTGGCAGTTCCGCGAGTGTCTGCATAGTGTAGTGCATGCTTAGGTGAACATATTTCTGCAAAATACGAGGCTGTAAAAAACTGACAGCTTTATTAAATGATTATACATACTGAGTGTGTCTAACCCACATCATATAAGACGAAAAAAAAACACACATACATGAAAGCAGAATGCCTTCACAAAGGTGGGGAGTGGTGGGGGATTATTCATGCCACTTAGAGAGCGTAATAACCAGTGGCCCTGAAAATGTGCACTGCATTTATGAGGGCACTTTAATTAAATCTGTAAAACACACTAAATTGGTCTTATGCTTTTTGCCAGCTTGGGCTCGTAAGTTTTGTTAGTAGTGAAGGGCTCTTGCACCCAACTTTGCTTTTTTTTTATTCCAAGCAGGTGCTCAATCACACAAAACATGTGCTTCAATGCTGGCGCGTACTCAATGCTATATGCCTAGTACATACAGAAAACCACGCAAAATTCCTCTGTCAGGTGAAGGACATTAATGCAAAATGTCTTCAAATGCCACGTGCATTGCTTCCGGTGTAAGCGATCTACTCCCATTGTATACCCTGTTGGGTATGGACACCGCTTGCCAGGTACCTGCCAAATGAAAATGTAACTGTCAGTGAAATAAATTGCTTTGGGTCAGGTAAAATCAGAAGGTTAAACATTTTCTTCCATGCACATTGGCATCAACCTGTTAGGCTGGCGCCTTTTTAGCCATTCATTCTTGCAAAAAAATTAAGTGAAAAGAATAAACAGAACATGTAGTACAAGCACACCAATGAAGCTCGTTACACACCCAAAATTGCTACAATATAAGAACTCCTCTGGGTGTTAGCAGCCTGCAAAGGCCTTCACCAAGTGTTGATAAAGCTAGCCAACATTTCCACTCGAGATGAGTGATCTGATCAGGAGCATTTAATGACAGTGGAAGATGAATTTCAGTAGTCACCATGCTCATGTTATACTTTCTGCTGCAGCTACAATGTGACGTTTTTCTGTTGGTCACATCATGGAAATAAACTTGACCCTTTAAGCTTCCAACCCTTAACTCTGTCACATTAGTTTCCAAAACAGCTGCAAATGATTTGTGGTACATTTTGGCCATGGTGCCTATGGCAGCTAGATATATTTCTCAAACATGAACATTTACTGTACAACTATGTAAGAATATTCACACTGAAAAAGAAGAAACGAAAGGAAATGGGGAAAAATAAAGTTGTCAAAATACCTAGACAATATTTCCCCAAATAGAGTTTCTTATTTCTTTTTGGCTATTGTGGCATTAGTGTAAGGACAAATATAGGTACATTTTCTTTTCATAAAGGTAACACACAAATTTTTTTTTTTTTTTACCTAACTGTGCTTACAAATAATATTTCCCCAAAGAAGTTATAGAGGTCGTGTGAACTTATAGCACTATGCACAGCACGAAGTTATGTAAAAGCATTCTCTGACTTTCTAAGTTGTCTACCGGTAACCAATACAGTGCACTATGTACACTCTTACCCGTGCACATAGTGCACACTCTTTACTCTAGAAAAGAAAAATACAAAACGCTTAGTAAAAAAATTTTTAAACATGCAAAATGACAGAGAAGAGCTTTGTAGTCTTCTTGCAAACATATACAGTCATTGACAAAATTCTGCAGAATGCATGTTTAAATAAAAAAATTATTTTTCTGTGCAGTCAGGTGAAGCAGGCCAGTAAAATGAACTGAATCATAAAAGGACACGCCTGTTCCAGTTAGCTAAAAAATATCAGCAGACTGACTAGCGAGGAAATGCAGAAATAATTTCTTTTTTGCGAATCCGCATCCTGCAGTTTTGTCCATGACTGTACATAGCAGTTAAGAAGCAAATCTAAAACTTTATGTGCCGTGCAAGTTAAAAGAACAGACATCAACAGTGCATGCATTTTCTTTCCTAAAGCAATGTATAAAGCATAAAAGATAATGGAGCAATGCATGAATCACAAAGCCAGGGCATTTGCTAAATTTTTTAACAATATTATTTCAGAGTTTTGAGTTAGTGTTAGTTGTCTGTCAAACTTTTCTGTCCGAATTCTACACTTACTAGCAGAGTTTACTGTTTTACATAAAAGTTACATCATGAACAAACTAGTGTTCAGATCTCTCACTGAAGCCACCATTCCCCTAAATTGCAACCCTATTGTAAAGAAGTGCATTTACACTCCTTGCAACTGTTAGCATCCTCTGGAGCAGAACAGCAGTTGCTTCACAGCTGGATATTGCTTAGTATCACTTTGTCATTTCATGTTGATGCAAAATTCAATAAAAGGCACTTGTAAGCGAGACATTCCGGTTTTTGCACATACCACTGGTACCTTAATTTCTTTGATGACAAAACATTGCTTACATTTTTCATTCAAATATGAGGATGTTACTTACAGTTCTTGGCAAGCACCTCTCCGTTTTTGATTTCAGACATCACGTCGCAGTTTCCAGATAATGCTGACTGTTTGCATCCGCATGAAAAATGCCATCACTGTCTTCTCTTAGTGCTTCCAGCAATTTCACATCCACAGAAATGCCCGTGAGTCGATGGAATTCTTCGCAGATCTAGCAGAAATGCAAGAAAAAATATATTGTTCACTTCTAGTGCACACAACAGGGGTTTATCCATATTAAACAGTCTCTTGAATAAGATCTGGCCAAACTAGTTACATGAAAATTGTTAACTTTTATTATTCATAACTTAATTTGCATCGTGATTTCATGCAATTATACATATCCTGCTTCTTGTTAGACCTAAACGTACGCTCAGCAGCTGCATATTGACATATTCTGTCAACAGATCCAAAACATACATGCCCAGTGTATTTGATGAATGACATTCAGGTGTAAATTATAACAATATATTTTCTCCACAATGCAAAATACATTCAAACCAAAATACCTAAATCTGGATGCAAAGCTTGTACTCAGAATTTCAATCTGCAAGATTTTCCTTACCACAGCTCCCTCATTAGCTAAATTAACAGGCATACATTTATTTCCAACTAAAACACTGTGCAGCTTGACTACATTGCACTGTACAACAGACACCTCAGCACAGCTGACTTCCATTTTTTGTGTTTCCAACACGAACGTGTTGGAAACATTAACACATTGCAATTTTTTGCACTGTCCCCTCATATTAAGCCAGTTATACTTATTTGTACGAGCAGAGGCATTTTATTTTCATTTACTTTTGGGCTGCCTCACCATAATATATGTCCCCTCATCCTATGCAGTGTTCTCAGCAATGCTCACAAAGTCCTTAAAAGGAGAGGTATATGCACAGGATGGTAGTATTTATCAACCACAAATATATACAGAAGCCTGTCCTCTAAAATATAAAATGAACAAAGGAGCCATAAAATTGCCCATTTTGCTTGAACAAAATATTCGTGCACTGCTGGTTTAGAAACGTCACTTAGTCAATCTTCAACGCTGGATACACTTCTAAGAAGTCATTCAGGTTCATCTTCTCAATTTCGAGAGCTCGGCGCCTTGCCGGTGCAGTCCTATCCATGGCGTCCTTCACCAATTCTATATTAGGCATTGTCTTCTGAAGTTCTTTTTTCATGAAGTTTACGGTTTCATTCACAAAAATGGGATCGATTTCAAATGTGGATTCCACCACGGTCTGAAATTAAAAGCATCATGATGCAACGCGTTGCCTAATGTTCTGTCGAAAAGCAGAAAGGTACTTCGTGAAAATGCGCATACTGAGACCAGCACTAGTTCTTCAGCATGCAAATAATTTTCTTGCATTTCGGAGTAAGTCTTCAATGGTGCAACAAGAGCTGTAGGATGCCAGAGTGTGGAAGCCTATGCTTCATACACTAAACATCATGCTTGGAATACATAGCTGTGTAAGCCAGATTGAAAATCAGACGAAATATTTGGAGTATACAGTAATGAACATGCCGTTGTGCACTTATTACCTCGAGGCGGAATGAGTTCTCATACTGAGTGTATTTCAGCGAGCTTCCTCAATTTGACTTCCTCCTTTTGTGCATCCACTTCTGGACAGCCAGGCTGCATTCTTTTTCGAATGTTTTTGAATTTGTTCCTCAGGGACAAGTACCAGGAGGCCTGCATAAAGACCAACTGACTAGAACTCAGTTTTTCAATGCAGGATACCTTATTCTGAAATATACTAAAAAGTAATTAACAATGATAGCAACAGAGTACTGGCTGTAGCTTATGTGAAGCTAAAATATACATCACCCATGTAATACTATTTTTTTTAAGGAATAACAGTGCGGAGACAAAGGACTGGACTGTTCTAATAAACTGCAGTTGATAGTCAGCGCAGGTGTTGTCTTCCTCCTTGTCCTTTGTCTCCGCGCTGTTATTCCTTAAAAATATGTACCAACTAGCTCAACTTTCCGTGTTAATGTAATACTTTAACTTCACGTATGACAGAACAGGTGACAGACCTAAAAAGGTGCACCACACAACAGAAATCACTTCAAATGATCAGATTCTGCTTTGAACCAGAACAGTAAAGGCCATCATTCTGAGTAACAAAACGCGAATAAAGTAGAACTTAAAGAGAACATAACCACTTCAAGGTAAACAAAAAACTGAAGAAATCAGGAAACACAAAATTAGAAGAAAAGTCACTTGGCCTATGTTTAATTACCCATCTGCTTACAAGTGCACGTCTGAGGCCTGGTTTTGGCTGTCATTATCCTCGCTACATGCTATACTGTTTCAGACTGATAACGAGTTGATTTTCAGCTCTGGTTAGGTTGTTTGCTCTCCACTAGTGACACTAATTCCAATGTTTCATTTACCTAACCAAATCCGCTGAATCACAAGAAAGCCAAAGCGCACAGCAGGCATGAGCAACATATCACCGGCTCGGTTCTGGGATGTTACATTCCCAAGGCAGCAGGTCCTCTTTAAATGGTCTGTCAAATAATTTCTTCCCAGTTCTTTCTCTTCAAAAGCATATTTTCAGCTTGTGTGCATGAAAAGGAGGAAATTAACTTCAGGAAGATGTGTTATGCAGGGAAACCCAACCATCTGTTTTGGTAACAGAGTAGCTTCTAGGCCAAGGTAAATATAACTGAGGCAGCAGTCAGTACAGGGCAAGGTAAATACAACCACGGCAGCAGAGATTCACCACTTACATTAGATGCGTGGATATGTCAAAGGCAGTCCAGTCAACTATTTTCTTCCCGAGTTTGTCAGGCACGTCACCCTGCTTTACGCTTCGAACTTCTGAAGCTATATATGTAAAGGCATTTGTGACAAGGTGTATTGGTCCGCACTTCTTGCACCGTCCTGCCTATTCTCTGGCTGAGGCAGAACTTGGAGTACTCTGTTGATAGACCTGAAATGTGATAGTAAAGATACGGCCATTGCACTAACTGATAAGATCAAAAACAAGGCTCAAGCAAACAGCTCCTCATTTCTAGGCTTCCTCAAAACTTAGGAGCAATTAATTTGGAAAGCAAGTCACCAGACAAGCAATGACACCAGATCATGAAACATTATCCAAAAGGGAAAGACATATTATTTGTTTCAGGTTACCCAACATTGTGAAGTATGCACTTCTCTAAACATTCCCTTCTTAATTCAGTACATAAATCCTAGTTACTCTCAGAATAGATGAATAACTTGATACAAACGTCAATATCTCCCGCGACAGCTTCCCTTCAAAAAAGAGTGCATTTATACCTTTCTACAGGCGGGCCATGAGGAGCTTCACCAAGAAGGTGGTTAATCCATGCTCCGTCCCCCAATACTCTCTCAAGGTCAAGGTCACAGGGTCAAGGTCAACAAAACACTTGAATCGGTCGTTGTATACCTGAAAATGAGCACTGATTATGACGAGCTCATAGGATGACACCAAAAGCATTACCTAAACACTGATGTCATGCTGATGGGGGTTGCCCTTTCCTGTTGATCTTAAAACAATATATGGCCCTCATGTCAACCATGAAACAGCAGTTCATAGCATATATTTTAGGTCGCACTAATTTTTGACTAGACATTGCTTCCTTGCTGCCACAAGAGAAAAGCAAGTGTTTTAAGGACAACTGAATTGAAAATTTTACCAGTTTAGTTCCAACCTACACCACTTCTACAACAAAAAAGGAGCATCAGCATACAGTGGACACACACACATGCACGCACGCGCATACACAGAGAGAGAGAGAGAAGCAAAAAGGATGCACACGATAAGCTATGATAACAGCCATGTGTTACAATTATTGTTCTGAAAGTGGAAAACTGGCTTTCAACAAATGGCTTGTAAAGCACGCAGTATGCACGTGCAATAAAATTGAACCATGTGCATAATTTTGAGTGCATGCATGCATTTCGAAAATACAATCTGCAGTTGCATTTTTACAATTCCATCGCAAGGATAGACAACAATTAGCGTGCGGCTGTCACTCGTTGGAAGAGCAACGCGTACGGACGCGAGGGAAACAGCGCCTCAGTGGACGGCGAGCCGGAAAGAAAAATGACGCTCAGATTAGCGTTTAAAGTTTGCGTAGCTCGGCTTCACCGGCTGGCTCACACACGGCTGATGGTGGCCATAGCCACGAGCATGGAAACGAAGCTCCGAAAATGAAACTATGCGGCTGTAGTGTTTTAGGCCTAGAGGCGGCGGTGTCATCTTCACGCTTTCCGCAGAGTTTCGCAGGCGTGAGTGCGCAGTGCAGTTCTGGCTTCAGGAGCATGAAGAAAGAACGCCGAGCGACACCTCGACGATCGAGAACGTGCTCCCCTATAAACCTATACAAACTAACCGATGCGAGTCCAACGGCACCCGAATTAACGAGCGCCCGACGCCTTCCTGTGTTTACTATAAGAACGTACGCTGGCGAAAAACAATCCGTTTCTTAACAGACGGAAGGGGAATTAACAAACTAATTTTTAGTCTATTTAGTCTATCCCGCAGTGAACAAAGAACGTATCGCAAACATGCATCGCACGCGTCCAGGTGCACGTGTGCAGGAAAATATTTCGTGCGCTATACGCACGTACACATCAGGCTTGTACACCCGTCAACGACTGCAATACGATAATGCCAGTGATTGGCCTCAAATCATCTCTCCTCGACGATTAAGCTTACATGTTTAATGCTCAAGGGCATGATAAAAAGAACATGCATGGCCGCGCAGCCGATTAGCGAGTTTTAATTACTGACGACCGTACGTGGTGTTCATGCGCAAGCAGCAATCGGTATGCAAAACACGGTACCACGTTCATTTTTTTTTCTTTTTTTCTCTCGTCAAACGTATCATGGTTTTATGTGTCTCCCGTGCTCACGATTTGACAAAGATCCGGAACACACATCACGCACAGCATGCAAAGCGAGCACTCACCTGAATCAGCAGGCGGTCATCCACCAAGTAGGCGAACTCGCTGTCAAGAAGGCTTGCGCGAAGTCAGCGAGCCTCTGGGTGCCTGATAATGTGATCACTTTTCTGGGCTCCCCGCACGACACCAAACAAACTACCTGCATGGAAATTTGCTCGGCACCATGCCGCCCTTCGCAGTTCAGCGAATCTGACACTTCTCCCAGCTTACTGCGCGCCCGCACTTCCACAGCGAGACCTATACCGCACGCCACCTCCGAAAATGGCGACCGGCGCAAACAACCCGCGGCTGACGCAATGTTTTCGCGCCTTTTCGCTAGGGAGAAAGGGGCAGCTAGGCAAGGAGGTGTTTGCTGCGCATTCATCCTCCTTTGATTCAAGCGTGCTCTTTCTCTCCTCAACGTGATCATATCCTCCACCCCTCTCTTCTTCACCGCGTTGGACTTTCAGCCCGATCAGTGCCTTGGCATGGTTTCGACTTTCACTAGCAGCGCGTCGCACGGTTGGCGGGCGTGGATATCGCATGAACAGGATGCGCTGATCGTCGCGCCGTGAAAAGATTGAGTTACGCTATCGGAAAGGCAACAGGTCTGTCGATGGAAGGTTCGCGCGGTTCACAGACCTTGAGCGATAAGACTTTGCAGCTTGGCTTAGATGCTAACGTAAAAACGCGCAGAAAACTGCACTCTCGTCGGCGCCACTGTTACCGCGAAATAGCGCTAAGCCGCGCGGTGCTCGATTTTCCCCAGGTGTGTGTCGGTGGATGTTCCTTCCCGTTCGCTGCTTGGAAGTTCGCAATTGCCTGCCCTGCGTGTTCGCCGCCGATGTGTTGTTGATAACTTTCAGTGACTATGACTTCCGCTTGCTGTTTTCGATGCCCTGTGTGCCCGTTTTCGGCCAGTAAATTCATAACTGTCGTGTGGCATCTGGAACATGACCACTCTTCGGATCCAAGTTTCATGATCGCGTGTGGCATCGATGGTTGTCAAAAACACTACAAAGTTATGGCGAGCTTCCGAAGCAGCCTTTATCGCAAACCATTTCGTCCGGTGACCACCAAACTGCAGCGAAACTTGAACTCGGAAAATAGAGCTGTAGTGCTGATGCCGCTGACTCGGACACCTCAGTGGTGGCCAGCGATGAACGCTCTGCCAGTTTATCAGCTCTGCAAAATGAGCCATCCTCGCCGCAAGGTTCAGGACGCAAGGAGGTGCCGGAGTCATTGTCTTTCCATGGCTTTGTGACCTTCTCGAAGAAAAACCTTCCTAAACTCTTGTTTGATAGTATTGGTGAAAGTAGGAAACTCCCTCACTCTGTGAAAGTTTGTTTAGAAAAATCGAGATCATTATTCAGTCGGCTTTGAAGCAATTTGCTAATCTTGTAAAAGGTGAACTCGTTAAGTGTTTTTCTACCGTGCCAGAATGCATGAGTGGAGTACTGAATTGCACTTCATTTAGCGACCTCTTTAATGACATTCGGTCAGATTTTGGGCTCAAGCATTCCTGCAGGCAACGAGGATTGGGAGATTTACCTCCTCTTCAGAGAAATCGTTGATATTGTGTTGGCTGACGAAATTCCAGGGGAAACGCTTATTACCTAGAGAACAAAGTTGAAGAATTTTTGTGCTCTTTTCTCGACTGCCATTCATCTACTCGTCTTTTCTTGAATAGATGTTTTCTTTGCTCTGTCGAGGGAAGCTTTTTGTTTAAATCGCGTTTTAAAGCTATCAATGCCTAAATTGTATCTCCATGGCCTTTTCATGTTTCCGCACCGTAATGCTTTGGTATGTCTTGCGTGGTTGCGTATGCTGCTTCCACTGCTTCATTTTTAGTACGGCACCATCTGTGATCCTTTACGTGCACGGTAAATGAGAACCCAACGGTTACGCCGACGGTAACGCAGCTCAAGCCAAGAACGGGCGCATAGGAGCTGCATTCCAAAAGTAAGCAAAATCTAACAATGGCCTAACAAGTGGCAAGACAGCGTAAAATAAAGTGCTGTCACAAGTTCTTTTTTTTTTTTTTTCAGCAGCAGTTTTAATCCCTACCCGCCGTCTTTGGCCGTGACTCCGTTAAGGCCACATGGAGAGTCAGACGCCCGCAGTAGAGAGGGTTGCAAGAATTGATTCCTTTTGCGACTCCTTTTGTACAGAAAAGAGTCGCAAAGTGGCAGAAAGGAGTCAAATTGCTGTGACTCCCCACACTCGACTCTCTTTTTTTTAAGACGTCGCGCCCTCTCGCGGGAGTCGGTTCTTGTTATCGCAAAAGCGACCCGCTCTCCGGCGCCGGTCGACACACTGCCCAATATTCTAGAGCACTATAGCTTAGGCGCACGGAGTTGAAAGGGGGAGGGGAAAGAAGCAAGCACACAAAAACGGAGAGCTCGCGGCCTACGCGGTATAGAGCGTGGCAGCTAGGAGGAGAGATGAAATGCGAGCCCGCGACGCTGGGGCCGCCGCTGTCTGAGAGCGAAGAGGGAAGAGGGGAACGCGGGAGAGGAGGAGTCACTGTATAGCCAGCCCTCGACGCCGCAACCGCCAGCTGTCTCTGAGGATGAGTCACTGTCTAGACAGCGCGGAGGGGGCCGTATACTGAACTGCAATCATTTTCTTGATATTTTGAATCGCTCAACTTAACCGACCATGCTTTTGTGCACCGGACTGCCGCCGCATTTTAAATGAAAATGCGAGTTAGTAGGCGGAAAGAGGAGCATGTAGCCATAACCCAGCGCCCTCCTGGATTAATGAACACATGTTGTAATAATTATAGTGTAACGAAATCTGCAGAATATTTGAAATATTAGGAGTCGTAGCTATTTTCTAAATTGGATACAATTAACACTAAGCATGCAGGCCATGCTTAGTGTAGAAAAATTGAAGCTCGACCACATAATGCCAATATTGGATATTTGCAGAAGGTAGACGAAGGTCATATATTGCTAATATACAATCACTATGGCGCCTACATAATTAAGGCCCTGGTGAGGTTATATAAAGTCCTGTTGACGCCAGGCATATATGGCCCTAGCCTAAATCTGAAGAAGGAACGCAATAGATTAGTAAGAAAGAAACCCATCAACGAATTAGCGGTGAGGGGGAGGGCAGAAGAATTCAGGATCTCGCTACAGAATAGGTATTCAGCTCTAACTGAGGATGGCGACATTACCCTAGAGGCAAGGAACAATAATTTCAGAGATATCATTACTGAGTGCGCGGTAGAAGTAGGCGGTAGGATAGTTAGAGAGGATACCGGTAAGCTGTCTAAGGAGACGAAAGATTTGATTAAGAAACGGCAGAGTATGAAAGCTTCCAATCCAACAGACCAGATCGAATTGGCCGAGATATCAAAGCTAATCAATAAGCGCAAGGTGGCCGATATAAGGAAGCATAACATGGAGAAAATTGAGCATGCTGTAAAGAACGGGGGAAGCCTTAAAGCGGTAAAGAAGAAATTGGGCATAGGCAAAAACCAGATGTATGCGATAAGGGACAAGGCGGGCAACGTCATCACTAATATGGACAAGATAGTCAAAGTAGCCGAGGAGTTCTATACAGATCTCTACAGTAGCCAAAGTAGTCAGGACCGTAATGAGATTGGCGGTAGGGAAAAACAGTCAGACGTTCCACCAGTGACGAAGGAAGAGGTCAAGAAAGCACTAGAAACTATGAAAAGGGGGAAATCAGCTGGAGAGGATCAGATAACTACAGATTTGCTGAAGGACGGGGGGGATATCGTGCTAGAAAAACTGGCCACCCTGTATACGCAGTGCCTGGTGTCATCGACGGTACCGGAAGCATGGAAGAATGCAAACATTATCCTCATTCACAAGAAAGGGGACTCTAAGGACCTTAAAAATTACAGACCAATCAGCTTACTGTCTGTTACGTATAAGGTATTTACTAAGGTAATCGCTAATAGAATCAGGACAACCTTAGACTGCAATCAAGCAAAGGATCAAGCAGGGTTTCGGAAACGGTACTCTACTATCGATCATATCCATACCATCGATCAGGTGATAGAAAAATGCTCGGAATATAACCAGCCCTTATACATAGCATTCATTGATTACGAAAAAGCATTTGACTCAGTTGAAACCTCGGCGGTGATGCAGGCATTGCGAAATCAGGGGGTAGACGAGCCGTACGTGAAAGTGCTGGAAGATATATATAGTGGCTGCACAGCAACCATAGTTCTACATAAAGAAAGCAACAAAATTCCCATAAAGAAAGGTGTTAGGCAAGGAGACACAATCTCCCCAGTACTATTCACAGCATGTTTAGAGGAAGTATTCAGAGACTTGAAATGGGAGCAGTTAGGGATAAGGGTAGATGGAGAATACCTCAGTAATCTGCGATTTGCTGATGACATTGCCTTGCTAAGCAACTCGGGGGATGAACTGCAAATAATGATTGATGACCTAGACAGGAAAAGTAGAAAGGTAGGCTTGAAAATCAATATGCAGAAGACTAAGGTAATGTTCAACAGCCTCGGGAAGGAACAGGAGTTTACATTAGGTAGCGAAATACTGGAAGTAGTAGGCGAATATATCTACTTAGGACAGGTAGTAACCGCAGATCCGGATCATGAAAAGGAAATAACAAGAAGAATAAGATTGGGATGGAGCGCGTTTGGCAAGCACTCGCAGATTATGACTAGCAGCTTACCGGTATCGCTCAAGAGGAAAGTATACAACAGTTGCATCTTGCCTGTACTCACCTATGGGGCTGAAACGTGGAGGCTAACCAAGAGAGTTCTACTTAAGTTGAGGACAACCCAGAGGGCTATGGAACGAAAAATGGTAGGGGTAACATTAAGAGATAGAAAGCGTGCAGAGTGGGTCAGAGAAATAACTCAAGTTAACGACATTCTAGTGGAAATTAAGAAGAAGAAATGGACATGGGCAGGACATGTAGTGCGAAGAGAGGATAACCGATGGTCGCTGAGGGTAACAAACTGGATTCCAAGGGAAGGAAAGCGTAGCAGAGGGCGGCAGAAAGTTAGGTGGGCGGATGAGATTAAGAAGTTCGCAGGGGTCAAGTGGATGCAGCTAGCACAGAACCGGGTTAAGTGGAGAGATATGGGAGAGGCCTTCGCCCTGCAGTGGGTATAATCAGGCTGATGATGATGATGATGATATATGGCCCTGGTCTGTCTGTATAAGGTCATGAGGATGCCATATATGCCCTTTATCAGGCCACATAAGGTCGCGAGGGTACCATATATGCCCCTGATCAAGCCATATAAGGTCCCCTTACCCGTTCAGATATGAATTATATATCAGGGCAACATTTTGCACATATATGACCTCATCTGGCCCAGATAAGGTCTTATTTGCTGCCTTATATATTTGTATCTGGCAGCATATGTTCCGTATCTGGAGCAGATATGGGATTTCCGTAAGGGATAAATCATTAAAAGAGCATCTCGCCGCATCCCAGACCTTGGATTGCTTAACCTGCGCAACATACCCACAGCACGAGCCCCTTTCGCTGCAACATGTTCAATGCGATCCCTCCAAGCCAGATGGTCATCGTAAATCACCCCTAGATATTTCAAAGACTTAATTCGAGCAATCACTTCCTGCTTAAATGTTAGAGCAAGAGTTACCTGATCCTGAATTTGGAAAACAAGGAAAGCGCACTATTTAACGTTTAATGTAAACCTTAAGTCACATAACCAATTCTGAAGGGAGATTAGGTACGATTGCAGGCGCCTGTTGAGGGATTGAATGTCAGGTGCAGCCGTAAAGAACGCGAAGTCATCCGCATAGGCATACATGCGAACATCTTGATGAGTGGGAATTGAACTCATTAAATTGTTAAAGAGCATGGGCGAGATAACTGCCCCTTGCTCTTATTTGTTGATATCTGCCAAATGCACTCCATTCAATGAACAGTAAAATTGTCTGTTTTGTAAGAATGCAGATATCCACTGAATTAAATATTGTGGAAATCGTAGAGTTTCTAATCTGTGCAATAAAATTCGGGGCTCTACACTATCATAAGCCTTCTCTATATCGAGAGTCACCAATGCAGCATGAATCTTTTTTCCGCCGCGCAAGAAGAATTCGATTCTCAAGGTCGCTATGTGCATCCCATATTGAACATTTTGCGCGAAATCCGATTTGACAGGGACTAAGAATATGTTTTTGTTCCCCAAACTCGGTAACCCGTTGGAGTACGACCCTTTCAATTAATTTTACGAAGTTTGATGTTAAAGATATTGGTCTGATATTGTCCAAAGTATAGCCACCACCATTATGTTTCAGTAAAGGAATCACTTTGGCTAATATCCAGTCACCAGGTATCCAAGAATGAATAATTGAGTAATTTACGAATTCTAAAAAGGAATTTGGAGATACCTCAAAGAGGATGTTTAACATTTTTGACGTTACTCCATCAGGGCCAGGCGCAGCAGCTGGCAATGTCATTACAATCGAAGAAAGCTGAGAAAATGTAATTTTAGGGACATCCTTAACCGTATCTACCGGGCCTACAAACATAGGAGATTTGGGAAGTGTTGACAAAAAACGCTTTTCTAAACCTTTAGCGATGTTTTATACTGTTTCAAGAGCTTCTTTAGGAGTCGAAACACATGAGGGTAAATTTTACGAGACAGGAATCTTTTTTCGTGATTTTAAAAACCTGAAAAGTGCACGTCGGTTATTAGATTGTGAAAGGTAATCGAAATGCTCAGTATCATAATTATCTGTCGCTTGTGCGACTGTGCGTTTAAATGTAGCTGCAAAAAAATTATAATCATGCCAATTTTTGGGGCACTGGTTGTGAAGGAGCTTCCTCCATGCAGCCTTTCGTCTTCTATAATCACGCGAACAATCTGCATTCCACCATTTTGTTGACGTATTGCCTTTAGATGCACGTACTAAGAATTCACACTTTTCACAACAGGATGCAATAGCCTGGCATAATGTTTACGATTTTAACTCTTCCGTAGCCTCAACCACTGACTCAAGAGACGAAATAAAAATGAGTGAAACTTGTTATATTTAATGTATGATCTCAAATGAGATGTCGGCGGAGTTAAGTGGCAGTTACCCTCAAAAACAATAGGTATATGGTCGCTATAGGTGCCACCATCAACTGTCGACCAATTTAGTATAGAAACACTAGTGCTGGAAAAAGTTTAATATATCACGGACTGACTGTGAGCGCGTACAAAAGTTGGTAAGCCAGAATTCATGCAGTTAAGGTTATTGTCTGAAAGCCAATCCCACAGACGCTTGCCGCAGGGATCCCTCTTGTAACTCCACAAAACATGGTGCGAATTAAAATCTCCAGCCAAAATAACCGAATTTTTGACAATTAACTAGTAGGTGGTCTAGAGATCTGGTGTCCTGAACACCATGAGGGAAATAAACATTCGCTAATGTAAACGGACTGAACCCTGGAATTTCAAAATCTAAAGCCAATAATTCAGAATCTAAAGTAGAATATTGAAAAGAAATCTTAGCCCTATGACAAAATTCTGAAGAAACTAGAATTAGTAACCCACCACTGCCGATCTTGTCGGAATGATCGATAATTTTGAAAGTGAAAATGTTTTTCAGTTCTAAGCCAAGTTTTTTGCAAAACAATTATGACTGGATTCTGTTTTAAAGACAAATAAACTAAATCTGTAGTAGCCGAAAAAAGAGATCTACAGTTCCACTGAAGTACTTTTAACGTTCCTATGGTTATGTAATCCGGGAAGCAGCAACAGCCTGTCCCAAAATGTTTTCCTTGGTTTAGAGCTTAGCTGTTGCTTTTTTTTATTTTGCCTGTGGGCGAGGTGATTGCGGGTTTGACAACGGGGATCCACGACGTTATAGGATTCGCGTATCTGTCTGTCCCATATCTGCATCATGAGCTTCGTCTGACTTGTTAGAATTTTGCATAGGTGATGCGGAAAGAGACTCATTGCGAGCAAGACATTGCAGCTAATGAGTGCTGCACTGATAGTGAATGCCCAGGTGCCGTAGGAGAAACCGTAGCAGTTTGCATAGCCTGAGAAATGTGAGCTGCCAGAACATTGGATATGCATTCTGTGACTGTTGTCCCAATCCTATCCACAATTTTGGTCATGATTGCTTCCACAGCAGCTATTATGGGTTTAGACATCGAGGAATCTAATGATGCTCTAGAACGGGCTGACACACCTGCATACCCATGAGCTCTCTCTTTAATTTCTTGAATTGCTTCACGCCTCGAGCAACGTTTTCGGTCAATAATCTCCAGAATTTGCATTTCATGCGCTCTAGAAGGGCATTCCAAAGATTTTGCTGAGTGAAGTCCGCCGCAAAGACAACATTTGATGTTCTGATCAGAGCATAAGTGCGCTTTATGGGCATCGCCGCATTTGCAACCGCCAGCAGTATGGCCATAACGCCAGCAGTTGTTGTACTGCAGAGGATTTGATGGTAGGGGATCTACTCTGAATATTAAAGGCCACGCTTTAATCTCTGATGGACAGACTGTGCCTGCAAAGGTAGCAATAACCGATTCTGTCGGCACACGAAAATTATTGACCTCCCGGCTACAGCGATAGACGCAACAACGCCTGCCGCGGAAAGGTCAAGGGTTTCTTCTGGACCTAATAAGGAATCACCTCGGACTGGATCTTTTGTGCAGGCCAGGTGCGAAGGGATAAAACTTCTTACCTGATGAGATGCAAAAGTAGAGCATTTTAGCAGATCCTTTATCCCGCCGCGACCAAATTGGCGCACCTCGGCTATTCCTTCGTAGAAGGAAGCGGTGTTCATTTTAATGGTGCCACCATCCTTAGGAACGAGCGCCACAGGGATGTTGCGGACACCGGAGCTCCGAAAAGCTTCCAAGGGCAGATCATCGGTCAGAAGGAAGCCGACCAAGAGGAGCGCCCTTGGCCGAGGGAATGCGTCGAGATTACCTTAAATTTACAACGTCACCGCGTGCGTTAGTCAACAGAGAACAAAAGAAGCAAAGGGGAAGACAAAACCAGGACCAGCAACCCAATACCTAGCCGATCGTCAAGCGAGCTCAGGAAGATCGTGCCCACAGAGCAAACGCAACACCTTCCAGCATCTTCAGCCTCAACAAAGCCATCAGCATCCTCTTCCTCTAGGCGACATTCACATTCCGGAATAACCCTCGCGCATGTCGCCTGGGGAGCTGCTTTGTCGACGTCGGAACACGACATCGCTTTGTGGTCCCTCTGTCCCATTTCCAACATACGGATGGATTGTTCGTTGTAAGTTTGCGGCAGTTAGGTGCATAATGGCCTAGTCGGCTGCAGAGGTAGCATTGTGGTATTGCCTTTACGCTAGGTGGTGCCTCCCGGAATTCGGGCTTTCTAGGGTTTCCAGAAACAACATTCTTGTTCAAATTTTCACCTCCCTGGGCTTCCAAATACTGGTCTGCGAGATCCATCATTTCGTCCAAGGTATGAGCTTTTCTTTCTTTTAAATAAAGCGACAGTCGAGGTGGCAGCTGCTCAGGAATTGTTCCTTAATCAGGAGCTCGCAAAGTGCGCCATATTCGGGTTTACTTTTTGACAGTTCCGTCATACGGTCAAAATAGTGGATCAATCGCGCAACATACTGAGTTGCCGTTTCACCGTTCATAGGCTTTCCAGTACTGAACTTCTCACGAAACCCATCCGTAGGGAATATAAATCTTTTAAGCAGTGCAGCTTTCACCTTGGCATAACGGGCTGCGTCCTCAGGAGGAAGTCTTCCGAATACGCTTAGTGCTTCGCTGCTAAGGCATGTACTCTATATGGTAGCACATTCACTGCCTGTTGAATTTGTGGTTGGGGTGATTCTTTCGAAGCGCAAGAAAAACACGTCGAGATCGTCTCTTCTCTCATCGTATTTCGGAATCAGCCTACTCGCGTCTATCCGCAAGCTACTATGTCCTTCCCTGGGACTATGCACTTCAGCTAAACTGTTGCTGTTCCCTGAACTTTGGAGCTGAAGTTTCATAGTAAGTAATTCCTTTTCCCGCTGAAATTCCTCTTCACGCTCCTTTCGAACCCTCTCTCTTCCTCTGCCTCCTTTCGAGCCTTCTCCCGTTCTTTTTCTGCTCTTTCTCTTTCCTCTTCGCTTTCCTTTCGAGCCCTTTCTCTTTCATCCTCGGCTTCCTTTCGAGCTCTGTCTCTTTCTTCCTTTTCTCTCTCTTTCCTCTTTTTCTATCTGTCAAACCATATTCGCATTTCGGCACTGGGCAACCCCAGCTGGGTGCCAGCCTCTATCAGCTCTTTTAGATTCATATCTAAAGCGCGAACCGTTTGGATGTAGACTAAAGTCTGCTTAGCGAAACTCGCCTGACCGCTTCCGCGCGGCACTACCTCTCGCTATCGCTCTGCTGCTACACTGTTTACGGCCTCTTCGTAAACTCTTCCAACTCGTTCTCTGTCCTCTGAGCTTGAGTGCACCAAACCTCCTGTCGCGGACGGCAGGATAATTGTCACCCGTTAATAATTAGAGGATTATTAACAAGGCGCCCTTAAAGGAACACTAAAGACACGCAAATATGCTATCAAAATCTAATAAACGGCATTTCGTGACATTGTCGCCGGATATCCAACAGCAAACAATCGAAATATTGCTGAGATATTGCGGTAAGAAGTTGAGGTTTTCTTTTTTTTTTTTGTTCGCGCCGTTAAAATTCAAACTGGTTTTCTCCTACTACGTAGTAGGGTAAAGTGACGTACTATGACGCAATAGGAGACTCCGTGATTTCTGGCGCGCGGAGCGGAAATTACTTCGCAGGTGCGTGCCGAGCATGGAGGAAGAAGGGAGCGCCGCGGCTGGCTGGGTAGCCTAGTCATAAAAAATATAATGGAAAGCATCACGGGAATTTAGCCGTCACGTGACACGGCCAGTGGTAGACGGCAGCTGGTTTCGGTTGGGGTTTCGCCCGCTCCGTTCTGGAGGAATGCCTTCGCTACGCGACGCCTGCGCTAGAAATCTGAGGCGTGCACTGGGCGCAGACGATCCATAAACCTTTGGAACTTTAGACCCTTGGAGCTGCCGCTGCCACAGTACACACGTGTATTTCGCGGCGTGCCGGGCGCTCAAAGTGAAGAACAAGTAGCACGAAGCGCTGATCTGCCAGTCGTCTTTCGCGTTGTTGTGTTTCGCGCTTTGTCCTGCTTGTTCTTGTGCTCCGCCTTCGTGCGCTGCGTCTCTCAAGCATGAAATCAAACCAACTAGCCCGCAACAAAAGCTGTCATATGAAATGCTGCGTGCCGGGATGCTAAATGGATAAACCTCCTGGGGCTGTCGCTTCAACGGTGAGTATCCTGTTATGCGTACTCCTAAAGAAACGAGACGTTTGCTTGTTAGGGTATGCGCACGTATTGTTCGAGACGAAAATCGTCTGCTTCATTTATGAAACACAGAGCTCAAATACATGTACTGCTGCAGCCAGCATGCAACGTAGATATTTCGAATCCTTATCTTCTTGACAAACCCGCGGTTGAAAATCCTACCTGCGGCTCTCACCAGTGTGCCTATAAACACGCGAGTACAATGCAACACTTGTAAACAAAGTAACTTAAGTGTTACTACGAGACGCGCAACATTCGTTAGTCCACTCCGGTAGGCTTTCCGCTGGGGCATCCAGAGGCACTACAGAATATCATCCTCCTCCATGCCGGAACATTACCGAACCTGAAGTGGGCGCCTGGGGCGCCGCCACGTATATTTTTACAGTTGCCTTGAAACATTTACGTTGTCGTTTCACCGTCGTTTACGTGTTATAAAAGCATGTTATCATATTCGAGACAAAACCTACTACCGCATTCAAAAGGGCAACGTAATTCGCATTTGTCAGCCTCCGGGATCCCTTGCGCGTCACGTGATTTCTTATTGCTAGTCTCAGCCGTTTCGGCTGTGGCGGCAATACCTGTATTTCTGTTCTTTCTCTTTACTACCTTATAACAGCTCTGTTTTCAGTAAGAGTGTTTTTTTTTTGTAATCAGGAACTGGCATTCTGTCGATGCAAGCCCACTTCACGTGTCTTGTTAGTATCCCTTTAACTCCCAAACACCCTTAGAGCGAGCGGGGGTAGCCTTTCCGGTCGCAAAGAAGGTGCCCTCGACTTGCGTGGCAAGCTCAGCCGGAATTCAACTACCTTGTAGTGACCGAAGGAGGTGGCCGTTTAGTGCCCAGCTTTCGCCAGTTCAAGCCAGAGTAAGGGTCGAAGTCAGAAGTAAAAAACAACAACAAATTTATGCATAGCAAGAGACGATACAGAGACGATTACACTAACACTAAAAATGGCCACCACGAGAGGTTCACAGAAAACAGCGCTAAACTTGCAACTAAACAGGTATTCAATACCACGGAGGCTTTACAACACAGAATAATACACAAGAGAGTGAAATAATTAAACACCATATTTTTCACCTGGCACTGTTGCAGGCCAACGTCTCGAAAGTCACGATGTGGCCGCATGTAAGACGTGCGCCACTCCCTCGCAGGTCTGTGGGCTTGCCAGCAGCGGGTGTACCCCGGGAGTCGAGCCGTAGCACTAGCGAACACGCCGCAATACCAGGGAGTTTTAAAATAGGGGGACCCTATTGGTTAAGGGGATCCCTAACCAATACAGAGTAATAGCGGGGCGCAATGCGTATGCGCAGGACCCAAGCGCGCCTTGCGTTTTTGGGTCAGCGGACGACGGTCACCCTATCTCGGCGAATCGCCGGAAAGGGTCGAGGAACATGGCGGCGTCCGGGCAAGCCGTGGCCGCTCGCCTCGGCACACATTCGTTGTTACCGCTCCATGATGTCACGCGTTCACGGCAAACGAAAGGCCAACCAAGTTTGTGTTATGTCTCATAATGCCTACACCACTAAATGTAAGATATAAAAAGCCCCATATTTTCTGATTGCTTCCGAATTTACCGAGCTGCTAGGCTTAGCGAATTCGCCTCGTTTGGTTGCCATGGAGACTAGGCGTCGGAGAGCGCAAAAGGTTCAAATGAGGTTTCCCGGCTCAGCTTGGATTGGTTAAGATTGGACGATTTCGTGTTGTCTGAAGAAAACAGTTTATATAACTGGTATTTTTAAGATAGTTTTGTACAATGACAGCAGTTTCTGTTTAATAAAATAGCATTGTTGGCTTTTATATATTGTAACGGGTATTGCGCCAAACGTCCAGGTAACGCCCTGAGCCTAGAAGACTGCCGAAGTCCGAGAGTGGTCCAAGCAGCAACCAACTTCGTCGTCTACGCCAACCAGCAACCACTTCATCGTCTACGCCAACTAGCCCCTGATTGTCTCCGCTTCGTCGTCGACTATAGCTTGTATCACTGCCCCCCTCCTCTGTAGCATCGACTCGATGCCACGCGGTGCTACTAGGAAGAAGTTAGCGAAAGGGTGCACAAAAGTGTCACAAGGACCCAGCGGCGTTGACGAAAAGTTCAGTCATGCACGATCATGATAGTGCTTGAGCCGAACCACGTGCACGACTTCAAGATGCTGTGGCCTTCGGTATGGAGCTGAAGCTGCGGGAACAACGGCGTAGGTAACGTCACTGATACGGCGAACAATCTCGTAAGGGCCGAAGTATCGGCGTAGTAACTTTTCAGATAGGCCGCGATGACGAACAGGTGTCCACACCCAGACGAAGTCGTCCGGCTCGTAAGTGACGATTCTTCGGCTGAGGTTATACCGAGCAGCGTCATTAGCCTGTTGTCGGTGGATTCAGAGGCGTGCTAGTTGCCGCGCTTCCTCAGCACGCCGAACAAAGATGTCGGCGTCAAGTTCGGCGTCAGAGCCGCAAGATGGACCAAATGGCATCATGGCATCCAACGCCGTACTCACTTGGCGACCGAAGACAAGTTGGAGCGGGGTCAGTCGCGTCGTCTCTTGAGTGGCGGTATAGTACGCGAAAGTTATATAGGGCAAAATCGCATCCCAGGTGCAATGTTCTGCGTCCACATATATAGAAATCATATCGGTGAGGGTGCAATTGAGGCGCTCCACCAGCCCGTTGATCCGAGGGTGATACGCCGTCGCACGGCGATGGCTAGTGTGAGTCAGATATGACCAACCGGATTAGGCGAGCCGTAAAAGCTGTTCCACGGTCAGTGATTACCACGGCGGGGGCGCCATGACGTAGGACAATGTTATGAACGAAAAACTGAGCAACTTCGGCTGCAGTACCTTTAACAAGGGCGCGGTCTCTGCGTGCCGTGTTAGGTAGTCTGTCGCGAGGACTACCCAACGGTTGCCAGACAAGGACTTTGGAAAAGGACCGAGAAAATCCATGCCCACTTGATGGAAAGGGGTCTTCGGCGGAGCAATAGGCTGAAGACATCCAGCGGGTTTCAATGGCGGAGACTTCCGACGTTGGCAGTCACGACATCAGCGTACATAGGCCCGCACCGATGGGAGTAATCTGGGTCAATAATACTTTTGACGAATTCGTGCAAGTGTACGGCTCACCCCCAGGTGGCCGGCGGTCGGTTCATCATGACAGGCACTCAATATATCTCGGCGCAACTCGGAGGGCTCAACAAGGAGAAACGTCTCTTCACTGTTAGCAAAATTTCGCTTGTAGAGCACGTTACCACGCAGAGTGAACGTTTGAAGCCCGCGATGAAAAACACGAGGAATACCGGTGTCGACGCCCTGCAGATAGTCGACGAGTGACGCTAACTCTGGGTCCATTCTCTGCAGCTGCGCCATTTGGGTTGTACTAATAGCCCCCAGAAAGGGAAAATCATCGGCCGTTTCTTCTGGACATATGGCAATGGGCGAGCGCGACAGACAGTCAGCATCCTGATGCTTCCGTCCTCATTTGTATACGACTGTTACGTCATCCTCTTGTAATCTAAGGCTCCATCTAGTCAATCGTCTTGAAGGGTCTCTGAGGCTCGCGAGCCAGCATAATGAATGGTGGTCGCTTATAACGCGGAAAGGTCGGCCGTAGAGGTATGGCCGGAACTTGGTGAGGGCCCATATTACCGCCAGACATTCTCTCTCAGTTGTTGAATAGTTGGTTTCGGAGCGGGTAAGTGTTTGGCTCGCGTAAGCGATGACCCGTTCTGCACCGTCTTGCCACTGAATTAGTACTGCGCCAACCCCAACGTTGTTGGCATCGGTGTGAACGTCAGTTGCCGCGTTTTCGTCAAAATGGCCTAGTATCGGGGGATTCTGTAGGCGGTTGCGAAGCTCAAGGAAAGCGGCCTCTTGTTCACTTCCCCACAGGAACGGCGTGTCATCTCGAGTCAGTGCGGTTAGTGGCTCTGCGATGTGCGAAAAGTCGCGTACAAAGCGTCTGTAATAGGAGCACAAACCTAAGAATCGTCGAACAGCTTTCTTGTCAGTAGGGTGCGGAAAACCAGAAACGGCAGCTGTCTTTTCAGGGTCCGGGCGAACACCTTTTGCGCTGACCACGTCACCAAGGAAGCAAAGTTCCTCAAAGCTCAAGTGACATTTGTCCGGTTTGATTGTCAGGTTGGCGTCTCGGAGAGCTTTTAACACAAGGCGTAATCTTTCTAGGTGTTGGTCGAAGGTGGTCGAAAATATGACGACATCGTCCAGGTAAACCAAACACGACTGCCACTTCAAACCGGACGGAACGGTGTTCATCATGCGTTGGAACGTGGCCGGTGCCGAATATAGGCCGAACGGTAGCACCTTAAACTCATACAAGCCATGTCGGGTGTCACGAAAGCCGTCTTCTCCCGGTCTCTCTCGATCATCCACTTCTATTTGCCAGTACCCACTTTTTAGGTCTAGCGACGAGAAGTATCGGGCATCTCGCAGTCGATCGAGTGCGTCGTCTATGCGGGGAAGTGGGTAAACGTCCTTTTTAGTGACGAGATTAAGTTTTCTGTAATCGACACAGAACCGCAGAGTGTTGTCCTTCTTTCTGACGAGAACAACCGGCGAAGCCCACGGGCTTGTAGACGGCTGAATGACATCGTCGGAAAGCATTTCGGTGACCTGTCTGAATCGCTACTCGTTCCGTTGGAGAAACGTGGTATGGGCGTTGGCATACGGAGCGCGTGGTCTCGTCTGTTATTATACGGTGCTTGGCGACCGAAGTTCGGCCCACTTTGGGAGACGTTGCGAAGCAGTCTGCAAAATCTGCCAATACAGCCGAAAGCAGATCCCTCTGAGCCGGCGATAACTCGGTGTTTATTTCGACAGGTGGCAGAACGTGGCGAGATCCAGTGTCGTCTTGAATGGCTTCTTTCACGGTGCACAAATGTGGACACTCCGCGATGTCTTGGAGGAAGGAGATCACCGTGCCTGTGACTAGGTGCAGAAATTCGTTCGAAAAGTTGGTGAGCAGAACGGTAGTGCAGCCATCCCGTAGGTGGACGAGACCTTGGGCAACAATGAGACCCCTCTCTAGCAGCAGCGGGATATGACCCTCCGCCATGCCCTCAAAGCCATGAAATAGGTCATTCTGCACGCGCATTACTACACTGCACCGTGGTGGCACCGTAACATCATCCTCCACAATATACAGAGCATGGCTACAGGGATCGCGGGTGTCGAAGCGTGCCACTGCCCGTTTAGTCGAGAATGTGACTCGTGCCTCGTGTAGGTCGATCATAGCACCGCTTACCTGCAGAAAGTCGAGCCCCAGAATCAAATCTCTCGAACATTCGCGCAACACAACGAATTCCCCGACGTAGACGAAACCGCGGATGCCAATTCGGGCTGTGCACCTTCCGGCCGGGCTAATGAGGTGACCTCCAGCCGTGCGAATGCTAGGGCCTAACCATGGCGTCATAACTTTGCTCAATTCCTGGGCGAGGGCATGGCTCATCACTGAATAGTCTGCACCGGTGTCAAGTAACGCGATCGTGTCAGTTCCGTCAAGTGTCACGCACAAATCAGAAGTAGCGCGTCGGATGCTGTCGCTACCCTGCCCCTGTGAGAAATCGGCGTATCGGTGTATCGGCGGCGGAGGATCTTCAATTTTTCCGACAGCAGCGGCCCTGCCTCCGGAGACCGCTGGAATTAGTTTACCCGGTGTGGACTGGGAGAACGCCGCTAAGTATTGCTGGCATCTCTGCGACGGCTTGGGGAACGGTACCACAGCGGAGATGACGATCCTGAGTCACAGCGCCTGTATCTCCCAGGCCTCTGACTGGCCGACAGATGAGCTTCAATTCAACGCAATACCCAGCACCTCCACCAGACTGTAACGGGTATTGCGCCAAACGTCCAGGTAACGCCCTGTGCCCAGAAGACTGCCGAAGTCCGAGAGCGGTCCGAGCAGCAACCAACTTTGTCGTCTACGCCAACCAGCAACCACTTCATCGTCTACGCCAACTAGCCACTGATTGTCGCCGCTTCGTCATCAACCGATCGTTGGATCACGATCGTTGGATCATCGGTCGTTGTCGCTGTCGTTGTCGCGTTGGATCATCGGTCGCTGTCGATCGTTGGATCACGATCGACAGGCTCGAGCTTCGCTCTCAGGTACGACCCCGAGCAGACGAACTCGAGTACACACTGGTCTGCGCGGAAAAATGCCGGCAGACAAGAACAGTAGCGTACGCACCTTGCGATGTCTCGGAGGGGTCTCTCTCTGGGCCCCGCTCGGAGGGTCGCGCGAGCGCGGCCCTCGAAGCGGTGCCATGTTCCCGCCAAAAGGCGCCAATGGGAACAGCCACTGGGACTCCAGGGCGGAGCAGTGGCCGAGCGACAGTGACAAGTCGTCCGAGCCTCTCTCCGCCGCCTCAGGCGGGAGAAAGGGAACGAGGAGAACAACAGGGAAGCAGGCGGCGGCCGCTCAAAGGGCAGCCGCAGCAAGCCCGAATCCCGTAACTTTCACGTACGGCTCGTCTACACCTTGATTTCGCAGTGCCTGCATCACCGCCGAGGTTTCTACTGAGTCAAACGGTTTTTCGTAATCAATGAATTCTATGTATAATGGCAGTTTATATTCCAAGCATTTTTTTATCATCTGGTTGGTGGTATGGATATGGTCGATAGTGGAATACCCTTTTCGGAAACGGGCCTGATCTTTTGCTCGATTGAAGTCGAAGGTTGTCCTGATTCTATTGGCGATTACCTTATTAAATAGCTTATATGTAACAGATAGTAAGCTGATTGGTCTGTAATCTTTTCTAGCACTTTTTCTAGCACGATATCTCCATCGTTGTTCAGGAAATTTATAGTTGCCTGATCCTCTCCAGCTGATTTCTGTCTTTTAATAGTTTAGTTCATAACGCCTTTTTAATCTCGTCCTTCGTCATTGGCAGAACGTCTGACTGCTTTCCCCTGCTGCCAGTCGCATTATTTCCCTGACTGCTTCTGCTACTGATAGAATCACTATAGAACTCCTCGGCTATTTTAACTATCTTCTCCATATTCGTGATGACGTTCTCCGCCTTGTTCCTTAGCGCATACATCTGAGTTTTGCCAATGCCCAATTTCTTCTTTCCCGCTTTAAAGCTTTCCCCGTTCTTCACATTATTCTCAATGCCCTCCATGTTATATGCCCTTATATCGGCCACTGTACGCTTATTGATTATTTCTGATATCTCTGCCAGCTCTAGCTGGTCTCTTGCTTTGGAAGCTTTCATACTTTGGCATTTCTTAATCAAATATTTTGTCTCCTTAGACAGCTTACCAGTATCTTCTCTAGCTATCCTACCGCCTACTTCTTTGTTCAGCGCGCTCAGTAATGATATCCCTAAAATTATTGTTCACTGCTTCTAGCCTAATGTTATCCTCGGTTAGAGCTGAATATCTATTCGTAGCGAGAACCTGAACTCCTCTACCCTCCCCCTCACAGCTAATTCATTGATGCACTTATTTCTTACTACTCTGTTTCGTTCCTTCTTCAGATTTAGACTAATTCTAGAACTTATTGTCCTGTGGTCACTGCATCACACTTTCCCGATTACCTCTACACCTTTTTTAACGGCGGGGTTAGAACACAGTATGAAGGCAATTTAATTTTGTCTCCCCTTTGGGGCTTTTTCATTTCCAGTTCTGGTTCTTTCGTTTGCTGAAGAAGGCTGTCATGATTCCTAAGTTATTGCGCTCTGCAGACTGAACTAGTAACTTTCCCCTGCAATTCCTAGAGCTAAAGCCATAGTCACCCACTGCCTGGTCTGCTGCCTGCTTTTCTCCTACCTTGGGATTGAAATCGCGCATTAGCACAATATACTGTGTCTTTCCTTGCAGCATTGCTGATTCTACAGCTTCGTAGAAGCTTTCAGCTGCCTGGTCATCACAGCTACAAGTAGTTGCGTAGGCCTGCACAACCTTCAGTTTATATTGCTGGTTTAGCTTAATTACTATAACTGCAACCCTCTAATTAACGCTATAAAATCCCTCTATATTACCAGCTATATCCTTATTGACAAGGAAACCTACTCCTAGTTCTCACCTCTCTGGTAAACCTCGATAACAAAGTGCATGCCCGTCCTTAAGTACAGTATATGCCACATTTGGCCTCCTAACGTAACTGAGCTTTATGGTATCCCATTTCATACTCTCTATCCTCTGACAGCACTGCTTTACTAGCCTCACTAGCTAGGGTTCTAGCATTAAACGTTGCCAGGCTCAGTTTCCAATGGCGGCCTGTCCAGCGGAGCCAGTGAATTCTTAGCACCCCCCGCTGTGTCACAGGTCTCGCCGTCGCCGTGGTCAGTTGCTTCGCAGCCGCTGTTGACTGAGGGCCGGGGTTTTATAGGACTTGTCATGGGAGGTTGCGACCATTTACTGCATCAGGGTGGCCAACTACTCTTGTGGTGAGGAAGTGCGTTGCTGGAGGTGTTCACTGGCATCAGGTCGCACCCCAAACCTGTTTATGCAGTGCCATCGACATGTGGATGTCTTTTTTATTTTAATCCAGTGGGGAATTGCGAGGCACCGGGATTCAAACAGCGGTGCTCTTGCATGCGTGGCGGATGTTATACCTCTACGCCACCGCTGCTTTTTTTATTGCGCTCAAAATATGCGCTGAGGTACGGGGATCAAAACCCTGCACCTCCACCCCGTGTAAGGTAACGCGAAGGTCGGGCTTGGAGGATCAGGTTTTTATTGGAGACCTGAAGCCCTGATCGCACACTGTGGCGAACCCCACTCCGCGATTGCGACGGGTATCTACAACAGAAAGCAGGATGAAGCGCCACACACACCACAGGAGCCGTCAACCTTATTTGACTTACGTACCAGGGTTAAAATGCCATAAAAAAGTTGAGTGCAGCGGTAGTGTAGAGATTTTGATATCTCTACGCCATCGCTGTGCGCCACTTTGGGGATCTTTAACGTGCAATGCCAGTGCACGTTGAAGATCCCCAGGTCAATCCATCAATCAACATTAATTTCCAAACAGAAATACACATAAAGGTATGCTGGTCACTCTAAGCGCGCAGTGCTTTTGAGATGACCAGGCAGTCAGTGTTGCATGTTTTAGAAGAAATAAATCATTACAAATTCAGAAACAATGCATCATCGATGAAAAAAAAAAATCACGCACACACAAACGAAACCATATCACCAAGTTTCTTACTAGGCAAAGAAAAAAAAAAAGAAAGTCATGTGAAAACTCACACATCACAATGCAAAGATAAACACCACTTTCTTAAATTTTTCAGCATTTTAATTCGTGATTTTGCTCCATATAGTGTTTCACTTAGTTCATTAAACGTTTCCGGTACATAATAATTTCTGGTTTTCTTTCCATAGTTAGTAAATACCCTCGGTTTAATATATCTCTCAGTTTTCCGCAATTATACATCTTTTTTTTTTACTAATATCTTAAATGCGTTTGAATAGTAATAGCTGGTCAGCACAGTATATGTAAATAGCTCTGGTACTGAAAGTATTTCTAGAATGCGGTATTTTTCTTTTGTCTCTGCTTGTTCCCATCCATAGGTTATGCTGTTGACAATTCTTTTAACTACACGGTTAATGGTTTTTTTTTATAATCAGTACATGTACTGTATACAGTGATACCGTATGAAATTACTGATTCAGCTAAAGACTTATACGCAGTTCTTCTAATGTTGACAGGACTTTTCCCTCGCAGGCAATATATCATAGCCGTAACAGCCCTCAGCTCCGCGCAAACGTACGTGACATGATTGTTTCAGTAAAAATGCTGATCAAACGGGATTCCTAAATACTTAACAACTGGCGCGAACTGTTATGGGTGGCAAAAGCATGTGTTACAATTAGAGGTATGCAAATATATGTTCCTATTTAACAAAATCGTCTTATGAGGATTCCTGAAACACATATAATTTCGATTGTTTTGGTGTTTATGAAAGTTGCATTCTGTGAGAACCATTCTATGACCGCTGATATGTCCTCTTGGAAGCTTTGGTGTCCCGTGTGAATATCCTGAATTTCAAGCGCAATTGCAGTGTCATCTGCGTACTGAAAAAGTTTTGATTTCAGGGGTACCAGGCCGAGATCAGAAACATATATGTTAAATAGTATTGGCCCTAGTGTGCTTCCTTGTGGCACACCATACTTCATTATATGAAGTTCACTGAAGCTGCCCTCAGGTTTAACGCACGGCAGCCGGTCAGACAAATAATTCTGAAAAAAAAAATTGATAAAAGCGTCCTCTGAAACCTAGTTTCACCAACTTCTTTAGCAACACAGTATGGTCTACCATGTCAAACGCCTTTGTTAGGTCTAAGAATAGAGCTAAAACTGCATTACTGTTTTCTATTGCAGTGCTTACATAATCAGAGAATTCTTCTAGCAACAAAATTGTGTTTTTATTTTTTGTGAACCCGTATTGCGCCTTGTTCTTCAGGAAATGCTTTTCGAGAAATGACAGCATTACAGACACAATATACTTTTCAATCATGTGTGCCAGTGCAGGTAATATCGCGATCGGTCTGTAGTTTGCAAAGTCATTTCTCTTACCATTTTTGTAAATTAGGCTCACAATTGAAATTTTCAATTCCTGAGGCATTATACCTGTCTCGAATATCCCGTTCGGTATCTTTAGCGGCACCTGTTTGATTGTATTGAAGTTCGAGCATAAATCTCGAGTGCGAATTTTATCAAATCCTGGTGGCCTAAACTTTTTCATGTTTCTTATTATAGCCCATAAATCCCCTTCCCACATCTGCGGAAGATATGCAGAGTGCGCGCATGCGCGTTTCGGGTCATATTCGAAATGTTGGTTGCCCTGCGTTGCTTTGAGCTTCTGCGCTGCAGCGATAAAAGTTTCATTAAACTTATCACACAGCTTTTGAGGATTTTCTGTTAAATAATTTCGTTTGACGGTATCCTCGACACAGCCGCATTTGGATCTGCCTATCAATTTATTCGCCGTTGCCCAAGTTTTTTTTCATGTCACTTTTGCTGCATCCAAATCTATGCATCATGTATTTTCTTTTTTCTTGCCTTTCGTAATATTCGGAATTCCACTCTGTATTTTTCATTGTCAGGTTACTTTCTGCATTTTTGCCATGCTCTGTCCTTTTGAAAGTACAACTCAACAATTTCAAGCGTAATCCATTTCTTATCAGGGTTCCTTTGATTAATCGCCACGATTTTAGCAAATTTTGCATATACATGTTGAAAGTTTCGATAAGCTTGGAATACAAGCTCACATGGTCTAAAACTAAAAGTGCATTCCAGTCAGTGTCTCTGACGTACTTGTAAACGTTTTGGTTATCTATACTCTGTTTCTTTGTTTTAGTACCACGGTCTTCATTGCCCTTATAAAACCTATTGCAAGGTGGTCGAAATTACTCCGAAGTTTTTAGGCAGCCGCCGTTGCTAGGAGCGAGCTCCCTATCATTCCGCGCTTGCACTGCGCGCTATTCGCGCTGTTTCAGTGCAGCGCTATGCAGAGTTGCTACGTATTTTATTGCACAAGCTGTCGTGAAAAAAGGTTCATTCTTTTCGCAATTCCGAGCGGAAAGAAGGACACCATTCGAATAAAAAAGTGGTTGAACAACATCCGCCGCAAGAACTTCACCGCTACGAAGACTAGTCACCTCTGCTGCCTCTGCGACCTACTGTGCATTTGTTCCAAGCGACATGAAACTGCTTGCAAGCGCATCACAAAGCTGATAATCTCACTTAATTCACTGATCATCATGTGCCGTTATGCGTGTTATTGTTTTGACTTCATGGTTCCGCTCAACGTGCTATATAATAGCGACTGCTCATGCATACAAAGCGTATGCAAAAGCCGCTTTAATTTCTGAACTAAAGGTCTCGCTTTTCAACGCTAACGAGTGCAATGAGGGAGATTGTTAATTCATTAATAGGCTTATGCCGCAGGAGCGTGTACAGGACTCTTCCGCAAAACTTGTCCACAGAGTGTATATATATCCGCACATCACAAGTTTGTCTCTTTAGACCCTCGAAATTAGACCTTGTCCTAATATGGCGAACATTGGTGTCCAACCTAATTTGAATATGGCGAATTTACTGGCTTTAGCTCTCGGGACCCCCGAAGTTTGACCTCGTCCGAATTTGACCAATATTGGTGTCCAACCTAATTTGCGTATGGCGAATTGAGTGGTGACCTCCAAACTTAGGTGGCCTATTCCCAAATGTTAGCTCTCTGGATCCCGGAAATTTGTCCTCGTCCGAATTTGACCAAAATTGGTGTCAGACCTATTTGAGTATGGGGAATTCAGTGGTAATCTTCAAATTTAGGAGGGCCACCCCCGTAATGTGGCCCTCTGAATCCCCAAAATTTGACCTGGTCCGAGTCTGACCGGAAATTGGTGTCTATAACCTAATTTGGGTATGGCCAACTCAGTCTTGACTTCCAAATTTAGGTGGGCCTCCTTAATTATTTGCCTCGTTAACGGGCGTCATGTCCATTTTCGTAGCGTAGAGTAGCCGTCGGCCCTGGACCCGAGAGGTCTAGTGTGTGCAAAGAAAACAATGCTGCTTGGTCTCGAGTTGATATAGGAGCATTTTGTACGTGCGCACCCTGTCGCAGTTATCGACATAAGGCCTGTACTTCTTCCCCATTTTGCCACTAGAAGAGGTGAAGGTGTTCTGGATCACGTTTCTTTAGTCAGAGCAAAAGAAAAAGAAATATTGGTCATACTAAAATTAGGGTTGACACCAATGTGGATGAACTTCCGAAAAGGTCAAGTATCGGTGGTCGACAGGGCCAAATTTTGGGGTATAGACGACACTTTCCTCGGATGACGGGAAATCGGTGCCCTGATCTTGGCTCTCAGTTTCCACTCGACGTCACTTCAAGGCCGCCGACAGCAGGAGCTAGATCCGTTTCATGCTTAACAGAAAAAAGTTGATATTCGATCGTTTTCAAGCAGATGCGAAAATTCTTAACTACGAAAACAATTAAGCAGCTGCATGGGCACTGCGCGGTACCAAACTCAGTCTAAACTTTATTGAAAAATTTTAGGATGACCATCAAAGCAAATGTTCCAGCCTGTTGCTAGCAACCGTCGCATTTCTGAAACTCCGCTCGTTAAACAATTGCATAAACTTTACTTCCGCTAAAATTAGTTTAAGGTGAATCTACATTTACCTGAGCATCGGTATGCTGAGAATATTCAGGAATGTTCAAATATGTAGTAAATATTATGCTTAATATATATTGTCACGCATGTCCTGCGGTGGTCCTGTATTGGAGGAGGATGAGGGGTTGCAGGAGAAGCTGAAGAGGAAGAGGAAGCTGGTTTGGCTCGATCTGGGTGTGCTAATGACCACCGCATCTAACACCCACCCTGTAATTAAACCACGTAACAACTGTGGTGGAGGTGCGCGGTGTCAATCACCACGGAACCTCTCCTACCCCGTCGAAGCAGAAGAATAGCTGGGTTTACCCCTCTACGACCGGAGATGGCACAAGCAGATGTTCCGACGCAGCCGATGCAAACAGTTCAACCGACCACCACACAGCCTTATCGGGAACCCCGGCACTTCTATGGCAAGCCCGGGGAAGAAGTGGATGACTGGCTCACCCACTACAATCGGGTGAGCAAATACAACCGCTGGGATGCAAAGACCAAGTTGGCGAACGTAGTATTCTTTCTTGAAGAAACGGCGCTAACATGGTTTGATAATCATGAAGCATCGCTTATCGCCTGGGATCGCTTCATGGAAGAAATGACAGCGGGATTTGGCAATGCTGAAGCTCGAAAAAAGAGCGCCGAACAAACTCTGGCTCAGCGAGCGCAATTACCGGGGGAGACCTGCACAGCTTACATAGAAGAAGTCCTCAAGCTGTGTAGAATAGTTGATGCTCGCATGACTGAGGAAGATAAAGTGGGCCACCTCCTCAAAGGAATAGCGGTAGACGTATACAGTTTTCTCATCTGCAAGGATGATTTCAATACTACCGCTGATGTTACCCGACACTGCCGCACGTTTGAAGATTTGAAGCGATGCCGCATCATCCCGAAGTTTGGTCGGCTGCCAAATGTCACAACTGCCGCCAGTGTGGATGTGCCTGAAGCAACGAGTATGGCAGAGACAATTCGACAGATTGTACGCGACGAGCTTCGGAGGCATCACGATATTGGGGGTCATGGCAGACCCGTCGACAGTGGAATCTCTTCGGTAGATCGGTAGACGATCGTCCATCTTCTGCCTGGTATGCTCCCTCTGATACATCTCCTTGGGATATCCGATGCTCTGCTGCTCATGGTCCGAAAATCCAACCACCTGCCACCATCAACGCCTGCAACAGCCAGCACGCTCGTCCTCCTCGTAGACATCCAGACCACGAAACGTTCGACCAAAGCCACGATCAGCCTTACTCATCGCGTGAATGTGAGCCGCCGGTGTGCTATACTTGTGGAATGATGGGCCACATTTCGCGTTTTTGCCGCAATCGCCGTCCATACCAGCAGTATCGCCGCCGACAGTGGGTGAACTCCCGTACAAGGTTTCCCGCCGACAATGCTGATCCATATAAAGGATCACCTGGTCGTAATGAGTACGGAGCAACACCTAGTCGACAAGAGAACAGAACGGCGCTGAAACGAAATGAATCACCGGCCTCTGACCGCAGCCTGACCCCCCATCTCGGCGCTTACGACGCTCACCTTCTCCCCGACAATGGTCGCCACCTCCGGGAAACTAGTCAGTGCGACCGATGGAGGTGAGGTCGCTAATTATTCTAGCTTACATATGCCTCTACCCGTTTCAATATTAAAAAGCAGAATTGAAGTTTTTGTGGTTGGTGTACGTGCTATGGCGTCGGTGGACACAGGTGCAACCATTTCTATTATAAGCTTCGCTTTTAAAAACTGTCTTGGTCCTAAAGTTATGTTTGGTTGGATAGAGCTACGACACTGTGTGGTGTTGGTGGCGAACCGCTTAACCCACTTGGAGTCTGTTCCGTGAATCTCGTAATCGCCGGCCGCACATTCCGAACCGAATTTGCAGTACTTGGTCGATCAACACATAATGTCATTCTTGGTCTCGATTTTCTGGAACAATGTGGGTCCACCCTCGACTTTAGCAATGGGGACATTTCTGTGAATACTCGCTTTGAATATGCTTTGCGTGAAAATTCGCCGACCAACCCTAGCACGCTTTCGGTTTCGGACGACATAGTCATTCCTGCAATGTCAGCAGAGTTTATACAGGCTGTTTGTTCAAGCTGTACCAGCGATTCCTTCGACGCTGTAGTTGAACCACTCACTCTCAACTGCGCGAAGAAAAATGTTCTGATTCCCCGTTGCATCATTTCAGTCAGGAATTGCAATTCTTCTTTGTGGACGACTAATTGCTCTAATAAACCTATTGTATTACCACGTGGCCTAAAGCTTGCCAACTTTGACGAAGACGCTGTTGAATCAGTGGCAGTGCTCAGCACAGACAATTCCCAGCCTACCGCATGCTCAGAAGTAGATGGAACAAAATTTCTTGACATGATTAACAAATCCCTGCCAACAAGTGACCGTTACAGTTTAGTAGTAGTTCTGTCGAAACATACTGCGGCTTTCGATTCCTCTCGGGACTCACCACCACGGATTCCTATTTCCCGTACTCAGCACCGAATCAATACTGGGACTGCTGATCCAATCCGCCAGAAGCCTTATCGTGTATCCCCATCAGAGCATCAGACGATCGAAAAACAAGTTCGTCATATGCTGCACAAGGGCATCATTAAAGAATAGTCTAGTCCGTGGGCTGCCCCTGTGATATCAGTCAAAAAGAAAGATGGCACATGGCGATTTTGTGTCAATTGTCGAAGTCTGAATGCTGTTACTAAGAAGGACGTGTATCCTCTGCAACGCATAGATGACGCCATTGATTGTTTGCATTCTGCCTCCTATTTTTCCTCCGTTGATTTGCGATCAGGCTATTGGCAGATTCCCATGCACCCGGAAGACAAAGAAAAGACAGCATTCATTACCCCAGACGGACTATATAAATTTAATGTGATGCCGTTTTGATTATGCAACGCTCCAGCCACCCTCGAAAGATTCATGGATACAGTTTTGCGCAGACTGAAGCGGAGCATTTGTATGTGCTATTTGGACGATGTAGTAATATTCGGAACTACCTTTCGTGAACACAACAGTCGATTAAGGGTTGTCTTGGAGTGTATTGAGAAAGCTGGTCTGGTACTCAATTCCAAGAAATGTCGTTTTGGAGAGCGCCAGACACTAGTACTTGGACATCTTGTAGACAAGGATGGGGTCAGGCCTGATCCGAAAAAAATTGAAGCTGTCACTCGTTTTAAACCACCAAAGTCGTTAAAGCAGCTCAGGAGTTTTTAGGGCTTTGCTCCTACTTTCGGCGTTTTGTTCCGAAGTTTGCTGATCCAGCACATCCACTTACTTCTTTTCTACAAAAAGATGTGCCTTTCATGTGGACTACTGATTGTGACTCCGCCTTTCATCAGTTAAACTTTATTTTGACATCAGGACCTGTTACACGCCACTTCTGCCCATCAGCTCCAACAGAACGTCACACTGACGCTAGCGCAGTCGGAGTTGGTGCGATCCTCATACAGCGCCACAATGGCAATGAACATGTCGATGAATATGCAAGCCATTCTTTAAGCAAGGCTGAGCGCAATTACACAGTAATTGAACAGGAATGCTTAGCTGTTGTTTTCGGTGTGCAACGGTTTAGGTCATATCTTTATGGATGTGCATTTAAAATTGTGACGGCCCATCATTCCTTATGTTGGCTTGTAAACCTCTGTGACCCCTGTGGACGCCTTGCGCGGTGGGCTTTGCGCCTCCAAGAATTCAATTTTACTGTGTCTTTGAAGAGTGGTCGTAAGCACGGTGACGCTGACTGCCTGTCACGGTTGCCTCTTGAAAGTACTGATTGCGAGGGTGAGATCTTGGATGAATATATAGCTGCTACCTCTACAAGCTTCCACGATGTTGGTGAATTCAAGATTGCACAGAGGAACGACAGCGAGTTGGCACCGCTTTTTGATGTGGCAAGCTCCCCGAATCCTGCGACCTCATTCTGCATTCGTGATGATCTACTATACAAGAAGAACTACTCGTCAGTAGGGGCACGGTTTATTCTGGTAGTTCCTACAAATCTTCGGTGTCAGGTTCTTCGTGTAATGCACGACGATCCCACGGCGGGATACTTGGGTTCTGCCAGGACATTGCACAGGACTAAGGAACGTTTTTATTGGCCAGAGATGAGTCGAACTACTCAACATTATGTGACCAGCTGCCTCCAGTGCCAGCGTTTCAAGCACCCAACCTGCTCTCCGCCGGGTCATCTTCAGCCTATAACGCCGCCACGAACTCCATTCGAACAGGCGAGAATTGACCTTACAGGACCATTTCCCCGTTCCACCAACGGGAACCGCTGGATCCTCGTGTGCGTAGATTAGCTTACACGGTACTTTGAAACTGCTGCCATACCGTCAGCCACTGCTTCTGATGTCTCGGCCTTCCTCCTACGGACCATCATTCATCGACATGGGCCTCCTCGGGTGTAATAAGTGACCGGGGGCGACAATTTACGGCAGAAGTTGTAGAAGAACTTATTCGCCTCTGCTCATGCCATTTTCACCATTCAATTCCTTGCGCCCACAAATAAACGGTCTTACCGAACACACCAATCGTACGCTCAGCAATATTCTCGCAATGTATGTCGACTACAGCTACAAAAACTGAGATGAAGTCCTTCCATTTATAACATACGCATTTAACACTGCTAAGAACGAAACGACAGGCTACAGTCCTTTTTTTTCTTCTTTACGCTCGACGTCCACGAAGTGCTCTGGACACATTTTTACCTTTCTCGCTCCCAGCTGAAACTTCATTAGCGCATTCCCTCTTTGGCTGAAGAAGCTAGCCGACTCGCTAGACTTCGCACTTTAGTCTCCCAAGAACGCTACAGGCAACGCTACGACAAGCGTCACCAAGATGTTAATTATGCCCCTGGTGACTTGGTGTGGCTTTGGACGCCGTTGCGTAAGCGCGGCATGTCCCAGAAACTGTTGCACGAGTATAGTGGTCCTTTCGTGGTGCTGGAACGCATCAGCGCAGTCAACTTTGTAGTCTCTCGCCTGACCACCCATGGTCGTCGTTCTCGAAAGACTCAAGTAGTTCACGTGGCCCGCATGAAGCACTGCTATCAGCGTGACGAACCTTGACTCGCCCGGCGGGCTTCATCTGCGAAGGGGGTGTAGTCACGCATGTCCTGCGGTGGTCCTGTATTGGAGGAAGATGAGGGGTTGCAGGAGAAGTTGAAGAAGAGAGGAAGCTAGTTTGGCTCGATCTGGGTGTGCTAACGACCAGAGCATCTAACACCTGCCCTGTAAATGAACCACGTAATAATATTATGCTGTGTTGAGACACATGGTATTGAAAAGTCAAAATGAATGTGAGGTGTATGCAGCAAGCGGATGGATGGATGGATGGATGGATGGATGGATGGATGGATGGATGGATGGATGGATGGATGGATGGATGGATGGATGGATGGATGGATGGATGGATGGATGGATGGATGGATGGATGGATGGATGGATGGATGGATGGATGGATGGATGGATGGATGGATGGATGGATGGATGGATGGATGGATGGAATATAGGAGTGTCCCCTTTGAAACAGGGTGGTAGCAGTAGCTATCATGCTCATTGCTCTCCATATATCTTAATTAATGTTTTAGATTGGTTAACTATACCATCATTCTATTTATTAAATTTTTGTTTCTACATTACTAACATTATGTCACTTCACTGCTTTTGAGCCACCAATCTTGCAGTCGTTTTTCGCTAGCTTCCACCGCCGGTTTATTCACCCGGCCACTGGCATCTCTAAACCCCAGAGCTTCAGGAACAGTGCAGCGCCTGCATCAACTTCCGGATGGACACCATTATATTCGAGTATAATATGATCAATTGTTGCACTGGAGTTACCATATACAGCACATGCGTCAACTTCATTGTTAAATTTCTTTTTGTAGCTGCGTGTTCTAGGCACCCTGATCTAGCTTCAAAAAGTAATCCACTGCCTCTTAAGTTATCAAAGAAAGCTTCCTTCCGGATCTGCCTTTTCCACTTTCGGTATAATTCCACACTCCGTTTCTTTTCCATCGAATTTATCCAATTTTTACCTTCTGTGTTTTTCACCTGTTGCTTAACGCTCTTCATTTCTCCGTCTTTGTGACTAGCATACTTACTAGTTAATTTTCTAGTTCCTTTCCTCCATTGTGAGTCAACGCTTTTTACGTATAGATAATTTAATACTTTAGCTACCCATCTTATACTGTCCAATTTCCTCAGGCGTTTCTCATATAATATTTTACTCTGAGCTTTCCGTATTTCGAAAGATCCACAGCTCATATCTCCCTGTACCGCCTCATTTGTAATTTTGCCGTGGGCACCTAGTGCTAATCGTCCAACGGCTCTCTGATTTATTTCTAATGTCGACTGTACCTCTGATTTTAGGCACAAAACCGCATTTCCGAAAGTAAGTCCGGGCACCATAATTCCTTTCCAAATACCCCTCAAAACCTCATACCTGTTGTATCCCCACAATGCCCTATGCTTCATTATCCCGGCATTTCTTCGCCCTTTGGCCTTAAGTGATTGCTCATGCTTTCCAATGTATGACAATTCTTCGTTTACCCATACCCCCAGATATTTATATTCTGCTACTCTGGGTATTTCATGGCCTTGTATTTTAAGACACTGACCAGTTGAGCCATTGAAAACCATCAGACCCGGCTTGACTGCGCTAAACCTGAAGCCTAGAGTGTCCCCTTCGTCTCAGCAATACTTAACCAGAGTTTGAAATTCTTTTTGACTCTAAACTAGCAGCACAATATCATCTGCATACATGAAACAGGGGAGGCGCTGCTCTACCGCCTTTCCACCTAATCTATATGACAGGTTAAAACATAGGTTACTTTCTTGTATCCTCCGTTCCAGGTTTATCATGTAAAGCTTGAACAGCACCGGTGATAGAGGACAGCCTTTTCTTAATCCTTTGCATACTTTGACATCTTTCGTACTTCTTATCCTGTCTCATGTAATTTCTACTTTGTTATCTCGGTATATTTCCTGTGGGAACTCTATTATCTCATAACCGATACCTTCTTCTTCTAATATGTTCCACAGGAGTTCCCTGTTTACGTTATCGTTCGCCCCGTTTATGTCCAGGAAGGCCAAATACAAAGGCCTTATTTTACTTTTGACGAGGGCCTGCACCTCAAGTTTCTTTTCTCGATATGATTCCCATTTTGGTCGATTTCTTCCTGAGATACCTGTGCTTTCTTTGCCACTCGGTGTTCCCTAGAAGCAGCCCATCGTTGTTCAATAGCTTCCCTGATTTCCTTATTCCACCAGCTCCGTGGCTTCCTCTTTCCATTCCAGCGGTTTGCTACTTTAACGTCCTTAATTTTCCTCCTTATGAGTAGTTCTACCTGTTCATAATCCCAGTCTTCCATGGGGTTTTTCTCCATTGCTTCCTCTATGTCTGCTGCTATCTGTGCTAATTGATCGTCGTTTAATTTTGCGTTGTAGTAATCCCGATCGCCATCAGCTTGCGCGCCAACCCGAAGAGGTAGACGAAGTAGAGCCGGAGCCTTGTTGGCACTGCACTGTTGGCAAGCTGTTGGTTCGAACGCTACCCCCGTCGCTTTGGTTTGCGGACGTCGCCTACGGTCTTGGTGCTCCAATAAACACCTTACACTTGGTGGAGGTGTCTCGGTCGTCGCCCAAGTCCTCCTCGAAAATTTCACCCTGGAACTTCGGAACCGCACGCTACCGCCTTCGGCCACAACCATGCAGGACGCTCCCAGCCAACCATCGGCGCCCATCCCTTCCACTCCTTCCACCATCTTCTGTCCCGGGGCACGACGCCCCCGTGACCCACCTTTCTTCAGTGGTACCGACGACCATGACGTTGACGACTGGCTGGCGTCTTTCGAGCGCGTCAGTACTTACAACCGCTGGGACGATTCCATAAAACTGAGCAACGTCCTCTTCTACCTCACGGACGTGGCAAATCTGTGGTTTCGAAACCACGAAGCCGATCTTTCGACATGGTCTGTCTTCAAGAAGAACTTCGCAGATGTCTTCGGCCGTCCTGCGGTACGCAAACTCCGCGCCGAACAACTCCTCAATGCACGGCTTCAACTTCCCGAGGAAACGTTTACCAGCTACATTGAGGACGTGGTTGACCTCTGCAAGCGGGTCAATCCGTCCATGCCCGAGCCCGAAACAGTCACACATGTTCTAAAAGGTCTCACTGATGATGCGTACTATGTAATGTCGGCCAGGGACCCTACTTCCGTATCCGACATTATAACCCTGTGCCAGAGGTTTGACGAGCTACGAAGCTACGAAAGCAATGCGCTTCTACGCGGCGGGCTGCCGCACCTGCCGGCATTGCTGGCTGGCACTGGCTACGTCGTCTGCGGAATAGTCTCAATTTATGCAGAATATCCAAGACTTCATCCGCGAAGAAGTTGCACGCCAGCTGTCCCTCCTCCTTCCAGTTCAGCCGACCGTCTGCACTTCCCAATTAGCGCCGGCCAACGCGCCATCCATCTCGCCGGCTATCCGCCAAGTTATCGAGGAGAAAGTCGCCGAAGCGCTGCCTTCTAGTGTTCCCATCGCTCCTGTGCAAGCCCCACTCGCTTACGCTCAAGTAACCGCTGGAACGCGCGATCCGCTTCCTACATCGTCTTAACAGAACGGCCCTACATTTTATGCTCCACCTCGTTTCATGGCCCCTCAGTCTCCAATCCCTCGACCGCGACGCCGCATTACGAACCCACGGCGAACCGCCGACAATCGCCCAATTTGCTATGCTTGCGGGCTCCCGGGTCACGTCGCTCGCCTTTGCCGTCAGCACCCGCTTCATCCTGAGAATACAGTCCGTCAGTACCACTACGATCCCGAGCCGCGCTTGAGCAACGTCTCTTCTGGATCGTCTCCACCTCGGGCTCAGTACTCGACACGCCGTTCGCCTTCGCCTCGCCGCCGTTCCATTTCGCCGATGCTCCGGCGACAGGGCCCTACGCAAGGGGAAAACTAAATGCCGTAGTTCCGGAGGCAAGAACTTCGCGTTTGACGAACTTGTTAAGTCCTCCGCCTTCTCCCGCCAACGTCATTGAAGTGTTCGTAGAAGGTTTTCCCGTTCTTGCGCTGGTGGATACAGGTGCTGCCGTTCCCGTAATTAGTGATGCCCTTCGCCGCAAAATTCGCAAGGTCACGGCGCCGCTTTCTCCCTTTTCGCTTCGTACGGCCAGTTCAGAGCGCATCACCCCTGTGGCAGCGTACACGGTACGAGTTTGCATCAAAGACATTACGTATCTCGTCAAGATGGTGGTGCTTTACGCCTGCCCCCAAGACATCATCCTCGGCTACGAATTTCTGTCGACTCACAGTGCTGTGATTGATTGTGCCCGTGCTGAAGTTGAGCTTTCCCCTGTGTGTAATGTTTCCCTGTGTGACCCGCCTGTGCGCCCTGCTAAACTGCGTGTAGCTGCAGACACCGACATTCCTCCCTTTTCTTCTGTTCTCACTCCCCTTATTTCGACATGTGTCCTCCCTAGTCCTGTTCTCTTTACGCCCAAACTCGCCTCCGCCCACCATAACCACCTCCTTCTTCCTTTCGCCATTCTAACGATTTCTGATGGCAGCTGTGTCATCTATGCTTCCAACCCTTTTCCCTGCCCGACGGTTGTAATTCGCGGGGAGTGCCTCGGCTACATTGAAGAGCTGGACCCTGATCGCACTTGCATGTTCTCCGAACCTGAAGTTCTTCCTCACGTCGCTGCTCTGACGTCTTGTGCTGCTACGAGGGATGAGCTTCCTGTCGACGCCCTTCATCGAGCTATCGCGACCGGCCTTCCGTCCGCCCAACGGGACCAAATAGTCGCCCTCCTTCAGCGCGTCAGGGCATCTTTTGACGTATCCCAGCCTTCCTTGGGCCGTGCCTTGACCGTTTCTGATGCAATCGACACTGGTCCTCATGCTCCCCTGCGGCAACGACCAGATCGCGTGTCGCCCATTGAGCGCCGCGTCATTCGTGACAATGTCGCCGATACGCTTCAACGGGGCATCATATACCCTCTCATAGCCCTTGGGCCTCCCCCGCAGTGTAGGCGACGAAGAAAGATGGCACGATCCGCTTCTGTGTGGACTACCGGCGTCTGAATAAGATAGCCCGCCAAGATGTTTACCCACTACCACGAATTGACGACGCGCTAGATTGTTTGCAATGAGCGGAGTTCTTTTCGTCGCTAGATTTGCGCTCTGGCTATTGGCAAGTACCGATGGCTTCCGCTGACCGCCCGAAAACAGCCTTCATCACTCCCGATGGCTTGTATGAATTCCATGTGATGCCATTCGGACTGTGCAACGCCCCCGCCACCTTCGAGAGAATGATGGATAACATTCTCAGTGGGCTCAAATGGGAAACGTGTCTTTGTTATCTAGATGACATTGTCGTTTTGTCGAAAGATGTTCCTTCCCACCTTCTGCGCCTTCAGCGTGTCCTTACGTGCCTTACTGAAGCCGGCCTACAGCTCAACTTGAAGAAATGTCACTTTGCCGCTACCAAGCTCACAATACTTGGTCATGTCATATCCAAGGATGGCGTTCTACCGGATCCTACCAAACTTCGTGCCGTCGCAGACTTCCCCAAGCCCACAACCTTGAAAGAACTTCGCAGTTTTGTCGGTCTGTGTTCGTATTTCCGCCGTTTTATCCGCAACTTCGCCAGTATCATCGCCCCTTTAACGCAACTTCTCGCCGGAGGCCCGAACCTCTCCTCTTGGTGACCAGCCTGTGATGCTGCGTTCAGTACACTACGCCGTCTACTGGTCTCTTCCCCTATACTCCGCCATTTTGACCCTGCCTGCTCGACCGAAATACACACTGATGCAAGCGGCGTAGGTCTGGGCGCTGTTCTTGCTCGACGGAAACCTGGATATTCCGAGTATGTCGTCGCGTAAGCTAGTCGTACCCTCACGAAAGCGGAATCGAACTATTCTGTGACCGAAAAGGAGTGTCTGGCCATCATATGGGCCATTACCAAGTTTCGTCCTTATATTTACGGTCGCCCATTCTACGTTGTTACCGACCACCACGCACTCTGTTGGCTATCCTCCCTCAAAGACCCCTCCGGCCGCCTCGCCCGCTTGGCGTTACGTCTTCAGGAGTACGATATCCACGTCATCTATCAATCTGGACGCAAGCACACCGACGCTGATGCCCTTTCCCGTTCACCGCTTCCTAACGACTCCGCGGCTGGTTTCGTTTGTGCCTACGATATGCCGCCGCTCAAGATTACCAACATGAAATCTGAGCAGCAGAAGGATCCATGGATATCCTCCCTCTTAACATTCCTGTCTACGCCCGCAGAGCTGTCTCCGTCACGTGCACTTCGTCGCCAGGCCCACCACTTCGCCACTCGTGCTGGACTTTTATACCGCCGCAATTACCACCCTACAGGGCGAAAGTGGCTTCTGGTGATTCAGCGACATCTCCGTGCTGAAATCAGCGCTTCTTTCCACGCCGATCCCCAATGCGGTCATGCAGGTGTCATGAAAACCTATTCTCGACTGCGTATGAGATATTACTGGAGCGGTATGTACCGCTTCATTCGTCAATACATCCGATCCTGTACCGCCTGCCAACGTCGCAAGAATCCACCCCCTCAGCCAGCCGCTCCGTTGCAACCATTGCCTTGCACCAGCCGCCCTTTTTACCGTGTCGGTATCGATCTGTATGGCCCGCTTCCGACCACGTCGGCTAACAACCGCTGGGTCATCGTAGCCGTTGACTACCTAACCCGTTACGTGGAAACATCGGCCTTGCAGTCTGCCACCGCACGGGATGTTGCTTCGTTCATTCTGCATCGCCTCGTTCTTCGTCACGGCGCACCGAAATAATTGATCAGTGACCGCGGACGTGCGTTTCTTTCCGACACTGTCGAAGCCCTCCTCAAACAGTGCCAGATCATTCACCGGAGCACCACAGCGTATCACCCCCTAACGAACGGCATGACTGAGCGATTTAATCGCACTCTTAGTGACATGCTAGCCATGTACGTTGATAGCGCTCACTCTAATTGGGACCAAGTGCTGCCTTTCGTAACGTACGCCTACAATACGGCTACGCAGACTACAAGTGGGTTCTCCCCCTTCTTTCTTTTATATGGTCGTGAACCCACGTCCACCATGGATACTATCCTGGCCTACCACCCCGACGCTTCAGAGACCACTCTACTGTCTGAAGCGCGCACATCTGCCGAAGAATGCCGACAATTGGCGCGCTCCTTCACAACGGAGAACCAGGCTCAACAAAAGCATAACCTAGACCCTACAAATCCAGCGCCTTCATATCCCTCAGGTGCCCTCGTTTGGCTCTGGGTGCCTTGCTCAGCACCCGGCCTCTCATCCAAACTCCTATCGCACTATCCTTACCGCATTCTCGAACAATCTTCTCCCGTCAATTACGTAGTAGAGCCCTTGAACCCATCTCCAGATCATCGCCGCCACGGCCGAGAAACTGCACATGTCGACCGCCTCAAGCCGTATTATGATCCCCCTACCCTTTCCTCACCATGAGTCGCCAGGATGGCTCCTTTTCCGCCGGGGGGTATTGTAGTAATCCCGATCGCCATAAGCTCGCGCGCCAACCCGAAGAGGTAGACGAAGTAGAGCCGGAGCCTTGTTGGCACTGCACTGTTGGCAAGCTGTTGGTTCGAATGCTACCCCCGTCGCTTTGGTTTGCTGATGTCGCCTACGGTCTTGGTGCTCCAATAAACACCTTACAGCGTTTACTTTTTGTCTATGTTTCATTTCTTTTTTCATCAAGGGTCCCATCTGCAGACTAATACGTTTAAAATCACTTCCAAGACTACACTCCCCTTCTTCGTCTATTTCCATTTTTGTGACCTTGCTATAATCTTCCGGTGACATTAGACAGTAGTCAATGGTCGTCTTTCTGTTGCGGAATTCCCACGTGATTTGGCCTTCGCATTTTGTTGCTCTATTTACTATAACTAGATCGTGTCGCTCACAGAAATATAACATTAGCTTCCCGTTACAATCTGTGTATCCATCCAGATCGTCGATGTGGCCGTTCATTTCCCCCAGGAAATAAATATCGACTCCGTCTCCAAACTGGCTTATATCGGCACTGAGACATTCAACAAAATCCTTGTTTTCTTGCCTGCATTGGTGTTCTCTTCCTAAATAAACTACCCCTAGCCATGTCATTATGCCGGCAATTGTTCCTGATGCCCAGATATGTTCTTACAAGATGATTTTATTATTTGCCAATTTGTTCCCTGTTGTATCAACATACCTACCCCTCCACCCGCTTTTTCCGTTCTCGTTCTGTTGCATCCTTCCCGGACGTAGCCTTCTATAAACGGCGGATATTCTTGATCCCTAAGATGAGTCTCGCATAGAGCGTACACACCTATTTTGCCATCCTTCAATTGCTGTTCTATCTCTAGCCATTTCGCTCTTTTTCTACCTCCTTGCAGGTTAATGTAGCTGATCCTAGTCCTAAATTTTTTTTGTACTTTTCTTTCTCGACCTCCTCCTTGCCATTTTTGGGGGCTCAGCCTCCGTTATTACACTTTCTTCTGCTTCACTTCTAACTACCTCTGTGCACGGAGTCCTCGCGGACCCCTTAAAAAAGATACAGGCCTGCCTGCCTGGCGCCAGCCGATCTCTGCTCCCACCTTTCTGTTAAAATGAATGCCATCTCGCTGAAAAGCCCTACCAAAACCTGCTTTATGCACCTCCCTGTTTACCTCAACCACTTCGAAACGCTTCTCCAGGCTTAACTTGCTTATGTCGTGATTAACTGTCACCGCGTCCTTTACCAGCTTTCCGTTCAATCCTGGCACCTCCGGTACTGTGCATACAACTATCTGCGCTTGCTGTGCTATCTCCCTGAAATCGTCAACTTCCTTAGCTAAACTTTCCACCACTCCTGCAGCGTCACCATTTAGGACATCATTTAGCCCCGCGGCTACTATCGCCATACGGCACTCTGCGGAATTTTTCAACAGCCTATTTTGACTCCCTTTCAGCACTGCCCTCATTGTGCTCCCTGGGAAGGCTCCAACTAACACTTGCGTATCACCCTTTACACATTCCAAGCTATCTCGCTTGCACCTGCTCATGTTAGAATCTCCGGTGGTCAGCACCTGGGCCTTCTCTCTCCCTCTCCCAACTGTTGTCTCCTGCTTTCGGTTATCTGTCTCCTTCTTTCTGGGATTTTCAGTCTTCCTTACTTCTTTCTTTTTTCCGGCTTCTTAGTAGCTGCTTCTAAATAGCTCTGTCGGTTCAGATCCGCCTGACCTACTTTGCTTATGCCTTCCATGCCAGTGCTGGTCCCAGCCACGTGGCCCGCATTGGAATGTTCGTCCTTGTTGGTTCCAAGGACAAAGTCGGCCCCTTTCTTTTCAGTCTGAGTGAGCTGTCCAACCAGTTTCTGATTTTCCGTCCTTAGCAAACGTACTTCATTTTCTAAATCCTCCACACGAGACACTAAACTGCCCCATTCTTTATCAAATCTATCTAGACGTGCATTCAGTACGCAACACCGACACAAAAAGTCACTGCCTTCCGCTTCATCTACAGAGTCAAAACGCGTTTCCTTGAGATTAACCTGCGCCTCACACTGAGTACACTTTACCTTCTTTTCATTGCACATCTTAAACATGTATCGACTGAACTATTTCTATTACGAATTCTCAGAATATACAAACTGCAAAAAGAAGACACAAGAAACGACTAGCAAACACGCGTTAAAATCAATTCTGCAAATGTCAATAGCCTAGAAAAAAAGTATTTATCTAAACAAAATAGTTAAAAAAATGAACGCCGAGAAAACCTAGCTGCCGGCACGAAACACAAGACCGCTAGGACAAAGAGCTAAAATCTATTCCTTAGGCTGCACCTAACCTAACTAGCTGAAACGAAATAAAATTAATAAAAGAAAGAACTCGTCTATTTGACGCTTCGGGAGCTCCCGCTGTCGCCAGTCCGTCCGTTTCCGGTAGTCACGTGCAATCGGAGGAGCGATGGTACACGCTTTCGCACCACACGGCTGTCAACAGTCAAGGATATTCGAGGAGGAAAGCGCCACAGTGGAGGAGAGTGTCGCTACTTACAAATTATCGAGGGGCTTTAAGTGCCAGTGCCACATTCCCACATCTTTTTCTTAAACCCCGACCTTTTTACCGCGGCAGCGTTAAGGGCCTCGTGTCGCAGAAAAGTCAGTGTCGTCTTCGGCAGCCGCCGTTCCGCGTCGTCCGGCTTTGGGCGTGTGCAAAGAAATCCCAGAAGCATCAATAAATGAAAACGAGTAGGAAAAATCGCCGACTTGTGGAATCGAACGTGGGCCGCCGGGGTGCGAGACGAGCACGCTAACCACTCGGCCACGCCAAATTTCGTTTTTTTCAGCATGGTATTTATTAGATGCTTTTAAATTCAGCGTAGAGTTATAAACATTATTTACAGAGTAATCAACCTGTAGGCGAAAAATCCAATTTGAACATACAACACAACACCACACAACTAGAATACGACTTAGCACAACAACTTCACTAAAACGGTGGTAAGGAAAGACAACACATCAACAATGGCAGCTAGTCCGGTTGATAGTCACTATCTTCGTAAGCGTCTCTAAGCTGGTGTACCATCTGGTCGAAATGAGTAGCGAGGGAGAGTAGAGCTTCAGCATTCCGGTCCAACATACGCGTTTTCCACAGGCTGTGCAGTCCAAGGAGGAAAATCATGTCGAAGGGTTCGTGGTCATGTTCGGTGGTTGTCGAGTAACGCACACTGTGGGAATTCAAAATAAAGTCTTTCTTCAATGCTCTTTGCAGAACGTCCCAAAATAATTTGCATCTTTGCAGGCAATAAAACAGTGTTCGATGGTTTCAGGTGTATCACATAACCGGCAATTAACAGAAGAAACGAAAATATTTTTTTTTCTGAAGCCACACTTTAACAGGCAAAACCTCGTCATTAAGTTCAAAGAAAAACGTTTTAGTAGAAGGCGAGATCGGCATTTTGCGCACCCTTTTTAACACATCATGCACCACATTGTTACGGACGACAAGGAAGAAGAAGCAGGCAGTGGCGCGGGCAGGAGCGCTCGCGCTAGGCCCGCGAACATTCATTAAACGTCATCTACCATCGTCATCGGTCATGTTCTGTCTCCTGTCTTCATCGGCTTGCCGCTTCGTAACATTTGGTTGGAGGTGCGGCGTACGGCATCCCCATCCTCGCCTTGGAGCATCGAGGCCATCTTCAAGCCGGGACCATCACCGAGGGTCAGGGACATCGCCGAGCAGCTTCGCCCCAGCCCTTCAAGCCCAGACCTGAACAACTACCACCGCCCAGCCCCCAGCCCGGACCTGAAGACAAGGAGAACAGACATACGAATCAGAACCGAGACGAAAGACCCGAATGACCCGAAGGAACCGATGGACACGAACACGCAACCCCCGCCCAAGCTGCCCGACGTGACCTCGAGCCATCGTTCCCATGGACTGTGGTGACGGATGGTTGACAGCTCCAAGGGAGGCGGATCACCCACGCATCAGACATCGTACCGGCAAGCCGTTCTATTCTTCCTTCTTCCTCTTCTTCTTCAAGCATCCAGACACGCCCATCATCATGCCATAAAATCATTAACATCGCTAAACTTCCTCGTCCACGATCGGGACGATCGCTCGGTGGCGCCGGTTCATGTTACGGACTACAAGGAAGAAGAAGCGGGCAGGAGCGCTCGCGCTAGGCCCGCGAACATTCATTAAACGTCATCTACCATCGTCATCGGTCATGTTCTGTCTCCTGTCTTCATCGGCTTGCCGCTTCGTAACAATATAATTGAAATAGAGTGAACGATATAAGGGAGGCGGGAACAACATAGATATCAAATCTTGGTATAAAGTTTTCCGTGAAACAAAGAATAAGTACACATAAGAGAAGCCAACTGCCAGAGGAACGCACTCAATCGTAAACTTCTTTCATAAAACCAAATAATAAGGGCCGATCGGTAAAGTTGGAAGAGACCACAAAGTTTGGAAGAAGGTTCACTAGGTTAGTTTGCAGGGATGCTCTTGTAATGGGATGGAAGCTATCACGGAAAAAGAAGAAACGAGCGACTAACTGTCTGACATAGAGATGTGTCAAATCTAGTCCGCCAGCAGAAACAGGCCTGAATAAGTTATCGCGCCGCATAGGCTCAAAACTGGACGACCATATGAACGTCGCAAACGTTCGGTGAAAACGGTGGATGTAATTCCTCGCGCAATGGAGTACCTGTAAAACATAATAAAGTTTCGTAGCCAGAAACACGTTACATGCCTGTGCTCGGCCAAAAATTGATAGGCGGTGCGGAACATAAAGTGTGTGCATAGCTTTTGAGTGCCGTGACCCGTCCTTTCCAGTAACGCCCACTAAACTTGAATGCATGAAGGGGAACTTCAAGGTATTTAGGGGCAACACGAGACCATTCAGTTCCAGCCTAATGAGTCGGCATTGCTCCCCATGAACCGAACCACAGACTCGAACTTGAACTTTTAGACTTATTTATTTGAGCGCCAGATAAAATGCCAAACTGCTCAAAGGTGGTTATAATTTTGTCAATGCTGGGTTTGTCTTTGCAGAAAAACGCCAAATCATCGGCGTACGCAAGCACTTTGACTTCATTACTGAAGGCAACATACCCATGGATACTGTGGTTTTGCATTACACAAAGTGGCTCTAGGTAGAGGGCAAAGAGTAGCGGTAACATAGGACAGCCCTGCTTCACGGATGATCGAATTGGCACAGGCTCTGAGAGGTGACCGTTAACAATCAAGTGAGTGGAACAGTTGTCGTAACAAAGTTTCACCCCTTTCAGTACAGTTGATCCAACATTTGCACGCTAGAGAAGAGAAAATAGAAACGAATGCCGGACACGATCAAATGTCTTCGCAAGGTCTATCTGGAGTAGAGCGAGCTGCTCATAAGAGCCAGAGCAAGATTCGAGAATTGTACGTGCAATATGTATGTTATTTTGTATGGAGCGTCCCCTCAAGCCACACGTCTGATGAGGGCCAATGAGAGCCGTCATGGCATGCTGTAAACGATTTGATAGTACTTTGGAAAAAATTTTGTAGTCCCCATTTTCCAACCTGATTGGCCTGTAGCCATCCACTGAGAGCAATTTTTCTTTCTCCGTACTCTTTGGAATTAAGGCTGTGTGATTCCACGAAAAGGACTAAGGAAGGACCTCAACATCAAAACTTAAAGCGAAGATCTGCAGCAAAACAGGTCTCAGCAAAGGTTTAAACGTTTTGTAAAACTCGCACGATATGCCATCAGGGCCAGGTGTTTTAGAGAGGGGTAATTGGTCAATTGCGTGTTCTATTTCTTCCAACGTGAAAGGACCATTGATAAGTGCACAGTCTTCATCTGATAAAGGCGTTATAAGAGCTTTAAAGTTAGCTTGTAGAACCGAATTAGAAGTAGCAGAAGCGTCACTGAACAGTGTCATGTAATAGCTCACAAACACAGATATGATGTCACACGTTTTTGTTACTAGGGTGCCATTGGACATAATTCCCGGTATCAATTTGGCCGTAGCATTATGGTGCTCAACAAGTAGAGCTTGTCGCGTAGGTGTTTCTGAGTGCAAAGCATGATTTGTACGAGATTGAACTCGGGCACCCCTGTATCTTTCAGCGTCCTGGTTTTGTAGGTCACACTTTACCCTAGCGATTTCGTCTAAATATACTCCAGGTGCCTCACATTCTCAATCAATCAATCAATCAAAGTGATCTTTATTTGTAGGAAACGAAATACATAAAGAATATTTGGACCGATAGCCGGGGGGCTAGTAGACGGTCCAGTACAGAATAAACTTGGTCAGGCAGCCGTAATGAGCGCATACAAACACACACACACACAAACATACAAAAAAAAAACGACTCAAACAGACAAGCAAAAAGAATCAACAGGCACGGAGAAAAATACTTTTCAGCAAGCAATTCATAGGTAATTAATACAAAACGCAAGCGCACACACACAAAAAAAAAATGGGGGGGGGGGGGGGAGGGGATCATAACTCTCCTTGGCTGTTAATAAAGAACATTTTACAACTCATTTTAAAGTTACCTGCAAGTTTTACATTAATAGGCAACGTGTTCCAATGTTTTGCTCCAGAAAATTGTACTAAACGTTCTCCGTACACATTGTGGCAGGCAGGGAGGTTGAAATTGCCATTTAATGCGTGTCTTGTATTGCGAGATGGCAACAAGAAAATATCAAGTGGCAGAGGAATACTAGTATTAATGATGTTATTTACCAATACACAGATTTTGTATTTAAGCATTGATTCTAAAGAAAGTACTCGATTTTCTAGAAATAAATTATTGTTGCTGCAGTCGAAAGATACGCGGTATATTATACGCAATGCTCTCTTCTGCAGTCTCTGTAAGGGAAGTAGATAAGTTTTGTACGTTTGTCCCCAAGACTCACAGCAGTAGCTGATGTGGCAGTGAAATAACGAAAAATACAGGGAACGTAGTATGGTGTACGGGAAATACCTTTTCGCCTTGGTAAGCGCGTAGCAACTGAAAGCTAGCTTTTTAGATAGCTTATCTATCTGCTCTTGCCAGTGCAAGTGTTGGTCAAAGATGATACCAAGGTATTTGAAAGAACAAACTTGCTGAATACAATCGTTGTTTAGAGATATGTGAATCATACTAGGGTCAATGTTTCTTCTCTTGGAGTGGAATACTACATATTTAGTTTTATCTACATTTATTGTTAGTTTATTAGCACGAAACCATTCTGAAACATTAAACAGTTCGGACGTTATCGTATTTTCTAGGCCCAAGAGTGACTTAGATGTGAACAAAAGAGCAGTGTCATCTGCATACATAAAGACTTTTGAAAATTGAACGGCCTGCGGTAGGTCGTTCACGAAAATGGAAAACAAAACAGGACCCAATACAGATCCTTGCGGGACCCCGCAAGTCACAGGTAGTAGTGTGGAGTGTCTGTCACTCAGCACTAGTTTTTGTTTTCTAGCGGAAAGGTAGCTATCAAAAAACTGGAGAGAGGCATTAGTAATACCACACGATTTTAATTTTTCCAATAACTCTGAGTGACAGACGCACTCAAATGCCTTTTTTATGTCGAGGAATATTACTATTGCAATTTGATTTTTGTGAAGAGCAGTGTTAATATGGTGAGAAAGTGATGTGACAGCAGTGGTTGTTGATTTGGCTGAGATAAAGCCATGCTGCTCAGCACAGATTATATTATTATCAAGCAGAAACTTGTTCAATTGTAAGGATATTAATTTTTCAAAAACAGTATTGATTATACTAAGCACAGATATGGGTCTGTAACTACTGGGGTCATTGGGATCTCCTGTCTTGTAGACTGGCACAACTTTCGCAATCTTCAAGCTTATTGGATACTGAGAGCTAACCATCGCATGGTTAATTATGTTGCATAAGGGGGTGCAAAGAATGTCGATATTGTCTTTTAGCACCTTCGATGGTATTCCGTCATAACCACAAGCTTTGTTTTCTCGCAGATTTTTAACTACTGACCTCATTTCTTCTTCAGTTATCTCCCGGAAAGCAAAGGTATTATTTGTTGCAATAGGTCTTCCTAGGTGAGGCGTTGTTGAAGGAAAGCCATTAACCAGTTTTTTTCCTCGATCGACGAAATTATTATTGAAGGTATCAGCCATCTCCTCTGAGATTAAGTCTGGAAGGAGATGTTCTTTTTTCTTTAATCCAACAACATCGCTCACAATTCCCCATATCTTTTTGGAATTTCCTTCCTGTCTCATAATTAGATTAGTGTAGTATTGTTTCTTTGAGTTCCTCATCATGGCGACCGATTTGTTTCTGTAGCATCGAAACTGTTCCCGGTAATACCTATTAGTTCGATTGTTTTTCCACTTATGATAGTATGAATCTTTCTTTTTCAAGACTTCAAGTATAGCTTTTGTCATCCAAGGGCATATACCATGGTCGTAGTTACGCCTAGTGTATGTGTAAGTGGATCGGTCAATGACGTCTGTGATTTTCCTTATCAGGTATTGATATTCAATATCTATGTCATCATCATGCACGCCTTCGAAATCTGTGCACTGAAGCAGCGATCGCACTTGAGCGTAATCGATTCGGGTGGTACGTTTTTTAAACTGCTTGGGAGGATAAAGCAAAGGGTCACAGGGATAAAGAATAAAGATGGGATTGTGGTCTGAGATGGCAATGTCGCACACACCAGCAAACACATTTATGTCCTTGTTGCAAAGCACATGGTCAATCAGAGAGGCGGATTGGTTAGTGACTCGAGTTGGCTCATCTATAACATTTGTCAAGTTAAAGGACTGTATCAGGAAGAGGTAATCACCGCAATCATCTTTCAACAAATCAATCTTGAAATCACCACAGACAATCAAAGACGATTTACCCGTCGCAAGTGATAATAGCGTAGTTTCCATTACGGAATAGAATTTGTTTAGACAAGCGCTAGGTGGGCGGTAAAAAACAGCTATAATGATGCCACACTTCATTTCAATGAACAGTGTTTCAACTACACCTGCTTCATAACTAGCATTGCATTTACAGCAGTAGTCGATCCCTTTTCGAACAAAAAGTGCGAGGCCACCACCACGTGATACACTATCCCGCGGTCGCGAGAGGAAATTGTACCCAGGAATTTCAACAGTTTCACCTTGCTTGAGCCATGTTTCTGTCAGCGCAATAACATCAAAATGATACGAGTAATGTGACAGATAAGCAACCAAATGATCGAGGTTTTTCCTAGCACTCCGGATGTTGCAGTGTAACACAGATACCTGACCGCGCCCAAGCCATTTGTTTTCGATTTGAGCAGAAGTGTAAGTCATTCGGAGATACAGCGATTACAGGGTAGCCTATTTATTACTGTACCTGGGCGAGGTCAGCCATTCGCGTCACCTGCAGTACGTGCGAGTTGTCTGTCTTGCGCATCAAGATTTTACCTTCTATGACCCAGGCATACTTCCAACCCTTCTCTTTTTTTGCCTTCAAAGCGTGGCCCAGCAGCACTTTTTTTGCCGGGCACAAATGCTCGTTAACATAGACTGGTGAACTCTTTTCTTCTGAACTGTTGAAACCCAGGTGAAATGTGTTTAGTCTTTGTTTTTTGGCAGCTTTCAGCATTTTGTCTCTAGCGGCACGGGAATGAAATTTGACCACCACATTTGACTCTTTTTTGTTCATCGATGGCACTCGGTAAACGACATCAATGTCACTCTCACTGATTTCAATTTGCAAATGGCGTGATATATCTGTCAAAGTAGCGACAAGGTTTTCACCCTGGACTACAGGAAGCCCCTTGATTTCCAGATTACTTCTCCTGCTGTACTGCTGCAAGTCAATCACCTCTTTCTTCACGTCTTCTAGTTCTTTTGAGAGGCGATCGTTGTCTTTTTTTATTTCTACGCTTTCAGCTTTCACATATTTCAGTTCCTTTTTCATTTCAGCTATTTCTGCCTTAAGCTCCTCAAAAATTGTGTTAATGAACTCCATGGATTTCCGCACTGGCTCAAGCTCATCTTCAATTACCTTTTTGAGGGCCTCTTTCAGCTCTAGCTGATTTGTCTCAAAGTGTGCTGACATGTCAGCAAGTGCTTTCACGACTTCCTTTATAGTCGAAGGTGCCTTGTCTCCCATAATATCATGTACAGACGGACGGAGCAGTCCAAGAGCCGCTATATAGCAACAGGCACCTTAAGTAAAAGAAGGCTCGCACACGTACCTGCACAGAATGAAGCAGGCAGTTAGTTGCAGCTCAACGTTACGGCGTCCTGGACTGCTCCGGAATGGTGCTGAGGATGGGCTAGACAGCGGATTTTATAGCCTTCCTGTGACGTCGATGGCCCTTCGAGCTGCGCAAGCGCAGCTGACTGCCGGATGATAAAGTGTCGCCGACGGCCCTCCAACAGTCCAACAGCAAAGCGCAGGCACAACAGGTATCTGGCGGACGCAGCACGTGGACGCTCGGTGTAGGCAATAAGCAGGATTTCAGGCGATGGCTTGAGGATTTTTTTCCCGATGACAGGCTGCACAGAATGAAGCAGGCAGTTAGTTGCAGCTCAACGTTACGGCGTCCTGGACTGCTCCGGAATGGTGCTGAGGATGGGCTAGACAGCGGATTTTATAGCCTTCCTGTGACGTCGATGGCCCTTCGAGCTGCGCAAGCGCAGCTGACTGCCGGATGATAAAGTGTCGCCGACGGCCCTCCAACAGTCCAACAGCAAAGCGCAGGCACAACAGGTATCTGGCGGACGCAGCACGTGGACGCTGGGTGTAGGCAATAAGCAGGATTTCAGGCGATGGCTTGAGGATTTTTTTCCCGATGACAGGCTGCACAGAATGAAGCAGGCAGTTAGTTGCAGCTCAACGTTACGGCGTCCTGGACTGCTCCGGAATTCATAGAGGTTATACAAACTCTTATGCAATGTCCTCTCTTGAAATTTCCTGTAAAATGACCTAACAGACCCAATTGCAATAGCTATCGCTCGCAGTTCAGTTCAGTTCAGTCGTTCAGTCGTGTCCGACTCTTCGTGACCCTAAGGACCATGTCACGCCACGCTTTCCGGTCTCTCACTTTCTTCCTAACATCACATCGCCCGCACCTCCTGTTTAAACAGCTCCCATGCAGCACATATTGGCATGGCACCTGTCAAATACACTTGTAGCTGGGAGTGTATGCGAAAGGCAAACTCCTGATCATTTACAAGTAAAGAATTTATCTTCGAAAGCTCCCATTGCGGCCTACATTTTGAACACGGAGAACTTACTGTTCAAAATTTCGGCCACGCCAGCTAACGGTTTGAAATGGACAAAAGCGCGTCTATTGATTGCGGTGTTGTCTCAGAAATGTCCCTTAGAGAAGTGTATTGTGCCCTATAATAATAATTATGAGCATGCAAATTACAGAATTACAGAACACGCAGTTAAGCGAGTGGCAAATTACTTTTCCGCTGTACTTCCTCTTCGCTTGACATGCACGTAGCGCCATCATGCGTGTGGCGCACGGAATAAGATAGACAGGGCATGGCCTCCGAGATCTTCATTGCAACGAGATCGGCAACGATGTTGCCGGCGAACTACGACTGCAACTTGAGGCACGCGCGCTTTGGCAAGGTGGCTGGCAGCGCTGTCCCAGAATCACGTTTCAGAGCACGAAATTACCAGTCATGCTTTGCACAAGTTAACGAGTGTTGTATCATGTGAGCGACGTCTTTGTGCCACTCAAAAGCGCGACAAGCAAATGAGTAGACGGTGCGAACGGGGCGCGGTGAGGCTATCGCGTTCCATTCTTAAAGGCGAAGCTTAAGCGTCCTCCAAATTTTCCCACCCTTTACGGCACGGCTCAGATGGCCACAGAACAAGTGACAGATATACAGCGTCTTTCCTTTCTTGTGAATCAAGTATTATTATTATTGTTATAATTAGGACAATGTGGAAACAGTGGTACTGCCACTCTAAGTTATATTTATTTACTCAATATGTTTTAAATTCGCGAATAGCTGAGACGTTATCGAAAATAGAACGATGAAAGTCACAGTAAATTATTTATAGGTTTAAGCCCACAAAGCGGCTCAGGCTATGAGGGACGCCGTAGTTAAGGGCTTCAGCAATTTCTAACACGTGGGGTCCACTAACGCGCACTGACATCGAACAGCGCACGAGTAGTTAGTACCTTGCTTTTCGCCTCCATCTAAAAGCGGCCGCCGTGGCCTGAATTCGATCCTGCATCCTCGGAGTAATTTCTACCACCTGGAGGTCTTTAACGTGCGATGTCGGGTTCGAACCCGGGTACTCCGGCACAGTAGTCGGCTGTCTTACCTTGGCGGCTGCGTTTCGATGGAGGCGAAACGAAGAGGCGTCCGTGTGCTGTGCGATGTCAGCGCACGTTAAAGATCCCCAGGTGGTCGAAATTACTCAGCCCTCCACTACGGCTCCTCTTTCTCTCTTTCCACTTTCTCTCCCACCTTCCTTCCCTTACGGCGCGGTTGAAGGGTCCACAGAAATCAAGTGAGACAGTTACGGCGCCTTTCCCTTCCTCTAAATTAATCCGTTTAACGTGCGATGTCTGCGCACGTTAAAGATCCCCAGGTGGTCGAAATTACTCCGTAGCCCTCCACTACGGCTCCTCTTTCTTTCTTTCCACTTTCACTCCTACCTTCCTCCCTTCTGTGACAGATACTGCGCCTTTTCCTCCCTGCCGAGCGCGCGCTTACCACTGAGCCACCATGGCAGCGTCGAAATCATAGTAGAGTACGCCACTCCAGCATTTTCTGGAACGTAATCAGGAAGTAACGTGTTACCGCGGTCTCTGAAAAACCTTCACAAGTGCACCTGCAATTTCGAAAGGAGAGAAGAATAAATGGCGGATGGAACTGAATTAATTAACGTGCGTATGATGAAATGATTTAAGCGAAATCTGAAAATTTCTTCCTAATATTGTGGGAGAAGACAAAGCACTGGTGGGTTGGCTTTACCCTTGCGAGAAGAAAAACCAGTAGCTACCAACAAGCAGCATCCGGTCAAACTTCGTCTTCTACTTAGCTGAGCACGACCGATGATGATGAATGTTTACAAAGGAAGATAAGGTTTACGCACCTTGCTTACAATATGAATGAAATTCCATGTTTCGTTTAAATGTTTGCTCCACACAAATGCTGCTTATTTTGGTTAAAAAGCATCGTAAGCACTATTTCAGCAAAATAGCGATCCTAATTAATCCTTTAACACGGTTTATTGGCCGGCAACTGCCATTTTGAGCGTATTCACCACATATTCAGAAGGGTGGTGGATCGGTCGAGTTGGTGCAGGTTTGACATTTTTCGAGAGCGCTAAAACAACATGGACGGAGATGCTCTTGTCCCTGTCTGTTTCTCCTCCGTTCGTGTTGTTTTAACGCTTTCGAAAAATGTCAGTTACCACTTATTCTAACGTACATTCATGATATGCTTAATAAGTGCTTATATCTTGGCTCAGTGGTCGTTGCCAAAAAATATACGTAGCGAACGTCTACCATCATCACCAAGCGCATCGCAAACGTTTTCTCCGCCTTTCTCTACAAAGATAATCCCAATTGGGACAGCATGTCATTAGCCGAATCATTGGAAATTTCTGTTTCCTTGAGAGCCCCGGCAAGCAAAATAACCTTGACTGTCTCTTCGATAAATCACCTACCCAATGGAGCTCAGAAGCTCAGAAACCGGCTGATGAGAAAAACAAATCGAAGAAATGCAGGAGGACTGTGTATGACGCTGCATTGAAAAGTAGGCAACAGTGCAAAGGAACACATACACGGTGTGTCGAACAGGACGTCGCGCTGCAGGCGTGGGGTCAAGGCACCGCCAACGACGCGCCGCGAGCGATTGCCCGTATAAAGGCGTTGGCGAAGGTCGCCCAGTGCAGATAATCAGCATAAAGCCGCACTGAAGCGGCAGCGGCGACGACGTGAAATAGACTCCGGCAAGGTTGCAGTGAACTTGAATGCTCCGAATGCTCTGGTTCAGTGCAGCAAGGTCTTCTCGGAGGCCGGGAGAAAGGGGAGCAGTGCCTAAGCGAATGCGCTAGCCATATTTCGCCAGGTTGAAGACGGAGTTGGAAAAAAGGAGCGAAAGTTGAAATGTAAGAGTCGGAAACTTCTAATTAACTTATTTATTTATATATTACAGATTCCTGTAGCGCCCCAAGGCATTACTGCAGGGAGGGAGATGACAAATAACATGGTAGAAACGCCAGTAGTACAATAAAAATACATAAAAATGGAGAAAATAACACGACACAAGTGAAAATGCAGAACGGGAAACATGCATCTAAAGGGGGCAACTGCGCGATGAACAAAGTGATAAAAACACTCAAAAACAAAGTGATGAAGGAAACACACGCAAGAGAAATGAGCACTACGTCACACATCTGATAAAAAAGCCCGAAATAAATTTTCCGTGCTGCACTCAGTGATGCCAGCTGGCAGTCGGTTCCACTCATTCATCGTCGGTGGAAAGAACGAGGTTTTATACAATTTGTCCGACATTTTATTTCTAGAATCTTCCACTGATGATACGTCGTCTAGGTAAAAAGTGAGGTTGAAGCAGGTACCGGTCTTTATCAATGCTGAGCTTTTCAAAATAAATGCGATACATGATCTGCAATCTGAAATGTTTTCTGCGGTGAGCTAAAGATTCTCAATTAAGATGATGTTTAATAGACGTGACACTAGATGAAAAGTTGTAATTGTTAGACACACATCTGGCAGCATTATTTTGGACGCGTTCGAGCATGTCAGATAAGTAAATAAACTGGGGATCCCATACAGGGCATGCATATTCAAGAATTGGCCTTATGTAAGTGAAATACAAGAGCTGCTTGACATTTGTATACATGCGGCAGTGCATGGAATGGAATTTGGGGGAAGAGGAAAGGATGGCTCCATGTGACTAAGGATTTAAAAGTGCATGCATTTCCATGCTGCGGTGGTGCAGTGGTTAAGATGCCCGACTACTCTGTCGGAGTATTCGCGTTCGACCCCGAGCGCCGGCTGCTGTGTTTTGATAGAGGCGATATTGAGAGGCGTCCGTGTGCTGGGTGATGTCAGGACACGTTAAACATCCCCAGGTGGTCTAAATTACTCCGGAGCCCTCCACTACGGCACCATCTTCTCTCTTTTCACTTTCACTCCCACCTTCGTCCCTTCCCCTACGGCGCGGTGTATCCTCAGGACAAGTGTGACAGATACTGCGCCTTACCCTTCCCTGAACCAATTAATTATTATTATTATTATTATTATTATTATTATTATTATTATTATTATTATTATTATTATTATTATTATTATTATTATTATTATTATTATTATTATTATTATTATTATTATTATTTAAAGCTCAAGGAACGGGCCCATCGTAAAGCGAAACGCCCTGGGTTTCACAATTGGGCAGATGAGTTTCGCCGTGTGCGTTCTCTTTGCAAACGCTTATACAAGCGGGACTACGACTCCTATCTTGAGTCTTTAGAGAGGAATGCCTCAAATCGACCTAGTCAGTTCTGGCGTTACGTTCGCAAGCGTTCCATTAAATCAGATTTAAGTATCAGCTTAGTTGACTCTCAGGGTTCGGAAATTCGGGATGTTGCCGACAGTTTTGCACAACATTTTTCCTCCGTTTACAAACATCCACATTGTGATTCCGTTTGCCTCCCATCTGGTGCACTATCTAATTCCATTCTCTTTGACGAGGAGTTGATAACTGAGAGTCTTAAGCGTCTGAGACCATCTTTGTCTCCTGGACCTGATGGCATTCCAGCTGCCATAATAAAAGCCTTCAGTTATATCTTCGTACCAGTACTGACTGCCATATTTAATAACTGTTTAAAAAATGCTGCCTTTCCTCGCGTGTGGAAAATGGCACGCGTGTTTCCTGTCTTCAAGTCTGGAAACAAATCTGATGTTTCCAATTATCGTCCGATTTCTCTTCTATGTGCAACCTCTAAGCTGTTCGAATTAGCTTTGCACAGCGTACTTTCCTTCCATCTCAAACATATCATAGTACCGAATCAACATGGCTTCATGTCGGGCCGCTCTGCTTCTACCAACCTTGTCACGTTTATGACGTATGCCTCTGCAGCAGTCCTTCAGAGGGGTCAGGTTGATACTGTGTACTGTGATATGAGCAAAGCTTTCGACGTTGTTACTCACTCACTACTTCTTGAAAAACTTCTACTCTCTGGCGTTGAAGTCTCACTCGTAGCCCTCCTACGCAACTATCTCCTTGATCGCTTCTGCTTTGTCAGTGTCAATGGACAGACTTCTTTCGTTTACCCTGCAACGAGTGGAGTTCCTCAAGGTTCAGTACTAGGCCCGCTTCTCTTCTCCGTTTTTATTAATGATGTTTCCGCGGCGATAAAGAACTCCTCGTTTCTTCTTTATGCTGATGATATAAAAATATTCAAGGTAATACATTCTTTTCAAGATTGCGTGTTGTTGCAATCGGACATATCTGCTTTTTCTGATTGGTGTGCGATGAATCGACTTACCCTCAATTCTTCCAAAACTAGGGTTGTGTCCTTTACTCGTAAAACACATAGCTTTCTCTACCATTATTCTGTGAATTCCGTGCTGTTGGATAGGGTTGATGAAATTAATGACCTTGGTGTACTTTTTGACCGCACCCTCAGCTTCTCCTCTCACACTAACCGCATTGCTCAGCGGGCTATGCGCACACTCGGATTTGTTTGCAGACTTTCGAGAGAGTTCCATACTCCACTTCCGTTCCTAAAACTGTACCTGTCCATATGCCTGCCGGTCTTGGAGTATGCGTCGGTTGTTTGGAATGGCACTTGCAAATCGAACTTGGACAAGGTTGACAGAGTACAAAAAAAATTTTTACGGATATTTCATTATCGCTTTCCTTGCGCAACTTCCCCCTCTCGCTCCACCAGGAGCGCCCAACTGAATCTTCCTACCCTTCACTGCCGTCGTATCAGATTTGATATCATATTTCTGTACAAACTCCTTCATGGCCACATTATGTGCCCTCAGCTCTTAGAGTACATCCTACTGCGCGTTCCGCAAAAGAGCATGAGGGAATTCAGACCATTTCAGGTTTCTCCTCTTCATTCCCACTCCCCTCTGGATAGGATGCAGTGGTTATTTAACTCTTTTTGTCCTCACCTTGACATCTTCCAAAACTCGCTCTGTTCATTTACATTGGATGTTCGTAGCGTTGTATTCTAAATAGTACTTTATCACTTAAAACTTCCACTTTCTAGCCTTAAATTGTATTTACTTCACTTTTTGCTTTTTCTCCTGTTCAATGCTGTCTGTATCGTGAACTACTTTTTATCCGTTTCTTACTTATATTTCAACTTTAAACTTTATATTCGAATCTTACTGCCCCTTGTTCAATTTTACTTCTTTATTGTATTATTCTGTATTTCTAGCCTGTGTTTTAAGTACCATGCACTTGTTGCGCCTGGAAGGGTTGTTTATTTTATGTATATTTCTATATTACTATAATCAATGTCAGTTATTTGTTGTTGTTTTTTTTTTTTGTCTTCTATCTACCGTTCGTTTTTTTTTTTCTTTATTTCCTGGTGTGCTAAAAAATTCTCTCACTGTGTATATAAGTGATGCTACTCATTGTTTGCTTACTTTCCGTGATACTTTTCGTCTGTTTCATTTCATGTATTATTTATTTCTTTTTTTGTGTTCTCTTTGTGTGTGTAAACATGTTAGTGCTTTTTCATTTTTGTTTCTTTTTTTTTTATTTGTGCTGCAGCACAAAGACCACATGGTTGTTCCTGCGCACATTAAATAAAGATTGATTGATTGATTGATTGATTGATTGATTGATTATTCTGCAACGGAAGAGACTCCAGATTTTAAAACTAAAGCTGTGGAGCCAATAACGACGATGTTGGGCGAAGATTTGATGTTGGGAAAGGTTGAGGGTCACCGGAGAAGGGGTAGGCAGCGAACCCGATGGTTAGATGGCATCCTCGAGGCACTGCAGATGAAGTTATGTGATGTTAGGAAGATAGTGAGAGACCGGAAAGCGTGGCGTGACATGGTCCATAGGGTCACGAAGAGTCGGACACGACTGAACGACTGAACTGAACTGAACTGGGCGAAGTATCAGGGCACATTAATAATTCTGGTGAAGCCATTCACGCTAAAGTTCCGTGGCTTAGAAATGAGAAGTTCATGGCTTCACGCTAATTTCATAGGTACGATGCTGGATTCATTATCATTTCACTAAAGAACTCCGGTTTCTGTTCAGTTTTCCAGCAATATTTGTCGCGAGATGATCGGGCGCACTGCACAGGTTTAAGAATACAGCGGGCACAGCACAACAAACGATGAAAATTGTCATCGAGACACAGTAACCTCGCTAGGGGCCATGTAGGCTGAGACAAAAGTTCAGCCATAAACATTAGCATATATATAATAGGTTCTACTCGTAGTTCAGATATTTATTTTTATTGCTATCTTTCGGTGCAGTGGGTCCTGTTCTTCTGGGCAATACCTGGTTAACCGCTCTGCGATAACGAATCACGTCACAGCACGTCCGCTTTTCCCACCGCAGCGTATGAGCGCGACGGTGTGTTTTCTCTCGCCAGTTATTCTCACCTAATGTCAGCCTCCGTCTTCCACGTATAGTATACAACACTTGCACGGAGGACAGCCTGGACATTGGCGAGGCGAGGAGGATCACTGTGCTGTCATGCACGCACGCGTAAGAAGGCCAGGCTGTTACGCGCCTAGTTTAATTTCGTTCGGCGCATATTATGAAAATGCTTTCCTAGCTACTGAGCAGAATGTACTTATGAATTCCAGTTATGTTGACAGGAGGCTGTCTTGCTCAAGCATGCACGGAAGTATCAAGCGAATCATTGCTTAGGTTTTCTATTTCACTTTTAATGCGAAAGCCTTTAATGGATCATCATTGTCGTCAGAAAAAGTTTCATGCTTTTGTGCCGCCTCTGGCACTTAAATAAAAAATTACGAGGGACTTGAGCGCCTAAAGTAGTCAGGCGAAAGCCTGAGTGCCGCATCCTGCTACGCAACTGTCACTAATTAGTAATTATTAAATCAACGATGAATAATTTTTTAGTGGTTAAGTAGGTACGTAATTACTTGTGCACGTATCATTAATTAGTTATTTACAAAATTTCTTAATTCGTTATAAATTCGTAATTAATTCATTAATTAAATATTATTGATCATTGGTTGGCATATGGCCATATAAGGCACGCATTCGCGTTACTGTGGCGGTGCTTTGTGATTGGTCGAGATCTCTATGACGTCATCCCGCCTCGGCCAATCAGAACGCCGCAAAAGCGTGACACATTCTGTTCACGACAGTATGAGTCAATTAAGGCTTTCGCCTTAATAAATTAATACACCTTGTCTCCCACCGGGGCATCGAACCTCCATCGCCTGGATCCCCAGCCCAGTGGTTTAACACAGTTGCACGCCACACCCTGGATCGTGAAACGCTCTTCATAATTCCCCTTGTCTACAGTGAGAATGAATGCGAGATTCCGCGAGTGGCAGATATATCTTTCCTTTCCTGTAGACGAATTATAGAACGCCGGTGAACTTTAATGCGTTCAATGAAATGCTGGTTGTGTTCGACAAGGTGCGCACAATGTACCGTCACGACAGTTCATGACGTCACAAGGCGATTAATCCATATATGAAGCTGACTCCACCTGGCGTCCAATCCAGGCATCCGTGCGCACTTTCATTTTTCGCTTCCTCAAACGTGGCACCACATGGCAAACAGAAGCAGACCCAGAGGAAGCATCAGGGGCATTTGAAATTGATTTACAGGATAGAAAAGGCGCCGTATCTGTCACAATTCTCCGCATACACATATACCATGCCATAAAGGAAGGGAAGAATGTGAATGAATGAATGAAAAACTTTATTTAGACAAAGGAAATTCTCCCGGCGTGGGTGGGGCCCTCAGTCCAGGGCCCCAGTGGCCTTTGCCCGTCTTGAGCGCTCTGTAGATCAGTTTCAGCTGGTCATCAGACTTCGATCAGGACAGCGCATGCCTCCCATCGCTCCGGTGTTGGTGTGTTTATTGGTATCTCAAAATAACGGCTTGAGAGGCTAGTTGGTGCATCATCGTATTCAGATATGTGGCGCCATGTTTGGACAAGGTTATGGTCTGCGAGGAAGAGAGTGCCATTTTCCCCTTGGCAAAGAGGAAGATGAGAAGAATAGGAAGTTGAGACGTGCCTGAGTGTAGAAGAAGAAGTGTTTTCCGGTTCTTCTTATAGTTGGTAGTGTGCGCGTGTGTTGTGGATCTTCTCCTGTGTTTGTGTTTGTTTGCGCCACATATCTGAATACGGTGTTTATTGGCGTTACCTGTGTTTTTTGACACGCCCATGTAACGTGGTAGAGTGTAGGGGATTCCCCGCATAGTGGGCATTTATTATCATATGTTGTGGGATGGATTTTACTGAGTAGACTCAGGTTGGAGTATGTGTTAGTCTGTAGCTGTCTCCAGGCAACCGACTGCTCTCTATTAAGGTCTTCGTGGTGAAGTGGGTAGATCCTCCTTAATGCTCTTTGATGTTCAAAGATAGCTCCATAGCGCATAGTGACGGCGTCCCCGTCGTTGTGCGTCTCCCGGTTGGCGTATGCTCAGGCATTGGCGTCGGTACGTTGGTTGCCTTGACAGTCTCATGGCCTTGTGCCCACGTTATGAAGCATCTCGAAAAGGTGATTTCTCTTGCCTTGAGTACGGGGATGACCACAGTGGTTACGCGTTCGCTTCTATACCTTCTGCAGACTTTTTGCGAGTCCGTAACTATTTGCTTAGTAGCCTCCTCGCCCTGGTGGGTGATAGCGAGAGCGATTGCCGCTTCCTCAACCTCTAGAATGTTGTTGCTCTTGATCGAGGTGCAGTTGATTCCCCTAAGCTGGAGATCAACTACGCTGGCTACCGCTCCGTATTATTCTTTATGCGGTCGCATCTACGTACAATATGTGTTTTTACCTGTGAAGCTTTTTTCGTGTGCCTCCAATCTTGCCTCTCTTCTGGCCTTGTATATTTTCGGATGTATGTTTTTCGGAATCGAGTTGATCTTAATGATCTCTCTTATCTCCTTCGGTATGCTCCCGTGCTATTTATTTCTGTGCAAGCATCTCTCATGCCCAGTATATTCAGCGTGTTCTTTCCTGTTTGCGTCTGCATGAGTCTTATTTTCTGTGCGAGAAGGTGGGCCTCGATGTGCTCTGCCCATTTTGGAGAATGTTTACGTCGAGGTGTTGACCGATAGTCCAAGAGCACATTTGTAGGCTTTCCCCAGGATTGCCTCCAGTTGTTCCTTTTCCGGTTCGAACGCAATTTGGTAGCCGACACCATATACAATGCGACTTACAGAGAGGGACTATACCAGCCTACATGTGTCCTCCTGGGACAATTGCCTCGTCTTCTGTTGGACATTCTTGCGATCATTCGCGTGATCTGCGCTGTGGTATTTGGTAGCTGCCTTAGTGTTTGATCTACTATATGGCAGTTGCTTTGTATCCACATGCCTAGGATTTTGATTTGCGACACTTCCGGGATCTTCTTCCCCCCTATGTAGAGATCTATGGAGTTGTGCAAATCGTACCTTCTGCGGACTCTGAGCACCTCAGATTTCTCCGAGGAATATTCAACTCCGCAATGTCGGGTGTATGTGTTCACAGTGTCTGCAGCTGTCTGCAGACAGTCTTGGTTTTCTCCTAAAGATTCCCTGGTCACCCAGATCGTGACGTCATCAGCGTAGATAGCATGCCTGGCTTCTTCAATTTCTTCGAGTTTCTTTTCTGAGGCGATCATAACAATGTTAACGAGCACAGAGGATATCACTGAGCCTTGCGGTGTTCCCTTTATGGGGAGTGTGGAAGGTGTCCCTCCTGATGCCTCCTATTCCAATGGTGGCTGTTCTGTTACTCAAGAAGGCTTTCACATAGCTGTGTATTCTCTGCCCGCAATCTAAATTGCAGAGTGTGTCTAGCTCTTCCCTGTGACTGGCATCGTCGAATGCAGCTTTAAAGTCGAGCGCGAGCAAAATGTTTTCTCCGCATTTCGGGACAGTACGTGTTAAGTACCTCCTCCTTGATCTGCAGGAGGACGTCCTGTTTTGAGAGGTGTTTTCGGAATCCGAACATACTGCACGGCATAAAGTCTTTGTCCTCCAAGGATCTTCAACCTCTGAAGCACAATTCTTTTGTATACTTCCCAATCATGATGTTAACGAAATGGGTCATCGATTTTCCAAGCTGGGAATTCTTGCGGATTTAGGGATCATTTTCCGCATGAGACCAGTCTTTCGGGATGGTCCCCTGTTCCCAGTGTGTGTTGATGAATTCAGTAAATCTGTTGATTTAATTCTCGTCCAGGTTCCTTGTCATGGTGTTGGCAATGCCATCCTTGCCTGGGGTGGTGTTTTTTGTGGCAGACATCACCGTGTGTCTGAATTCTTTTATGGTAATGGGTTCGTCGAGAGCGGGATTTGCTTTTGCCGGGTATGGCTAGCTGTAGTCGGTGTCCGTGGCGTCCGGATGTATCGCTGCTTATGTTCTCTAGCAGTTTCCGGCCGGTACTGTGGAACTGTTGCGCGATCCTTTCGATCGTCTTTTGGTTTTTACTTTTGGTCTTGGTTGAGTCTATGAGAGCCGTTAGCAAGGCCCACGTCTTGGCCAAGCCGCCTACGGTCCTCTGTAGCTCATAGCATTTCTTGTCCCAGTCCCGTTTTGAGAGCTCCGTCGCATATTCTTCGGCTTGTTTTGTGACCTCGGAGATCTTATGCGCGAGCTTTCTAATGTGCTTCTGTCTTTTCCATCTCATTAGCAACCCCCGCCCAGAGGTGTAAAAGATGTTTATCCACATTGGGCATGTTGGTGGTAAGAGCGAACTTCTCAGTCACTTTTTCCCAGGCCGATTTGATACTCGCGACCCAGTCCTTAATGTCCGTGATCTCTGCATTTTCGGACTCCGCTCTGGTGTTTCTATAGGCTTCCCAGCGTGTCAGTCTAGTCTGGCCATATTGTTTCCTGATTGGGAGGGTTTCTATCTGGATGCGCAATATGCAGGGGTCTCTGCCTAACGTCTCCCCGTAGTTTTCCCTTCTTGCCTGCCTTATTCCTTTGACAAACGCTACGTCTGGGCAAGAATCGCGGTTTCCCACTCGCGTTGGCTGGGTGTGATCTGTGATTAGGCTGAGCTTTCTGCGATCAGCTTCTCTGGCTATAGATCCTTGCATTTCTGAGTTTCTCTGACATAAAGTCCCCAATAAAGACAATAAAGTCCCCCAGAATCATAAGACCCCTCTCTTGCCTGCTGTTTGTTCTGCCTTGCCCAGCAGGTAGCTTAAGCTAGCCTTCCTTTGACTGGGCGGGTTGTATACTTTAAGCAGGAAGATGCTTTTTTGGCTTCTCTTTTGGGTAATGACTTCAATAAGAACGTGGTTAATGTTCGTTCCGTCGATATCATGTCTGATTGCAGTGGCAGTTTTGGCAACCAGCGTGGCGACCTTGCTTTCCCCCTGCCCCTCATATGCTGAGTAGCACAGAAGAGTGGGTGAGCAGCCGGTTTCCTGTAGGGCGATTATGTCTGGTGGTACTGTGCAATTTGTGATGTGTTGTTTAAAAAGAACCCGCTTTTTGCGGATCCCGCGGCAGGTCCACTGCCATATTTCAAGGGTTGCCAACATGACCGAGCTCATACGGCTCCTCGTCATGCTCGACCAATGGCCTATTACAGGGTTTGCCTCTGGATTTCATGCTCGTTAATTGTACTAGGCGTTCTCTATCTCTGTGCGCCTCTGCTTGGATGTTAGAAATAAGATAGATAGATGGATTTATTGAAAGGAAAAGGCAGAGAGGTTGGCCCGAATAATTCAAATCTGGCCTGCTACTCTGCACTGGGGAAGGTGAAGGAGAGAAGAAAGAAGGTCATGATGGGTGACGATGTGGGAGAAGGTATATGAAATATATATACAGACACAGCAGTTTGTTTTACAAACGTGAATCAAGTCCGCTGGCACTCAAATAACGGCAAAGAGCGCGCATTGCCTGGACGCCCTTCCCCTTGTCCTGCCAAGCGCCCAGCAGCAGTTCCTCCGACAGAGGCCTCTTGTCTAAACGCTTCAAGGAAGCAGCTAGCACATTTCTTTCGTTCGCATACTCTGGGCACACCAATAATACATGGTCCACAGTCTCTGGGATGCCACAAGTTGAACATTCCGGTGAGTCCATCTGTCCAATTAAATGTAGGTACTTGCGCGTGAAAGCCACGTTTAAACGAAGTCGATGTATCAAGCATGTCTGATGACGCGGAATATCACGCGGAACAATAAATTTAAATGTTCGATCGAGCCTTCTCAGACGGATGTGTCGGGCGTCTGGTTGAGCCCAGTAAGTTGCTGTAGCAATATTCATATAACTCTTTAGAAGACACGTCGTATCCGCCCTTGAAAAAGGCACAGCTGTTTGGAGGCCATTGATGTGTGCGCTTTTCGCTTCAACATTGGCCTGCTCATTCCCATGGAGGCCGCAGTGGGCAGGGATCCATTGAAACATTATCATGTGGCCTTGCAGCTGGGCAGATGTGATGAGCTCCATAATGTTTAGTGCCAGGGACTGATAGGCAGTGTGGCGTAAGAAGTTTTCCAAAATTTGTAATGCAGTCTTCGAGTCCGTGAATATACACCATTTTTGAGGTGGTTCCCCACATATATAGCGAATAGATTCTCGAATGGCTACAAGTTCGGCAGCGGTTGATGTAGAGGTATGTCCCAAAAGGAAATGCAGAGTCGTTTTCTGAGCTGGTATGACCACAGCTGCAGCGGATGCTTGTGCTGACACAGATCCATCGGTGTATACGTGAATATAACTGGGATATTCTGACCAGATGTGTGCCAGAGTAAGTTGTTTGAGTCCACTAATTGGTACCATTGATTTCTTTAATATTCCGGGAACACGAAGGTGCACCAAAGGTTTATCCATCGTCCATGGTGGTTGGGTGGGACGGTATGGGAGGGCATATCCTGTCGGTACTTGCGACTGATGGCAGCGGAGTGCACTTGTAAAACTGCAGTCCGGCCTCTCATCCAGAATCTTGCTGAGTGGGTGAAAACGGTGTCTTGTAAGTGCTCGTAAATATACACGAAGTGGTTCGTGGGACAAGTATATGGACATTGGGCGAGCGTGTGCCTCTTCAATTGTGCCTTTGTTAGAGGTGCATCTGGGCAGTCCAAGGCATATTTTCAGTGCCTGCGCTTGCACGCTCTCTAAAGTCCGCAAGCAGGAAATGCTCATACTAGAGAGTACTGGGAGACTGTACCGGATGTAGCCAACAAACAGAGCCTCGTAAAGCCGTATTAAGGAGCGCTCAGTTGGACCCCATTTGATGCCAGCTATGTACCGAAGTACATGGCAAAAATTAATTAGCCTCTTCTTCACCATAGCAATATGTTTCGACCAAGATAGTCGGTGGTCGATAATTACTCCCAAGAATCTGTGCCTGGAGACGTATGGTATTACGACTCCATGAAGGGTAATCGGGTAGCGGCTGACACATTTTCCCGTAAACGCGATCACTGCACACTTTTCTGCCGCTAAAAATAAACCTTGACGCCGTAAGTACATCGATGTTGATGACACAGCTCGTTGCAGTCTCGCACGTAGTTGTGGGCGCGTCGAACCAGAGGCCCAGATGCAGATGTCATCAGCATATGCACTTATGTGGATGTTAGTTGGAAGTTCACTCACCAGGCCAATTAGCGCAACGTTAAATAAAGTTGGGCTGAGAACTCCTCCCTGTGGAACTCCACGACTGACCTGAAAGTGGGTAGTATCTCCTTCAGGCGTAGTCATGTAAACAGAGCGGCCGCTGAGATAGCTTACAATCCACAAGTACAGCCGGCCACCAACCCCCACGTCGTCAAGTCCATCAAGAATAGCTTCATGGAGGACGTTGTCGTAAGCTCCCTTTATATCTAAAAAGACAGCAGCTACTAGTCGACGTTGACGCTTTTCGTGTTCTACTGTCGCCACAAGGTCGATGACGCTATCAATGGAAGAGCGTCCGCGGCGAAATCCAGTCATCATATTCGGATAAAGATCATTACTCTCTAGATACCACTCAAGTCTTGCCAGCACCATGCGCTCCATAACCTTTCCAACACAGCTTGCTAGGGCAACTGGCCGGTATGAGGTAAGTTCGAGAGGAGGCTTTCCAGGCTTCAAAAGAGCAACCAGGCGGCTAATTTTCCAGTGTTGAGGAACAGTACTAGAAGCCCATATATCATTGAAATAATTAAGTAGTGCAGTTCTACCATCCTTGCCTAGGTTCGATAAGGTTGAATATGTAATCCCGTCAGGACCAGGTGCAGATGAATGCCGACAAGAAGCAAGAGCGGCGTCTAATTCAGCTATTGTAAAGGGCACGTCGTATTGATCATTCGGCGAAGGTGGTGCAAAAACCTCTGAAATTGGTAACTGTGCCTGGTTTGTGCCCACAACCATTTTACAAAAATCTTCAGCTACGTCAACTTCATTGCGGCGTTGGTAAAGGGCCAGGGCACGAAAAGGGTGCCTTTCTCGCGGAGGTGTGCGCAAGCTTCTCGCAACATGCCAGATACGCGACAAGGGCTTACGGGGATCCAGTGATGAGCAGAACTGTCTCCAACGTTGTCGTCCTAACCTCTCCAGGTGACGCAAAACTTTTCGTTTAGCTCGGCGAGAAAGTGCGAGATCTTGCGCGGATTTCGTTCTCCTGTACTTCCTTTCAGCCCGCCGACGGATCGCGCGAAGCCGCTCGAATTCCACGTCGATGCTGGACACTGACACCGGCACACTAACATAGCGAGTGTTCTCATTGAGAGAGGAAGTAATGAGTCCCTCTATTTGAGATGGTGACTGGAGGTCCACGCTGGAAGTCTCCACCGTTGCCCTAAAGGCGGGCCAGTCTGTGTATTGCACACGAGGTGAAGTGGCAGGTGCAAACCACTTGATGCATATGTACGTTGGTATGTGATCACTCCCATGTGTTTCCACATCACTACACCAAGAAACAGAGGGATGGAGGCTTCTGGAAACAAACGCCACATCCAAGCAGCTGCTGTAGGTTGTTCCGCGTAGAAACGTCGGTGAGCCGTCGTTTATATTGACGAGGTCTTGTGTATGCATAAAGTCTGCCAGGTCTCTTCCTCTATTGCTCATTATTGCACTACCCCACTGAGGGTGGTGAGCATTAAAGTCCCCCACAATAATACGAGGAGCTGCACAACACTGGATTGTTGAAAATAGATATGATTTGTCCAAGCCATCCCTCGGTGGAATATAAGCGCCTATTACAGAACATACTCGTCCTTTCAGGGTTAACGTCAAACAAATGTAGTGGTTCGTGTTGTGGGGCTGCAGAGCATGGCGGACGTGCGCAATGTCTTGGCGTACACATACCAGCACTTTGCTTGTTTCGTTTGCTTCTCTAGACCATAGCAGAACATATCCAGAAAGGCGGAAAGCAGCCGGCATGTTGGGCTCACAGATCACAATCACAGGAAAGCGGTACTTCTGTACCCGCTGTCGGAAGTCACTTAGCCGACCACGCAGGCCTCGGGCATTCCATTGCATCACTACACTGCGGCGCAAGTGCATCGTCACAGAGGTGGGGTTAGTTTGTTGCTCCATTGTGAATTATTGCAATGCCGCCAAGAGCGGCTCAAATGCGTCCAAAAACTGAACAGCAAACTTTGCTGTTTGCGTGTTGATGCTGGAGAGCAGCACCCGCATTGAACGAACCAGCTGTTTCAGCATTTCTTTTACCTGCTGGCTGTCGGGATTGTCGGAATTTTCAGTACGTGTGGCAACCAAACTGGGATTAGGCCTGGCGTTGGCCTTTGGTGGTAGAGCTGGCCACTCAGCATCAGAGGCGGTAGGTAATACAACAGCCTCTGTCTGATCCTTGGCCTGAGACACTGTCTGCGACATTACAGCAAGAGTACTTTTAACAGGATTAGACTCAATCTGTTGTGGCACCTGAGCTGATGTTAACTCTGAAGTTGACTTATCCAGGCTAGGCTTGCCTTCCGATTCCTTGTGTCGGCGTCGGGAACGGTGCTTGCGACGACGAATAGACGCGGCCGCTTCTTGGTGAGTCGAGTTATCTCTCACCATCTTTTTTAGTATACGTTTTTCATCCCGAATTTTAGGACAGTCCTTATCCGTCGCTTCATGGGCACCCGAGCAGTTCGCACACTTGACAGTCTCCGTCTGGCATGCGTCATGAGGATGTGTACCGCCGCATCGACGGCAGGATACCTCGTTTCGACAAACGGCGCTCACATGTCCGATCTTGTGGCATTTGTGGCACTGAACAGGTCTTGGAACATACATCCGAACTGGGTGTCTCACGTAGCCCACTTTAACGTGGGATGGGAGGGGTTCAGTTTCAAAGACTAATTTAACGCACTTTGAGCGGCCGAATCGATGAACATCCACAATGCGCGCCGTAGATTTGATCAGCGTGCAGAGATCGCTTTCACTTATCTCGGGGTCAACGTCGGTGATTACACCTGCGGTAGTCTTTTTCCCATGTGCAAGAAAGGAACGGACCGGCATGTTGCCTAGCGCACCAATTCCTTTCAGCTTGTCCACTGCAGCCTGGGATTTGACATCCACGGTCAGGACATTTTTCCAGGGATTAATTCTGACTTCGTCAACTTCACCGGGAACCAGCTGGTCGAAAAACTGGGTCAGGTGCTGTCTGTTTATCACATTCAAATTCGCCGTTGCCGTTGTTGGTACGAAGGCCACGGAAAAGATCCCTTGCTTCTCAGCATTCTTCTTTGGTGTCTCACTCATTACTGACGTTCGGCGCAGCTTCCTTTTCAGGCGGCGGGACTGTACAGGCGTGTAGCTGTTGTCGGAATCCATCTCAGTCACTGTGGAGTCATCTGCCGAGTCTGGAAGCTCCACGTCCGCGACGTCAAGGTGATCCGTCGAGTACGCTGTAGCCTGTTCGATGGTGGCGGGTGGGCGCAGGGGTCGTGCGCCCGCCATCCCGAAGGATGTCGAGATCACAAATAGCTCACAGCGATATAAAATCCAGAAAAGTGGAAGAGCGCTAGCTTCAGACGTTCGGAAACCTCCACTTCTTCTTCTTCCCGGATGTTAGAAATAAGGTTACTAAGATTCGCTAGTGAGTTGTTCATGGCTGCCATGGCAGTTGCGAACTCTTGCCGCCCTATGGTGGCTGGCTGAATTTCATCTGTTCGCACGTTGGTGTCGGCCTGCCCTGTTCTCTGAGCCTTGAGCTCTTCTATAAGGTCGTTAAGTTTCTGTCTCAGTTCAGCATTTCCCACCCTGAGTGTCTGAATGGTTCTCTTAGTTCTTGCACTTCGTTAGGTTGCCCACTAGTGTTTTTACTGTGTCTGCGTATTCGTGTTCTTTGGAGCAGTGGGAGAAATAGAGAAAAGCTGCGCTGCCCAGATCAACTTACTCTGTTCCTAATTTTTTGTCTTCTGCTGCTGCTTCGTTTTTGTTTCTGGGGCTCCCTGGTCCTTGATCTCGAGCGCGACGCCGATCTGGACCCGGATGACGAAGTAGACTCTGAGCTGAACCAGCGCTTCCGAGCCCGGCCGCGTCCGCCCTTTGCTCCGCTGTCGGTCTTCTCTTTCGTTCTGGTCCGTGGACTCCTCGGTTTTCTTAGGCGTTACTTGGACTCCTTTGCCCCTGTGGGGTGTGCTTCCTTGCACAGAGCACACATGGGCTTACACGAATAGCCGTCCTCGATGACTGGCTCACCGCAGTTCGGGCTGGCTCACCGCAGTCAGGTGTCGGCATACGTCCGCCCTATGCCCAGGCTTGAAACATATATAGAAAACTTGCCGCCTAGCAACGCGTCTCGAGCCGTAGTAATAAACGTAGCGGGGGACGATCTTGCCTTCGAATGGTATGACGGCGCTTTAAGATTTTCAGAGCATTCGTGCATAAAGGATTTTCACTCCTTGAGTACGTAACCTAAGATGGGACAGCAATTCGGTAGGTGTTGTCCCGACGTCCAGTCTGTGGATCACTCCTTGGCATGAATTGTCCGGCACGGCAACGTAAGCCGTCACAGTGTAGTCTTTTGCAGCGAAGCGTAGACTCGGAATGTTCTGTACAACGTTGGCAGTCTCCTTGCTTGGCGTGCTGATTATGGCGATGTTAGATCCGTTGTGCAGCCGTATAAGTAGGCTGTCGTCGTTGCAGATGTCTGGGTTTGCACATGATTTGGTTATAGCCCGAGCCATCTGAAGCGTGCTCAGCTAGCTGATGTTGAGTCCATTCTTCGGTCTAATAATGACTTTGAAATCGGCTTTCGGCAGTAGTCACCCTCATTACTCAGAGCATCATTCACCACCACATTTGGAACCAATGCGTAGCAATATGCGGCACTCAGGCTATCGCCTTTCACCACTTTAGTCGACACAGTGTCTCGTAATTTTAAATTCATGCCTCGGATGATTTTGCACCTCCACTTTATGAATCGCCTCGGTGAGTGACATGCTTCCTCAACATGCTTCATCGCCAGCGCAGCACACAACTGTACCAGGCGTAGTGTCGGCGTAGCTCTCACATCGATCGGTTTCCTGCTGCACCGAATCGCACACGCGCAGTGTAAATCGGCTAACTCGATCTTACACCGTGGCGATGTATTCGCCTCTCCAAGTTCGCGAGACAGAACAGGCAGAGGCAGTGCCTAATGAAAGCAAACAGAAAGCCTGGAAGCCGCCGCCGAGAGTTCGAAACTGATAGTTCGCGATAGTTCAGCGAAGAAGCATTGTCAGGAGTCCGCGGAAGCGAGTGCCGTTTCTATCGTAGAGTACATGCAAGGCATATTAATCTCTTGCTTGAGCGCGCGCGTTCAGCGAGCTCCTAAACTACGCGCAAACACATGCTACTGCTGTGAAAACATGGTGATGGCGGCAGTGAAAACATTTGTTGATTCTTGAGCCTCAGAATTAAAGCCTATATTAATGGTTGGCTCGATATAGCTTGACTCTTAGAGTCAAGCTTAAGAGTCAGCGACTCTTTAGGAGTCCAGCTTACCAGCTGCTTTTGTGCAGCCGGGTACGAGCTTGACATCGCGATCTTCCATTGCTGTGTTGGTTAGTTAGGTTGGCCGGAGCTCTAAGCAAATGTAGTGGATATGCTGAAAGCCTGCTGTGCGTACCCCGCGGAAGGTGCATACAGGGGAGAAAAGGTCGGGGTGGATATGGGCGAGGTGAGCTGGAGATAGAAAGGTGCGGGGCTGGAGCTGGCGCCTGGTTATGACCTGATCGAGTCTGGAGAAATACTTTTTTTTTATTGCGAAAGCAATACTACTCTTGGTTTCGAGCCTTCAGCGTGGCGCAGCCGCACCCACGTGACGCTGTGACGTCACACCCGACGTGACACTAGGGTGAGAGCTGAGAAAGGAGGTTATATAATGCGATAATACTGCTAGAGCGGAGGTCTCTCGTACCCGCCTATGCGACCGGATGAAGCCTGGCAGCGCGGCCGGCGGCCATCTTGCTCAGGGCAAAAGGCGCTTGCGCGGATAAGCGCTGCGTGGAGAGATGAAGTGGCTGAGGCTTGGAAGCGTTCGCTACCACTCGTTACGACGATCAAAGTATTTTTTGCATTATGGGGACACTTAAGGTTTTCTTTTTCTCGTATATTTTGCCCCGCGGCACTTTTCTGGGCGGCTGCGTGTGGCAGGTTCCTTGAGGGAAATCTTTGCTCACGTGCCGCCACCAACTCCGCGGCGGTCCATTCAAATCGGCAGGCTATTTTTATCAGCTGGTAGAGTACAAAAATGTTTTTTGTAAACAAGAACACTCACGTTGACTAAGAACGACAAAAAGAAAATAAAACTTTATTTTGTTTCTCTTGATCGCAGTTGATTTTACTCGTTGTCACTCTGTCTGCGAGCAGCTTTAGTATTCGAATAAAAACTGCACAACATAACTGACACAGTAGTTATCTCTATAAGCTTCTGTCAAGAACAAAAATGACCTGAAGATTGGGCCACAACTAGAGGAGGCCTATGCTAAATATAGTCATATATTTAGCGGGCTGCAAGAAATGGCGAGCTTTTTCATGTGTCTGAACAATGGAAAGATACTGATGACTACAGGTAAAAAAGCGTGGATATGCTTCACCGGTGCTTGAATATTATCTCTCTGGTGAGCACTTGTCTCACCTTGCTTTTGCAGTTCTTTTCATTAATCATCTTTGCGATGTGATGGACCCTGATTTTCAGGTACATGTTAGCAACCTTTTTGGACAGGACGTAAATGTGATTATCGAGGGGGCCGCAGTCCAAAAGGTGAGGTTCAAGCTCGCGAAACAGCGTCTGCTCAAACACAGTTGTCACCACTTCTGCCAAGATACTTTGACATCTTATACGCAGGGTTTTGACATCTTTGCACTGATGTTGAAGGAGTCGTATGCCCTTTTCCACAATGTTACATATCTTTACGACATCCTTGGATGGTGCAACGAGATCGACCGTCTCGGCTTTTTGCGGCTACCAAAGCCGGGCACTCGGTCGACTGTAATGCCATGCAGCACTCCTCACATGAAGTCGCACTCTACGGGCCACAAACCCTGCTATGTAGGGAACTACTGCTCGAGCGAACTCCGACAGGCTCTTTGGGAGATCCACGCGAGCTCTATAGTCGTGATCGTCATCCCAGGCTTCGACGATTTGCGTCGAGGATTCGGCATACGTTATGGTGCTTGACACGTTAAGCACGGTCACTACATCTTTAGAGCAGTTACCGGCTTCAGATGAGCTGACCTCTGCCTGTATCAGAAGCCTTTTGTATGCAGCTCTGAACTTACAGGCAGTGGGGTTGTTATTGTAACCACCCCTTCCTCTTACGCAACCAAAAAATGTTTCCAAATGGTCCTGTGACATCTTATGTGTCAGCAAGTACCTGAGTTTGCCAGTAGCCACCAGAGTGTCGACAATAGCTGTCACGCTTTGAATGGAAATGGGCATGCCTGAAAATCCCGTTTTCTTCAGTCCTTCGACGATCGGTCGTCCCGCAGCATCTTTGAGCCCTCTTATATAGGCCTCTGCTATGTGACAGAATGCCTTCCAAGTGGCTGCGTTCTCTTTGCGAAGGGGGGCTTTATATGACCGTGCTAGAGGATTCCTAGAGTTGAGAATGTCGAAAAGATGGTCAAAAAGGCGAATGAATTCTGCTGTATTGTGCGCCCCTTGGAACTGTTGCAATTTCAGCGTGAGCTCACAGAAGTCAGGTGCATCTGGAACGGATGAACTCAGGGTTTGAACTGCCAATTTGACTTTCATTTTCTGCTTAGCCCACTAAACGTGAACCTTTCTCAGTTTGTTGCCAAGGTGGAGTCCTTCTTGCCGTTGCAGTGCTTCCAATTCTTCAATATATAGCCATTTCACATGTGAACCATTAGGATCCATGAGGTAAGGAACCGATCCTAAGCAGTTCTGTACCAATTTTATCATGTGGCAGGCATCTAGTAAGATATGTACTCTTCCTGCATCTCCTGAGAACAGGAAACTGGTGTTGAATGCCGTCGAGTTGCAGTTCAACTGCGCACCAAGACATTTGGCCATAGAAAAATTTGACGCTGCCCCGTCAAAGGTAAGCGAAACTATTTCGATGCCTAGTGATGATAGTCTGCAGAGGCATTCTCTTGCGAGCTCAGCTCTCTCAGATCCGGAAAGGGAATCTATGAAAAAGTATGCAAGTGGCAATTTCAGCCTCATATCCATGGCCACAAGCATAAAATCACAAGCATTTGTGGCTTCCAGCAAGCTGTCGTCCGAGGTTTCAATTCCAAGGTCCACATAGCCAAACACTTTGTGGCCCACAAGTTGTACATAGATGCTTTTTAATGGCCATGTCGTCAATCAGTAGTGCAGCGAGCAGTGGCTTTGCTCGCCTCTGCACTCTATTCTTCAGGAAGGCAAAAGCTTCAGAGAGTAAAACCTGGTTCGCCGTTAACTGACCTGTACCATTCGCGCAGCGTACGTTAAGATGGCAAAGCGTTATTGATCTTCAGTCGCACATACTCATAAGCAGCTGGAGAGTAGTAGTGCAGTGTCAGGGCGAATGCACGAAGTTCCGGGGGATACTTAGCGTGCGTTTTCTCCTGGGCTCGTGTAAGAAGCTGCTGAATATCAGGTGAAAAGGTAGCTTCAAAAACCTCAAGGCCTTTCTCTGATAACAGTTTTTGTTTCTTCAGTTCATCGATAAAATTTTTGGAATCGTCACAGCGCTTTGACAACCTTCGTTTGGACTGCTGCAGTATTTTCACTTTTTTCTTCAACCGTTGAACCTCATCAGCTGACTGCTGTGCCTTCTGCTTGTACCATTCTTTCGTCGGAGAAGATGGCTCTGAGATGACTTCTGTTGCGTTTTCGTAAACTGCAGGCAGAGGTGATGGAGTCGGTGCCCGGGACTTTGGAGGAGCTCGTGTTGGTTTTTGCTGCCAGGAAAAAAGTACGTTCGACAACATTACATCTTTTGCTCTCTCCATATTTACAGCCGTGTAAAGTAATTAAGGAACCAGTAATGAGACAGCTGTGAGGCTGATGCATTAACACTTTCCGAGCTAAGAACTGGAAGTAATTCGAAACATTATTCGTACTTACTGGCTGCCGATGATAGGCTGGGAACTCTGGAAATATTGTGGGAATGCTGCCTGCTCGCAGCCTCGTTGTTTGTCCTGTTCTATCGAAACAGCTAGCTTCGAACTGAACAGAACACAGAACATCAGTTTTCTTGGGTGTCCAGCCAACTCGCAGCACTGCGCGCTCCCAGGCTGCACGCTGGGCGGCATCTTTGGGAAACCTGTGATTCACGAACAAAGATCCACGTACAGTATAAATCCTCAGGCATGTCTTTAACAATGCCATCTAGTGCTCCTACGGATTCGCGCTACAGATAAAGGGTATGATGCAATAGCGTTAATAGCTCCCATCTTAGGCTCCCCTCGTGGTTCCTCTTTCCAAGCAAGTTGTAAGTCGTGTTCGGCGTACTTACACATGAAAAGTTATTCCCGACGTCTGCTTCACGCGATTGGCGCAGCCGAATGCAACGCACGAGCCCATCATCACCTTCCGGTAGGCGAGAACAAAAGCGCATGCAAAACTCGACCTGTACTGGCGCGCAATGCTGTGCGAGCGCTATGCAGCGCCGCTCTTTCTGCCCTGAGCACGATGGCGGCGCCTCGGCTTCGGCGTTTGGGCGCCACTTCCACTCCAGCAGTATTATATAACCTCCTTGGAGCTGGCCTATAGTGCTCTAGAATCTTCTAGAGCACTATAGCTGGGCTACCAACTCAAGCGGTCGGCATAGCACGGCCGCACCCACGTGACGATGTGACGTCACACCCCACGTGACACTAGGGTGAAAGCTGGGTAGCGGCTTCGAGCCGCACGAGAGATGCCAGCGCGGCGGAAGAGCTGGCGATAGCGCTCGCTTGCGTCGGTACCAAGGCCAGGACAGTTTTATGTGACAGCAAAAATGCAGTGAGGAACTCTGGAAAAGGAAGAATCTCGGATGAGGCCAAACGCGTCCTCGAGGCGAGGCCGATAGAACGTAATATAGAAATAATATGGATTCCAGCGCACGAGTCTATTGCAGGAAATGAGGCTGCACACGAGCTTGCCCGAGCTCTCTATCGCTTTGATTTTGTACAATGAGATCACGAAACATTTATAAGCTGAGCAGGAGGGTCTATCCGCTGCCCGACCGTTCCCTCGGAAACAAGGAGGCAATTGCATGGAGAAGATTGCAAGGGGGAAATCATATAAGCCCGTTCTAGGTATACGTGACAGTTTCTAAAGAGGAGAAAGATCAGTATTGCCTAACATGCGGGGAGAGGGGCACTCTAGACCACATAATTTGGGAATGTGCTGGCAGCCCGGGCGCCGAGCAAAATATATATAGAAAAGCCTGGGAGACCTTGCTGCGGAGCGACAACCGCGCTCAACAGCAACGAGCCGGATGGCTTGTTGCTGTTGCTGTTGCTTGTTGCTTGTTGCTTGTTACTGTTCACGGCCTCAGCAATGTGTCTTCACCAGACCTTAGTTTGCGAGGCTCCTGAGTAGGGCTCTCTTAGGCCTGCGTGCCGGGGGGTCCAAAAAGGAGTCTCATTCCGGCGGAAATAAAACGTTTTGATGATGATGATGATGATGGGCTACCAACGCAAGCGGTCGGTGTAGCGCAGTCGCAGCCACGGCGCAGCACGTGAGTCACACCCCACGTGCAACAAAAGCGGTCGGCGTGGCACGCTAGAGGCGCAGCTGATGCTCACGTGATACGTGATGCCAGGCATGTTCATACGGCTTGGTTAAAGTGGGGTTTTTTTATGTGGGCTGGCAGGAGCTGACAACTTGGGTCTCTTCTTTCACATGTAACGGTGATGTCGGAATCTGCCTGCTAGGACCCTGGCATTCACGTTACCCTTATAGGCCCCTAAGGTACGTTCATACGGGTTGGTTAAAGCGAGGCTTTATATGGGGGCTGAGGAAGAAGAAAAAGAGAAAAAGAACGCTCGGTCACCCGCAGCTGATGCTTTCGCTCAATATTTGGTTATGCAGCGTTGAACCCTTATATTTTTTTTAGGGAGGGGGGGGGGGCAGCTACACACCTACAGCTATGGGTCTGTAGCTGGCCCTGCTCGGTTGACGTGCGCTCGAGCTGCATTGGGGACTGCTTCTTTCCCAGGGTTGCCCGAATGAGCAGGAACCCACAGGAGTTGAACTGATCTGGTCCAGGGTTGAATCGAATTGAGAATTTTGAAAGGAGATGTGTGAAGCTTGCCTCGTGCGAAATTACGGATTGCTGTGTTTGATTACTTAAGATTAGTGTGGCAGTGCTTGAGGAGATGACCAAGGCAATTGCAGCGTTTTCTGCCTCTCAGATGGAGCTTTAATCGAACCAGAAACTATGGGGTGAAATGTGTTGGAAACGATGCTTAAGGTATACGCTTGAGGAGTTGCATATTCGGCGGCGTCTACATATACTACACATGTATCTGCGTGATAGTGTTTGTGCAAAGCCGCGGGTCTAGCTACTCGTACAGCTGGGTGATGCACCGGGTGGACGTTTTTAGGGAATGGATGAATTGTTTGTTGGGACTGAATTGCTCCCTGGGTGAAGTGCATTGTTCTGAGTGAGTTTGTAGGGTTGAGGCCTAGGATGGAATGGATGTGCCTTTTCGTAGTGGTGGATGATATGCGTTCAATTTGAGCTCTGCGAATGGCTTCGATAAGCTCATCTATAGGGTATTGGGAACTCCCATAAGGAGCAGACGGGCATTCAATGTGTGCATGGGGAGAGTGAGGGCCGTTTAATAGGCTTGCCTGATAACTGAATTTACTTTTTCTTTCTTCACTTTGGAAAGAAAATATGAAAAAGAGTACACTACTCGACTTTATACGAACGGTTGCATAAGGCGGCGTAAGTCGTGCTCCCGCATCCTTCGGTGTCTGTTGGCAATTCGCCTATCAGTTGCATGGTCTGCTGGAGTGTGTTAGTAAGTTCAGTGATAGTGGCAGCATTGTCGCCGTTGTTTTGAAATTGAGGCCCAGAATACGCACCTTATCAACCTAAGGACATGCTGATAATCGATGGTGACTCGAATGATGGGTAGTGAACCAGTATCTGTGCGGCACCTTGCAGGATGTAAGAGTAGCATTTCTGATTTAGTCGGTGAGCAGGTGAGACAGCGCCGTAACGTGTGTCGCGACGATGTCGGCCCCAACCTAGCGGGCCCTCCATTTGGCTGGCATTACCAGTGGATGTTCAAAGTGTAATGCCATCCTCATAGAATGAGTGGGAGATGTGGGTAATTATTGTGAGAGCTCTCATCATGGGAATGAAAAGCAAAATAGAGAGGACTGAGCCCTGAGGTGTACCTCTGCTGCCTAGTTGTAAGGTTGATGAGGACAGCGAACAGAAGATCAGTACTGCCGTTCGGTGCGGAGGAATGCCGCTACGTAGGAGTGCGTGCGTTTTCCTATAGAAAGATCTGACAGACCATCGATAATGACCTAAGGTGAACGTAATGAAAGGCCTTGGTGAGATCGATGGGCAAGATGGCCCTGGTGCGTTTAGCCTTCCTGGGGTTTAGTAGCTCTTCCGAGAGTTGTAACATTATGTCTTCGGTAGAAAGGTGGGCGCAGAATCCAATCTTATTTTGGAGGAATCGGTCTCGTTTTTACGTGTGTTCCTGCAAGCGTGCCAGAACCCCATGCTCAAGTTTACCTGAGCAGGAGGTTAGGTAAATCGCGTGATTCCAAGGTTTCCCTGGTTTAGTAATTAAGGTGATTTGGCATGTGTCCATTGCTCTGGGAGCACTCCATTACAGCACTCAATGAAGATGTCAACAATGCCCTGTATGGAGTGGCCATCCAGGTTCCGAAGCATCGTGTTAGTAATTTTGCCTGTCCCTGATGCTTATGTCGTTCTGAGCTTGTGCATGGCTGCTCGTATTTTTCATGGGAGATGTCTCCATCAAACTTCAATCTTCAGGTTCGCGTGGCCGCGGTAGTCAGGGAGTGGTGTGCGAAGTGTGCTAGTAGGATTCGGGTGATATTTCTCCCCTGGTCGGTCATGATGTGACCTGTGTGCAGTAGACAGTGGTGAAAGCTGTCCACGTGTCTTTCGGTACAAGATTGTCACTCATGCGGTAAAATATTTGGCCCCCTTGCTGGCGTGCCAATTTATTTATTTACTCTCAGTGCCGAAGCATTACAGAGAGAATTGGGTAGTAATAATAACAAAACATATACAAGAAGATTATTGGTACAGCAGAATTTGATTATACTAACAACATTCTTGAAACGCTCGGTGTTTGTAATGAATGCGATGGACGTGGGCAGGTGGTTCCATTCCTTAGCTACCTTAGGAATGAATGAAGCGAAATGAACATTAGTCCGAATGTCTGGCACTTCAACTTTGAACTGGTGGTCGCTGTGGGAAGAAATACATGAAGGCGTTAGAAGTAGCGAGGCGAGTTTCTGAGATGAGGATTATAATGGTAGATCCTGTGAAGCAAACATAAAGGCACAGTTGTTCGATGATTGGAAAGGTCAGGTAGGTTTAGGTTTCACATAATTGCAATTACACTTACAGTACGGTTGGAGATAGAAAAATGAAACGGGCAGCCTGGTTTTTGATGGAATCGATCTTCAAAATTAGTCAGGTAAGGTGCGGATTCCATATTGATAATGTATATTTTAGCTTAGGTCTGACTAGAATTTTGTAAAGTATTAGATTGAAGTTAGTGGGTGCCATAAAAAAATTAAGTAACCAAGTGTACGATCAGCCTTACTTCCTATGCAGTCCACGTGAGCTTGCCACGAAAGGTTACTGGAGATTTGAACACCAAGACATTTTTTATATGAATCCTATGTTAATGGAGTATCATTTAGTGAACAATCACAAGAAAACTCATTAGATGCATGACGGGAAATTCTGATGAACTTGCATTTAGTAACGTTAACCAAGCCAATTAGCCAAGTGTTACTCAGGGATGAAATCTGGCCAGATTGGAGTTAAGACGGTCAGCAGAGCTTGTAATTTGATGGTAATTAGCAGAATGTTTTATGGAGGAAGATAATCAATAGCATTGATCCCATGCACTGATCCCTGTGGAACACCAGAGTCCACAATGCAATAACCAGAGCTATGGCCGTTAGCAGTTACAAATTGTGTGTGCTCGTCAGCGTCGGTCCAGAAATTGGGCACGTATCAGTTTTCCCAGTACCATTGTGGGTTGAAGACGTATCGCTCGCTGCTTCGCTATCAGCTTACAGTAACGTACGACAAGCCCATGAGCCCAAGCTTATTGGGGCCACAAAGCTTAGGGCAGCCTATTCTAAAGCTCTACTGTCCGTAGAGAGCATTAAGTCCAAGTTAAAACATTGGGATCAAGATTAAGCTTACTTAGTTTCACAAGTAGTAGTCTGTGGGAAACGGTGTCAAACGTCTTGGCGAAATGAATGAAACTGCAGTCAGAAATGAGTGAAGAATCAAGTGCTGAAAAAAAATTGTTTGCGAAGATTAAGAGCTGAGCTTCAAAAGAATAGTGCTTACGGAAACCGTGCTGATGAACACTGAAAAACCAGTTAGTTTCAAGGAAAGTTATAACATCTATAAATAACATGCTTCAGTAGATTACAAAGCTTGTTTAATAATCAGATGATTCGGTAATTGGTAAGGGAATTAACATCATCTGATTTGAAAATAGCAACCACCTTCCCCACTTTCCTGTCATCCGGAAGTTCGCCACATTCCAAGGACTGCGAAAAAAGTTTCGACAATAATATCGAAGAATGCGCCTGTGTTCTTCGAAACTTTTGGGCAGATACCATCTTCTCTTGGCGAAAAAGAGAGCGTAATTTCACATATTCATTCGCTTATCCCAGTCCAATCTATAACGATAGGATCCATGCTCTGCTAATCACATTGAGAAGCACCAGGAACGGCGAAAGGGGCGTTTTTCATACATCGTCCAACAAAGTGCAAAACCTTTCTTGGGGAACAAAGGCTTTGTTAAAAGCGAGTAATTCGATCTCTGACTTGTCATCGCAGCAAAGAACATTCCAAAGTTTGCGCGGGTTTGAGGCAAGCATCGTTGGAAGCGTTTGTTCGAAAAATGTGCGCTTCGCCATTCTAAGCGCGTTAGTGTACGCCGCTGCTGAACGATGGTAAGTTTTCGATCTTTCTTTACACAGAAAATTTTGCTGTACGAAAACTTCGCTTTTTTTCTTCAATAATCGCTTGAGTGATGTTGTAAACCTAGGTGCATTAGAGAAGTTTTTATCCTGTGTACAGGAATGAATTGGTTAGTAGGCTCGATGATTTTCTATTTGAATTCACGAGCCACTTTTTGTTTTTGTTTTCTTGCACTGAACGAGAATTCGCTTGGAACTTCTGCCTGTCTTGCATTGATAGAAGTATAGTCGTATTTCTCAGAGTCCTTCATAAACTTTGCTTACTTTCTTGTTCGTCATGTTTAAATCAATAATGGAATGATCACTCAAGCCAGGCAGAAGTGAAAGTTAGTGAACAAGACCTGAGTACTAGGTCAAGGACAATAGCACTAGGCTAACTAACACGTCATGAAATGTTAATAGATAAAAAATAAAATCGGAGCATGTGTAAAGAATGGAGATGCAGTTTGAAAACAGATGATGCATATTCCAATTAATATTGGGAAAGTTGAAAACGCCTAGAACGAAAGTGGGTGATGAGGGAACCTTGGTGTGCGATTTACTTAGAACATCGTGCAAATTCGATGAGAAGCCATTAGATGGGCTGGGAGGACGATAACATGCAACGAAAATAATATCTTTGTAATTGAGGCGGATGTTCACACACACCATTCCAAGCAGGGAAAAAATATGGGCATTGAAAAAAAAAACGAAGTCGTCGGCGACTACTGTCAAAACGCCACCTCCAGATCGCGTTCCCCAATCACACCTGTAGAATTTATATTTTCGCGCCCAATTCAATATTTCTTTATCACGGATTCTTTCGAGTGCCAAGTTTCCATAAGAATCACACTGTCAGCTGAACAGGTGTCGATAAGTGTCGATCGACGGGGCATCATGTTCATTGATAACGCTCCTAATATTACAAAAAACAAAAGAGGAGCTGCGTTTGAACGACCGACGTCTGCTAACCTCTAGTTACGGTGACGGCGGAGGGGCAGGTGAGCTAGAAGTTACTATAAGCAAATCTTGTCTGTGGAAAGTGCAGAAAGTACGCCACCAATATAGACCTCACGGGTGCTGTCAGTCACAGGGCAGTGGATATAATTTTTATTGTCGATAACTACCTTGTTGTATGTCAGTAAACATGCCTGCCCAGTAGCTTTTGCAAAATCTATATTTTTTTTTTTCAGAATAGTGCGCGTGGCTTTGCAGAAGTCTTCACTGATACTAATTCCTTTCACTTTTAGCTTGACTTTTGCCGAAATATCTTATCTTTCATTTTAAATTATGAGAATTGTGTTACGATGGATATACATTTGTCCAAGCTGAAAGAGACTAGGCGATTTGCACGACAGATGCGTTCTTCTGGTAATTGCAGCTTGAAGTTCATTAGCAGAACCTCCCCAACTTTTCCTTCCGATTGCATTCATTTTTCGCCACCAGAATCAGGAATTCCATAAAACGTAAATTATCTCGGCGTGACCGGTCTTCGTACTCGTCTAGCCATGATCTTAGAGCGAAAGTTTTGGTGCGAATTTCTGTGTGAACCACAGTTGACACTAATTCATGTAAAGGAACTTCGTCTTGCGAATTTTCGAGGCTGTCGACCTTTTCTTCTAGCGCTTTTAGCCTTAAAGTCAAATCGAATACTTTATAGCTGTATCTGATGTTTTTTAACCTCATCTATCGATTTCAAGAGTTTATGATCCCGCTTGTTTAAATACAGGTCAACTGTTCGATAGCAGTCAGAACATCGTCGTGTAACTTCTCGCAGTCTTCCCTAGAAGGTACAGTGTTTCGATCGACATCTCTGCACATAAGAAGCATTTTTTTAAATGCGAACAATCAGCAGTAGTAAAAATCACTTTGTGGGCATGGGAATAACTGCAGACAGACATTTTGGAACGCATTGCGAAAAGCGGTGGGGCTGCACCAACCTGGAGGAAGAAGCAGAAGACGTTTTGAGGGATGAACATTGCTGCTGCCATTTCATGCCCACTGAAAAGTACCGGCCTAGACAAGGTGCTTATATCGACCAGATACGGTGTTGTCGATGTCACAGCTCATATCTTCTACGGTTCCAGCGTCACAACATAGGGTGGACCAGATGAAACAAGGCTTTTATGTAGCGCAGGAATTATACCCAGGAACGAATACCTATCGCCTGCTGACGCTCCTTCCGATGCTCCCGCGCAGGCGGGAAAGCCGGTGCTGGCTGCGGTAGCCAATTGAATGAAAAAAATTGGCTGTGGTTGGACCAATGGCCATCCCGAGTAGAATTGCGGAATCAACATCTGCAGCGAACGCGGCGGCGGCAAATCTGAGTCACCGCTGCCGCACAGGAGTCGATGATGCCAGGCTCACCACCGGCGGGCGTCACCACCGTCCCGGCGAGCCAGCTGTGCACCGTGTGCAGCTGTGCGCAGCGGCGGCAGCACCCCGCGCAACGGAGGAGTCGGCGGCGGCTCCGACGCGGCTCTTCAGCTGTGCTACGTGTGACGTCACTCGCTCCGCGCGCATGCGTAGATTGGCTCATCGGGGGCTCTGCGAAATGGCTCAACGACTAGCGTAGTGTTGCTTCCGCAGGAAAAGCTGAAGTGATTTTGAGTGAAGAGCATTGCTGCTGCCAATCCATGGCTACCGAAGAGTACCGGCCATATATTAATAACTTTCATAATCATCAGCCTGACTATACCCACTGCAGGGCGAAGGCCTCTCCTATATTTCTCTACTTAACCCGGTTCTGTGCTAGCTGCATCCACTTGATTCCTGCGAACTTCTTACCTCATCCGCCCACCTAACTTTCTGCCGCCCCGTGCTACGCTTTCCTTCCCTTGAAATCCAGTTTGTTACCATAAGCAACCATCGGTTATCTTCTCTTCGCACTACATGTCCTGCCCATTCCCATTTCTTTTTCTTAATTTCCACTACAATGTCAGTAACTTGAGTTATATCTCTGACCCACTCTGCACGCTTCCTATCTCTTAATGTTACCCCTACCATTTTTCGTTCCATAGCCCTCTGAGTTGTCCTCAACTTAAGTAAACCCCATTTGGTTAGCCTCCACGTTTCAGCCCCATAGGTGAGTACAGGTAAGATGCAACTGTTGTATACTTTCCTCTTGAGCGATACCAGTAAGCTACTAGTCATAATCTGCGAGTGCTTGCCAAATGCGCTCCATCCCAATCTGAGTATTCTTGTTATTTCCTTTTCATGCTCCGGATCTGCGGTTACTACCTGTCCTAAGTAGACATATTCGCCAGTACTTCGCTAACTAATGTAAACTGTCGTTACTTCCCGAGGCTGTTGAACATTACCTTAGTCTTCTGCTTATTGATTTTCAAGCCTGCCTTTCTACTTTTCCTGTCTAGGTCATCAATCATTATTTGAAGTTCATCCCCCGAGTTGCTTAGCAAGGCAATGTCATCAGCAAATCGCAGATTACTGAGGTATTCTCCATCTACCCTTATCCCTAACTGCTCCCATTCCAAGTCTCTGAATACTTCCTCTAAGCAAGCTGTGAATAGTACTGGGGAGATTGTGTCTCCTTGCCTAACACCTTTCTTTATGGGAACTTTGTTACTTTCTTTATGCAGAACTATGGTTGCTGTGCAGCCACTATATATATCTTCCAGCACATTCACGTACGGCTCGTCTACCCTCTGATTTCGCAATGCCTGCATCACCGCCGAGGTTTCAACTGAGTCAAATGCTTTTTCCTAATCAATGAATGTTATGTATAAGGGTTGGTTATATTCAGAGCATTTTTCTATCACCTGATTGATGGTATGGATATGATCGATAGTAGATCACCGTTTCCGAAAACGTGCTTGATCCTTTGCTTGATTGGAGTCTAAGGTTGTCCTCATTCTATTAGCGATTACCTTAGTAAATACCTTATACGTAACAGACAGTAAGCTGATTGGTCTGTAATTTTTAAGGTCCTTAGAGTCCCATTTCTTATAAATTAGGATGTTGGCGTTCTTTCATGATTCCGGTACCGTCGACGACACCAGGCACTGCGTATACAGGGCGGCCAGTTTTCCTAGCACGATATTCACCCCGTCCATGAGCAAATCTGTAGTTATCTGATCCTCTCCAGCTGATTTCCCCCTTTTCATAGTTTCTAATGCTTTCTTGACCTCGTCCTTCGTCACTGGTGAAAAATCTGACTGTTTCTCCCTATCGCCAATCTCATTACGGTCCTGACTACTTTGGCTACTGTAGAGATCTGTATAGAACTCCTCGGCTACTTTGACTATCTTGTCCATATTCGTGATGACGTTGCTCGCCTTGTCCCTTATTGCATACATCTGGTTTTTGCCTATGCCCAATTTCTTCTTTACCGCTTTAACGCTTTAAGGCTTCCCCAGTTCTTTACAGCATGCTGAATTTTCTCCATGTTATACTTTCTTATATCGGCCACCTTGCGCTTATTGATTAGCTTTGATATCTCGGCCAATTCGATCTGGTCTGTTGGATTGGAAGCTTTCATACTCTGGCGTTTCTAAATCAAATCTTTCGTCTCCTTAGGCAGCTTACCGGTATCATCTTTAAGTATCCTACCGCCTTCTTCTACCGCGCAATAATAACTTTATATAGCATCAACGTTTACATGATGGCGGGAAACTGAAGTAAAAGCTGCATTACGGCACCTTGACAAGGCCTCAAGCTGTCCACTTTGGCAATAGTATATCAACGGTAACATCACAGTTGCTAAAAACATTTGGGAAGCAATTATTCAATGTATTATAACTAATAGGGAACAGAAATGAAAAAAAAAACAGTGCCTGCTGTATAGAATACATTTTTTGGATTACACGGGAAATAATTACAAAGCACAAGCAATACATAGCACAAAAATAGACAGCGGAAGCATATGAAAGAAGACAAAAATCGTTGGGAGAAATGTTCACATTTGAAAGCAATTTAAAAAAAAAAAAACATCATGGGATGAACCTGCGTTTAGGAAGGAAAGTATGCAAGTAATTCTAGGAATGATGACTCTGAAAGGAGAATGTTTCCTTGCGGTAACTGGTTAAGTAAGCGGGGCAATCTATTTTCCAATGTGTACAGCCCGTATGTGGTTCGGTATGTGTTAACGTTCCATGAATCTAGATTGCGGATTGCATATGCTTGTTCTCGTTTTTGTATATTAGCCAGTGAGCAAAGAAAACATGTATTTTGGGAAATTTCGCTTTTCTAAGAGCGACATAGCGCGTAGTCAGGTAGCTTCATTACTGGGATTATTTTGTATTTTAAGAGAAATTGACTGGTGTGATGAAACAGTGGTACACGTTCAACTAGGCGTAAAAAGCTTTTTTGTAGCACATGTAGTTTTCGCAAGTTTTCCTGTGTTGTGGAGCCCCAGATTAAAATTCCTTAATTTAGGCGAGAATGGAACAGGGATCGATATTAGGTAATTTTCACATTAGTCGGTAGCATGACGATTACTATAGACTATAGCGATAACCTGTCATAGTTTTGGTATAAGATAATCGACGTGATCATCCCAGCTCATGTTTTTGTTAAAAATAACACCTAATGTTTTGAATGATGATACGACTTCTAAAGTAACAGACCTGTAACACATGTCTCTGGCAAAATAAACTTGTTTATTCTTAGCTCTGAAAACAACAACTTTCGTTTTAGTGATATTTATTTCAAGTGAATTTCGTTGTGTCCATAAGTCTAACTGAGTTAATGTGTTATTGGCTGAATGTATTAACTTGTCAACGTTATCACCTGGTAGAAATATGCTTTTGTTGTCAGCGTAAATAATCAATTTTAAGAGTGGTGGAATGCGGACGATGTCATTAATATAAACGTTAAAGAGAAACGGACCTAATCTACTTCTTGTGGAACACCACTGAAAATGGATAGAGTTTCTTTCTGAAAACCATTTACACCCACTACTTGTTTGCGATGTCGTAGATATGATTTCAATTGTGATGCAACGCGCCCACGTATACCATAGCAATCAAGTTTACGGAGTAGTAAGTCATGGTTTATCATGTCAAATGTTTTGGTGAAATCTATCAAGATACCGATAACTATTCTGCTCTTTTCTAGTCCTCTTAATACGTATTCTTTTTGTTCGAGCAGTACAAGTTCTGTGGATAAGTGTTTTCGGAAACGAAATTGTGAATCAGTTAGTATGCGATGTTTACTTTCGAACGATAATAAACATTTGTAAATAACTTTTTCTAACAACTTTGAAAATATGGGCAAAACAAATATCGGCCTATAATTACCGAAATTATTTCTATCGCCTTTTTGAAAAAGCACCGACACACGCTCAACTTGCATGCGACAAGGGAACACCGCATTAGATATGCATAAGTTTATTATATGTGTAACATATGGCGAGATCAAGTCAATGACGTAAGCAATAAGTTTCATTTTTTAAACCATCGATGTCGGTGTCTGTTGTGCTATTCAGATCGTTGAAAGTCGCCATTATTTCACAGTCATCAACTGGGCTAAGAAATATAGTATCGAGTGTGCAGGAAATATCGTTAAGATTATTCTGTGGGCAAATATTTCTAGAGAGGTTCACAAATAGCTGTTAAACTCATCGGCTAATTTTTGACCAATTAAGGATTTCCAAGCTACATTTATAGTGTTTGTTGTTCAAGGTTTTCCACACAATATCGGTACGACCAAGGTTATCCTTTACACTATCACCTATGCAGCTCCAGCGTGGTGGTTTCATTCCCGACTAAAAGATCGCGTCTTATCACTTAAAAGAATTCTCCTTCTCGCTATTACTGGTGCCTACGCTACTACCCATACCATAGCTCTCCATATGTATACTTTCGTTGCCGATTTCTCTCGATCAGTTAAGCTCATAATTTATTATCTTCACACTGCGGCAATCTTTAGAATACGGCAATATATTTCATAATCCATCCGAAATTCACACTTTGTTTAATCCCATCCATCATTAAAATTTAAATATTCGTTTATTAAACTTACTTTTCAGGAAGCCCTCTGCTATTCTAATCAACATACCTTGAATATTTAGACCGAAGGTTCTTTTACTCATCACTGCTGGTGCGGCATTTCTTGTACTTAGCTCAACACAAAATATTTTATACATCCACCGGTCTCTCTTTAGAACCACCGTCTAGTGCATACGCCACAGAGCTTGTAGCGTTTCATTGTGCCGTTGAATATGCTATTAATCATCCTCCCTCTATGCCTATTCATTTCTACACTGATTATCTATCTCTGCTTTCTGCCCTATCTTCAATTACTTTTTAATCCAAAAATAGTTGCTATTAAGAAAGATCTGTCGCTTATCTTCTCTGGCACCATTTTTTCTATGTCACTCTGGTATTTATGGGAATGAGTAGATTTGGCTGCCGGAAGCGCCGGCCAGTAGGGCCAGGTGCATCCAACTACTCCCTCGCGACGTTGCGTACGTTCACGTTTAGATTATTCATCACTTTTTGTGGAGCAATTATTGGCGCGAAAATAGTGGAGGAACAGAATTATTCAATTGGATCCCAGATACTCTCAGTATTTCTACCATTTGTCCACACAGAAAACCTTTCATAATTATAATTACCGGGCATGGTATATTTCCTGTTTTTGTTATAAAAATTAGCCTCTCAGCCTCTTCTCTTTATGTGGAATGTTATGTGAAGACGTCCATCACGATTTCCGAGATTGCTCCATTACAACTCATTCTATTTCTTGTTTAAAGTCATTATGTTCATCGGAGATTACCCCGGATACTTACCCTTCGCTTCTCAGAAGACCCGCCGCTTGTGCAGTTCTGATCTAAATGGTTCACCAAATAAGCAACAATATTCCCAGCTATACAAGCTGATTTTTTACCCCCCCCCCTTTTTTTTTTCTTGTTCTGAGTCCTTTGTCAGGATTCTTCGCTATGTTAGGAATATTCTGTTTATGTTAGTTTTTTTTTTTTTTTGTAGTTTGAACTGCACCCCATTTTAGCTTCTGTTTTATAATTAGAATAATTCAGAAATTGTTCATTGGAAAATGCGATTTATGCATTTACGTCTTTTGTGTTTGTTTTAGGGTTGTTTGTCTTCTGTTATTCTTTTTACCTGATCCAGCCCTAGGTTCCTCATAGACTTTGTTCTGCAACTTCTCTGTCAGCTTCGTCTGTCAAACACTTTGGACATGATCCTCGTCGTGGCCGGCATATTTTGCTGCAACCAACTCTCGACCCCTGTTGTTCATTAGCATCAGCGGAGACCAGTTTATCCTGTGCTTGAGGCCGACTGTAGAAGTAGCGAGTCTCGCCTCAGGGTCCTAGAAATCCCCTACCGCGCTCTGCACATGGGAGGGCTTCGTGCCCCTTTGTTGAGAATGAGTGCTTCGGGCATGCCCGATCTGCTCGCCTTAAGGGGCAACATGACTACGGCGTAGAGCTTTCGGCCACTTTTGCAGAACTGATATGCTCATCCAAGGCACTGTGCTTTCTTGCTTGAGCAATACATGAATGCCTTGCGGAGATCTGAGCCACTCCCGCCTGCTGGATTTGCCTTATTGCGGCAGAGTCACACTGACACGAAGCACATTTCTTCACCAAGGCTAGAGGCCGAGAGAACGATAAAGGCTATGAATGGGCATGCCATTTACAGTGTCATAAATCCCCGCCTTTACGGTCAACATAGGCGCGGTATCCCATTTACGGTTACCCGTAACACGTTTGAAAACACATTTAAACTTATGTCGGTCAATCCGTGAACTACGTGTGTAGGTGTGGAGGAGGAGGAGGAGGAAACAAATTATTTAACGCATTACTAATCGTCAAAAATGTCCTGGGCCAGGGTCACCAAGGCCAACTCATCTTTCAGCTGGTCAAAGGCTAACCAATCCCGTCACGTTGGGGGAGGAGGGTGTGGAAAGGGGGTGATTGAATTGCGACAAGGAATGAAAACTTGCAATGTTCTAAGTTTGCATAGTGTTCGGAACAATTTGGGCATGCGGGGGAATGTCTGATTTGGTATAGAAAAGATCGGCAGGAGTAAGCAGTGTATTTAGTTGTATACGTCTAAGAATGCATATTTGCTTAATAGTGAGAGATTTATCAGGAAGAGGAAGTGTACGAAGAGTTTCTCTAATGTTGCCATAATGAATATTTAGTTCTTTTTGGTAGTCAAGAGTAGTGTCCCACGTGGGTGGATAAGGCCAGGGAATCCCAGGCGCCTGATGTTGAAGTTTGCGGGCGAGGCGATGCACTATCTCATTGCCTAGGATTCCAGCGTGACCAGGATTCCACCTCAGTGTGACAGTGTTGGGACATAGGTGAGAGCTCTGTGTAGTGTAGATCATCCTGCAGTACTCTTCAGGAATGCGACCCGTGTAAATGGCGCGTATAGCCTGTATTGAATTAGTGTATATTGTCACAAAAGCCAGTAAAACTGGGTAGGCAGGTTTACTTTCACCTACGCAAAAGCCCCGGCAAAAGAAGGCACGGAACCGACTGGCGGGCGAGCACCGAGAGCGAGCAAGACGAGTGCGTGCCAGTCTCCCGAGCTCGCCCATGGCGGCACCAGTAAGATAACATTGCGGAATTGCCCCTCTTGGTGGAAAGGCATCGTCCCGATGCCGATTGGCGAGGTTGAGGATAACCGTAGTCGGGGAAGATGCCGCGTTCACATGAAGCAGTTAAAGGAAGCAAAAAAAAAAGAAAAAGACACATGTAGCTTGACCTAGCGGGAGTAGAAGGGCTTCATCTTGGCGAAATATACGGCTTCTGATTGTGCTTGTCGTTGGGATGAGCGAATAGTTCCTTGCGGGATCACTTCGTAGGTGACGTCGCCGAGTTTGCGCAGTACTGAAGTAGTGTCGCAGGAGCATCTCGGAGCGACACCGCTGGCGAACAGGTGTCCACACCCAAACCTGATCGCCAGGGTTGTAAATTACCTCCCTGTGACGAAGGTTATAAAGTTGAGCCTCTTTAGCTTGCTGTGTCCGGACGCTCAGTATAGCCAGCTGGCGAGCGGCCTCGGCATACTGCATGAATTGGTCAGCACCGGCAATCGATGGGTGGGCAACATCTCGCAGTAGCATTGCGTCCAGCATGGGGACGGCTTCGCCACCGTACACCAAACAAAACGGCGTGAAGCGGGTCGTTTACTGGAATGCGGTGTTATACGCAAATGTTGCATACGGTACTATCTGGTCCCAGTTCTTATTGTCTTCGTCGACGTATATAGAAAGCATATCGGCGATGGTCCTATTGAGTCGCTCAGTACAGCCATTCGTCTGAGGATGGTAAGTTGTTGTTCTGCGATAGCAAGTGCCACTGAGCCGCATCAATCCCTGGGTTAAAGCTGAAGTAAATGCTGTGCCTCTGTCAGTTAAAGCGATAGCAGGGGCACCGTGACAAAGGGCTAGATTAAAGATGAAAAAGTTCGCAATATAAGTAGAGGTGCCGCTAGAAAGAGCTTTCGTTTCACAATAGCGGGTAAGGTAATCAGTGGCGACTATAATGGACCGGTTGTCCAATGATGACGTAAGAAATGGCCCGAGCAAGTCAATACCGACTTGGTGAAAAGGTACTCAGGGAGGAACAATAGACTGCATTAGGCCGGCCGGTGTTTGTTAGGTGCTGTCTTCCGACGTTGGCAATCACGGCACGTCTTAACATAGCGCTGAACAGTAGCGGCAAGCTTGGGCCAGTAGTACTTTTGTCGTACTCGTGCCAAGGTGAGAGAAAAACCGAGATGTCCGACAGAGAGCTCATCGTGGCATGCCGGCAAAACGTAGGTATGGAGCGGCGTTGGGACCACCAGCAGATACTGAATGTCTGTGGAAGCGTAGTTTTCCTAGGACGCCTTAACGCAAGCATAACGACGACAGGTCACGCTTGGAAAGGCGAGGCGGCGATGAGGCGGTTCTCACGAGGTAATCGACGAGGGCTGCAGTTCGGTGTCGTCTCGCTGCTGTTTTGCGAGATCTGGCATCGTGAGAGCGCTGAGAAACACGGAGTCATTTGTTTAAACTGAAGAACACGAGATAGGGTCTCGGGATAGACAGTCAGCCTCACTGTGTTTCTTGCCAGACTTATTTTTGTACATAATAGTGACGTCGAACTCCTGTAAGCGGATACTTCAGCGGTCTAATCGGCCTGAAGGATCTTTAAGGTTCGCTAACCATCAGAGTGAGTGATGGTCGTTGACCACTCGGAACGGCCGACCATACAAATACGGCCGAAATTTTGTTACCGGCCACACAACGGCAAGACACTCCTTTTCGGTAGTAGAATAATTCGCTTTTGAACGAGACAGGGTGCGGCTGGCGTAAGCAATTACCCGCTAAACGCCATCTTGCCACTGAACGAGAACTGCACCGAGGCCAACGTTACTGGCATTGGTATGCAAATCTGTGTCGGCCTCCCCATCGAAGTGGCCAAGTACGGGCGTTGTTTGGAGGCGCTTACGAAGCTCCTCGATGGCCCTTTGTTGCTTGTCGGCCCAGATGAAAGGCTGGCCGTCCTTGTTAGACGAGTCAATGGTTCCGCCATCCGGGAGAAGTCGTGCTCTAATCTCCTGTAATATGCACAGAGGCCCAAAAACCGACGCACAGAAATTTTATCATTGGAGGTCAGGAAAGCAGCTATGGCAACCGTCTTCTTTGGATCAGGGCTAATTCCCTCATCGCTCACAACGTGACCCAGAAACTTGAGCTGTTGGAACGCAAAGTGGCATTTTTCTGGTTCTAGTGAAAGCCCGGCAACGCGGATGGCATTTAGCACGGCCGTCAATCGTTTGAGGTGCTCCTCGTAGATCGCAGAGAAAATGAAAACGTCGTCAGGGTAGACGAGGCACGTCAGCCATTACAGGCCGTCTAGGACAGTGTCCATCATTCTTTGAAAGTTTGCTGGAGCAGAACACAAACCGAAGGGAAGCACCTTATATTCGTACAGTCCGTCAGGAGTAACGAACGTGGTCTTCTCTCGATCACGTTCATCGAATTCGATCTGCCAGTACCCACTGCGTAGATCGAGCGATGAAAAGTATCGGGCGTGGTGGAGTCGATTCGAGGCAATGGGTCGACGTCCTTTTTCGTAACTTTGTTGAGCCTCCTATAGTAGATGCAGAATCTCAGTAGTCCGTCCTTTTTAGCGACCAGCACAACTGGTGAGGCCCATGGGCTTGTGCACGGCTGGATCACATCATCGTGGAGCATTTCATCAACCTACGCCCGAATAGCCTCTCGTTCTTTCGCCGTCGGTAGGGGTGTTGGCGGATATGGTGCTCGGTGGGATCAACTATATTTCGAGGTTTGGCTACGGACGTCTGTTTCACTTTGGAAGTAACGGCAAAGCAGTCATGGCAAGTGCCCAGAATTGCTTGAAGGCGGCGTTTCTGGGTAAGAGACAAAGCACGATTCACGTCAGTTTGAGCAGTATGTCCAGTACTCTCGGGAAGGTTCTCGTTGGTCAGCGAAAGGGTGCAGTGGGCGGAGGGTGCACTGACTGTCAAAATAAGCGATAGCTGTACCTTGCGGTAAATGGCGGCAGTCGGCGCTAAAGTTCGTTAAAAGCAGTTCAGTTCGTTTATTGCTCAAGGCAACGCAGACTTGTAGGCTCAACAATAAATTCACGTTCGTTTCCGCGAGGCCTTGAAGGGCGGGAGGGTTGTCGCACTGCACTGTAACAAACAAGCTGGTGCGTGAAGGTAGAGTGACATGGTCGTCGCAGACTCGGAAAACTGGCCTGCCTGTGTAGTCGTTGCTGTGCTGTGTGTAATCATCGGAAATTGTGCGATGAGTGAAAAAAGTCCCCATGAAGTCGCAGAGGTCGATGATTGCGCCGTTTTCTCTAAAAAAAATCAAGGCCGAGAATCAGGTCCTTGGAGCACTCTGCTAGCACAACGAAGCAACACGAGAAAGTTACGTGGCAAATCTCGACGCGAGCGGCGCACATTCCGAGCAGCGTTACCACATGCCCTCCGGCTGTTCTTATCGGGGCTCCGTAACCAAGAAGTGAGGACTTTTCACAGGATGGTAGCAAGGCCGTGACTCATAACGCAAAAATCAGCGCCGGTATCTACAAGGGCAGTCGTGTGGTGGTTATCAACGACGATCGGTATCTCGGCGGAAGGTAGCTCACCGTCAACAAAGTTCGGCATGTCAGGGATCGTCGGGCTGACGGGTCGTTTGTTGCGTCGAATCGCGGCGTCGAAGTTAAAGGTCCACTGAAAGGGGTCACAAAGAAGGATAAACAACGCCATAACACTGATAGTTATTGAACCACCCATCATTCTCCCGCAAAAATTTTCGATCTAGCTTCTGCAACACCAGAGATATCGGCGATTAAAAATGACCCTTCCAATTTTCCCTCTCAACTCGTACGCCGAAGGGAGCCATAAAAAAACAAAGAATACAAGCAAGTTCAAAGCTCCGCCCAGACATACGTCACTTCGACGAACTTCCGGTTGCCGCGCGCCCGCTCGCTGGTGGCGTACTCGCGCCAACCCGTCCTCGCTTGCACACGCCTGAGGAGTTCGCCAGTTCGCGCAGCGACGGTTAGTGTAACCGCGAACCCGTGGTTATCCTATGTTACACGGCGGACCAAACCATGGTTGCACCACTAACCGCGGTTACCGCAAACTGACGACCTCGATTTGCGTCGTTAACTGAGGTTATGACGGCGTCTGTTGACGGAAGCTACTCGTCGGCGCCCGAGTGCGCGAAACGTACGAGCGGGTCTGCTTCACAAAGTTATTCATTTGCCCACTGTATCACGTTTAAAGATCGATGTATAGAATATGGTGCCGCCCGACGTCTTCGATTATGGCCGACAGCGCAGCGACTGCGTACTGAAGCCTTGTCGTGCCTACAGTATCGTTTGAACGGCTTGTTGCTGAGCAGAACGCCAAAAAATACGCGGCCTTAGCTATGAAACTACACGAGTTTTCAACGCTTGCAGCACGGGATGCCGCGAGCAGGCTGAGGTACGTTACACAATTACCGCGGGGGTGGAACGTGCGAGCGCGGCGAACGCCGGCGCCGTGCGTGACCGTCCCTAGTCGTCGCTAGGCCTATTGTTTCGCTTCGAAGCCGCGGCGGTCGACGCTTTGGAACATGATCAACGCTGTCGTAAATCGTCTATTTATGAAACTGCCTTATAGTGATTCCTATCCTGTCATAGTAAAATAATTATAGGATTAACTCTGCCGACGCATTAAATGCAGAGCTAGTACGAGCAGATCGGATCAGCCGAAATGCACCAGCGGCAGCTGGCTTCAGCAGAAACTAGCTTGTATCACGGCTATCGTTCTTACCAGCAATTTGCTGCTGGTCAGCGATCCTCACGAGGGCTTCGTACTTGATATTCGGCTCAATATTCCAGACGCCAACAAATTTTAGCACGCTTTATTTCGGACATCGGTGCTAACGATCCGCCGTGTCGGTCGCGAACGGTATGCGGGAGGAGGGGCCACAGCGGCGGCGTTTACGGCGGTCAAGGAGGTGCTGCCATCGTGCGGTGCTTGACCGTGCTGTTGACGCCTCGTCGGACGACACTCCGATACTCCTGAAACCACGTTATATAAATAAGATATTTGTAAATGAAGCTTCGTTTTGCCGATCCCTGCGTCGCTTCGGTTGCACTTAATGGGCAATGGCCACCTAACCGATAAGGGCGGCGAGCTGTAACAGCCCGCACAGAGTTCGAGCAGCGCACGAGCAGACGACTTTCGCAGCTACCGGAAGTGTGTCCGTGACGTCATGGCTGCAGTAGCCGCAGCGAATGGCAGCTTCTGGCTTGCTTGCCAGTCAACATGCCCGTGACGTCACGGTCCTGGGAAATAGTTCCATGCGACACCGCCAAACGACATCCTCTGTGCCCGCGAAGTTCAAAGAACGCTGTTTTTAAAAATTAATAATAAATCACTGGCTTTGTTCTAAGGAGTTATACTTTGGTTTATTGCTCAAAATAATTCGTTCTACACATTGAACGCGTTTATCAGTGTCTTCTTGGGGGCCGTTTCCGTGGACCTTTAAGGCCGCTGTACGGTCACTATTTGGGCGCTGCGCCCGTCCGCTCGAGGACGCATCCGCCGGGTACTAACAATGGGGCGGACGGAGGCATGCGTCCTCCGCCCGGCTGCCGCACAGAGTTCGTCAACTTCAACTTTTGTCGCATGCGTTCTGGAGGCGCATCGCAAGCTCCTCCTACTTTTTCAAAGATGGCCGCCGACCGAGCGTAGGCGAAGCAAGGCCTAGGCGGACGGTGCCTGTCGATGAAAGATAGACTTCATGTCGCTATTGCTCGTTTATTACGATTATTCAAAGCGACTTGGAAGTTTGCCTTGCCATGTGCACAAGCATCGAGTGACAGTTCCCCCAGTTGAGTTGGCCTGCACCGAGTTGACGAGTGGCCGACAAACCTACGGAAGATTTACTACTGCTACACAGTTGCGGTGCCTCGACGTGTTTATTTGGAGCCGTTTGTGATTGCTGCAGGATTTTCACGGACAGCATCAAGAAGCAGCTCCCCGCAGTGAATTAATACTCTGTGCGCGTATACAGTTTCATAGCAGCGACAATTAGTGCGAGTGTAGCGAAAGTGATACGTTCGGAACGATTGCTGTTTTGCCAAGTTGGTGAAATCGCCTGCAAGTATATCTGTTACGAGTGAAAAGCTCACTGCGCACGCTTTGTTTTCCGAATGTTGATATGAATTTTGAGCTCTGCTAGTGGCATTCATTCGTCTGCGTGCAGCGATCGCGAGCAATCACTGATATCAATCGTGTTTCGTGTATGTGCTGTGCTTCAGAACTGCCGTGGGTGTGAAGTGCCCTTTCTGAAAACTGTGTTTTACGTGCGCGAAACGATTTTGGCTGCACGGGGAAGCGTCGGGAAGCCGGAACCAATCTGCTGCTTGATGCTTCGTGAAGTATGTTTGCGATGGTTGTTTGTTATCGTTGCTTCGTGTGATGTCTTGACAGATGTGTTTATTGGGATTAATCGTTGTACTCCGAATGCTCTCATTACAACCGTGCGCGAACGGCATTGTTGTTAGTGTTCTTGGCCTCTTTATATATAGGTATGAGTTGTGGGGACACAACCAAGGCGGGCTTGTAACCAAGTTTTAGTGCCGAGAAAAAAAAAAAAGAAACACAACGCATTCTTGTTCTGTGAATGGAACAATTACCGTAGAAATGGCTGAGAAAGCTAAGAAGGTGTGTAAAATTTTTTAGGACAAGTCTAATAGATTGGGCAGTGTTATATGGTACAGGAAGAAAAGTACAGACACAATCTGAAATGAAATGCCATCTTATGTGTTATTCAGTTTCCCCATTGGAGCAGTATAAGGTTGGAAGGATGGAAGTTTTCTGCACATTGTGCAGGACAGTCCTCATGATATTCTCATAAAAAAAAACTCGCACTGTGAGCCATAATAACAAAAAGTAAGAGTACCTGCAAGCAAGATCTCAGTAGAAAACCACCTGCACGAAAGTGTACAAGGCTCCATGGATTCAGCTTTATCATGCGGCTCACAGTGTGAACCTTGGGGTGCAAATACATGGCACAAGGCAAATGTTTACATCTGGCATGCCTTAAGCTGCATGCAGTAACACTTTATGAGAGTGATGAATGCTGGTACTCTCAAGTATGAATCAAGGAGCAAAAATTTTAGGGATATTCATAGCAGAAATTAATGAGTAGAAGGTATGTAACGCGGTCACAGAAACACTTTCGATCCTCATTGAACTCGATCTGCATTCAACTCGTGCAATCGTGCCCGAGCCTGCTTGGATCGAAGCTGTTTCTGAGCGCTCTTGAGTTTTGAAGCACATCCGATAGCGGGCGTCGCCACCCTCGATGTCACCTAACGCACACGAAGGAAGCTTCTCAGTGGTCATTCAAAACGGCCGTGCAGCACCGGATGCTTCAATGCTTCCTGAAAACCTCAATGAGGATCACAAGTGTTCGCGTCGCAGAGGTGTAAGAAGGAGCAGGTAATTTCAGACTGAGTTTGCTAAGAAATGGGCTGCTACCACAGTTCTTTCAAGTGCATTACAATGAAAAACCAAAGGCATATGCAGAAAATAGCATCTCATAAGCTTTTGTATTCTCAAGACAGGCAGTTTGCACATGTAAGCACTTCAGACGTCACGTGAAATCCTGTGAACAGCTGACCAGCGGCATTGTTTTGCAATATACATTTCCCTCATTGTCTTATGAACAGCCAAAAAAAAATGCTTTTCATAATGGCAATAACATGCACCTATTATTTACTGCAGATTTCCTGCTCTCATTGATTCATTTTTTTTTTTATTTTTACTTTTTAATTATTTCGTGGTTGAAATTGCCTGCAAGTATTTGATTCGTTTGAAAAGCTCACTACACATATCTTGCATTCTGAATGCTGAAATAAAGTTCGATCTGTGCAGGTAGTCGCGTTTGTTCTTCCCCCTGTAGTGACCATGCATGCACGGCTTGTGTCCATCATAAATATTGATTGTGGCTCGTGTGTACTGTGCCTGAAAACAGCCTTGGGTGCGTTGTGACCTTTCTGGAAACTATTTTGTATTAATGAAATGATCTCCACTGTCTGCTTTCTGATGTGACTACAGAAGCATCGGCACCACTCAGTGGCTTGATTCTTCATGAAGTATAATTCTTGCAATTATAGCTAGAATATAGCAAGCCTGTCTTGTCTGTGCCACGTCTTGTTCTGATTAATCGTAATGTTGTGGGTGCTGGGTATCATGATGGTGTGCCGACAAAACTGTTAATTTTCTTGCCTCTATGAAAAGGGTACATATCTATGATGGGTACCGAGGGTTTGGTGCTGAGCCAAAAACAAGAGATTCATGTCCCAATAGAGCACATGCCGTATAATCAACTTCTGTCGTTCTATCCTTAGCTCAACAGATCAAGATGCCACCAAATGAATGGCTAAGAAAGATGGTAAGGCCCATTATAAGACTGTAATTGGGCAATATTATGGTGCAGAATGAAAAAAAAATGTACAATCTGAAAGAAATTTTCAACTTGGCTAAACATTCTTCCAGTTGCAATGATACAACAATATACAGGTACTTGCACACTTTTACCAGGGCAAGGCCCTTGATCACACTGAGGGGAAGACGAATTCAAATAAAGAGTTGCAACTGAGCAAGATGAATTTTCAAACAAGTTTCCTTGAGACTAAACCGTGAAGGTTCGATAGTGTCAACCCCCTACAGCATGATAATTCGGATAGAATCCCGTCGCACAACCACATTACCTTGCATTGCCTTGAGCTGCATAAAGTGATGCTTCTTGAGAATGTTAAATGCTGCTGCTTAGTGTAGCAAGAAAATGGAAATTACTTGGCAAGAACCAAATGTTGAGGAGAACCAGAATGGGGAGGATAAACATTTATTTTCTGGCTTCAAAGACCACTATACTGGTAACAGATGCGTGATGCTACAACTGGGGATATGCATATAACACCTTAAGTTTGCTGCTACAGACAGGCAACATTCATTTTTTGTATAGCATGCAGAAATCTGGATAAAATATCATTTGCTTTGTTGAATTTCCTGGCTTCAACCAGAGCAGTGCAGCATTACTATCAGGCAACACAAACAGCTTGAAATCTCAAAAAAGCCATGTTACACACACCTAAAATCACTGGAGTGCTTCTAAGTACTCCACAGATATGGTTGTCAAGTGAAAATTCATGCAGTTGCGTCAGCATGTACCTAGTTAGCAATCTCGGACTGACCGAAGGCTTAGTGCGCTTCACGACTCTGGAACACAGCACCTTACAGAATGTTATGTGTCCTCTTAGAGCAATGTACTTCTCTTTCCCTGTTAGCTCAGTGGCTATTTTTATAATGTCCCCCTAAATGAAGCTGTCACTGTATACACCCATTGCAAGGACCCCTTTGTATGGAAAATTCCACAGAGCCTGTCTCCACATGCAACACTGCACAAGTGTGAAGAAGTGGGACTACAGTACAAGGCTGCATGCTTGAAGAAAACACAATTGTAATGAATGAGCAAGAGTAGTGCTTTGCCAACTTATCTATTTATTCAATTTGTCGGGGTGGCGCAGTGGTTACGGCGCTCGACTACTGTTCCCAAAGACGCGGGATCGAATCCCGGCCTCGGCGGCAGCGTTTCGATGGAGGCGAAAAGCAAGGCGCCTGTGTGCTGTGCGATGTCAGTGCACGTTAAAGAACCCCAAGTGGTCAAAATTTCCGGAGTCCTCCACTGCGGCGTCTCTCATAGCCTAAGTTGCTTTGAGACGTTAAACCGCACAAACCAACCAACCAACCATCCAATTTGTGATAGAAAAGAACCCAGCAATATAGTCATCCACACTGCTCAAAGGCAAAACAGCATTGTCTGCTAGTCTACAAGGTGCGATCATCACTATTGTATCACTGCTGCATTACAACAACCCCCCCCCCCCCTCTCGTCTACTTGGGGACTACGCATTTCCCAAGTGTGAAACTCCATGGACTAGTTTCTATCCAGCTTTAAGGGGAACAAACTGGAAACGAAAAGCACAAAAACAAGGCGCACAAGAAGCAGTCATCATCATCATCATCATCAGCCTGATTATACCCACTGCAGGGCGAAGGCCTCTCCCATATCTCTCCACTTAACCCGGTTCTGTGCTAGCTGCATCCACTTGACCCCTGCGAACTTCTTAATCTCATCCGCCCACCTAACTTTCTGCCGCCCCCTGCTACGCTTTCCTTCCCTTGGAATCCAGTTTGTTACCCTCAGCGACCATCGGTTATCCTCTCTTCGCACTACATGTCCTACCCATGTCCATTTCTTCTTCTTAATTTCCACTAGAATGTCGTTAACTTGAGTTATTTCTCTGACCCACTCTGCACGCTTTCTATCTCTTAATGTTACCCCTACCATTTTTCGTTCCATAGCCCTCTGGGTTGTCCTCAACTTAAGTAGAACTCTCTTGGTTAGCCTCCACGTTTCAGCCCCATAGGTGAGTACAGGCAAGATGCAACTGTTGTATACTTTCCTCTTGAGCGAAGAAGCAGTAGTGCTGGCCAATGTTATTCGACGCAGCCCAAAGGCCTGGAGAGTGAATGAAGGGAAATGACAATGGCAGAGAAGGAAATGAACACACTACAGCGCAGGTAGGAACGCATCCACAAAGCTTCACAGGAATTTGTGCATGATCCTGGAAACATCTAAAAAGTAACATTAAAACACAGACAAAAAAATATCAGGAGTGCATTAGAAACCTACACGCATCTAACACAGGACAGGATGACGTATCATGCAGCATGAGCTCTTCAGGCGTGCAGAATCTGGTGGGGCGATCTAAAATAAGGGCTATTGAACCAGGCACAAACTGGAACCTTCCAGTGGCAGTGAAGCGAGGGCGCCGTTACGCATTCAAGAAATAGGAACCCAGCATAACATGATCAATAAAACTGCACAAGAACACGATCACAGGAAAAGAAGAGGGGTTGAAGGGCGCTCTTTCTTTCCATCTTCTTTTCCTGTGATCATGTCCTTGCGCCGCTCAAATGGTCAGTGTGAACCAACGAGCATTACAGCAAGTACTACAAGCATAAAATGGTCAGCACATGTAGCATCCTAGTGGTATGTTTCCATTGCAAGGCAGATGCTGTTTGAGTTACTAAATGGCACATATGGATGAGTTGCGAATGACTATTACATATGCATGCATCCTCTGGTAAGTTGTAAAGCCTCACTGGTCCATACATTTACATTCAATGCTTTTGTAGAGACAGACTCCCTGACGAAAGATCCTGCAGCGGTTGACCAAAGCATGAAATGTGTTTTTTTACGGTACACCTGCTGCTTGGTGATATTGTAAAATGACCCAGAAGCCTCCATATGTGCCTGTAAATACACAAAATTAAGTGAGATGAGCAATCCAAAACACAAAGCTACATTAGATGGGTTTTTAAGCATAGGTAGCATTGAGGAAAAAAAAAACACTGCCAGTTTCAGTTGATTAAGGAAATAAGTAAGTATACAAAATTCAATCATAATTTCAAACGGTTCGATGGTGGGCATAGCCAGCAATTTTTTAATCAGTCTCAAGCAGGCCAAGTGATTGTAAACAGTCAATAAAAGCATTTTTCTTGGATTGACAAGATTATCCAGCAGCTTTCTCATTATATGCAATTATAATATTGACCTAGTAAACATCTTGCAGTTCAGTGCTGCTTTCCTTGCCTCTCTGTCTTAGCATTCGTTACTTGTTACACGAGCCACCGAGTATAAAACATCTGGGTTTGCAAGGCATTTAGCCTCCCGTGGCAAGGACCCCTAACATCCACACACACTCCCTTTCTTCCATTTTTCTTTTATTTGACAGTTCAGAGTTCCAAGCACAGTTTTCTTTCTCAAAAGAGTATCGAATTCTCAGAGGGGATATTTTATTCGATATCACAAGGTGCAGTTTTGTCGTGACTCTTTTGGAGAACTGCACTGTGTTTACATGCCACTACAATTGGGTTCTGTTCTTTGAATTGTATTGAGGATCTGTGTATTCACTCCACGATGAACTTGATGTATGGGCTTGCAGGATAGTTATGTAAACAAAGCAAAGGACTCGGGTAGGTAAGTACACTAGTCATAGAAGTATAGTATTTCATGTTCACAGAAAAATCAAAATTCCATCAAGTCTGCATGCTGTCCTGGCAACTAAGTGACATGCCATTACACTTGGTCACTGTTTTACAATTAGCCCCTAGACAGTTTTTCTCTACAAGTGGGGACCCTTAGCTGATGCAAGGCAGTGGGCGCTAAGTATTTCTTGATCCCAACTGACCGCTCCGGCCATGCACTATTACTCTGTCGTGCAGTGACGCGACTTTTCAGTGCTTACTCTTAGCTGTATTGTTTTTAAGTATGAGAAACAGTGAAATAAAACTACAACAGAAGAATAAAACACTCATTCCACACAAAACACATCCAATATATACATATTTGTACTTAGAATAGTCATTTGATATCATGCAATGTTTCGAAAACTTTATGGACTCTTCCTCAGCAGCAGCACAATTGTGCCATAATTCTTGTTTATTTGTGCTCAACACTAACTGTACAAATATTTCACTTGAAATTTGACTGGTAGAGGCTGTCTCAATTGGTAACAATCTTTTCAGTACATGCTGCAGCTGAGTAGCTTGAGCTGTGTTGCATGTTAACACTCAATCGCCAGATTTCATTTGCTACTTTCAGTGTCTGAAATGACAAAAGCAGTGCGCACACGTGAAACCTAGGAAGACCAAATGGCATAGGTCAAGAAAAGGAAGTGCATGCTGCACTTGACATGAAGGCTCTTATTAATATAGGCAGCACTGAGCACAGAGATGAAGAAACTAGTAATGCGTACTGGGGGGCATGCGAATTGTAGTTTTGCCAACCAAACTGATTATGAATAGCATAGTCTTGCTGCTGAATCAAATATGAATAGTGCTGAAAACCAAACTGAATACAAATAAACTAGTTGAGCAGCTATTTTAAATGTCTTTGAAGAAGTAAACACATTGAATTTTGGAGATAATTTGAACATGCACTGTTTGAATCATTTGCTATGGCATGGATACCATAACAAATGATTCCATGCACTTTTAAAGATTTGTTACTGTCATGAACCTCGACACATTTTCTGCGTGCAAATGCATCTCATATGCAACACCACAGCTGTACGTTGCAGCCAGAAATGAGGATTACGTGGCGAAATGTACGCCACTAAGAGATTGCTACCACCGGGGAGAACCGCACGGAAAACAGTGCTTCTGTACATGTTACAAATGATGTGCATGTTTGTTTATGCTTTGCAGTCTATTTTCTCACAGTAAAACAGGCGTGTTGTAAAATGTGTTCAGGCTGTAATTTCAGATGAAAACATTAAATGATCAGCTCCTGCATCTTTGCCGCGAGTGCTATACCGAAGTGAACGCGCGAACACAGGCAGGGGAGATATGAATATATACACTTTACCTTTCAATGTATACGTCTGGAAATACTTAAAAAAAAATCGTGCCGTCTTCTCCTCATACTAACATAAACACACCAAGTAGACGGCGAAAGCAGGTGCCGCTGGGGTATGCGTGCGTCTACGCTGTTCCTGGATGATTGCATCGCCGGCGACTTAATCGCTCTAATAATGGTCATTTCATACTGTTTGTGCTGTATATGCGGGGGCTCAATAACTCTACAGCTAGGGTGCAAATTAATTTTATAGCCGACGATCGAGAGCCACCGTGAAGAGGAAAAGTTTCCCCAAACCAGCGCCGCAGCCGTCAAATGCAGCGTTTCGACGTTCGAAGCAGCGCGCGCCGGGCGCGCCAATCAGAGCGCTGGAGAAATTCGCCACCCAAAAGATGCCCAAAAGTGACCGTATAGCACCCTATGCGCCTCCCGTGCCGAACGCGTCCGCCAGCTGGCGGAAGGCGGACGAGCGCAGCGCCTCTAAAAACGACTGTACGGGGGCCTTTAAGCTTCTGTGATTGTCGGGAGGTCGTCGGACTCGTTGGTCGTGCGGTGCGTCGATTGGGGGCGTCGGAGGAAATTTTCAGCGAACATCGAAAAGTGGTCGGACTGTTGGTCGGAGCGAAGGGTCGGAGGTCGGTCTGTGTGATCGCATCGGTGAGTGGAGGATGTTGGTCATAGTGTTCATCGACGGCGGCCCTACCCCCCAGGGGTGGCCTTCTTCAGGTTTCCCGGCGCGGACTTGGGGACTGCCTGAAGGAAGAAGGGCGGCTGGAGGGAAACTGTCGTGGTGATGGTGACCTGGACTGGCGTCGCCGGGGGACACAGGTGGGGCGTTGTCGCTGAGGTACTCGTCGATATCACGAGGTCGTTCGCCATAGTGCGGCCGAGGGGAATCCGGTGAAAATCCGCGCAAGCCCATTTGACGGTACGGACAGTGGCGAATTACGTTACCGGCTTCAACGCAGTGAAAGCACAAATGTTGACTGTCCGTCGTGCACCTCGCGTGTGCTTTGCGAACGGGTGGTCGAGCGTCAGGCACACCATTCGCAACTGGATATCGGGGTGCAGGACGAGCGGGAGGAGCAGGGTCGCAGGGTGCCAATGATTCTGGCGCAGGTGTACGCAACACGTCTCTGTATGTCATGATGTACGGCGCAGGCGGCTGGGGTGATGGTACAGATTGCACTGCTTGGTGGAGCTCTTCGCGCACAACATCCGAGAAGCCTCCAACATGCGGGTGTTGCTCGAGAGAGGGCAGCTTTTGAAGCTCTTCGCGCACAATGCTTCGGATGAGTTCATGAAGGGCTTCGCTGTCGTTTCTGGTCATCGGCAAGCGGAAGTCCACAACAGCGATGTTCGCAGAACGATCAAAATGCTCAAATCGCTGATTTAGGGCACGCTCGATGCTTGTCGCTTTCTTCGTGAAATCAGCCAGAGTACATGGAGGGTCACGTGCAAAGCCAGCAAACAGCTGCTCCTTCACGCCTCGCTTAAAGTGGCGCACTTTATTTGCCTCTGACATGGACGGATCCACCCGATTGAAAAGCCGAGTCATTTCTTTGACAAACATGGCGTACTCTCATTAGGGCGTTGTGCTAGGAACTGTAGAGCGAGTTCAGACATCTCTTTTCTTGTATCGTTGCCAAATGTTCCCAGCAGCTGCCGCCGGAAATCCTGCGAGGTGGTAATGGTAGTCTCATGGTTTTTGAACCACATCTTTGCGGCATCTTCTAGTGCGAAATAAACATTCCGCAACTTCCGCTCCTCGTCCCACGCCTTAAACACAGCGACCCGGTCGTAGCTGGTCAACCAGTTATCAACGTCTTCGATCTTGTCGCCATGGAACGGCGTGGGCATACGCGGAGCATGGCAGATCAGTGGTTGGGCATTCACGAGAAGCTGAGTGGTCTGGCTTGCCGCTGTAGTTATCATGGTTCGCGAGCGGAAACAAGGGGACCCCACTCGGGAGCTAAGCCTCTCAAGCGGCGGCTCGCCTTCTGCATAGGTGTCGTGTCCACGGTGTGTAGAGGGGCGTAGGAGGCCCCCAGAGGTTCTTCGTACATGGGATGTACCCGGAAACTGCTTCAAAAACATTTCACCTTTAAGAATGGAACGTGATAGCGTTATCAAGCAAATTGCTATACTCATTTTAATTTATTAATACTTCCGGGACGTAGAAGCGCTACCAGCCACCTTGCCTTCGCACTAGAAGATGCCGCAAAGATGTGGTTCAAAAACCATGAGACTACTATTACCACCTCGCAGGATTTCCGGCGGCAGCTGCTCGGAACATATTTGGCAACGATACAAGAAAAGAGATGTCTGAACTCGCTCTACAGTCCCTAGCACAACGCCCTAATGAGAGTACGCCATGTTTGTCAAAGAAATGACTCGGCTTTTCAATCGGGTGGATCCGTCCATGTCAGAGGCAAATAAAGTGCGCCACTTTATGCGAGGCGTGAAGGAGCAGCTGTTTGCTGGCTTTGCACGTGACCCTCCATGTACTCTGGCTGATTTCACGAAGAAAGCGACAAGCATCAAAAAAGGTTCGCCTTTAAGAATGGAACGTGATAGCGTTATCAAGCAAATTGCTATACTCATTTTAATTTATTAATACTTCCGGGACGTAGAAGCGCTACCAGCCACCTTGCCGAAACGCGCGGGCCTCAGGTGTCAATCGTAGTTCGTCGGCAACATCGTTAGCGATCCGAGCTGGCGCGATGAAGTACTCGGAGGCCATGCCCTAGAGCATGGCCTCCGAGATCTTCATCGCACGGAATCAGAGAGACAGCTGTCTATCTTATTCCGTGCGCCACACGCATGATGGCGCTACGTGCATGTCAAGCGAAGAGGAAGTACAGCGGAAAAGTGATTTGCCACTCGCTTAACTGCGTGTTCTGTAATTCTGTAATTCACATGCTCATAATTATTATTATACGCCACAATACACTTCTCTAAGGGACATTTCTGAGACAACACCGCAATCAGTAGACGCGCCTTTGTCCATTTCAAACTATCTATCCGGCCACCACCGAGTGCGGACGGAGGTAAAATGGACTACAGCGGAGCGGCGACAGCGGTTCTTGCCGGCCGCGGAAACAGGCGTGAAGATTGTGAAGATAAGGATTACCAGATCATTTTGCCAACATTTCCCACCGGTCGTTTTGTTTTACACACAGTGTTTCTTCATGGCGACGTGCGAGCGAGGCCTTTTCGAGTTGAAGATTTCCGGGACGCCCTGGACGGCATTGGAACGCTCCCAGACGTGGTCGCGTTGGAGGCGTACCAAATCAACCATGTCTGGGCGGTTACGCTGAGAACTTCCAAAGCAGCGAAGAAGCTTCTTGCAGTCAAAGAACTAGAAGTAAAAACACGCCGATGTCTTATTATAGGTCCCGAAAACCAGCATGTGAAGCTCAAGCTGCACTGGATGTTTCACGGCGTGGCCGATGAAGACATCCGGACCGCCTTCGCAGCGTTTGGAAAGGTTACGGCAGTGACCCGTGAGCGCTGGCGGGTTCAGGGTGTCAACGACAAGGGTTCAACAACTGTCTTCCTGAAGCTGAAGCTCGGATTCAAAGTCAATGATCTGCCCCACCAGGTACGCGTTGCCGGAGAGTTAGCCCTGGTTGTGGTGCCTGGACGACCCATGCAATGCCTGCGTTGTCATGGCACAGGTCATGTACGACGTGAATGCAAGGTGCCCCGCTGTTCAAGGTCAAGACGCTATGGCCATCTGGACAGCGAATGCGTCCGCACTTACGTATCGGCTACGGGTCATGGGTCGAGTGACGAGTCAGCGCAACTTCTAATGGACGTGTTGGAGGCGGAAGAAGCGGCGAAAGGTACCGAGGGGTTCGGGAGGACGACAGAGGAGGCACCTTCTGTAGTGAGCAAGGACACCAGCACGTCTGCCAGCGGAGGGAGGACACCTGAAGCGGCACTACCTCTCCAGACAGACGCGGAAAAGCAGAATGTTCATTTGGGCAAGTTGGTAGACATTCATAATTGTAAAACAGCGCGAAAAACGGTAGGCAAGAACGAGAAAGACACGGGACGAACATTCGTCCCGTGTCTTTCTCGTTCTTGTCTACCGTTGTTCGCACTGTTTTACAATTATAGAGGGTGGAAAGACTAGCGAATAAACCAGCTCTAAGGACGTCAATGCTGACATTTCGTTGAGATGGAAAGTGCAGCAGACTAATACCGGCGGCCACAACACCAGCGTGACGGCTCCGGCTAAGCGACGTACGCCCAGACCGACACCGAGGTCAACAATGCATCAGCCTGCAGTGTTGGAGAGCCGCCAGCAAAAACGCCCCAGGCCCGGCACTCAATGTTCAAGCCGCGGTGGTCGGAAAGGCGGGTTGTCGCCAAGGTCCTACGGCAGCAGGCTGAGGCCCTCCCACCGGATGACTCCAGTGTCATGGATGACGTCTAGCAGAACGCTAGACGCGAAAGGTAAGCACCATGCTCTCGGCCTCCTTACACTTCATGAAAATGGCTCCTGCACCCCCGCTGAAGGTGGCCACACCTAATGTCAGAGGTCTGGCAGGAGAGAAAAAGCAGAGCCAAGTGCACCGACTTTTAGCGTAGGAGGGGATCGATCTCTTGGCTGTACAGGAAACGAAAATTGATGGTGAAGAAGAGACCGGGAGCATGGTGCAATGTTTCACGTCTAGATTTTATGCTGTAGTAAGTCACGCAATAGGCACTTCTGCAGAATGTGTCCTTTTTGTTAAAAAGCTGCCAGGTCTTGCGGTGAACGCCTATTTCTCATGTTGTCGGGTAGATGTGTTTTTGTTGATTTCAATCTCGGCAACGCTGGGTGGCGCATTATATGTTTGTATGCACCAAATCAAACAGAGGAAAGGGCAGCGTTTTTTGAAAGCATTGAACAGCATCTCAGTTTGCAAAAACACCTCATTCTTATGGGCGACTTCAACTGCGTCCTTAGTAGTCGCGATAAGACCAGTTTGCGCGGATTCAAAGACGTAAGTACTCAGGTACTGTCCAAAATTGTGGGGGAGTGGAACCTTGAGAATGTGGCGGAATGTCTTGACGGCGCGTTCGGTGTAAAATAATACACACATTTTCAGCGCGAAAGCCACGCTCGTCTTGACCGCATATATGCTTCGCTTGATGTGATTTCAAAATGTTGTAGCTGCCATGTTGTTCCCGTCTCTTTTTCTGACTACTGTTTAGTAATATGTGTGATAGGATCACAAAAACGGGGCAGTGCTTTTAATTGGGACCAGTGGAATTTAAATGACAAGTTGATTAAAGACGAAATTTTCAGAGATGCAGTACCGGGAGAAATAGGCAAGATAGACCCTACACCCTATAGTACACTGAGACTATTGCAGCAATGGGAGCTTTGTAAGGAACAGCTTATAATAATAGCAATTAGTAGATCTAGTGTCCTTGCCCACGAACATAAACATATTGAACACAACTTAAGGTCCCTGCTTGAAAAAATACTTAAAAAAACATTAAACTGATAGAGAAAAAGCGTTATCGCGGTGCGCTTGTACGTGTGAGCGCAGAAGAGACAGCTGCAACGGAGGCACCGTCGAGACGAGCGCTAGGAATTGAAAAGGCGCACGCACAGAGAAATCACATCGGAAATGTAGAATGGGGCGTCGTCTTATCGGATGACAATGAGCATATTCTGCGTTGAATTCTTCCAATACTACCAGAAACTGTTTTCATTGCACGACTTTGATATGAGAGCGTTTCAGGACAGGTATCTCGGGGCACTACCAAGACTAAATGAAGGGAAGAAACAAAGATTAGAGCTGCCAATAACTGAATCAGAGGTAGAACTAGCGATAAACAATTTAAACCCGGGAAAATCACCCGGTCCAGACGGCTTAAGTGCGGCATTTTACAAAGAATTTAAACTAGAAATGGCACCAGTACTGACTGTAGTGTTTAACGAAGCTTATGACGTAAACGAACTGCCGCCTTCTTATGGGAAATCTCACACAGTCCTCATACCCAAAACTGATGAAGCAGATAGGCTACTACAAGCAACATCATACGGGCCAATCGCTCTTGTTGTGGGCGCCACTGACGACAGCGCCCCAAGCAGCAAGCTGACCAGGCGGACCGCCGGGAGACCCCGGCATGAGGAGACCGCGCCAAGAAGAGCGAAAACGGGCGCCATTACCTGATGTATAAGTAAACAGTTTTCCTTGTTATACCGGCTACGTCTGCCACATGGTGGCAGCGGCGGGATAACCAACGCAGCGTGACACCCAGATGGACAGCGAGCCCAACGTAAGCGGCCGCAGCGTCATGCCAGACACTCGCGGCGCGAACGAAGAGCACGCGAGCGGCACTCCGAGAATGACGTTCAACCCGCTCGCCGTGGAACTTCCGACAAAGCTCGATTTCCGCAAGCCCGAAGGTTGGACACGATGGCACCGCAGGTGGGAACGCTACCGACTCATCTCCGGCCTGACAGGACAGGACGAGAGGACGCAAATCAACACATTACTCTACGCCATGGAGGAAGAAGCGGAGGACGTGCTCGCTGCTTTGAAACTGACAGACGAACAGATACTCCAGATCATCATACTCCGCCGTGGTGAGTGCTTTTGAAAAGCATTTCCTACCTCGAAAGAATGTCATCAATGAGAGAGCGCGATTAAACTCTCGGATACAAGAGCAGCATGGAAACGTCGACGCATTTGCGACTGAACTGTTCAAGATGGCCGAAAGATGCGATTACGGAACTCTCAAAGACGAACTGATTCGGGACAGGCTCGTGGTCGGCTTGCGAGACGTAAAACTCAGCGAGAGCCTGCCGCTTGACGCGGAACTCACTGTCGAAAAAGCAATCACAGATGCGCGCAATTCAGAGAGCGTGAAACTTCAACACAAGGAAATTCGCTCCATCGAACAGCCAGCTCACGACATGGGAGACGTTCGCGGCCAGACAAACGTCAAAACTCGCCGGGACGAAACGAAGGTGCCTTTCAAGTCGCGCCCTCAACGTACACACAAGACGGGAGACGAACGCTACAAGTGGTGTGGTGGTGTGCGTGACCACACGAAGACACAGTGTCCCGCGATAGACAAGACGTGCAACCAGTGTGGGAAAAAAGGCCACTACGCCCGCGTCTGCATTGTCTAAGCCGAAGGGCGAGACCTTGAGTATCCGACAACGACCAAAAGATCTCGGAGAGCTATATCTAGGCGAAGTCAAAGTGGGAGTGAACACGCCGTGGAGGATTACTGCTACCGTGAACAACTTGCCTTTTACCTTCAAGGTCTACACCGGCGCGGATGTGACTGCAATTTCACACGACTAGTACGACAGAACCGTCATGGGACCCATCAAGTCAACGCAACAGCTGTTGATAAGCCCAGGCCAAACAGCGATAGCCACTGTTAGCTACATCGATTCAACAATCACCTGACGCAACACTGAAGTCCAAGAAGCAGTCTTCATCATCAAAGGATTAAAAGAACCGCTGCTCAGTCGACCAGCTATAGAATCACTTGGGATTCTACAGCGCCCTCTTGAGCAAGACGAAACCCTCGAACAATCAACTGATGTCCCAAATTCTTGGTGTCATACCCAAAGCTAACGCCTGGACCTGTGAGATCAAAACTTTCAAGAAAGGGGGGTGTTGTGGGATGGATGGATGGAATATAGGAGCGTCCCCGTTGAAACGGGGTGGTAGCAGTAGCTATCATGCTCATTTTTATCCCTATATCTTAATTATTGATTTAGAATGGTTAACTAAACCATCATTCTATTTATTAAATTTTTGTTCCTACATTACTAACATTATGTCACTTCTCTGCTTTTAAGCCACCAATCTTCCAGTCGTTTTTTGCTAGTTTCCACCGCCTGTTTATTCACCCGGCCACTGTTATCTCTGAACCCCAGAGCTTCAGAAACAGTGATTGCGCCTGCATCAACTTCCGGATGGATACCATTACATTCGAGTATAGCATGGTCAATTGTTTCACTGGAGTTTCCACATACAGCACATGCGTCATCTCCAGTGTTAAATTTCGTTTTGTAGCTGCGTGTTCTAAGGCACCCTGATCTAGCTTCCAAGAGTAGGGCACTGCCTCTTGAGTTATCAAAGAAATCTTCCTTCCTGATCTGCATTGTCCACTTTCGCTATAATTCCACACTCTGTTTCTTTTCCATCGAATTTATCCAATTTTTACCTTCTGTGTTTTTCACCTGTCGCTTAATGCTCTTTATTTCTCCGTCCTTGTGACTAGCATACTTACTAGTTAGTTTCCTAGTTCTTTTCCTCCATTGTGTGTCAACGCTTTTTAAGTACAGGTACTGAAATACTTTAGCTGCCCATCTGTTGCTGTCCAATTTCCTCAGGCGTTCCTCATGTAATATTTTACTCTGAGCTTCCCGTACTTCGAAAGATGCCCAGCCCATATCTCCCTGTACCGCCTCATTTGTAGTTTTGCCGTGGGCACCTAGTACTAAACGTGCAACGGATCTCTGATTTATTTCTAATGTCGACTGTACCTCAGATTTTAGGCACAAAACCGCATTTCCGAAAGTAAGTCAGGGCACCATAATTCTTTCCAAATACCCCTCAAAACCTCATACCTATTGTATCCCCACAATGCCTTATGCTTCATTATCCCGGCATTCCTCCCCCCTTTGGCCTTAAGTGATTGCTCATGCTTTCCAATGTATGCCAATCCTTCGTTTACCCATACCCCCCGATATTTATATTCTGCTGCTCTAGGTATTTCATGGCCTTGTATTTTAAGACCCTGATCAGTTGAGCCGCTGAAAATCATCAGACCCGACTTAACTGCGCGGAAACTGAAGCCTAGAGCGTCCCCTTCGTCTCCGCAATACTTAACTAGCGTTTGCAATTCTTCCAGACTCTCAGCTAGCAGCACAATGTCGTATGCATACATCAAACCGGGGAGGCGCTTCTCTACCGCCTTTCCACCTAATCTATATGACAGGTTAAAACCTAGGTTACTGTTTTGTATCCTCCGTTCCAGGTTTATCATATAAAGCATGAACAGCACCGGTGATAGAGGACAGCCTTGTCTTAATCCTTTGCATACTTTGACATCCTCCGTACTTCTTATCCCTCCCACGTAATTTCTACTTTGTTATCCCGGTATATTTCCTGTAGGAACTCTATTATCTCATAATCGATACCTTCTTCTTTTAATGTTGTTACAGGCGACAAGGAAGAAGAAGTGGGCAGTGGCGCGGGCAGGAGCGCTCGCGCTAGGCCCGCGAACATTCATTAAACGTCATCTACCATCGTCATCGGTCATGTTCTGTCGCCTGTTTTCATCGGCTTGCCGCTTCGTAACATTTGGTTGGAGGTGCGGCGTACGGCATCCCCATCCTCGCCTTGGAGCATCGACGCCGTCTTCAAATCGGGACCATCACCGAGGGCCCAGGGACATCGCCGAGCAGCTTCGCCCCAGCCCTTCAAGCCCAGACCTGAACAACTACCACCGCCCAGCCCCCAGCCCGGACCTGAAGACAAGGAGAAGAGACATACCGATCAGAACCGAGATGAAGGACCCGAAGGAACCGATGGACACGAACACGCAACCCCCGCCCAAGCTGCCCGACGAGACCTCGAGCCATCGGTTCCATGGACTCTGGTGACGGATGGTTGACAGCTCCAAGGGAGGCGGATCACCCACGCATGAGACATCGTACCGGCAAGCCGTTCTATTCTTCCTTCTTCCTCTTCTTCTTCAAGCATCCAGACACGCCCATCATCATGCCATAAAATCATTAACATCGCTAAACTTCCTCGTCCACGATCGGGACGATCGCTCGGTGGCCCCGGGTCATGTTACGGACGACAAGGAAGAAGAAGCGGGCAGTGGCGCGGGCAGGAGCGCTCGCGCTAGGCCCGCGAACATTCATTAAACGTCATCTACCATCGTCATCGGTCATGTTCTGTCTCCTGTCTTCATCGGCTTGCCGCTTCGTAACAATATGTTCCACAGGAGTTCCCTGCTTACGTTGTCGTACGCCCCGTTTATGTCCAGGAAGGCCAAATACAAAGGTCTATTTTCCACTCTAGATATTTCGATGCATTGGGTAAGCACGAACAGGCTATCATCTAAGCGCCTACCATTTCTAAAGCCGTTCTGAAGTTCTCCGAGTATCTTGTTACTTTCTACCCATGCTTGCACCTTTAATTTCACCGCCTGCATGGCTAACCTGTACCACGGCCGCTCGATGGAAGCGCACTGGGTGCGGCCTGCTGCGGCGCGCCGCCGTCAATGGGCAAGCCCGTCCTTGGGGAGTTTACAGTTGCGCCCGCTATTTCTGGTGAGGGCGCCACTCTGTGGGGAACACGTCGCCGCCGGGATCGGCGGCTCTGAACGCGCGTTCGCCTTGCATATGCGTGGTCAACGCAAACTTTTTGCGTGCAGGTGTGCAAGCACGTTAACGTTGACACGGGACGCATTTGTTTTTTAAGGCGAAAGCTGTTCTAGGCTCATGGAGTGAAAATCTGTGCGCAGAAGCGTTGCCTGTAATCTGTGTGTCGCATCTGTGCGCTGGTGTGTCAGTCGCAAAAAGCGGACATGCAAGGAGGGAAATTAACAATGAAAATGATTGATGGTGATAGGTAATCAATAAAAGCTATAAACAGACATTGATAAATGTATAATGATTAATGACTATAATGAGTATGAGTATACTCGTTATATAATGAGTATAATGATTATGATTATGAGATTATGAGTATAATGATTAATAATGACTAAAATGATTTGTAATGACCAGTATGTCAAGCTACCACATGTAATGACCGCAACTGATTAGAAATGAGTAAAAATGCTTAACGGTGTGTGGTAATGACTATAATAGCTAGGCATGACTCATCATTACTGCTAATGACTACAAAATGACCAATATGTCAAACAATGACGTGTAATAACAACTACTGATTCTAAATGAGTAACCTGCTTAGTTATGAGTGGTAAAGGCTACAATGACTAAGTAGGCAGACTCATGACTGGGACAAGACGGGTTGAAATGACTGCAACTGTGTCAACCAATGAGAGGCAAACGATTGGAGAAGGGTAGGCTTTTGCCATCCCCCGCTTAAGTGACATCTAAGAGACCCTCTAATTTTATCTGTTGAGCTCGCTTCAGGCAAAGGCAGCAGCGAGGAGTGGAAATGCACTCGCTTCCTCTGGAATGAAAGCGGCGCTGAGGTTAAAAAGTCCAGATTCTGAAGCATAATTCCCTACCAGCTGCCGTTGAATTTGCTACAAGGGGCAGCAGACTGGACTCGGTGATTAATGAGGTTAACAGAGCAAACAACATAACGGGAACACAGGATAAGACGGCACAACTGTGCTAGTTGTGTCGTCCTCTTTTCCTGTGTTCCCGTCATGCTGTTTAACCTATTTATAGTTACCAGGGAGCTGGCCAGTGAACTAGGATTTTTAACAATGTGTGAAGTAGATGAACACGATGAGGTAGCACTACAAGCTTTTCTCGCAGGTTATGTTCCGAGGACATATCAAAAAAAGGTACGATGGTTTTTTTTTTTTTTTTTTTTTTTCATATAAGCATACAATTTGTTCTAAATTTTGCCGCTAGTCTGAGTGGCCTTGCAAGCAAAGTAGCCTGTGCATACAACATTTGTTTATACTCTTGAGACTGTTTGAGCCGATGTGATAAACTGAAAAGCCCTGTTCCACAGAAAATCCAGCGCACGCTCTATCGGCGGAAAGTCGGAAAATTACCTCTCTGGCAAGAGGCACCTTTGCTGGTGATATGTCCAGACACCTTTGGCTCAATAAGAGCACATGACATGTTCAATGTGGCAGGAGCTGCCAATCCAGAGAAAGTCAATAAGATGTAAGGGTGAAATGGGAATTGAAAGTGGGATCCTTAGATCCCTAGTCAGGCACACCATACTCCTATAGGGCACGTTCGTACAGCTTCGGTAAAGAGGCGCTTTATATACTTATGTGTAGGGTGCTATTCTATATAATGTGGTGGCTTAAGGCTGTATTATAATGAAATGCGACAGAGGAAGTAATTAAGGGATATGGTGAATACGCAGGTAGCAATGTGCGGGTATGCTAACGAGGCTCCGCAAGGAGACTTAAGAACTCCAAGTTTTGTTTTTCACTACCAAGTTGTTGCTTAATTTATGCGATATTTGGTAATAGTTTTGAAGTGGCATGTCAATCGTGAAAAAGACTGTTGTAGGAAATATGAGTCAACTGGACCAGTACAAGTTAATGAAAACCAAGGACAATGGAGGCTTGAAGTACCCCGCAAAGGAAGAAATCAAGCTTTGTCAGCTTACAAGCACCTTCATTAACAAGGTAATGAAGTCTGAAGGGGCCCAGTGATGTAGCAAGCTCAGTGAACTTTTAATTTCAGCATTGTTTTCTCACTGTACACAGTGCCTGCAGCTAATCTATGAAAACAATGATCGTGCCCATGCTGAGGAGCTATGCAAGATATCGTTGTGTTGTTGCACCCACTGATAGCGAGCTGGGCTGGAAATGTCAACTCAACAGTGGAGCGATCGACGTTTATGGCTATGGCATAAATCTCTCTCAAGAAACGTTTTCCGTCTGCGAATGGTAATTTTCTTCCTTTTTTTTGTGTGGCCATTTAATAAGCGTACTTGGCTGCTCACTGAATCTCCTGCAGTTGCGGTCTGAAGCGTGAACATTCTTGTGATTGCAGGTAAGAATTAGTTTCACAACAGTAACTCAATGCGCATTCTTCCATTGAAAATTACAAACCAGCAAAATTATATGGGTTTGCGAGCAGCGAATAAAAAGATTAATAAAAACGTTCTGCGCATATACGTAGCACCTTGAGACCGACCGGCACTATGAAGCGCACTTACTTTGACCTGTCATGCAAAGCGGGGGAAGCCATAACGGATAGCGTTCTGGCATACAAAGTTTAAGGTCTCCAACTAAGTCGAATATACCAGGTTATCATCTAGATTTTACCTAATAAACACCTTCATATTTTTACCGTAACAATTGTCAGAATGAGATAGAAAGGTTGGTTACCTGTCGCATTTTCACAGAGGTTGCTCACAGTAGGAAATTTTTTTTATTGGATAGCGCTAGCAGTTTCGATCAGGTTGACATCAATTTGTGTATAAAAGCTGTATGCAGGAAGGAGTAAACGGTATGAAAATGACATGCGGAATTTGCGACATATTGATGTTAGTGGTTATGCATTAGGCTACCATGGCAGCTGAACAGCTTCGAATTGTTCACAGCCGGGTGACATATTCATTTGACAAACAACTTGATCTGAATGCAACATCACGGTAATGCGAGCAGTCCAATCGAGTGGCCTTGAACCACCATCACATCAAGTTTTTCTGGGTACACTCAAGTATACATCCTTGCCGAGCAAGCGCTAAGGGCTGACATGCCCACGCTAACACATGACAGTATATTCGTGTTGCCAAGTTGTATGAAGCGGAGCTCTTATATCCTTAAAATAACAGGCTCTTACAACGCCGACGCCTCATTCAAAACGCAGCCAGGCGCAGCTCTCCGCGCGTGGCAGCGTGCTGCTGTTCCCTAGCGGTGGCGCCGCGACGGCGGCGACGGGAAGTAAGCGCCTCCCGCCGGTTTGGGGCGACGCAGCAGGCCGCACCTAGTGCGCTTCCATTGAGCGGCCGTGCCTGTACATAACAGATGTTATGGTAATCGGCCTGTAGGATTTTATGTGCATCCTGTCTCCTTTCCCTTTATAAATCAAATTCATTTTACTCTGCCGCCAGCTGTCCGGAATTTGCTTATTCGTTATGACTGTTTCCAGAGCTTTTAACAACGTTTCCTTAGTTTTTGGACCGAGTTCATTAATCAGCTTGATCGGAATTGCATCTATTCCTGTAGATGTGTTTTTAGGAATATTTTTTTTTGCCTTTCTCCAGTTTAGATTGGTCAGTTCTAAGCTGCTTTGCATTCTGCTACCTTGTGTTCCTTCCTGATTTGCGGAGATTACCCTATCGTCGCTCCTAAATGACTCGACTATAACTGATGTAATGTAGTTCACTGCGTTGTCTCCCTTTAAACGATTTTCCTCGTTATCTTGAATCCGATCCTGCTTTCTTTGTTGGGCGCCACTGACGACAGCGCCCCAAGCGGCAAGCTAACCAGGCGGACCACCGGGAGACCCAGGCATGGGGAGACCGCGCCAAGCAGAGCGAAAACGGGCGCCATTACCTGATGTATAAATAAACAGTTTTGCTTGTTATACCGGCTACATCTACCACAGCTCTCAGGAACATTGATTACAAAGTTTATATGGAGGTATTAGTACGAAGGCTGCAGTCGGTAATCCAGGAAATCGTTGGGCCACATCAAACGTGTGGGATAAAGGACGGTCCATTGTTGCAAATATACACGAAGCAAGAAGTGTATTAGAATGTTGTGATGTCATAAATGGCCGTGTTGCCATCCTGCAGCTTGACCTTGAAAAGGCGTTCGACTGTGGTGCCCATGAAATTCGACTTTGTATAATGAACCATATAAATATTGGTTTTGTTATTCATGAGGGCGTGGCCCTGGCGTACCGAAATTGCATTACGAGATTAGTCGTAAATAAAAGTCTGAGGGCCCCCTTTAGCGTGCAGCGTTCTGTGCGGCAGGGCTGCCCCCTAACCCTCTTCTGCAGTTACATTGAAACCCTTCGCTTAAATATCTTGGATGATGAGAATATTACTGGTTTTCGTTTGCAAGCCGTGGAAGTGAAGCTCTGGTGTACGCGGATGATGTTGCGGTTTTTACAGTTAACCAGGAGGGTATAACCGAAGTTGTTGATTCTGTAAAAATTTTAGCGAAGTTACAGGCAGTAAGGTAAACTGGTCCAAGTCTCTGGGACTCTGGCATGGTAGATGGCAAAGTGCTCCTGATAATTTTGCAACCGTGTCGTGGGTGACGACTCCGCCAAAGTAACTTGGCGTGCCACTAGAATGCTATCGTGATATCGAGACATATTGGAGAGCATGCACAGATGACATGCGGGAAAGGGCAAATAAGTGGAAAGGAACTGGTTTATCAATTTTTGCAAGAGCCACAGTGTGCAACCTCTTTTTTATTTCTAGGCTGTGGTATGTGATGCAAGTTTTACACTGTGCAAGATTGAGTGTGCAGAAGCTGCATAGTTAAAAGTTAAATTGGTTCACAGGAAGGGAAAGGCGCAGTAACTGTCACACTTGCTCTGTGGACACCCGAACCGCGCCGTAAGGGAAGGGAGGGAGGTGGGAATGAAAGTGGAAAGAGAGAAAGGGGAGCCGTAGTGGAGGGCTACGGAGTAATTTCGACCACCTGGGGATCTTTAACGTGCGCTGACATCGCACAGCACACGGACGCCACTTCGTTTCACCTCCATCGAAACGCAGCCGCCGAGGTCGGGTTCTATTCGCGGTTTTTGTGGGGGCTTCAAAATGGGAAAGATGCAGCCGCACGTATTTATTCAGAAATGTGAAGGATAGCGGCGTGGGCTTAGGGCAACTTTTTTTGCGGCAGATTGTCAGCAGATTTCTGTTCCTGCGTGACGTTCATGATTCATTTTTGTTCACTGTCTGCCAAATTAGGCTTGGACGTGCACTGCCAGATTTTGTTGTGCCAACCGAATGTTACACGGGAGGTATTTTTGGTTACTTTAGAGAAGTTGTTCAAAGTGTGCGATTTCATTCGGCAAGATTTTTCAAAACAATATTTATCAGCTGTGAAAAATAAATAGTGTACAAAGATTTGTGGGACGTTGTTCTTCCGGAGCCCATCTATAGGGCCATATACAGGGGAGGCCCTGGCAGGAATGTACTGAAGAGGGCAAAGAGAATGAAAGTGCCGGCAGCGGCTAAAATTTTCTTTTTAAATTGCACACTGGAACTTTGCAAATAAAAGTGTTTTTTGCAAGATAAATGGTTATTTCTTCCATGGGGTGCACATTGCTTAATTTGTAAACAGCCAGAAACGGTAGATCATGTATTTCTTCACTGTTGGGAAGGAGTTTACTTTTGGGGCGTACTTCAAAGAGCCATAAAGAAAGATTTACCTATGAATCTTTACGGTATACGGTACTTACCCACGCAAAATGAGGTGGGGGTTCCTTATGATTCAATCATGCTAATGATCCTCCACGGTATATGGCGTTCACACATGGCAGGATATCACTGTGATCCTGATGCGCGTCCTGCACGAATTTTTTTCCGCGAAGCTCTCCATTGGTTTATCGGGATTGTGAAGTTTGACGTTGATATTCTGAGTGGTTGCCAAAGGTAGAACCTTTGATGGATCTAAAGATATTTTAGAGCGACGAAGCCAGATCCTGGCAGGCTTAATAATATCAATGTCTCGTGTGTGCTTGTGTTGTCCTGCAAAAGTCGGGCAACAATGAAACAGAAAAGCTGGCGTGGCGGAGTGGTTAGCGTGCTCGTCTCGCACCCCGGAGGCCCACGTTCGATTCCTCAGGTCGGCGATTTTTCCTACTAGTTTTTATTTATTAATGCTTCTGGGATTTTTTGCTCACGGCCAACGCCGGACGACGCGGGACGGCGGCAGCCGACGACGACAGTTGACAGCCATGTGGTGCGGACGCGTGTTCCATCGCTCCTCCGATTGCGCGTGGCTACCGGAAACGGACGGACTGGCGACAGCGGGAGCTTCCGAAGCGTCAAATAGATGGGTTCTTTCTTTTATTAACTTTATTTCACTTTCAGCTAGTTAGGTTAGGTGCAGCCTAAAGAATAAATTTTAGCTCTTTGTCCTAGCGGCCTGGTTTTTCGTGCCGGCAGCAAGTTTTTCTCGGCGTTCATTTTTTAACTATTGTCGTTAGATAAATAATTTTTTTCTACGCTATTGGCTTTCGCAGAATTGATTTTAACGCGTGTTTGCTAGTCGTTTCTTGTGTCTCTTTTTGGCAGTTTGCATATTCTGAGAATTTGTAATAGATATAGTTCAGTCGATGCATGCTTAAGATGTGCAATCAAAAGAAGGTAAAGTGAGAGACGCAGATTAATCTCAAGGAAACGCGCTTTGACTCTGTAGGTGAAGCGGAAGGCAGTGACTTTTTGTGTCGGTGGTGCGCGCTGAGTGCGCGCTTAGACAGATTAGATCAAGAAAGGGGCAGTTTAGGGTCTCGTGTGTATGATGTAGAAAATGAAGTACTATTGTTGAAACAATATAATCAGAAACTGTTTGGACAGCTTCCTCAAATGAAAAAAAAAAGGCCGACTTTATCCTTGGAACCAACGAAAACGAACATTCCAGTGCGGGCGACGTGGCTGGGACCAGCACTGGCATGGAAGGCATAAGCAAAGTAGGTCAGGCGAATCCGAACCGACAGAGTTACTTAGAAGCAGCAACTAAGAAGCCGGAAAAAAGAAAGGAGTAAGGAAGAATAAAAATCCCAGAGAGAAGGACACAGATAACCGAAAGCAGGAGCCAACAGTTGGGAGAGAGAGAGAGAGAGAGAGAGAGAGAGAGAGAGAGAGAGAGAGAGAGAGAGAGAGAGAGAGAGAGAGAGAGAGAGAGAAGACCCAGATGCTTATCGCCGGAGATTCTAACATGAGCAGGTGCAAGCGAGATAGCTTGGAACGTGTAAAGTGTGATATGCGAGTGTTAGTTGGAGCCTTCCCAGGGAGCACAATGAGGGCAGTGCTGAAAGAGAGTGAAAATAGGCTGTTGAAAGATTGCGCAGAGCGCAGTATGGCGATAGTAGCCGCGGGGCTAAACGATGTCATAAATGGTGAGGCTGCAGGAGTGGTGGAAAGTTTAGCTGAGGGAGTTGACGATTTCAGAGAGATAGCACAGCAAGCGCTGATAGCTGTATGCACAGTACCGGAGGTGCTTGGATTGAACGGAAAGCAGGAAAAGGACATGGTGACAGTTAATCAGGACGTAAGGAAGTTAAGCCTGGAGAAGCGTTTCAAAGTGGATGAGGTGAACAGGGAGGTGCATAAAGTAGGTTTTGGCAGGGCTTTTCAGCGAGATGGCATCCATTTTAACAGAAGGGTCGGCTGCCGCCTGGCAGGCAGGACTGTAGCTTTTTTAGGGGGTCCGCGAGGACTCCGTGCACAGAGGTAGTTAGAAGTGAAGCAGAAGAAAGTGTAATAACGGAGGCTGAGCCCCCAAAAAAGGCAAGGAGGAGGTCGAGAAAGAAAAGTACAAAAAAGAAATTTAACACTAGGATGAGCTGCATAAACATGCAAGGAGGTAGAAAGCTGCTGCTTGAGCTCCGCGATCTCGAGGTTTTGTTTCTGAAGTTATTCTCTAAGCTCCGCGTTTTCCGGAGCGAGCGAAGGCGATCGCAGTTTCCAGCTCACCTGGGTTTTGGTGGGCTTGGTCCTCTATAACCAGGGAGGGGTGCGAACGAAGCGGACCTTCGCTGTGCGGCCTTTTCATTTGGACTTGGACTGGGCACGTGTCCTCTGCTGGCGCTCTCTTTCTTCCTCTGCTCTCCTAGCTGTTCCAGGTTCGCAGCCTTGATGGTTGTTCGTTGACGCTTTGCAATGCGTTCCGTGACGGTGTTGGTCAGCGTCTCTCCGCGTCCGCTTCCTGGTTGTGGTTTTTTGTTGGGTGGCATTTGAAACGCTTCTTGCTGACATTGGTACCCGTTAACTGCGGGCCTCCGTACACCACGCAGGTGGGTTCACATTAATGGTCGGTAGGATGGTTGTTTTGCCCGCAGCGCGCGTACTTGACTACTTTACACGTGGGACATACGTCAGCGCGGTGACCCATTTTGTAACACGTAGAACAGACCTCCACTTTCTGAAAATGCGCCATCGGTACCCCTCTGTTGATCCGAAAAGATACCTTGTTCCCTTCCAACACGATATAGTCTTGCCAACGCTTCGCGCTTCTAGAGATGTGGTGGTCGTCATTGAAGTTCAGAGGCTGAAGTTTGTCTTATGCAGTGTCATATTTGAATCATCGCCTATGCGCAGTGGTCCGGGGCAGCTATATTGGTGGCCGTGTGGTAAGATTTCTAAACTTTACAGCTAGAACGTAGCATGATTTTGAAGTATTCCGCCAGCAGGGGTGGCTGAGGTTGCGTCCATTGAGGTGATGGCCGACGAGGGGCGCGTTCGGTAATTTATCTTGAGTAAAGTCCGTTGCCGACTGTGAAGCAATTCCTGTGCGAGCTGCTTTTCTGTAAACGACTCGTGAAAGAGCTGTATCTGATAACGTTCATTAACGCAGGCGTGGTCACCTGAGACGACGTGGCCGGCAGTGCCTTGGTTGGTTGCCTGCTCTCTAATTCCTTGTCCGTGAAGGTTGCCTGCACCAGTCCATTGTGCCACTCGCTTTCTTGTGCGCGGAGCCACTTGGGTCCCGTCCACCACATCTCACTAGTCGCAAGGCGGAAAACTGTGACGCCACGCGACAGGAGATCCGCAGGGTTCTCTTTCCCAGGGCAGTGCCTCCATTCATAGCATCCGGTGCTTTGGTGTATCTCACGGACGCGGTTTCGCACGCACTGCTGCAAGCGTTCAGCATCACCTCCTATCCAACGGAGAGAGATTGCGGAATCGGTCCCAACAATAACGCAACCAGGGTGCTTCCCGATCGTCTTTACTATGTAGCTGCACAGTCGAGCTGCAAGCAAACATGCCATTAGCTGCAGCCTTGCTTGCGTGAGTTCTTTAAATGGAGCCACCCTTGATTTGCTCATTACAAACGTTGAAGTTAGGCCGTCTTCCGAAGCGATGGTGAGGTACGCGACTGCCCATAGGCCGCAGGACTGGCGTCTGCGAAGTTGTGCAGGTGCGTTTTTGTAGCCGGCTCACTGAAGTCCGCTTCGTAGCACCGTGGTACCTGTATCTCTGGAAGACGTTCTAGTTCACAGTACCAGATTTTCCAGCCATCAGCTATGTCGTTTGGTAAGGCATCGTTTCATTCAACGTTCTGGCGCCACAGCTGCTGAAACAGGATCTTACCCGTACGATAAAGGATGACAGCCATCTCAATGGGTCATAGATCCGTGCGGTATAGTTTGTAGCATGGAACGTTTGGTGTTTGTCTTCATTGTGTTGGAGCTTGCGACACACGGCGCAAAGGTCAGGCGATCGGTAATGGGGTCCCAGGTCAGTCCCAACACCTTCAGCACCGCGGAGAGGAATCCTAGGGACTTATTTTCGTTGCCGACTTGACCGAATAGCCGGCGTAGCCTTTCGTTATTCGACGACCACTTGTGAAACTTCATCGAGGCAGAGCGGAACATCGCGTTCGCTTCGTTATAGAGCTTCGGAGCTTCCTCTTTGCCTCTGCACCGGTTAGTAGGTCGTCTACATAAAGGTTTTGTTGCAGCGGGCTGGCAGTGTGGGGAAACTCTTCCTCGCAAGTTTTCAAGTGGTGCTGAAGGATAGCGGAGAGCAGAAACGAGCTTGCGATGGTTCCAAACGGTACTCGCTTCATGTGCCACGTTTCAATGGAAAGCAACGAAGTACCGGTCTGAAGAGTCTCTCGGAACCAAAAAAATCGCAGAGCGTCTCTGTCTTCCTCTCACACTCCAATTTGTAGAAAGGCCTGCTCAATGTCCGCGACAAGCGCTACTCGATACTTGCTGAAATTATGCAAAAGCCCGACGAGGTCTGCCGTTAAGTTGGCTCCTGTCTCAAGGTTGTCATTAAGACTGTACGTTTGGCGTGGGAAGAAGCGTCAAATACAACTCTCAATTTTCTGGAGTCACATAGCACTGCTTGATGAGGCATGTGGTAAACGCAGTGGCTGCGGTCGGCCGTTTCTTCTACCCGTTCTGCCATGTCCAGCATACCGTACTGCCTGATCGCCGCATCGTATTCTTCAAGATCAGGAGCCCTTCTGAGACGGTTCGCCAATTGATTGATGCCCTTCAGAGCAATTTTTCGGTTATCCTGCAGCAAAATCTTTGATTTCCAAGGCAACGCAACCTCATAGCGGTTACCGCCTCGCTTGATATTGTCCTCAAAGAACTCTAAAGCTTTACACATTTTGTTGTTCTCGACCTCCTTTATTCCAATTGTTTCCAAGTCCCAGAATTCGGTCAGAATATCTGTCGTCTACCTCTCGATTACAGATGGTCGTAGTGTCACGGTTTGGAAGCAGTGAGTCTGCTCGACATCGCCCTCAATGGGCCCTTGAGCTGTTCAGGCCGTTGATGTTTCCACTGCCCCCAGTCGGTTTCCTAATTTGACCGATCTACCTGTCATGAGGTTCCAAATGTAGTCGGATCCGATCAGTATCTCAACACCTTCTGTCCCGTTGTCGTTTGAGAAGTCAGCCTGTTCGTAACCAAGGGACTTTAGTCGTTTCTTAATTTTTTCTGGTGGTGAGAGAATAGGTTGATTGCAGAGGGTGTCTGTTTCCAGTACTTCGACTTCCCGCTCGTCTCCGCGGTTAGTCTTTAGTGTAACCTTTACTCTTCAGAACTTGCGTTCGTCTTGAAGGCCTTCGAACACACCGACGGTCAACCACTCATGTTCTAGAAGCGTGCATCCCAGTTTCCGCGAGGTGTCAGCAGTGATGTAAGAGCGCTGACTTCCTCCGTCGAACAGAACTCGTACCTGAGCCGTGCTAGTGTCTGCACCACATAATTCGGTTGAGGTCTGCAGTAAAATGGTTCTTTTAGGAGTACAGCCATTTCCAGTTGTAGTTTCAAGGCTTACTTGCGCGTTCGTCGCAGTTCGGTTGGGTCCAGGTGGTGTGTTACTGGTGTTTGATGGGTCGCACATTGGGCTGGCATACTTCTTCTGATAATTGTTGCACTGCAGGCTTACTCGGCATGCTCGTGACTGATGTCCAGATTTCGTGCACTTGAAGCATCGGCCGGACGACCTCAAAAGGCGTTTCTTTTCTTCCAAAGTTTTTGCGGCGTCACAGCTCGGCGTTTCGTGCTCGTTGGAACCGCAGAAAAAACAGGTCAACGGGGTAGCGTTTTGATGCAGCATCGCGACCGATCGTCCATGTTTGTCATCCGTTTTCCCATGCAACTTCAGATTGTCCTTAAGGCCTTCTCTAGGTTGTTGTTTGAGGTCCATGCCTTGCAATGCAGTCAAATTCTCCCGACTTCCGACCTCTACTTTCAGAAAGGAGAGTAGTTTTAAAAGAGAAGAAACAGTACCTTTGCCGCTTTCGTTCGTTGCTTGTGACGAAGCATCGGAAAGGAAGCCACAACGCACTTTCGGCTGAAGTTACTCTTACACCGTGGCTGAAGTTCTACAGTATGTCACGTGGCATCGCTCTTTGCAAGATTGGAAGTAGCATCGAGCTGTAGGACTCCAGCCTTTGTCCGAGCGTCTCGAGGCCTCTCATGTGTGCCGCCAAGCTGCCGTAGAGACGGCAGAGGCCACGGATATCTTCTGATGAGCTTCAGGTCGATCAGCAGCTTCAGAAGCTCTTTGTTGCCAAATCGTTTCTTGAGTAGCTGGATGGCGTCGTCGTAACACATTGAAGTCGGTGGAAGACCAGCGAGTGCTGCTGCCGCGTCGCCCGTGACTGATAATCGCAGGTATGTCAGACAAATGTACATTTTTGTCAACTACCTGCTCGAACATTTCCTAAAAAGGTTTCCAGTCAGAGCGGCGTCCCGTGAATTTGACTAGGTCAATCTTTGGCAGCTTCACTTTCGTCTTCACTGAGGTGGCCATTTGGGTGGCTGACATGTTCGTTTGAGCAGCTGGCGTGGCCGTTTGGGCGATGATGACACTACCTGCCGATTCCACGATAGCCTCCGTTGGTACCGGACCACTAATCACTTGGAGCTGTAGTCCAGCAGGTTACAATCCGGTCTTGGTATTCAAACACTTGTTCATACTCGCTTTCTGCGTCGTTTTCTGGTACCAATTGTTCGATTTCGCTGTCGACGGTTTGAAGCTGTTGTTGCAAATTGCTGAGCGTAGCGTGCAGTAACGCTGCATCATTACTTGCTAGTGTCCCTTGCCGCTCGTTGACTTCGTTGATCAACTTCGTAACTTGCGAACGCAAAACTCTCCGTTTCTTTGAAAGGCGTTCCATTTTCTTCGCAATTAGTTAGCCAATAATTAAGCTCACCGGATCGATGGCATCGGTAGTTGTGATCAAATCGTTGCCGGGACGTCCCTGGCCTGGATGCGTTGACGTGAGCGTTGAAGTGAAGCAAATATTTCACAAATCCACGGCAGATCGAGTCCCGGGTTTCGGCACCACACATTTTTGTCGTTGTCGTTGGTGTCGCGTGTCTGCGTTAAAGTATTTTGGTCACAGAATAAAACCTCCGTAGAAACAACTTGTTTAATGGCTGCATGGAAGAAGAAAACTGTAGGAATTTACACCGACGACCGTTTCGGTCGGCGTCTTGCAAGCCACTGGTCCACCGGCCAGCAGTAGTAAGCAGCAGTCGTCCAGAAACGCTACACCAGTCACTGAAGTGATTTAACTGATTTATTTATAGGAAGGGAAAGGCGCGGTAACTGTCTCACTTGTTTTCGGTGGACACCGCAACCGCGCCGTAAGGGAAGGGAGGAAGTTGGGAGTGAAAGTGGAAAGAGAGAAAGAGGAGCAGTTGTGGAGGGCTACGGAGCAATTTCGACCACCTGGGGATCTTTAACGTGCGCTGACATCGCATAGCACATGGAGGCCTCTTCATTTCGCCTCCATCAAAACGAAGAGGCGTCCGTGTGCTGTGCGATGTCAGCGCACGTTAAAGATCCCCAGGTGGTCGAAATTAGCCACTAAAGAACACCGCGGCGCGCACACATATGCACATAAACGCGCGCGCACAAACACACACAGACGGGGCTGGTGCATGTGGGTCACCGGTGCTTGCAGCGGGGGCTGGCCTGGCACGGAATTTTTATGTGTTGTAGGCCGTCATTGCACACGCCACCGCTGGTGGTGGACGACGGCTGTTGTTGCGGCGCGCGTCTTTCTTTCCCTCTTGCTTCTCTACTATCAATGTTAATGCCGGTGCCGATTCCCCAGGCGCCGGCATTAACATTGATAGTAGAGAAGCAAGAGGGAAAGAAAGGAGGTTTGGCTGCGGAGCGGAGATCCCACCGTTCAGCGGCACGCGACCCGCCTGGCGGCTGAGGCCGTGAAGAGTGCTTGTAACCTCACCTGTTATGCTTGACTTCGCTCGCTAAGTTAAAGTTAAATTGGTTCACAGGAAGGGAAAGGCGCAGTAACTGTCACACTTGCTCTGTGGACACCCGAACCGCGCCGTAAGGGAAGGGAGGAAGGTGGGAATGAAAGTGGAAAGAGAGAAAGAGGAGCCGTAGTGGAGGGCTACGGAGTAATTTCGACCACCTGGGGATCTTTAACGTGCGCTGACATCGCACAGCACACGGACGCCTCTTCGTTTCGCCTCCATGCAATGAAAATCAGTACAATTGTTTATTACATACGTACTTCATAACTGCGTAGATTTAAAAGCGCTCCAAATTAAAGTCGAGTAGGGGAAAAATTTCAAATTATAGCCTAATTTTGTAATTTAGCTGTTTTTCAATTTTTTTACAGAAAACAATAACTTACTCACAACGGCAGAAACGACTCTAAGTTACTCCTTACCACCTGTACATTCAAGTTGTAAATTTATATTCCTAGTGTCTTGCATAAATCCACTCAGACATCGTTGCAAAATCCAGACATAGATATGCACGAAAATGCGGCCTGCGCCGTGACACCGTTCATTTCTATTTCTCTGGATGTATTACCGTTAGGACAAAAATAATTTCACGATTGATATATTCAATATCACGCGCAAATAATACGCAAAAAAACCAAGGAAAACAAAAATACCTAATAATTGGCCAGTTTGATCTCTCGTGGAATCACCCTGAGGCCAATTTCGCTTACATCATGCCCGGGGAAACTGATTGAGAAGGCAGTACAAATGCGGCTTTCGACGTATATAGAAGACCAAGATATGCCTCACACGATGTTTGGGTTCAGGGCACATTTGTCAACCCAGGACGTGTTACTGCAGCTGAAGATGGAGGTTATCGATCCCCCGTTCAAACGCAGCAGTAGGGCCATACTTGCGCTGGACCTTAAGGGAGCTTCCGACAACGTGAAGCACTCCAAGATTCTGGAAAACCTACAGGGTACTAACTGCGGAAAGCGTACCTTTAGTTACATCAAGGCAAATTTCTTGCAAGGTAGGTAAGCACACATCAAGATTGGCGACACAAAGTCCGAGCCGATACCAGAGGTACACCTCAGGGAGCGGTCCTTTCTCACTGCTCTTCAACGTTGCCCTCATGCACCTGCCAGAACAACTTCATGTCATAAAGGGAATCCGCCACGCCCTCTACGGGGATGACATAACCATATGGACAACGGAGGGCAACTTGGGACAGATGGAGGAGTCCCTCCAAGAGGCTGCCGCTACAGTTCAAAAGTATGCAGAAGGATGCGGACTGCGCTGTTCCCCTGACAATTCGGAGCTCCTCGTCCTGCGCGGGAAGGGGGATACTGCACCGCTGGAAATCTCGGTTCATGATACACGTATTCCCGAGGTGGAGACAATGCGGGTTTCGGGGCTGCTTATTAACAACAAGGGCGTGACGCAGCAGCGATCACCAAGCTCCGAACGGTGTGCGAACAGGTCGGATCGCAACTAAGAAGAACGATATGCAAGAAAAAGATAGGCTAATAGAGGCCTTTTTTGTCTGCAGGATAGTGTACGTTATGAGGAAAACCGATCTAAACCACCTGGACGTTATCATTCGAACTGCTTATAAGAAGGCGCTCGGGTTACCTATGAAAGCATCTACGCAGCGTCTGCTACAACTGGGGGTACACAATACGGCTGATGAAGAGATTAGCGCCCATCTTACAAGCCAGGTAATGCGACTGGTCAAAACCAATACTGGTCGCAGGGTCTTAGAAAATTTGAACATTTGCTTTCCGAAACAAGTGACTGGGAGACAATATATACCTCAAGAGTGGAAGAGCAAATTCCTTACGCTTCCGCTCCCCAAAAACATGCACCCGGAACATCATCATGCTAGACGAGTGGCGAGAAGCAAGAAGATGAACGAATCTTATTCAAGAGAAGGAGCCTTCTTCGTGGACGCTGCGGGTCCTGTAGCGGGGATATCAACAATATCAGCGGTGCACCCAATGCAGGTCGTGGACGGGCTCTCAGTTCGTAACAGGGATACGCAGGCTATGAAGCAAGTGGCGATAGCCCTAGCCGCAACGCACTCCGCATTGAAATACACAGTTACAGATTCCCAGGCAGCTTATAGAAACTATATGCGTGGCAGAATTACGCCGCTAGCCTGCAAAATTCTGAGTCAATGTAGGACTTCAGCGACACAGAAGAAGCTAATATGGGCACCGGGTCACCAGGGAATTGAAGGAAATGAGCGCGCACACGCTTCCGCCCGAGCTTTTCTTCCTCGGAATCCTTATACGTCCTCCCTTGCTGATTTAGGCTCCCCCTCTCCGTTAACAACATATTCAGAGATATTACAGCATTTGCGCCTTAAAAGGCAGACATTTCCGAAGCCCGCTAAGGGTCTTGTAAATCAGAAGAGTGTCACCTTCGAAGGTTACAAACTATGTCATTTTATAATCCAGCAACACTTCGCGCCATTGAGCCTGAATACTTTTCGGCGCAGTGCAAATTTTGTGGCCAGGAGGCAAACTTATACCATATGGTATGGGCTTGTCAACAAAATACCAGTATTGATATAATAAATCAGCCAAAGTGGGAAGGCTGGGAGGCGGCCCTGTCCAGCTCGCACCTCGAGGAACAACGAGCCCTCGGCGAAAGAGCATGGGCAGCGGCTTTTACCAACGGTGTCCCGGACTAGGGACCTGACCAGCCTTCCCTTAATCTAAGCCAATCTCAATAAATGTTTTCATCATCATCCCCGACAACTTCCATCGCTACGGTGATATGGCTTGCCGGCGCGTTTGGTCTCGAGAGTAAGCCTATCGCGGTCGTTAGCCGGCGCAGGTGGCCAAAAGGCGCGGCAGGGCCGAATAAAGGATGCGCTTGCCTGTACCTGGCCTCACTTGGTAGCGAGCACAGCACGAAGATGGAGAAGTTCAAATCAGGCAGAATTGGTGCGAAATGACGGTCACTTTAAAGAAAAATTAGAAGGTCTCTTAGATATCTCTTAAAAGCAGAATGGCAAAAGCCTACCCTTCCTATCCTTTAATTTGCCTCCCATCGTTAGCCTCTTGTTGGAATTTGTTGCACTGCTACATATACTTATAATTGATTTACAGGAAAGGTTTGGTTTGTGGGGTTTAACGTCCCAAAGCGACTCAGGCTCTGAGAGATGCCGTAGTGGAGGTCTCCGGAAATTTCGACCACCTGGGGTTCTTTACCGTGCACTGACATCGCACAGCACACGGGCGCCTTTTTTTTTTGCCTCAATCGAAAAGCGGCCGCCGAGGCCAGGATTCGATCCCGCATCTTTGGGAACAGTAGTCGAGCGCCGTAACCACTGCGCCACCCCGGCAGGGTTTTTTACAGGTGCCGGAGTTCCCGGGATCGAATCCCGGCCTCGGCGGCTGCGTTTCGATGGAGGCGAAACGAAGTGGCGTCCGTGTGCTGTGCGATGTCAGCGCACGTTAAAGATCCCCAGGTGGTCGAAATTACTCCGTAGCCCTCCACTACGACCCCCCTTTCTCTCTATCCACTTTCACTCCCACCTTCATCCCTTCCCTTACGGCGCGGTTCAGGTGTCCACAGAGCAAGTGTGACAGATACTGCGCCTTTCCCTTCCTATGAACCAACCAACCAACTTACAGGAAAGGAGAGACGCAGTACCTATCAGACTTTCTCCGCAATGCGTGATTTTGGACGGTACACCATCGCTCCTGCGGGGTGGCGTTCCGTGTTGTTGTGGCTAAGAAAGAAAATGCACGGACCTGCTACTGGCTCTGTAGCTGAGCCACCTCCGCTGCCTCGTGGTTGGTTCATAGGAAGGGAAAGGCGCAGTATCTGTCACACTTGCTCTGTGGACACCTGAACCGCGCCGTAAGGGAAGGGATGAAGGTGGGAGTGAAAGTGGATAGAGAGAAAGGGGGGTCGTAGTGGAGGGCTACGGAGTAATTTCGACCACCTGGGGATCTTTAACGTGCGCTGACATCGCACAGCACACGGACGCCACTTCGTTTCGCCTCCATCGAAACGCAGCCGCCGAGGCCGGGATTCGATCCCGGGAACTCCGGCACAGTAGTCGGGCGTCTTACCACTGCACCACCCCGGCGGGGCCCGCTGCCTCGTGCAGACAGAAGAGAAAACAGAGAAGAAAGAAAAGGAAGAGGGAGAGAAAGACGCGCGCCGCAACAACAGCCGTCGTCCACCACCGAAACGGTGGCGGGTGCAATGACGGCCTACAACAGATAAAAATTCTGTGGCAGACTAGCCCTCGCCTCAAGCGGCGGTGACCTACCTGTCCTAGCCCGATCAGGGGAGTACCAGGACCCTATAGAGGGACCCCCCCCCCGTAACCTGGCGTTCCGTGGCGCGCGTTCAAGTGTGGCATTGCAGATAGCAGGGACCCATCCCACCTCGGCCAACCAGAACGCCGCAAAAGCAGGATACACTTTGTCCACGACAGCATGAGCCATTAAAAGCTTTCGCCTATAAAGTTACCGACGCACATATCACACGGTGTCCGCACTCCTAGCCACCTAGCGGCCAATCTTGTTAAAGAGTATCAGCTTTGGTAGGAGGAGGAGGAGGAAAAACTTTATTTAGTCCTATATTATTTGGCGGTTTTTGGACGTCTTCAGAGATGTCTGCTTGTTGTATCCACAAGAGTCTTCTCCGTCGACTTCGTCCACTTTTTACAATGGTCGGTTGCCCTCAGTCCAGGGCTCCGCTGGCTGCTGCCGCCCGTTGGGCTCGCTGTACCAGACCTTTCTGGTCTTCGCAGCGGTCGCTGGACAGCAGAGTCTCCCATTGCTCCGCACTCGGGTTTCGAATTTTGGGGACCACATCTATGTTTTGACATGCCCATGTGATGTGATACAGTGTTGGTTTTTCATAGCACCACGGACATCTGTCAGCGTATAAGGTAGGGTGCATTTTGTTTAGTATGTGTAGGTTTCGGTATGAACCCGTCTGTAATTGTCTCCATATGACAGTTTCCTCTCTGGTGAGAGAACTGTGCGGTGGGGGATATCGCATTCTTCTTCCTCTATAGTTTTCTAGTATGGCCGAGTATGCCTTGGGTGCTGGCAAAAGTTCCGCGGACCCGTCGGATGCTCGGAAAGTAGTGTATGCTCGAGCTATCCTGTCAGCCTCTTGGTTCCCTGCCACCCCCATGTGCCCCGGTACCCATATAATTTTGTGTCTGGTCTTGTTTTCTTCGTGGTTTTTAAATCTGTCGCTCGCTTCGAGGAGTATACGAAGCGCGTGACGACCAATCCTACCATTCATGAAATTTCGACAGGCTGTTTGAGAGTCCGTGAGTATCGTTAGCGACCGCCCAGCTCTATAGCCCTCCGCCACCGCTAGAGAAATGGCTACTTCCTCGGCCTCTGCTGCTGTGCAGTGTCGGATAGAGGCGCTGGTCACTTCGCGTAGAGACGAATTGACCACCGTGGCCACTGTAATTTTGTTCTGTCCTCCTCTCGAGGACGCGTCTGCATACACAGTCGTGTCTTCAGGAGCGTATGTTTTTTGAATAAAATTGGCCCTTGCTTCTCTTCTACCTTGGTGGAGGTTAGGGTCCATGTTTCTCGGGATTGGAGCTACCTTGAGGGACTTGCGAAGTTCGTCGGGGATCGTTACCGTCCTCGCTATTTCTCGCATCTGCTCACAGTATCCGAGTCTCTGTAAAAGCGCTCTTCCAGTCGTTGTCTGCAGCAGCCTGAGTTTTTGCGACTCAAGCTGCGCCTCGCGTAGTTCTTCGAATGTGTTTTGCAATCCAAGCGCCATGAGCTTTTCTGTAGACGTGTTGCGCGGTAATCGGAGCGCCGTCTTATACGCTTTGCGTAGCAGGGCATCAGCTTGTTGTATTTCACTCTTGTTGAGGCACTGGTAGGGCAGGCTGTACATAATTCGGCTCACTACCAGGTTTCTAACTAGTTTTAGTGTGTCCTCTTCGCGCATGCCATGCCGCCTGTTGGTGATGCGGGTGATCATGCGTGTCACTTGTAGCGTTGTAGTTTTGAGCATGGTAAAAGTGTGACTACTGCGTTGGTTCGATTGAACCCACATACCTAATATTCTTATTTTTGTCTTTTCAGGGATGGGCATTCCTTCCAGGTAGATGTTGAGTTTCAGGCTCTCACTGGTTGGGACGGTCCGGTTTTGTTTGCCTCTCCACACTCGAAGCAGTTCCGATTTCTCGGTCGAGCATGCGAGTCCTCTTTCTCCGAGATATTTCTGTACACAGGAGGCCGCTTCCTGTAGTTTTCCTTCCTTCTCCCCGAGGGAACCGGTGTTCGTCCAGACTGTTATGTCGTCTGCATACATGGCGTGCCTGATGCCTTCGATCTTCTCTAGTTTTCGTGCTAGACCTATCATAGCTATATTGAAGAGGATAGGTGAGATGACTGATCCTTGTGGTGTTCCTTTGTTTGGCGCGTGAATTTTGTTCGATCGAAGGTCTCCCATGCCGATGGTGGCAGTTCTATCTGACAGGAAGGCTTTGACGTACCCGTGGATTCTGCGTCCGCAGTTCAGGTCGTCTAGACCTCTAAGGATCGCTTCGTGACTGACGTTATCAAATGCTCCCTTGATGTCAAGGGCCATTATGACATTTTCACCTGTTCGGGGTACGTTGCGGAGCACATCTTCTTGTATTTGAAGCAGCACGTCCTGCGTCGAGAGTTTTGCTCTGAAGCCGAACATGGTATGGGGTACATGTTCATTATCTTCCATGAAATTTTGCAGTCTTTGCAGCACCACCCGCTCGTAAAGCTTGCCGAGGCACGACGTGAGCGATATGGGCCTGAGATTTTCAATTTGGAGCTGTTTGCCAGGTTTAGGTATCATAATTACTTCGGCATGTTTCCACTCTTCGGGAACCGTCTCCGCCTCCCAGTGTTTGTTTAGAAAACTTACGAGCTCTTGTATGAGGTCGTCACTCAGGTTTCGGATCAGGGCATTGTCGATTCTGTCGGCTCCTGCTGCCGTGTTTCTGGTCGTATTCCTTATGGCCGCATAAACTTCTTCCACAGTTATTGGGCGGTCGAGTCTCTCGTTTTCGGCTCCGCGATAGTTTCCTTGGTATCGTGAGGGGTTGCGATCACCGAAACATTTTTTTCCGTGCCTTCTCTAAAAGGTCGGTGTCCGAGCCCTTGAAGGAGTGGATGAATCTGTGGATGCTTTTATTGTTTTCTGATTTTGTTTTTATCGGTAATAGTGTGAGCACGGACACTTGCCCGGACCTCACGTTCGTAAGGAAGAGCAAGGAGTCACAGTGGGAAAACATGATGGAAAACCTAGGTAGCGATCATTTTATCCTCCGGACGCGAATAGCATCGGAAAGGGTAAGATGCCGGATCGGACAAGCAAAACTCACGGACTGGAACGCGTTCCGCGGGGCTTGCAAAAAATCTGAAGGCGGCATTCAATCACTAGAAGACTGGAGCGGCATGTTGACAGAAACGCGAGACAAATGCACAAAAAGTGTAAGACGAACAACAACAACGCCCGAAGTAGACGGGCACCTTCTGCGACTATGGGAAGCCAGACGCTGTCTCACCAAAAGATGGCGGAAGCAAAAACACAACAGGAAACTAAAACTAAAGATAGCAGAAGTTACGGCAAAAGCTGAAGAATACGCAGCGCAACTCGCGAGACAAAATTGGGAACAATTCAGCGACTCGCTTAAGGGAACCTTAGGTACGGCCAGAACCTGGAATCTCCTAAGAGCACTAATCAGCTTTGGTAGTGCGCCAGCTACAATAAGTTTGCGGAATTCGACTTTGCAGAAGAAAATTGCTTTACATCCAGGAGAAATAACCTGAGATATACTTGTGAATTTTGTAATCCGCACAGTCAAAATGGTGTAGCATATCTATTTCAGACTTCCTGCAGTGGCTGTGTTGAAATGAAGTTTGTTTTTTTGTCCGATAAATATCGCGTTCCGTAACCTTTGTCTGCAAGTGCACTCTGCTTGGTCGCTACCGCACAATATATATGGCACTTGTAGAAGAATATGACATCGAGTCCATTTTAGAGGCTCGCTTTCGAACTATCAATGTATTCGAACTATCGTGTGTCGAACTTTCTTGCGACAAGGGCTGCTTACGCAAAGGACATCGGTGTATTAATGGGCCGTAAAAGGTTGTTTACTAAAAATTGTGGTGGTTTATGTATGGCTTGAACCTAGCAATAGTTGTTGTGGCTCTGCTACTGGCTCTGTAGCTGAGCCACCTCCGCTGCCTCGTGCGGACAGGAGAAAATAGAGAAGAAAGAAAAATTCACAGTGGCTTAGCTGCAGTTAAGCCTAGGAGATTGTGAAAGCAAGAGAGGCGAAGAGTCTCTAATGGAAAACGACACCACCTGTTAGACTACAGCGAACCTGGTGGGAGAAGCGCGAAACGCCCGGCGTGGCTACGAGCCACGCTACGCTGAAGAGCCGACTTGGTAGCCCATCATCATCATCATCATCAAAACGTTTTATTTCCACCGAAATGAGACTCCTTTTTGGACCCCCCGGCACGCAGGCCTAAGACAGCACTACTCAGGAGCCTCACAAATTAAGGTCTGGTGAAGATACATTGCTTCTGACGTCACACCACCTGCTAGACTACAGCGCACCTAGTGGGAGAAGCGTGAAAGGCCCGGCGTGGTTACGTGCAGCACTTGATCTGGACCTGTCCTGGCACATCTGCTCCCCACATTCAGATTACGAAGACTGGACAGCCCCCATTACCAACGCCAAGCGCAAGCTTAGTGCCCTCCTAGATTTGATGTCGGAGTCTGGCGCCCTAAACCTTACCTAACTCGCCCCCTTCCCCTCTAGGCCTCAGGTGATCCTCATAAATAAAGGTTTTTGAATGAATGAAGCCAAGCTACGCTGAAGAGCCGAATTGGTAGCCCAGCTCTCGCGCTGGTATGACGTCAGCAGTCATGTGGTGTAAAGCGTAACTACCGGACCGCGCTACGCTGAAGGCTCGAAACCTGGCGTAGTATTGCTTTCGCAATAAAAGAAGAGGGAGAAAAAGACGCGCACTGCAAGAGCCGTCATCCACAACCTAAGCTGTGGCGCGTGCAATGACGGCCTACAACCGATTCGGTGGCAGGATAGACCCCGCCGCAAGCGGCGTTGACCTACCGTCCCAGCCCCGTAGGATCAGGAACAACTACCCTCCACCCCTTCCCCACCTCCGCTGTCTCGTGCAGACAGAAGAGAAAGTAGAGAATAAATAAAAATAAAAATAATTAAAGAGCACTGTAGAAATAGCATTGTACTAATGCGAAAGCATGGATGCTGCTGTTGCTTCTGGTTGCTTCTAGTTGCCTAATTCACTTCTTGTTTGCCCATTTTAGCCTTTGATACCTTCACGTTACGCGCTAATCCCTTCCTATTCTCTTTTTTTCAACTCTACTTCCGGTTGCGTGACATCACATATTTGACGTCATATCCACTATGCACCCCTTTCTCTCTTTCCGCTTTCACTCCCACCTTCCTTTTTTCCTTCCCTTACGCGCGGTTCAGGTGTGCACAGAACGTGTGGCAGATACTGCAAATTTCCTTTCCTGTGAACCAGTTATTTTGAATAATTACCTAAATTACTTATTGGACTAATTATTTTTTTTGGCAACAACATTGCGTCACACTATATTTATTGACACCCCTCAATAACCTCTTCAGTTCAGTTCAGTTCAGTCGTTCAGTCATGTGCGACTCTTCGTGACCCTATGGACTCTGTCACGCCACGCTTTCCGGTCTCTCACTATCTTCCTAACATCACATTACTTCATCTGCAGTGCCTCGAGGATGCCATCTAACCATCGCGTTCGCTGCCTACCCCTTCTCCGGCGACCCTCAACCTTTCCCAACATCAAATCTTTCTCCAGCGACTCCTCTCTTCTCATCAGATGACCAAAGTAGCTGAGCTTTAACTTTAGAATTTGACCCTCCAATGAGCAGTCAGGGTTTATTGTCGACAATATCGACTGATTTGATCTTCTGGCAGTCCAAGGAACTCTCAAGAGTCTTCGCCAGCACCACAATTCAAACGCGTCAATTCTTCGGCGGTCAGCCTTTTTCACAGTCCAACTCTCGCATCAATACATCACAACTGGAAAGACCATAGCACGAGTTATACGGATCTTGGTTGGCAGACTAATGTCTCTGCTCTTTACTAGGCGGTCAAGGCTAACCATTTCTCTCTTTCCCAGAAGCAGGCGTCTCCTAATTTCATGGCTGCAGTCTCCTTCCGAGGTAATCTTGGAGCCCAAGAAGAGAAAATCTGTCATAGCTTCCACTTCTTGTCCATTGATGCTTCAGGACTTCATAGGGCAAGACGCCATGATCTTTGTCTTTTTAATGTTCAGTTTAAGCCCAAACTTCTCACTCTCTTCTTGTACGCGCATCAGAATTCTCTTGAGTTCAACTTCACTTTCTGCCATTAAAGTGGTATTATCCGCATATCTAAGGTGGTTGATACGTTTTCCAGCAATCTTCACTTCAGCTGAAGACTCGTCCAGACCGGCCTTCCTCATGATGCACTCTGCATATAGGTTAAATAGGCAGGGCGACAGTATGCAGCCTTGCCTCACTCCTTTCTCGATCGGAAACCAATCAGCAAGACCCTGCCCAGTTCTGACTGTGGCCTCTTGTCCTTCATACCTCTACCACTTCTCAATTACTCATAACTGCTGCGGACACGATTTTGCGGACACGTTCTGCAGACAGAAATCTGTGAACATAGCGAAGTAATGCTTTCGCATTAAAAGAAGAGGGAGAGAAAGACGCGCACCGCAACTACAGTGGCTAGCCACTGTACCGCAACAGCCGTCATCCACCTCCGAAGCGGTGGCGGGTGCGATGACAGCCTACAACAGATAAAAATTCGGTGGCAGGCTAGCCCTCGCCGCAAGCGGTAGTGACCTACCAGTTCCAGCCCCGTAGGACCAGCGCTGCAGCGATAGCCTCTGTAACTCCGCCTTCTCAATCAGTCGATTTTTTTTTCATTATATAAATAAATAAAAATCAGAGAGCGCTGCAGAATCTACACTGGAGAAATGCGAAAGCCATGAGCGAGAGAGAGAGAAAAAACTTTATTCGTCAGCCATTTAGTTGTTTTTGCCTTGGGCTGCATTCAGCTGCTCCAGGTGGCAGTCCAAGTCTGTCAGCGACCTCTTGCGCTCTTGCCGAGGCCCGGGACTGGAGGTCTGGGTCGCGGCTGGCGAAAACAGCTTCCCAGTTTTCCAGCGAGGGAGATGGTACCAGATCTGCCGGAGGCGGATCCTCCGCGCAGTCCCAGATTATATGGTATTAGGTGGCTGGCTCGCCGCACAGTTTACACTACGGATTTACTAAGTCGGGAAAGATTTTTGCATACGTCCAGGGGTTTGGCTACGACCGCGTTTGCAGCCGCCGCCGCGTGGTAGCCTGCTCTCGGCTGAGTGAAGCGTGCGGAGGAGGCAGGCTCGCCCTGAGCTCTTTGTAATACTGTAATACGTGATAATGGCCTGGTACGTATCTAGTGACTCACCCCGTTGGGCACCCGCGTCCGAGGTCCCCTCACCAGCTCGGCTGGCAAAACGTCGAGCATATTGGTGAGCGGCCTCGTTCTCCGGTACGCCCGAGTGAGCAGGGACCCATACGATATCCACTACGTTCCTATCTTTTGGCAACGTGCTAAGAATTTTGAATGCAGTGGTGGAGATACGACCCCTGGCAAAGTTGCGAAGGGCCGTTTTGGAATCACTGAGAATGGTGCTGGTTCCGTTTTGAACAATTCCTAGGGCTATTGCGGCCTCTTCTGCCTCTTCTACTCGGCCCGTGGCCACCGTAGCTGCTACCCTGCGGGAAATGCTCACCGCACTCACAGCGAAAACCTCCTTTCCTGTAATGTTGTATTTTGCCGCATCAAAATACACGGCACAGTATCATCCCTTGGTACTTTTTGCCTAACGTCTTCGCTCTGGGCCTCCTCCAACGTTCGTGGCGATCCGCTTGCATGTTCTTGGGGAGTGGTTTGACCCGAATGCGTTCAAGCATCTCTACCGGCAAGATCACCTGGCTTGAAGGGTCCTCGCCCCTTATACCTAAGCCTCTAAGGATACACAGCCCCCCCTCAGTCTGCCTGTGCCGCTGCTCTTGCGATGTTAATTGTGCCTTCATTTTGCTTCGCAGAGACGATGACTTCCAAATGATCTGTGAAGTAGCATGCAGCGGTCTCAATTTTTTCTACATAGTATTTCAATTTGCTAGAGTCTCTTTGGTATACAAGATTACAGTAGTTCCCCATTGTCTAGTATTGGACGTGAGGGTACAAAGCTAAATTAAATTCAAGCTTTTCTTTCATGCACTGAAAAAGAGAGTCCTTATTCCTGTTAAAATCACCCGCATTCACACATAACTTTGAAACCGTGCCATAGGCTGGTATACACGTAGCAACAACATCAATCGTCTGCTTGACAAATGTTCCCAGTACCATGTAGACCCCCTGGATGACAATGCCGCACTCCAGAAGCCGGACATAGCAGGCTTCACCATTATTCACCCCGGTGGAAGGGAGATCTGAGCCACCTATTTCATATCCGCCTTTTATATGCAATTAAAAGCGACTCACACAGAAGAGAGGAAATAAGAACTTGTGCAGACAATTGTCCGTACTGAACAAGAAAATTGAAGAGTCGCGCTCGGTTTAATGAGGCAAAACTGGGGCAAGACTTGCGACAAACTGGACAGGAACAACGGAAAGGCAGGCACATGGCACTTCGGCATCTTCTAGATCCCGACAAGTCTAAAGCGGAGGCCAGGCAGCAACTTCACAGGCTAATACATACCTTTGACGGGACGGCAACATCTCTCCCAAGTCCGGGACCGGTATTTGAGCTGAGCAAACGAATGCCGGATTACGAGGGCTAGATAAACCTGGAGCTAGATAGCCCGATAACGGTAGCCGAAGTCCGGGCAGAAATAAACAGACTGAAAACAAAGACTCTTGCAGGTCCGGACAGGGTCAGCAATCGAATGCTGAGAAACTTGGACGACGCGTCTATCCGACACCGCGCAGCCTTCATGCGGGAGTTTTAGGAGGCCTGTCACCTGCCGGCGGCATGGAAGGCCGCGAACCTCGTGTTTCTCCCGAAGCCGGGAAAACCGCCGGGTTTCGAACACCTGCGTTCCTTCTACCTCGCATCGTGCGTGGGCAAACTGATGGAGCATGTTGTTCAGTTCCGGCTGAAGCGGTGTTTGGAGCACAACAATATCTATCCGAATACCATGATCGGGTTTAGACCGCATTTGACCGCATGCGATGCAATGTTGCAGCTAAAAAAGATCATATACAATTCAACAGGAGACAGCAAGGTGATCATTGGTCTAGACGTGATAACGTGAAGCACTCGGCCATTCTGCAGAATCTCAGTGAGTTAGACGTAGGTGTTCGTACATACAACTACATACGCGATTTCCTTAGCGATAAAACGGCAAGTATCGCCATGGGGGACAACTACTGTAAGGTATTCGACTGGTAAACAAAGCCACACCGCAGGGATTGGTGTGTCCCCGACCCTGTTTCATATTACTATGCTTGGTCTCCCCGCAAAAGTGGAGGAAATCCCGGGGCTAAACCATACATTATACGCAGATGACCTGACTCTGTGGATGTGCAGGGGCAGTGACGGTCAAATTGAACAGACACTCCAGTGAGCAATCAATATTCTGGAAAGATACCTAAAAACCGATCGGGCTGAGATGTTCGGCCGAGAAATCGGAAGCGCTCGTTCTCGCGCCAATGCGATCGCCCCATCGTTGGCGTATAAAGCAGGATAACCCAAAAAGACCACTCAGGGTCGACGGTAACGTTATACCAACGGTGGCAAGCATTAGAGTTCTGTGATTACGAATACAGGCTAACAACAGGAACTCGGAAACAATACAGAGGCTAGACGCTAGCACCAGTCAGACTTGTAGACTCCTGAAGCGGATCGCAAACAAACATGCGGGCATGAAAGAAGCAAAGCTCCTTAGGCTAGTCCAATCTTTCATAATGAGCAGGATAGTCTACGTGGCGCCGTATTTACGGCTTCACAAGGTGGAAAAGGACAAACTTGACGTTCTCAATTTTAAAAGAATTAAACTGGCACTAGGTGTATCACCCAGTGCATCGCTAAACAATATTTTATGACTAAGGGTTTCCAGCACCCTCGAAGTGCTCATTGAGGCTGCAACGACCTCACAATACCAGAGACTTGCGCAGTTGTACTGGTCGCGGCATTTTGGAGAACCTGAGCCACGAGCCGCAAGCTGGCTCCAAAAGTACAGGCAAGGTTTCTAGACAGGTTAGGGACAGATTACATATACCTTCCCCCCCCCCCCCCCCCCCCCCTCCAAAAAACATGCACTCCGTTTACCATGAGAGCAGCAGTCCTGCAAGCCCGCTTTGAGGACAGGCAGGACGTCTTTTGCACAGATGCCGCACAATGCGCGGACAGTATAGGAAGCGTTCCGGTAACAGCCATAGAAAACGAAGGCTTGATAGTTGGCTGCTGCATCCGACACTCGACCGCAGCGAAGGCGGAAGAGGTGGCCATTGCGCTAGCTCTAACCCAGCAAGAGGTCAAAATTATTGTTAGTGACTCAAGATCAGTGATTAGAAACTTTGACGCGGGCCGCATTTCGGCCATAGCAGCAAGAGTGTTGGCCAGTAGCCCATCACCAGCAGAACAGGTCGCGCTCATTTGAACACCGGCGCACCAAGGGGTGAGGGGGAACGAGAAAGCGCACGTGCTGGCCCGAGGACTAGCGACCTTCCGGGATCCCAGTGACGTGTTATACGCAACCGCGTACCCCTTGCGCGATGAGGAGCCCCTACATTTCGATGATGACATTAATAAGTAGCGAGATCCCTAAATCATTACAAATAACGCTGACCAATATTTCCAAAAGCGTGTAAGCAACTCACCAAAAGCAAGGAGGTTATGTGGCTTAAGCTACAAACCGGAGTATTCCCGACCCCCAGCTTTGCAGCAAGTGGAACCCGGAAATTTTCAGCCCCAGGTGTAAATCTTGCGAGGGCATAGCGGACATGATTCATATGATATGGAAGTGTCCTAGATTTGGAAAACCTGACAGAAACGATGAGTCCTGGGAGGCACTACTTAAACAAAACGAAAAAGGACAACGTGAAGTCATCCGTCTCGTCCTGGCTGCTGCTCAGATCCAAGAGATCCAAGTCGACGGCTGAGGGGGAGGGCATGGCTGGGACAGAGCTGCGCCTCGGATCCTCGCCAACCTTTGTGTTCTTGTGTTCTTATTGCTGACATTTGGAATACGATGGCGCTGTTGTTGTTGTGTAGCGGAGACACTGAAATGAATCCTGTTCCAACGCAGAAAGAGCTATTTGAGCAGTTACTTGAAGGCCAAACTGTCTTGCGAAGCGACATGGACCATTTAAAAGAGCAAGTAAACAGGATGGAAAAATTGTTCAGCAGCATCCAACTGTCACTACCTCAGTTGCAAAAACGGCTTGGTAACACTAAACAGTTTTCTGATACCAGTGAGCAATTTCAAACTAGCCTGCAATCAATCTAAAATGTCATGACCGTTTCATCTAGGAAAGTGACAGATTGAAAAGACCGTAGTCGGCGATCGAATCTAGTCATTTGTGGTATCGTTGAAAGCCCTAATGAGACAGCACAGTCATAAAAAAAAAACTTGATAAAGAAGTCGTTACTGATAAACTTAACGTGAAAGTCGAGTCTATTGGGCGCCTTCGCAGGCTTGGAAAGCAAACCAGGAAAAGACCAGTCAACATATATCTCCAGAATTTCGCAGAAAAGAAAGCAATACAAGACAATGTAGCGAACCTTAAAGGATCTGGTACTTTCATTTAATATGACTATTCCCATTCAACTCTTAAGATACGCAAACTGCTATGGGAAAGTGCAAAGGCAGAAAGGAAGGCTAAAAAGAAAATTTTTATAGTGTATGATAGGCCAAATATCGAAAAAGATGTTTTCGTGTGGGATGAAACAGAAAACAGGCGCGTTCAGATCACGAATAGTCATGTTACGGAATCTTAACATGTGGAATACGCGGAATCTGAGGCATGACGTCACTCTGAAGTTCGTAAGAAACATGTACGTCTCTTGAACATAAATGCTCGTAGCGTCACAAATGAAACAGTCTCCCTTGAAATAGCATTACTTCAACACGACCCTCACATCACCGTAATAACTGAAACATGGCTTCGCAATGAAATAAGCGATGACGAAATTGTTCCATCCTCATATCAGGTATTTCTAAATGACAGGCCATCTAGGGGTGGTGGTGTGGCTGTGCTGATTAAGAATCAAATAAACGATTTGATGCTAGACTTTGCTGATGAATGTTTGTGTATAAGACTGACATGCTGGGGTTATAGTTTTGTTCTGTGCGCTGTCTACAGGCCTCCGAATTTGCCACCTAGCTATTTAAGGTAAAACTGCAAGTGCATATGTCACAATTTGAAAAGTGCCGAGTCCTTCTAATCGGAGAATTTAATTTACCTGATGTTAATTGGGAGCTACTTTAAGCATGTTCGCATCACAACCGAAGTACCGCTATCATGTTTGATGTAATGCTAGCACATGATTTGATTCAAGTGGTGGATAAGCCAACACGTGTACATGCTTCGAGCAGATCTGTTTTAGATTTAGTATTCGTAAAACGTGATATCACTGAATATTCGTTGCATGTTGAGCAGGGGCTCTCTGATCATTGTGGGTGTTTCCTTTTCTATTTCAGCACTTAGAAATACCAAAATTCCTCTCTTCAATCATGTAAAGATTACTCCCGTGCCAATCACTCCTGCATCGTAGAACATATCGAAAGCTGTCTGCCTGAATTCGATGACGCAGACGTCTGCGTCCTGTGGGATCGATTTAAGCGCATGTGCCACTACTGCATTGGTACCTTTGTGCCGAGCAAACGAACGAAAGTTAACAAGCAGACGCCCTGGATCACACGCGATATCGTACACCAGAAGCGCAAAATAAAACTTTTAAAGAAACCCCGCTCGAAACCTGGCGTGATCAAAAAATTACGAGCGACTCTCGCGCAATCCCCCCCGCTCCCCCAGACCGTGTTTCTAAAAATAACTTTGCACGACGTCTTTGGCGAACTTTATAAAGAACGCACCAGAAACGTTCTGGAGTTATATAAGCGGAAAAAAGACCATTTTGTCTAAGATATCGGTCAACATTTCCATAATTGCTGACCAGAGAGCCATTGCGCAGCATTTTAACACCTACTTTCAAAGCGCAATTTCAAAATCTAGCTCATATGTACTCCTTCAGCCGCCCAGTTTTACGAGGCGGAAGTAAATTCTGTTTCTTACGCTAGTGTTTTTTCTATGCTTATGAACTTGAAAAAAAAAAACAAAAAAAAAACATCTGACCCCGGCAACATTCCCAAAATCTTCCTACGGCGATATGCACAACCATTGGTAAAGTTGTTGTGTATACTGTTTAAAACATCCTCGCGAACTGAAAGTTGCCAAATGATTGGAAGACCGCCCGAGTCGTCCCTGTACCCAGAAAGGTGATCGTTTGCTCTTGGCTAACTACCGCCCTATTTGCCTAATTTATTCGTGTTGTAAATTAATTGAACACGCTATTGCCAATCGCATAAATGAATTCTTAAATCTGCACTTTGTTCTATCTAAATTGCAGCATGGTTTCCGTAGAGGGTATTCGACAGTAATCCAATTAATAGCAATCGTTCTCTCACTTGCATTTGCCCTAGACAGTAATGGTCAAGTTGATCTAATATTCCTAGATTTCAGCAAAGCATTTGACAAAGTCCCTCATGACAAATTAATCTTAAAACTTCAAGCAATTGGCCTTCCTGACATGTTGCTTACTTGGATTTCAGACTGTTTAACGAACCGCAAACAGTATGTATCAATTAACGGAGAGGAATCGGACGGTCTTGCAATCACTTCTGGAATGCCACAAGGGAGTGTACTCGGGCCTTTATTATTCCTTATTTATATTGATGATATTGTTGAAACAGTTGTTCCTGGCTTGTAGATTCGTTTCTTTGCAGATGACTGCGTGCTGTACCGGGATATTAGATGTTCTAATCACCAAATTGATCTTGAGACTTCGCTAACTAACCTCCTTGCATGGTGCCAGAAATGGGGCATGGTCATAAATAACCAAAAGACCAATTGCCTTCGCGTGACACGTAAAATATATATTTCTTCGCAGGTATCACCTAGGGAAATTACCTTTAGATGAAGTATCCAGTTTTAAATGCCTAGGTGTAAAATTAACTACCTGTCCTGGAATTCTCATGTTAGAAACATCTGGTCGTCCACATTTCGCAAGCTATGTTTTCTGCGAAACAAACTTCCGAAAGTTCTCGCTGAAGTTAAATTACTCGCCTATAATTCATTAATTAGGCCTAAGCACGTGTATGAACGCATAGTGTGGGATCCGTATTCTAATGCTGCGCTGCTTAGTTGTACACGGAAAACGGAACTGAACAAACGCGGAGGGTAATAGTTTGTCTCAAAAGATGTTACAACTAGCCCAGTCTTGAGCACTTCTTAACCTTATACTGAAACCGATGTTAAAAACTTGAAAGAATTCAAAGAAAAGCCGTAAGATTTATTTATTCCAAGTTTTCGCCGTTTGATTCCCCATCTGCGCTAATGAATATTGTTACGAAGCGGCAAGCCGATGAAGACAGGAGAACAGAGGACAGAGAGAAGATGTTCGATGACCGTAAGATGACGTTTTAATGAAATGTTGTCGGGCTTAGCGCGTGCGCTCCTGTCCGCGCCACTGCCCGTTTCTTTTTCCTTGATATCGTCCGTAGCATGACCCGGGGCCACCGTGCGATCGCCCCGATCGTGGACGAGGAACTTTACCGATGTTGATGATTCCATGGCATGATGATGGATGTGTCTGGATGCTTAAAGAAGAATAGGAAGAAGGAAGAATAGAACGGCTTGCCGGCACCATAATTCTCGATGAACTTTGGCCCAGGACACTCTCGGGTCACACGTTCCCACGACTCGATGGCGGAGGCCAAGGCACGCACCGCATGGCATAGGCAGGGGAGGATATCTTGAAGTGTAGCGGTGTCTTTGGTCGTGGGGTCTTTGGTAGGTACATCAGGTCAGTGGGGTCACATATGGTCGTTCCGGTCTCTTCTTGTGTCTTGTCGTCATGTGTGGCGTCTCGGGGCAGTCTCACCTTCGTCGTGTCTTGTGGTCGGGGCGGGGGGGACGGGACAGAGGAACGGCAAGGTCTTGCTCGGTCCGACAGTATGGGGAACAGCCATTCGATGCCTCCTAACCTTCAGCCGGCGGTGCAAGAAATAGCATGGTACCGAAGCTCCGGACCAGGATGAAGGGGTGATGATGAAGTACCCAGTACCTCTAACCAAATGTTACGAAGCGTCAAGCCGATGAAAACAGAACAGGGGACAGATAAAATATGTTCGATGACCGTGAGATGACGTTCTAATGAAATGTTGTCGGGCCTAGAGCGTGCGCTTCGGTCCTCGCCACTGCTCGTTTCTTCTTCCTTGATATCGTCCATAACAATATCAACAATATCCAACTGCTTGAGACACGAAGAAAAAATATCCGTCGAGAATTCCTTTCCCTGCTCATAAATAACAAGTTGGCGCTTGATCCTGCACTCTACGTATCCTTTTTCACTACACGTCGCCATCATCCCAGTCCCCTCACTCCATACTTTTCTCGAACTGATACATTTAAATTTTCCTTTTTCCCACGTACCATAGCAGAGTGGAATCTTCCGGCACGATGACTGACAGCGCATAGTCATGCTGCATGTTTCATTTTGTTTATTTTGTTCATTTCACTTTATGATTTTGTATATGTAGTACTTGTGAATGTTTTTGCTTGGACCTGTACAATGATCTGCAGTATGAAATAAATAAAAAATGAATAATTAAAAAAGTGCGGAGTCGATACGCGCACTCCTTGCAAACTGAGACCTCCCCTCTACCCTTGTTCAGTTACTCTTTAATGCTGTGTAGCCATCTTCTTTTTCACATTCTACCCTAGTATGCTTATTTCAGTATGTACTATTCTGTACACTGTTGCACATTTACATACATCTACACATATTTAAAAAGTTTATATCGCTCATCGGTGTTACTTCACCTGATACTTATACTTTTGTTTTATGTCTGGGTACTGTTCGTGTTTGTGTGATGTGATTTGTTTTGGTTTCGTTTAGGGGGTTTAATATCCCTAAGCGACTCGGCTTATGAGAGACGCCGTAATGGAGGGCTCCGGGAATCTCCTTCACATGGGGGTTTTAAGGTGCGCTGACATTACAAAAGAACACGGTCGCCCTGCTTTCCGCCTCCATCGAAACGCGGCCACCGAGGCTGGAATTCGATCCCGCATTCTTGGGAACAGTAGTCGAGCGCTCTAACCCCTGCACCACCACGGCGGGTTAAATGCTATTTAGTAGTGTATATTGCCACCTTTTGTCCCTATGTTCTTGCTGCGCCTGGGAGAAGAGGACACTGAAGTCGGCTCGCGCGCTGTGTTCGGAACGCTGCCTGCTCCTACAGCTTAGCCCTTTCGTCGACGTCTTGCCCTGTTGTCCGCGACATATTTTGGTGGAGGTGCTGGGTGTCGATCCCAGTATATGTCCCGCACTCCTCCGCACGCCCGCACTCCGCCCGCACGCCAGTAGACACTTCTGTGCACCGCGCTAGCCGGAGGAACCTAGGCCTACCACCTGAGCACGGACTGTTGGAATTCACCACCGCAGCCGCCCCTCGACCTGTCATGCAAGCTCCAACTTATTACACGCTACAGAACCCACGACTGCCTAAGCCTTTCCACAGCAGTCACAATGAACACGTCGAAGACTGCCTCGTCCAGTTCGAACGGGTCGCCTAATTTAATCAGTGGGACGATACCGCGAAGCTCAGGAACGTCTTTTTAGCCTGGAAGATGGTGCTCGTACTTGGTACGAGAATCGCGAAGGCGCCCTAACATCGTGGCGCGAGTTCTGCCGCTGCATCCAGGAAACCTACGCCAGCCTGGATCACCGAGAACGAGCGAAAAGGGCTTTGCACTCTCGCAAGCAGATGCCCAACAAGACTATAACTATGTACTTGGAGGACATGACCAGGCTGTTCCGACGATGTGACCCGGCCATGCCCGAAGAGAAAAAGGTGCGTCATCTCATGCGCGGCGTTAAGGAGCAACTTATCGCTGGCCTCGGGCACGATCCGCCGACCATGGTTGCCGAGTTTCTTACGGAGGCAACTACAATGGAAAGGGTGCTCCAGCAGCGGTCCTACTGCAGCAGCAGAGTACCTACGACAGGCCGGTACTCGCCGCTTCGCTCCGAAAGTCGCTTTCGGCCTTCGGGGCTACTCCGCGGATTTTCTCCGCGACATGATCCACTCCATTTTGCGAGAAGAGCTTCAGACTTTTTTCGGTTCTCCCCAGCCGATGGTCGGCTCTGCCGCAAGTATTGTCCGAGAAGAGCTCCAGCAAGCATTTCGGCCTTCGGTACCATCTGCTAACCCGCCATCCTTTTCCACCGAGTCCTGTCGGCCAACGCATGCGAACATCTTGCGACGTCCTCCGACTTATTCTGCACAATTACTGCCACCCGACCAAGGCTCAGTGTATTCAGCCCACCCTGAGCGGTACATCGACAACCGCCGACCACACCAGCGAAAGGCAGACCTGTGGCGTGCCTTAAATCGACAGCGCCTGTGCTTCCACTGCGGAGAAGCAGCTCACCTGTATCGGCAGTGCCCATATGACAACTAGGACTGAAGGGTTTCCCCATCGACTTGCGTCACCCCCCTTCAGTCGCGATCTCCTTCTCCACGCCGACCACCCTCACAGCCCAGCTCCTCCTGGATGGCGCAGCGACGGTCGCCTAGTCCGCATCGGGAAAACTAAAGACAGTGACCTCCGGGGGCGCGGCCGCTTCAAATCGACGCGATGAAGACCCCCCGACAACGCGACCAGTGAGCGACTGCGACTTGACGACCCCGACGACAGTTCGTACACATGAACGTAGACTTTTGCTGAATGTACCCGTGGTCCTCGACGGATATAAGGTTAGCGCATTGGTAGACACTGGTGCTGATTTTTCGATTTTAGGCGGGAAGCTAGCGGCGCTTCTAAAAAACATTGTGACGCCATTGTCTGGTACGCAGATTCGAACCGCTGGCGGGCATGTCGTAACTCTGAGCGGTCAGTGCACGGCGAGAGTCCAAATTCGCAACTCCACGTTTGCTGTCAGCTGCCTTGTGATACCTGACTGCTCCCGCGAGTGTATCCTTGGTGTCGATCTTCTCCGGGAGTATGGAGCCATTATCTCCGGAAGCGTACCGTGACCTTTTCGACCGCGAAAGCTGATGATACTGACACCGCGGACCGCCAACGCCGCGACCCTCTTCGAATTTCTGCCGAGAGCGTTTCTATTCCCCCACGTTCCAGTGTTTTTGTGACTGTTAACTGCGACGAACTACGGTGACGGAACGGCGATCGCTGAGGGCAATCAGTCCCTTTTGCTCACCCACGGCATCACCTCGGCGCGGAGCCTCATCCATCTCTGCAACGGCCGATCTGAGCTCCTGTCACTAACTTCACGAACGAACCCCGCCATCTTTTCCGCGCTACCGCAATCGCATTCGCCGACTCCTTAGCGGACGTTTCTGAATGTTTAACGTTGGGGAAGTTGAAAATGTACGCCCATCCCTTGATCGTCTTGATATTAGTACCGATCTCTCGGAAACACAGCAGCGCGACCTGCGTTCTCTCCTCCTAAAATACAGTGCTTGTTTCGAGACGTCATCAAAAATTCGGCAAACGCCTCTTGTGAAGCACCGTATAATTACTCCTGATGATGCCCGCCCTATACACCAGCAGCCGTACTATATCTCAACGACGGAACGAGAAGCGATTCAGACCCAGGTTCAAGAGATGCTTTGTGATGGTGTCACCCAACCCTCCAACAGTCCCTGGTCATCCCCTGTCATGCTGGTAAAGAAAAAGGATGGCACCCTTCGCTTCTGTGTTGACTATCGTAAGTTGAACGGCATCACTAAAAACGACGTCTACCCGCTGCCCGTATCGACGATTCGCTCGACAAGCTTCGTCGCGCCCAGTACTTCTTCTCCATTGACTTGAAGAGCGGATACTGGCAGATTGAGGTCGATGAGCGGGACCGCAAAAAACAGCTTTCGTCACCCCAGAATGACTCTATGAGTTTAAAGTGCTGCCATTCGGCCTATTTTCAGCGCCGGCTATTTTCAGCACATGATGGACCCCGTTCTCGCCGGCCTCAAATGGCAAATCTGTTTAGTTTTTCTCGACGACGTTGTCGTGTTCTCTGAAACCTTTGGAGAGCACCTCAAACGCCTGCGCGCAGTATTAGATGCCCTCCGGTCAGCTGGCTTGATGCTCAAGCCCGAGAAGTGCCACTTTGGCTACAAAGAGTTAAAATTTCTCGGTCAACTATGAGTGCCACAGGCGTTAGGCCAGACCCCGACAACACTGCCGCTGTCGCCAGATTTCCCGTTCCTGCCACGAAGATGAGTTTAAAACGTTTCCTGGTTTTGTGTGCGTACTACCGCCGCTTCATCGCCGACTTTTCTAAGATAGCCGCACCCCTGACCTGCCTCACGCGGAATGATACACAGTTCGTGTGGGCCACCGAGCAACAGGAGGCTTTTGCAGAGCTGCGTAGACGACTGCAAACTACCCCTGTTTTTGCGCTCTTTGATAAAGACGCTGCCACCGAAGTCCACACCGACGCCAGCAACATCGGCCTTGGCGCTGTACTCGTTCAACACCAAGCTGGCGTGGAAAGGGTCATTGTGTATACCAGCCGCACGCTCTCTCGCGCTGAAACAAATTATTCCACTATGGAAAAGGAATGCCTCGCGGTTGTGTGGGCAACTATGAAGAGTTTGCCTCGTGGCAAACTCTTCGAAAAAAAAACAAAAAGAACTATGAAATTTAGACCTTACCTTTATGGCCGCGCGTTTAAAGTAGTTACTGACCGCCATTATTTGTGCTGGCTGGCCAATCTCCGCTACCCATCGGGGCGCCTAGCACGATGGAGCCTTCGCCTCCAAGAATTTCATTACTTCATTGTGTACAAATCTGGCCAGAAGCACAAAGATGCTGCCGCGCTCTCGCGGGCACCAGTCGCATTTGCCGATAACGTCATGGATGACGGAGGTTTTCTTAGACTAGTGAATGCCTCAGACATAATGACCCGGCCGCGAGCTGACCCATACCTTCGACCTGTCATTGCCCACCTGGAGGGTCGCGCTGCTGGCGTCCCCCGCCAGTTTGGAAGGACCTCGTCTACATTCTGTTTTCGGAAGGGCATTTTATTCAAGAAAAACTCCAGACTGTTGATCGAGCGCACCTCCTCGTCGTGCCGGCCGACCTTCACGACGATATCCTTTTTGCTTGCCACGATGAACCCACCTCCGGCCACTTGGGCTTTGCACGCACACGCGCTCGAGTTCGTCAAGCCTATTATTGGCCTAAACTTTCTGACGCCGTCCATCGCTACGTCAGAGGCTGCCGCGAGTGTCAACGTCGAAAGGTGCCTCCTCTCAAGCCCGCGGGTTAGTTCCAACCTATTATTCCACCTCGGACGCCGTTTGACCAAGTCAGCATCGACCTTCTGGGTCCATTTCCGCTGTCATCTACGGGTAACCAATGGATTATAGTCGCAAACGACTATCTCACACGTTATGCGGAAACCAAGGCAGTGCAGCGGGGCGCATCACTTGAAATCGCTCTGTTCTTTATGCAGCAAATCGTGTTGCGTCATGACGCACCGTCCCTAGTCGTCAACGATCGAGGCACCGCATTTACAGCACAGCTCATGCACGACGTGCTCGAGCTTAGTCATACCAGCCGCGGAAAAACTACTGCATATCACCCGCAGACGAATCGCCTCACGGAGAGACTCAACAAAACCATCGCCGACATGATCGCAATGTACATAGACTCGCAGCACAAAAACTGGGATGAGATTCTCCCCTACATCACATATGCCTACAACACGACCACCCAAGAGACCACGCGTTTTACACCATTTCGCCTAGTCTACGGACGTGACGTTCAGACGATGTTGGATGTGTTGCGTTTCTCTATCGACTAGTGTGACAGCTGACGCGGCCACCACATAGCATGCAACAGGAAGAACCGCGAGCGGATCGGCCATTTCGGCGCCGTCCATCGGCCGCCCAACGCTTCCTCCCGCGGGCAAGTCTTGACGTGATCTTGCCACGCGCCAAATGTGTGTGCTTGCGTGTGTGTGCAAAAGCTGACCAATCCTGGAGCTCGAGGGAGAGTGCATCGCCCTCGCCCGTCTGCAGGAGGTTGAGGAGATGCGGTCGGACCACCTGCGATTGAGTCATCCCGTCTTGTCCAAACGTGTTTGGCTTTCCCTTGCCTGTGAGGGCTTCCCCCTTTCCCTGTGAACTGGCATGCCTATAAAAAGCAGCGGCAGACTCCGCTGCGACAGAGACTACTTTGACGCGCCGTTAACACGACGCTAGACACCAGCTGTGTGAGAGTGTCTGTATTCTCTCCGGGTCAGCTTCTCTGCCCGTTCCTTCATGATGTTGTAGTAAAGGTTGTTTAGTTAGAAGAAGCCTCGTCTTTGCTGGGACCGTGGATGCTGTCCGCCGAGCCACGGAGCCGCCAGGCGAACGTTACCGAGGGGCCGCGCGCAGCATGTAATAACTGGTGGCAGCGGTACGATACCCGGCGCGCGACCCAAACCTAATAGATGCCATGCTTCCGAGTTGCACAGATGATCATCCACTCACGCCAGACACCGAGCAGTTTACTCAGCGCGCTGATGAAGCACGTCAACTTGCCCGCATTCACATTCAGCAACAGCTGGGCACGGATGCACGCCGCTACAACCTCCGTCATCGACACGTCGCATACCATCCTGGAGAGAAAGTTTGGGTCTGAACCCTAGTGCGCCGGCCTGGCTTGTGTGACAAACTGATCTCACGTTACTTCGGACCTTACGAAGTTCTGCGCCGTGTCACGGAAATGACTTACGAAGTTGTTCCAGCGGGTACTGTGCAGCCCTCGCGCCGGCAACCACGCTCCGAGGTCATGCACGTTGTCCGCATGAAGCCCTATTTCACGCGGTAGTACGATATGCGCTTGTTTCGTTGTCGTGTAGGACACCTTACCCCGCCTCCGTTATCTATTCTGTCCATGTGCTGATCTTTGTTTTCGCTTATGGCCCATCGCTAGCGCTCCGTCTATGATTTCTTTTTTTTAAGAGGGGGAGTAAAGCCACCTGGTGTCCCTATGTCTTGCTGCGCCTGGAAGAAGAGGACACTGAAGTCGGCTCGCGCGCTGTGTTCGGAACGCTGGCTGCTCCTACAGCTTAGCCCTGTCGTTCACGTCTTGCCCTGTTGTCCGCGACAATATGTAATATTGATCTCTATATTGTCAGACCAGGTGATTCTTTGAATTTGTGAAAAGGAGTAGCCACAGCCGCTATGCGGCACCAACCATTCCTTTCTTATTCATGTAATTAAAAGTGCGGTATAATTTTAGGTGTACACAACAGAATTGTTCACGCCACACTTAATTAAGTCAATGTCACTTGAATGTCAAATTTACCAAGACCGGCTCTACACAGCGCAGTGAAGCTTTCGCTTAAAAGCTATGCATCGACCACGAGCACTAGGTATCCCATCAGTTCTCTCCGGAATACAAAATATTAAAGGTAATAGCAGGTCGGATTGTATACATATTGCCGTAATTAGCAGGAGATCTAGAGCTTTTGGTCCATTGAAATTCTCGTCTACCAGAATCAGAGGACGCCTGATCAAAGCTGACTTTTGTTACAGTTCTTTCCCGTTCTCTTGATTGACATTGAGTGCGAAGAAGGACAACGAGGATGCAGACGTTGACAAACGAAAAGCTTAATAAATCAATACCATGGTTAGACTGAAGGCAGACAAAACTTTAGAATACGAATTACATGAGGCCTCCTGAGTTCTCTGTCAGAAGCTCATAGCAAGAACCCTATAGATTCTCGACAAGATCTCTTCTTATTCCCTCTGCTCGTCACCGATTGAACAGGGCCCCTCACGGGCAAGCCTTCTGACGCAGCCGTAGCCTTTAGCGATTTAGATAGGCGGGCCCACCGTTCTTCCAGCGGATTCCACGTGACCCGGTAAAACACAAAGCAAGAAAAGCGCTCTAAATAAAATGTGACGTCATCACGTGACCAGACAAAATAAACGTGCATCTGCGCTATTTAGCATACGTGATCCGGTAAAGCGCAGGGAAGAAAAGCGAGACTAAATCGCGTACTCGCACAGACTACAAGCGATCCAACCAGACACTAGTGAAAGCACGAACAAAGTCGGACGACAGCGTCTACGCTCTGCTTTCATCGCGGCGCGGATCAACCGACGCCGAAGTTCCCACGTAAAAACAGAATGGCTCTCCTGCCCCGTTCACCTGGGACGGCGTTGCCCGACCGAAGTTGAAATGCACCAACGAGAGCCAAACCATCTCCGCGCCGCCATTTAGACGCGCCAGCTCAGGCCAATAACGGGCGAAGATGTTCCCTGCTCAGCGCATTACTAATAGGACGGCGCCGACGCAACCGTAAGCTGCAAAAGCAACCACGAGAAGGGACGGTAGCTCGGGGAGCGCGACGTTTACACACAAGCGGTCCTGTGTTCCTTTCTTCGCTCGCGCGAGTCAGGTGTGCCATTTCTGAAGCGATGTACTCTTGGATTCGTACCCTCGACCGGCCAGTAATGTACGTTTTCGGCGAACGGGGGGGGAGGGGGAGGGGCGTAGGCACGAGACCGTTCTCGGGAAATCTGTTTAACATAGGAGCACGCACTCTGACAGGATCGAGTTCACGCCTCCATGGCGATATATTTCTCGTGTCGCCCCTCGGCGCGAGGTCTCAACAACGCGACCGCCACGGCACTCGGTTCGCAGGCAGACGGGAACGTTTTTTTTGGCCAACGACGTGCTGGTCTCGAACTCTGTGACTATATAGGCACTATATTATCGCAAAGACCGTCATAACTCAAACAGCCTAGAGTGAATTGTTTCGTCTAATCTGGCTAAAGCTTTTTAAGTATCCGGGCGTTGCGCATATTTAGAGCTACTATAAACCGTGGAGTCAGTAATGCATAACGGCTCAGTATTCAAGTAAAGCAATATCAGATAAAAGGAAATGTGGCAACATTTTTACAGAAAACCTAACAGCCAGTGCGCCGCCCTGCGACCTAATCCTGTAAGATATAAAGACCCACGACTGATAAAAAATTGCAGGTGTGCAATGCTCCTTAACCGAATGGGGAGCGAAAGCGGCTACGGAGCAGACCGCCGGCAGCTGCGTTTAGATGGAGGCGAAATGGAGAGTTCCGTCTGCTGTGCAATGTCAGTGCACGTTTAAGATCCCCAGGCGCTGAAATTACTCCGTTGTAGACGGCATCCACTTTCATGGCCTGCGCATGCGATGCTGGCAGACGCTTTCTGCTCCCCTCGATCAGCTCTGGTGGTGGTGGTGGATACTATGATGATGGGGGATGGGGTACTGGGCACGACGTATGCCAGCCTGAGCTAGCGGCGGCACTCTTAGTGCCCAGCTCTGCGGCGGCGTGAGCATTCCAGTGCGGAAACTACCCTTCTCCTCCTCTCCGCGCCGGCGTGCGCATCGCTAGCCCGCAGAACACCTGCGGAACTGTGCAGCTGGTTGCCATGGTTACTGCACACGCGAAGTAGCGGCTAATGACACATCACTACGTAACGTCACACTCCGCGCGACGGAAGAGCCGGCGGTAGGCTCCGGCTGAACCTGTTGCCATGGTAACGGCCCGTGCGCAGTAGCGGCCTTTTGGCGGCACCGGTGAAATGCGCCAGCTTAGCCCAGTGTATATCAGCTTCTACCTATACCAAGCTTTCGCGGCAAAGAGCCCAGCTTTAACCAAGCCCGTACGAACGTGCCTGCGTATCCTTGGAGTCTCGCACAAATGCATAAGGTCCCTATGAGCTCGATCTCTCATTCCTGAAGGGAAAAACGAGTTGGCAGCTCCTGCCAAGTCATGTGGTAATGTCACGCCTCGGAACATATACCTGCCTATCGATCACTGCCCGGCCATACGTCACATGCCATCTACCACCTGCATTCCCATGATTTCTCGCTCAAAGTGGCGGGTTTTCTTTGGAAGGGACCTCTAATGCTCTCGATTTGTTTTTGCTGAGAACCGCCCATCATTCTACTGCGCTAATCAACCACCGGAGCAAACGAAATCAACAAAGTTTTATGCTTTCTAACAAGGCATCCGCATTTCATAAGTTTCACGTTTATAATTTATAATTGTAATTATCATTTTATACAGTTCAGTCCAGTTCAGTCGTTCAGTCGTGTCCGACTCTTCGTGACCCTATGGACCATGTCACGCCACGCTTTCCGGTCTCTCACCATCTTCCTAACATCACATAACTTCATCTGCAGTGCCTCGAGGATGCCATCTAACCATCGCGTTCGCTGCCTACCCCTTCTCCGGCGACCCTCAACCTTTCCCAACATCAAATCTTTCTCCAGCGACTCCTCTCTTCTCATCACATAACCAAAGTCGCTGAGCTTTAACTTTAGAATTTGACCCTCCAATGAGCAGTCAGGGTTTATGGTCGAAATTATCGACTGATTTGATCTTCTGGCAGTCCAAGGAACTCTCAAGAGTCTCCGCCAGCACCACAATTCAAATGCGTCAATTCTTCGGCGGTCAGCCTTTTTCACAGTCCAACTCACGCATCCATACATCACAACTGGAAAGACCATAGCACGAGTTATACGGATCTTGGTTGGCAGACTAATGTCTCTGCTCTTTACTAGGCCGTCCAGGCTAACCATTTCTCTCTTTCCCAGAAGCAGGCGTCTCCTAATTGCATGGCTGCAGTCTCCTTCCGAGGTAATCTTGGAGCCCAAGAAGAGAAAATCTGTCACAGCTTCCAGTTCTTGTCCATTGATGCTCCAGGACTTGATAGGGCAAGACGCCATGATCTTTGTCTTTTTAATGTTCAGTTTAAGCCCAAACTTCTCACTCTCTTCTTGTGCGCGCATCAGAAGTCTCTTGAGTTCCACTTCACTTTCTGCCATTAAAGTGGTATCTTCCGCATATCTAAGGTTGTTGATACGTTTTCCAGCAATCTTCACTCCAGCTCAAGACCCGTCCAGACCGGCCTTCCTCATGATGCACTCTGCATATAGGTTAAATAGGCAGGGCGACAGTATGCAGCCTTGCCTCACTCCTTTCTCGATCGGAAACCAATCAGTAAGACCATGCCCAGTTCTGACTGTGGCCTCTTGCCCTTCATAAAGGTTCCTGAGGAGACAGATGAGGTGAATTGGAACTCCCATCTCTTGGAGAGCTTGCCACAATCTGCTGTGATCTACGCAGTCAAACGCTTTTGCATAATCAATTAAGCAGAAGTAGATGGGTATCTGGAACTCTCTTGCTTTTTCCATGATCCAGCGAAGGTTGGCAATTTGGTCTCTAGTTCCTCTGCCCTTGCGAAACCCAGCTTGCACGTCCGGAAGCTCCCGATCCACTTACTGCTGCAGCCTACCCTGGAGAATCTTCAACATCACCTTGCTAGCATGCGAAATAAGCGCGGTCGTGCGGTAGTTGGAACAATCTTTGGCACTGCCTTTCTTTGGGATGGGGATGTAAACTGACCTCCTCCAATCCTGTGGCCACTGCAGGGTTGTCCAAATCTTCTGACATAATGTATGCAGAATGTTAACAGCGTCATGGTTGAGGTTTTGAAGCAACTCAGCTGGAATGCCATCAATTCCGCTAGCTTTGTTCTTAGCAAGGCTGGCTAAGGCCCATTCAACTTCACTCTTCAGGATGCCCGGCTCGAGATCAGTAATCATAACTGTCTTATGTTGGGTTTGCACATTCGGGTCCTTCTTGTACAGTTCTTTTGTGTATTCCTGCTTCAGTGAGGTCCTTGCCTCGTTTGTCCTTTATCACTCCCAGCTTAGCACAGAAGCTTCCTTTGATATCTTTGATTGTCTTATACAGAGCTCTTGTGTTCCTTAATTGGCTATTGTCCTCAACTGCTTGGCACTGTATGGTCAGGAAGGCATTCTTATCTCTCCTTGCTATTTTCTGAAGATCCGCATTGAGAACCTTGTGTCTTTCTCTTCCCCCATAACTTTTGCCATCCGCCTTTCCTCAGCTATTTGCAAAGCCTCTTCAGATAACCAGTTTGCTTTCTTGCATTTCTTTTGCTTTGGAACTACCTTAGTAGCAACTTCTTGTATTATATCACGAACATCGGTCCACATCTCTTCGGGCTCTCTGTCCTCTAGATCTAATTCTTGAAATCGATTCCTCACTTCCACAGCATATTCTAATGGAATTTTATCCAGATCATACCTGAAAGGCCTTCTAGCAAGAAATGTCATAGAGCAGAGGTTCTCAATCTGTTTTGCCTCAAGGAACCTCGACAGCCACCAATACGGCCCCTTCCCACAGCCCCTTCCCCGTCACCATAATAAGGCCATGTTGCTTGGGCTTGGATCTGCCCTCGGTTATTTTCGGTCGTTTATTTCAGCTTTGTAAGCATTCATAAAATGTTTGGCAATCGGCTTTTTAATAAATGTCCACTTCTCCCTCAGGCTCAGACCCTGAAATACAAAATGAGAACGCAGAAAACTAGACACAAGGGCTCACAAGACCAAAAATCGCTCAATCGGATGGTCTGCGCACAGAATCACGTGCCGACTCGACCATCTTTCTTTGGTTCCTGCTTTTGTGACAGCGCTGAATTGGCGTATTTTGACATATGCGTTCCAGCCGGCTCACTTCAAGACAAGAACTGCTTTTGCAGCCTCACACTAGTGTAACGGCTCGTACGTCTGTCCGACGTAGTAGCGTCCACACGTCTAGGGCACTCGGTCATCCTAACCTTATAAAGCACATAGCCCGTACTGTGCTTGACACCGCACCCGAAGGGTCTCGCATAAAATTATGCTTCCGACCTCTGCTCCAAATTTCGGCAAACCCTCGCGAACTTCTTCGGTGGCGGAAAACTCCCATGACCCCGTACATTGCGCTGGCATTATTTAGGTCGTGCGATAGTTTTGCAGGTGCGGTATGATCAGAGGCCTCTGCTTCGCCGCGCTTTCCTCCCCTGGTGCACGCCTTCACACCACCCTTGTGGCTTCTCACCAAACCTTTGCACAAAGAAGCGATACGCACTCGTGGATAGCGGAATTCGACAGCTTCTTGTACTGCAGAGCAAAGGCCGAGCACACCTGGTTAATGCAGGGCTTCATGAGCGCCCCCTTTAGAAATGCCTCTCTTCACCATCTTTGAGCGCGCCGACGCGAGGCTCAGGATGGGTTCTCCTGATCTCGGATGGTACGTCCAGCAAACATGATATGATGTCACCTCAATACGCAGATAAAAGAACTGCAACCCCCTTCATGTGGCACTTCAACAGGGAATTCGAAACCCATTCCCCGGTCCTTAAAAACTTCCAGCACCTCACTCACGACCCCCGGTCGGCCTGCGGACCTTACAAATAGCAGGTAATCATGGAGGAAGGAAAGAACTTAGGAGATGGGCCTGACGTTACATTTTTGAAGCCGGCGTGGCCGCGCCGTGACCGGACGCTGCAATGTCTCTCCTCCTCCTTTAACCTCCGCATTTTCTATCTCCGCGACACTCACGTACCTCGGGCCCTTAGCAACGCTGTTGCTAGCGGCCCGAGTTTTCATAGCAACAGCGATGCCGTTGCTATGGCCCGACTTGGCTAACCCTAAATTTTGACGACACTTCCGCCACACTTTCTCCAATGCATTGGGAATGGCAAGGGCCTCTCCTAAGTTGTTTCCTTCCTCCATGCAGGTAATCGTCCTCGTACCTATAATCCCCTGCAGGGCAAGGCCATTGAGGTTGCGCTCAATGTTCCCGTCTACGCACGCCAAGAAAATGTGACTCAGAATGAGGCCCCCCCTTCCCCCATGGTATTAGCAAACTTCTTTCGTTTTATCGTGAATTAAGTCAATCTGTTCCTTCAAAAACGTGGCCCTAAGATAAAAATCTATAATGTTTAGAAAAGCTTCAACAGAAATATCACACTTCTTGCGGGAGGCTACCTCGTCATTGCCTGCCACAATGCCCCTTACGTAACCCTTAGGGCTGTATCCACCACATCAACACTGAAGATGCCTTATCCACCAGCCCATAGTATCTCTAAAGCACTCAACCAGCTCAATACTTACCTTGAAAGGATCGATATTCATTAGAAAGATCCAATAAATGCGTTTGCAAATAAGCCGATGCTTTTTCTGCCAGGTACCCCGCCTATACAATTGCACGGAATGGCAACTGTCATAAACCATCGCCTTTAAGGTCAACAGAGCCGTGGGGTGCCCTTTACGGCTACCCGCCATCCCTCTATGAGGTTTGAGGACCCAGTTAAAAGTTAGGACGGTCAACCAGTGAAGTACGTATGTCGGTGTGTGATTGAGGAATAAGTCCAAGAAAGTGACTTCTCTTTTTTTACAAACAATTGGATATTTATGGGTAGTGGTCCAAATTACACTGCTTTAATAATAGAACAAAAACACGCCACGTGGCGTGATAAAAGACGACTCGGTAAACGACAAGAAGGGAAAAACGACAATGAACAAATACTGCGCAAAAGAAGACTATAAAGATAACAAAGCAAAGATTCCAGATATAATAGAGGGGGGGAGTATAGAGGGAGTATTTTACACTACACACAGTGTAAAATACTGAGCCAGATCAAGGTTTAAACAAAGGCGAAAACAATATTCAGTTAACCGGCAGTCTCTTTCGATGAGGCATTGTAGTTGCACAGTTGATCGCTAGCGGCGGCCGTACAAGTTGAGGAGAAACGATGAGTCGATCGCGGGTTCGGTGAAAAACAAGACACTTTACCACAGCGAGCGGCCGCGAGTGTGGCCCGGAAAATTGCATCTCCCCAGAGCGCACTGCTGCGGGCGCGTAATTCCATCTCCTGAACGGTAGAGTCCCGCAACTTCTTTCTCCTCACTGGTTGCCTCCCACCGGGTTCAACGGCGATAGTTACCGAAAGGTGTCTGTGAACGCAACGTAAAGGTAACATACACTCACTGAATGCAGGGAATGATTACGATGAAGGTGATTAGTGTTACCATTGTCATGCCATCACTTCAGTTCATGACTGGGTTTGCGGCTATCGAGTTATAAAAACACTACATATTGCAACCCAAAGGGAAACACTCCCCGGGAATGATCTTGGTAGCTTATTTTAATGCTGCGGTTAAACAAAATTTTTTAAAAAGTTTAAAAAATTTCAAAGAAGTTCCTCTACAGGATCAAACAGATGTTTTAGTCCCAAGGTAAGAAGAGTCAATCCATTGCGCCCCTGAAGCAACAGCGACGACAAGCTTTAAACCCGCTATTACTCCTTTTTACAATACTTCTGCTATCTGTCGCCAGGTGACACTGCTCAGAGGACCCTACCTTAGAACACGCAGCCACAAAAAAAATTTAACAATGGTATGTGGAAACTCCAGCGAAACAATTGACCATGTTATACTCGAATGTAATGGTATCCATCAGGAAGTTGATGCAGGCGCAATCACTGTTCCTGTAGCTCTGGGGTTTAGAGATAACAGTGGCTGGGTTAATAAACCGGCGGTGGAAACTAGCAAAAAACGACTGGAAAATTGGAGGCTTGTAGGAACAAAAATTTAATGAATAGAATGATGGTTTAGTTAACCATTCTAAATCACTAATTAAGGTATAGGGAGAAAAATGAGCATGATAGCTACTGCTACCACCCAGTTTCAAAGGGGACGCTCCTATATTCCATCCATCCATCCATCCATACCGTTGAGGGAACGGAATCACGCGCCGCGGGCGTGCTGCAGTCTGCTTTTTTATACTTTCGGCTGGTTGCGCTGCGGCCCATCGTCAAAGACGCGCGTTGGTCAGTCGCTGCCCCGAAGAGTCATGTGGAAGCATGCTCGGACGGGCGGGGAGATCCCGTAACTTCCACTCTATATGTGCGGCACCTTGTGACGCTGCCCCCCCCCCCCCCGCCCCCCTATGGAAGAATATTATCTTGGAATATTCAAGACATCCGCACGCGCCGGATCTTCGTGAACGACATTGTTGCGCCCCGCAGAGGTGTGCAGTGGACTGGGTCCGTCCGATGCACTGAAGATTGTTCGCCACTCACTATGGTCCATGACGCACACCATAATGGTATACGCACTGATCGGAACCCACATAGCACCACAACATTCAAGTTCGACAGTGAGCTCCTGAGCACATGTACAATCATGCAAGCACAAATATACAGGCACATCATATGTGATTTCATTGCACAATCAAAACATAATGCAACTAAGCGGTTGTGCAAGCTGAACAACTATTCCAGCCGGCTCATATAATCTGCTCCCACGTTCTCACTCTCTTCAATATACTCAACGCGCAAGCATATTCTAGAAGCGTAAAGGCCGCAATATAGTCCAACGTTTTCGACGCGACTGGCAGAGCCGGTGACGTCGGCCACGGTACGTCGGCTACGACGGTCGCGTCAAAAACCTGCCGCCTCTACAGTCTGGCGCGGCTGGCGTGCACGGTGTCGCGGTGCGCATGCGTACAAGACGCCCTCGAGGGCTGGTAGTTTCGGTGTGCATTTTCGAGCAGACGACAGGGCACCTGCAGGGAGGAAATGGCCGCTTGTCGAGGCACTAATTACTGTTGTGATCAAGGCACTGATGCGATGTGTTTACTGCGAAATGTTCAATTGGTATAAGCATTTACAGCCAGCCGTGGAGATGTCCAGCCCAGCAACGGCCTAAGCCCGCGTCGACGACGGCTACGGACAGAACGATAATGATTGTGTCCGTGCGTGTTTTACTGAAAGCTCATCACCATTTAGGTATGTGTACGATTACAGAAGAGTTAGAGATTACACAGTCATGAGGATCACTTTTTCGGTCGGCCGCGAACTCCCTGGTTGTTGAGCCGCTGACGTTCCGCGTGGCCAGATCGAATAGGACCTTCGATTCCGGCGTGTACCGGTCACAACTCTCTGTGAAGCCGCTTCCGCAGTTTCTGGTATTCTTACACTGAATGTATTGCAGATAAGTAAAACAGCACCATCGTTACACCCCCAAAAGCACTGCTTGAAAACTGGCATGGCACACGCACTGCAGCGAAGAATTCACAGCTGTGCCCGGCTGACAGACTGCATCTCAGGCATTTTTTTTTCCTCTGAACGTCCCTGTAGTCAATCTGTCTGGTATTATATAGACGCAGGGCTTCGCTCGAATGCCTCCTAGCAGCTTTTCCGCAACAGTGTCTGAAACGGCCATGCGGTCGCTGTCTACATAGCAAGCCGCCATCTTCATTGTTCGTGAGGAATGCTGGGATGCGTAGCTGGCGTGGCCGGTGCGGTCGGCGAAAAACAGGACCAATTCTATTTGCGCGTCGGCGACGTTGGGCCGCGCCGGCTCGTGCTCGCAATGTCCGTCACGTCGTGACGTTGGAGTATAGACCTCGGTTTTTCGCCGACGTAACGTCGCGGAGGCCGACGAGCGCGCGCGCGTGCGTTACGTCGGACTATATTGGGGCCTTAAGACTCCAGCGAAGAACGCGGCTGTTAGCAGATTTTGTTCCTTTGATACATTTCAAAGCCTAGTGGTCCGTTTGAACGAGAAACCTTCTCCCGTAAAGGAAGACTTTAAATTTCTCGATTCCCCAAACGAGTGCTAGAGCTTCTTTCTCAGCGGTTGAATAGGCTACCTCTCGAGGGAGCAGCTTGCGACTCGCATAGCCAACTGGGGGCAGGATTTCGTCATGCGATTGAAGCCGAGCGGCCCCAATACCCCTATCAGAAGCATCCGTTCGCAGGACGAATTCCCTCTTAAAATGTGGAACCTTCAGATTCGGTGCCTCGGCCTGTTTTAACCGCAAGTTCTTGAAAGCCCGTTCTTGCTCGGGGCGCCAGGTCACAACTGAAGGTGCCACTTAGGAAGCTCTATCTCTCCAGCGTCTGTGTCTTCTTTCGCCGACATTACTGCACCGACGGCTGCCACGATGGTGTCGCCTTTCCTTTGCTAGTATTTCTTTAGCATGCTGATATGGAATATTTTGCGACATTGCCCAAATACACTTCATAGTCGACATCGCCCCTGCGACTGATGGCCGAAAAAGGCCCCTTGCATTGCATGAACAGCTTATTGTGCAATGTGGGAAGGAGAATAAGAACCTACTCTCCCGGTTTGAGTCAGCGTTTGCGGCTCTTGATGCAATAGTAACAGCTGTGATGCTCTCCGGCGCGCTCCAGTTCTTCGTGGGCAAGTTTACAGGTATTCTCCAGTCTGTTCCTTAGAGCAGGGACGTACTCGTACGTAGTTCGCAACTCGTTACGGATGTTTTCATTAGTCCAGAGCTCTCTAAGTACAACCAGAGCTCCGTGAAAATTTCGCCAATATAAAAGTTCGAATGGGGAAAAGCCGAGGCTTTCTTGATATACTTCCGTGTATGCAAACAGGAGTTGAGCCCGGTAGCAATCCCATTCGATCGGTCTCTCCTGGTCCATGCGCTTAAGCATTAGTCTAAGCGTGCCATTAATCCTTTCAACTAGGCCGTTCGCTATCAGGCGGTAGGTATGCAGCTGTTTTAACAACAGACGGCTAACCTCTTTCATTACTTCGGACGTAAAATTAGTGCCCCTGTCACTGATTACCTATCTGGGCACTCCTACACGGGAAAACATTTCGACAAGAGCTTCGGCTATCATTTCGGTCTTGATACTAGGAAGTGCTACTGCGTCAGGGTACCTAGGGGCATAGTCCACCTTGGTCAAGATGTACCGATCGCCTTGAGTGGACTTCGGGTTGAGTGGACGAAAAATATCGATCGTCACTCTCTGAAACGGAGTCTCAGTGACGGCAACTCGGACCAAAGGCGCTCGAGTGGCGTGACCCTTCGGAGTTTTGCGCTGGCATAGATCGCAAAAGGCAACGAACCGCTCAGCGTCAGCCTGCATTACGCGCCAGAAGAAGTCTGTCTGCAGCTTCAACAGAGTTTTCTTCACACCTTGGTGGCCTCTCATCAACCCATCTTGAAAATAGCTGATCTGTACTTTGGGGGCAAAACAACTTGAGTGTACTCCCAACCAGACTCGGTGAGGTATTTCCTCTGAAAACGCCATTAGCAACGAAAAACTGCTGACTACCCTTTCCCTTGTTCGCTTGTGGCGCGCATACGCGATCGAAGCACGAGCGCTAGGTTGCGTCATTCCCTTGCTCTTGAACCAACTCTTCGCGGCGTACTCTAGGGAGGCCTTGCAGGACTTTAAGCTTTTTCAACGTTCTATCCTTGCATGCCTTCGCTCTAGTCACTACGGGCAAGCTTCACTGGCGGACAAGCTTCAGTGGCAGCCGAAATGGGTGCGGTGCTCTCGGTGTCAGGCGCTAGCTCTCCAACTTTTACTTCAGTGGACTTCGTAGTCTCACTTTCTTTTGTCTTGTGCCAGTCTGGGTCGGGGTAGTCTGCTAGCCCAGCACCATCCACATTTGCCAGCATCAAATCATATGGAGATTCTCCATTCACTTAGCGCGAATTCGTCCCTTAAAGTACGGGGTGTCAACATCGACCCAAGCTTCTGGGAGCAATAAGACCGAGCGGTCAAGTATATAAACTGGAAACTTCGTATCGGTGATATCTTCCTTCCGTACCAAGTCCTTCCTTACCATCACCGTGTTGCAGGTGTCTGTCAGGACTCGCTACCCCCAATCATGCCAGCCACAGCAGGGAAGCATTCCCTGGATACGCATTCGTTTTTGGTGAAACCGGCGTTGATGACAGGGATCTTCCATCAGTCCTTAAGTTATAGGTATCCGGCCGTTCTGAATGCATACTGTAGCGGACTCCCGATTTTCCTCCCTCTGTTTTGAGGCCCCATTTGCCCAGCATCTCCAGCTTGGATGACCTGGCTTGCCGCATTGTCTTGGGCGGTCCCGATACGTTGGAGGTGACGGCCCGGCAATTGTTGGGGGAATGTCCCGTGTGCGCAAAAATAAACATTTATTTTCATCGCTCCTCTCCGCGTCCGATGATTGAAGCAGCGTTCGCTTTCTCTCGGTTTCGGTAGTGCGAAGGCTAGAAACCAATTGTTCGGACCATGACTGGTAGCCTTGCTCGAGTATAGATGTAGCTATGTTGTAATTTTTCCTAAATTTGGGCCTGTCTGGTAGTCGAGCCTGTGTTGTGGGTTTTGCTAATGGTCTGGTCCGGATTTTAGAGTTTAGTATACAGTGGTCGCTACCGAGTGTTTCCTCAGTGTTGACCCAGTCAGCATACTGAAAGTTGCGGGTAAAGGTTAAATCCGGACACGTATCCCGAGTCACGGAGTTACCTATACGTGTTGGGTGGACGGGGTCTGTGTGAAGAGTGAGCCCCAACGTAGATGCAAGCTCCGCCAACTTGCGTCCCGGTTTCTCTTAACGGCGGTACCCCCAGCCTCGACTGGGGGCGTTAAAATCGCCCACAATCAAGAGGGGGTCCCGACCCGCAGCTTTCAACGAACGGCTGAAAAGGTCCGAGAATGATACACTCCGCAATTTCGGTGGGCAGTAGACATTTAGAATGTGCAGTGGTGGGTCCTGCTTGCGGAGGGGAAGGAGAGTCACCATTACATGGGAATGGCCAAGTTGAACGTTCAAGTCGACCATATTTGCTGTGTAATTTTTATGAGCGCATAGACAAGACGAGGGGTCCTGCTGAAACGTCGTATAGTTTTTTAGGGTGGCGCCTCTTCCTGGCTCCTGAAGGGTCACCACGGCGGGCATATGCTCGAAAGTTGAGAGGAAAAGCCGAAGGTCGGCCCGCTTAGTGCGAGACCATAGCCCTCGGCAATTCCATTGAGTTACAGTGATGGGGGAGGCCAATTTAGATAAGGGGGAACGCCTACACCGAGGTTATCCCGCCATGTTCAGGTTTTGGGGTTAGAGGAGGGAAGGTAGATGCCCCGAAGCCATCAACCCGGGGCTGAAATTCAGCTCCTGGGAGGGGGCAGCTATCTTCCTCATTTTTGATGTCGGTTTCTCGACGCGAAAATTTTGAGGGCCGGCTGGATACGTTTTTGAGAGGAGCGGCCCGACGAGACGGGCGGTGGAGATTCGCGACATGTTGAGCGATCATGGTAGGAAGGGCCTCCATGACTTTGGCAATGATACGCTCCATTGCCGTCCCGACAAGGGTTTCGAATTTGGCATTAAGACGGGCCTCAAGAATGGCCACGGAGGAGTCCGAGGTCACCGGTGCCGCCGCATCGCTCTCCGTGGCTTCTGCTTGGGGGGCAGGTTGTAGGGGAGGAGCAGTTTTAGTTTCAAGGGCTCCAATTTTGGCAAGTAGCATCTCGTTTTGGACCCGGAGAGAAGCTACCAGATTATGAAGCTCGGCGTCGGCCGCCGAGCGAGCTAGAGGAGAAGGGGGGTGGGAGGAGGAGGCAACCCTACCCGAGCCGCCTACCTGTTTTCCTTTTTTGACCGCATTTGCCCAGGCACCGCTTTTGCCTTGTTTGAGTTGGGAGTGGGCTTGCTTCCCCGATCCGCCGTGTGGGGGCGGTGGTGGCGCTTGGTCGCCTTTGATGTCACGCCCGCTTGAAGGCGCTTGCTTCTTGGAATTGGTGGCGCCACCGCCGGTGACGTGATCCTGTTGACGTGGCTTCTTGCCCGTTGCGCCAGTTTTGCCGCCCTTTTGGGCAGTCGTATTGGTGTCGAGGCGGTACTTGGCGGTACAGTCTCTGGAGTTTGTGGCATGGCCGCCACCACAAACAGCACATTTCAGCTTACACTCATGAGGGGCCCGCACTCCCTCGACGAAAGGAGCCTGTAGTCCGCACAGGCCACACTTATCTTGCAATGGATTTGGGTCAGCTTTCCGAGGCGGTATCAGACGTGGATAACCACCTCCTCCACCTCTGGGAAGCGCGGCATTGCCCTGTCCGCCGGTGGCGCCGACAAAAGCATAAACGTAAACTTAACGCTCGAATTTCCGAGCTCACCCAGCAGGCGGCTGAGTATGCGGCCCAGCTCGCAGACGCCAACTGGGTGGATCGTTGCAACATGGCGGCGCGGGAGATGTCCAGCAGGAACACCTGGCGGCTCTTCCGCGCTCTTATCGACCCAACGCAGACACACACAGAAACTCAGAAACATCTACAACGTGCCATACACAGCTTTCAGGGCAACACAACTCAGCTAGCGCACAAGTTGCGGGACCAATACTTGTGCACTACCCAGGACCCCCGCGGACCGGCGCACTCTTATGCAGGTTCGGAGAACGCTGAGCTGGATCAGCCGTTCCAGCTCCATGATCTGCGGGCGGCCCAGGCGAAAATAAAACGTGGCACAGCCCCGGGTCGGGACAAAATTACAGTCAAATTACTAGCTAACTTGCCCGACCCGACCTACCAGTCCTTATTGGATTACATCAATTCAATTTGGCTTGGGGACGCGCCACTCCTCATCGATTGGAAGACTGCTCTGGTCACTTTCATTCCAAAAGCTGGCAAGGCTATCAGCACGGACAACCTTCGCCCCATCTCTCTAACCTCGTGTGCGGGCAAACTAACGGAGACGATTGTGCGTGACAGGTTGTCCGAGTTCATGGAAAATCAACACATCTTCGCAGACTCCATGTTCGGATTTCGCCCGTACAGGTCCGCACAGGATGTTTTGCTACAACTTAATCGGGACGTTCTTGACCCGGTCGAATGCCCTCACAACGACAGGGTCATACTCGCCTTAGACTTGAAAAAGCCTTCGACAATGTTACTCATGAGGTAATACTCACTCATCTTTCACAAACCGGTTGCGGACGCAACGCGTTCAGATACATTCGGCAATTTTTGACAGATCGCCAATCCTACATTAAAATCCAGGACACCTAACGTGGCCCGTTCCAACTTGGAACCAGAAGAACACCACAGGGTGCAGTGCTGTCTCCTCTCTTATTCAATCTGGCTGTCATGCGCCTGCCGGCACAGTTGGGTGCTGTCGCTGGTGTGCAGCATGCGCTGTATGCCGATGACATCACGCTGTGGGCTACGCAAGGTTCTCTTGGAGATATTGAGGCCAACCTGCAGCAAGCGGCAACCATAGCTGACCGTTATGCTCGCCGCTGCGGCCTTCAATGCTCCCCTCAAAAATCTGAATTTGTACACATACGCCCCTCACCAAAGTGTACAGCCAAAATTTAACTCTTTTTAGAGGCAGGATCAATTTCTGAACGCACGGAAGTCCGGGTACTGGGGCTCTTCATTCATCAACATAGACGGTCGGACACTACCTTGGCGAAACTCCGTAAGGTGGGGGACCAGGTGGGCCGCATGGTCCGCCGGGTTTCTAACAAACGTGGGGGGTTGCGGTGCAAAGACGCCTTGCGGCTGGCGCATGCATTCGTGACCAGTCGAATCTTGTATTCGACTCCTTACCTCCACCTTCGGAAACAAGATGAGGATGCACTCGAAGTCGTCCTGCGCAAAATTTTAAGAGAGCCCTCGGTCTCCCCGTGAACACCTCCAACCAGCGTCTACTGGGCCTGGGCATGGTGAATACGTTCCGGGAGATCCGAGAGGCTCACTTAACCAACCAATACACTCGTCTTTCTAAGACACTGTTGGGTCGCCGCCTCCTTGCCCGGCTACACATCCAACATACCACCCTTATGGAAGATCGTGTACGCCTCCCTTTCGAGTGGAGATGCGCCCTCCTCTTTTTTAGGAAGAGGACGTACGTCCTCTTCCTATAAACATGACACGTGAAGACCACAATGGCCGGCGCCTGGCGCGGGCGGAAACCCTGGGCCGCCATTATGGGTCGAAACCCGGCATTTACTACGTGGACGCCTCCGGCCTCCACCATGGGGGATGGTACACAGCCGCAGTAGTCCACCAGTCTAAAACTGTTAACGGGCTGACATTTCGCGCCCGTAACATAACCCACGCGGAGGAGGTCTCCATTGCTCTGGCAGCTACCCACACTGATTCTAAAACAATTATTTCCGACTCGCGAGGGGCCTGTCAGAACGTCGAGCAAGGCTGGGCTCCATACTTAGCCTACCGACTACTTCAAAATTGCACCTACACCGGGGACCCCGCTTACCGGAAAATAGTGTGGACTCCTGCTCATATGGGTCTCGAGGGGAATGAGGCAGCCGACGCCGCCGCCCGCGCGCTCTCTTTCCGGGCTTCCCATCTCGACCCCCTAGATCAGGATCTCGAATTCGAACCCGCGTATTATTTTAAAGACATTGTTCTTTATTATCAATCTTGTCATAGCCTTTACCCTCGCCCGAGTAAAGGTCTATCTAAGACGGAGGAGCGGCTTCTACTCAGTCTTTATACTAACACTCTGCTGTGCCCGGCAGCACTAAAACATTTTAATCCCTCCTTCGCGGGCAGTTGTCCGCACTGTGCGGAGAAGTCTTCGGACATCTACCACATGGTGTGGGCTTGCCCATCCAACCCAGCTATTCCTCCTCACCCCAACCCCACTCGGGAGGACTGGGAGGCGACCCTGCTCGGCTGCTATGACCTGCAGGCCCAAAAGGCCTTGGTCGAGCGCGCCCGGCAGCGGCCGATGCCACTAGGGTCCCGTACTAGGTACCCCACCCAGTATCTGTAAGGGCTGGATGTTCATAGATCCATCCACCCCTTTTTGACCAATAAACGTTTGTCACCACCACCATCTCTCGGTTGTCTTGGAGATGGCGTTTTCTGCCTTCTCTTTCGGGTTGCTTCGGTTTCCGAAGTTCGATCAGCCGTGGGGCTTCACATACTTTTCTGCCCTTGCTACTGTTTCCATGAAGGCTGTATCCTTCTTTCGTTTCAAAAACATTTGTTCTCTTAGAAACAGATCAAATACTGTTCCCTTAGAATCATGTAAAAAAAGATCGGCGTACTCTTTCTTTGTGTCCGACATCTCTATCTATCTGTCTAGAAAGTTCGGTAGGCGCGTCATGAATTGTGAACACGTTTCCTCTTTCCGGAGATTAGAAGACCGAATTTTTCTCTGAGCCTTTCCTCTGTCATACGCAAGCAATCATGAGTGCCCACTAGAGCTTACTGCAGTCCAAGCACTTGGATGCAGACATGCGACTAAAAACGCTGAGCGCCTCGCCGCTAAAACACACACGAAAGGCCTACTGGCCGCGAGGCCATCTCTGACGATCAGCGACGCGCTCGAAACGCATGAGGTAAGCGTAAGGTCGTCCCTGCCGTCATTAAAAACCGGCATCAGCTTGTGCGGGCTTATTCGTTCGGGCCAAGAAACTTGAACTTCCCCCGTTTCTGACATTGTCTCTCCGGTGTTATTCGCGTCACTTGCCGGGCTATTCGATAAGTCTCGTCGAAGCATCCGTAATTCCTTTTTTTTTTCTCCAGCTCTGCTATCCGGAGCTCCGACTCTAGTTCCGCCTCTTCTTTCCGTCGCGTACGTTCTTCATTGCGTTCTTCTCTGTGACGAGCTCGCTCCTGGTCTACCCATTTGGGCAGCTCATGACCCTCAAAGCCAAAAGATCGGCCATACTCAACATGTCGTTCTAAATCTGCTTCGGCCCCTTTAGGTGGGCCGAAGCAGAAGGGACACAAGACTAAAATAACTTGCACCTACTCCTCTCTCCCTCGCTCGGCGGCAGCTTTTCGATGGAGGCGAAAAGCAAGGCGCCCGTGTGCTGTGCGATGTCAGTGCACGTTAAAGAACCCCAAGTGGTCGAAATTACAGAAGTCCTCCACTACGGCGTCTCTCATAGCCTGAGTCGCTTTGGGACGTTAAACCCCACAAACCAACCAACCAACCATCCTCTCTCCCTCGCGAACACTTGGTTGGCCACTCCTATTAGCGGATGCCAATTATGTCACAAACCCCCGCTTTTACGGTGAACAGATTCCTTTTACAGTAACCCGCCGTACCTGCATCAGGTTTGAGGACACAGTTAAAGGTTAGGCCGGTCAACCCGTAAAGAATGTGTGTCAGTGTGGGATTGAGGAACATAATAATAATAATAATAATAATAATTGGCTCACAGGAAGGCAAAGGCGCAGTATCTGTCACGCTTCGTCTGTGGACACCTGAACCGCGCGGTGAGGAATACCAGTAAAATGTGTTGCGGGGCTAGTTGGTTCATGTCGTAAACGTAAAAAAAACTGATTGATTTATAGGAAGGGAAAGGCACGGTAACTGTCTCACTTGTTTTCTGTGGACACCGCAACCGCGCCGTAAGGGAAGGGAGGAAGGTTGGAGTGAAGGTGGAAAGAGAGAAAGAGGAGCCGTAGTGAAGAGCTACGGAGTAATTTCGACCACCTGGGTAACGCGCGCTGACATCACACAGCACACGGACGCCACTTCGTTTCGCCTCGATCGAAATGCAGTCGCCGAGGTCGGGTTCGAACCCGGGTGCTCCGGCACAGTAGTCGGGCGTCTTACCACTGCACCACCCCGGCGGGGCGTAAACTTATGTAAAGCGCGACAGAGACACCACAATCAGACAAAAGAGACAGGACAGGGCGCTACTTGCAACTGATTTATTCGGAACAACGAAGACGCCTTAAATACTAAAAGATTGAGACTCGATGAAATCATAAGCACGTGCACGGGCAAGAATTCATATAAAAAAGGCACTAGAATATCATCTAGCTTTCTTACAAATCAAGAAAAACAATCTCTTTATTATAAATTGCCACGGATGGCGCACTAACGCAATCGCTGCCACATCTCTTGATTTGATATGCCTCGACCAGCTCCCGCGCAAGCTTGTCAGAGATCGTACACAAGACGCTAGTTCCTTGGAGACTGGCATCGCACTGAAGCAATTTTTCTTTTCCACATTCGGTAATGTGAGCCGGTAGGTGAGAGCCAGTACCGGTACGTAATGGCAAATTATGCTCTCGTAGTCGGTCATTAATACAACGGCCCGACTGGCCAATGTAAACCTTTCCACATTTCAAAGGAATACTGTACACTATCCCTTTTTCGCACTTCACAAACCGATTACGGGAACTTTAAGGAAACGGAGTCGAAGCCAGCAAAGGTAGAAGGCTGAGCCACTGCGCTTTGTGAAGAGCTTGGGTTGCAAAAGCTAAGCAGTGCTATTCAGGGTAGCAAACTAAATGGCTTGCATGTCTTTTTTACGGCTAAAACTCACAAAGAAAGTGTTCCCTTTAGGTGAATCGTCAGTGAAAAAGGAGCCTGGCAAAACATGGTTAGTCAGCTTCTTTTAAGACAGCTTAACACACTGGTTTTCAATGATCCTTTTGCTGTAAAAAATAGCCTTGAAATCATTGAATTCTTGTGTGAAACTAAGTCGGCAGGATGTATGTTTTCGTTAGATATTGCGGACTTGTATTATTCCATCCCACAGAGCGAATGACTGGCCACTGTTAAGGGTTGCATTGAATCTAACGGTCCGGTGCCTTTCTAAAATAGGGCTGGTATGACTGTTGACAATTTCTTGACACTGTTAGAGTTTTATTTGTGTTCGACCAGCATTACCTTTGACGATAAAGAGTATATCCAGAAGAATGGAATCTGTATCGGGTCTGGCGTCGCTCCAGTGTTGTGCAATATTTATCTCGCTGATGTTGACAGGGCTTTTTCACAGGTGCTCGCTGCAAGTGATGTGCTTAGTGTTTTTAGATTTGTGGACGATTTTTTCATTGTTTTGAAAAAACAGTCGCCGTCGACCTTTCCACAAATCGTGGGGGATATAATTACTAATTTCAGACAACTCGCCAAGGGATTTGATTTTACTTTCAAACTTGCTAAGGACAACAAGTTGCAATTTTCGGACCTTGAAATAACTCTTAGGGACGATGGATTTGCTGGACGTACCAACCACGCGCATTGAAAGGGCTGATTCCATTTGATTCAAAGCACTGAGAAACCGTCTAACGTTCCGTGGCTTTCATGTGCCCTGAGTCAGCACACAGAAACTTCTGCTGCCACCAAGCGCAAGATAGCTTCGAGGGTCAGGTCATGAAGCTTAAACGGGCAGGCTTTCCTTCGTCTATGGTTAGCACTGTTGCGGCAGGTTTGCTAAAGAAGTTAAAGCTAGAAAGAAAAAGGAAAGACAAAATGGCGGATGAACCTACTAGGAAAGTAAAACCTGTGGTCATCCCTTATCAGCATAAAGTGGCGCATAATCTTAAGCGCGTGGCAAAAACGTACAACGTACCTGTGGTTTTTCCTGCCCCTCGGAAACTTTCTTCCTTATGTCAGTTGGTGTCAAGCGACTATGCCAACAACGGGGACTGCTCTATTAAGCATCGTAATCGGTTTGTGAAGTGCGAAAAAGAGGTAGTTTACAGTATTCCTTTGAAATGTGGGAAGGTTTACGTTGGTCTGTCAGGCCGTTGTATTAATGACCGACTACGAGAGCATAATTTATCATTACGTACTGGTACTGGCTCTCACCTACCGGCTCACATTACCGAATGTGGAAAAGAAAAATTGCTTCAGTGCGATGCCAGTCTCCAAGGAACTAGCGCCTTGTGTACGAGCTCTGACAAGCTTGCGCGGGAGCTGGTCGAGGCATATCAAATCAAGAAATGTGGGAGCGATTGTGTCAGTAGGCCATCCGTGGCAATTTATAATAAAGAGATTGTTTTTCTTGATATGTAAGAAAGCTAGATGATATTCTAGTGCCTTTTTGATATGAATTCTTACCCGTGCACGTGCTTATGATTTCATCGAGTCTCAATCTTTTAGTATTTAAGGCGTCTTCGTTGTTCCGAATAAATCAGTTGCAAGTAGCGCCCTGTCCTGTCTCTCTTGTCTGATTGTGGTCTCTGTCGCGCTTTACATAAGTTTACGATTGAAAAATAAATCCAAGAAAGACACTTTTTTTTTTTACAAACAACTGAATATTTATAGCCAGTAATAAAAACTACACTATATAATAATAAAAAAAAGCACCACGTCATGGTAGTGCTAAAAAAACGACTCGGCAAATGACAACAGGGAAAAACGACAATGAACAAATACTGCCACAAAAGACGACTATAAAGATAACAAAGCAAGTATTTCAGATATAGTAGGGAGGGGCAACAGTTGCACAGAAAACACAGCGCAAAATGCTAAGCCAGATCAAGGTTTAAACAAATGCGAAAACAATATCCAATTAATCGACAGTCTGCGGCAAAAAGGGATTCTCACGGCTTTCTTGTTCGGTGTTACGTTTCTCCACCGAGAAGTGGGACAGCTGACGCGGCCACCGCATAGCAACAGGCAGAACCGCGAGCGGATCGGCCATTTCGACGCCGTTCATCGGCCGCGCAACGCTTCCTCCCGCCGACAAGTCTCAGCGTGTTCCTGCCACGCGCCAAATGTGTGTGCGTGCGTGTGTGTGGGCAAACGCCGGCCAAGCCTGGAGCTCGTGAGAGAGGGCGCCGCCCTCGCCCGTCTGCAGGAGGTGGAGGAGATGAGTTCGGACCATCTGCGATTGAGTCATTCGTCGTGAACCAACATGTTTGGCTCTCCCTTTCCTGTGAGGGTTTACCCTTTCCCTGTGAACGGGAAAACCTATAAAAAGCAGCGGCCGACTCCGCTGGGACAGAGACTACTTTGACGCGCCGTTGGCACGACGCTAGACACCAGCTGTGTGAGAGTGTCTGTAATCTCTCCGGGTCAGCTTCTCTGCCCGTATCTTCACAATGTTGCAGTAAAGGTTGTTTCGTTAGAAGACGCCTCGTCTTTGCTGGCACCTTTGATGCCGTCCGCCGTCCACGGAGCCGCCAGGCGAACGCTACCGAGGGGCGCGCGACCCCCAAAACTAACAATTGGTGAACAGCGGTGGGATGACGACGACCAAGCCGTAACCGTGGTCGGAGGAGCCAGGCGATACCGTCGTCCAACGTGAACAGCGGAGAGACGAGGACGACCAAGCAGTGACCGTGGTCGGTGAAACGAGCCAGCCTAACCGAGGTGCAACATCTGGTGGGAAGAGCGGAGATGACCGAGGCGTGACCCGTGAATCAAGCAGCTTAGCGGAAAGTCGGGAGCAGTGCAACGAGCCCTGTGTGATGACTGGTTGCCTGCAGCGGAACGACTGCGTTGGATTCTTGGCTGCGAGGTTTGGTGAGTGCGGGACTTTCTTCTACTGAGTTTTGCCAGGCTTTTGTTAAGTAGAGAACAGAGCTGGTAATTGTGTTGTCGTTGTTGCTGGTTAAGTGCAGCAAGGCAATAGTGGGCAGTAGAGAAGGCAGCATTCGGAACAGCCATGGGTTTGGATTTGAAGTCGTTGCGCAAACCGAAATTGCTGGAGCTTGCGGAGGAGTTGGGTCTGAATTTGTCAGACAAACTCAGAAAACTAGAAGTGTTAAAGGCTATTCTTGAGTTGGAAGCTGAAGATGACGAGCTTTTGGAATGCCTTGAGATCATTGACGAACGTCAAGAGGATCGTGTGCGTAGGGAACGTCACGAGAAAGAGGACGCCCTCGTAAGGAAACTGATCCAGCTTGAGATTTCAGCACATCGAATGAGCGTGGAAAAGTTTGACGCTTTCAGTGCCATTCAGCGTAACTGTTCGATACCGCGAGACGGTACGCCACCATTCCTCATCGCCGAGGATATGGTAGATTATTTGGCAGACTTCGAGAATGTCTGTAGAAGTAAACGCTTCGAGCGAGGTAGTTGGGCGCTGAAGTTGGTAGCTCTTCTCTCCGCTGAAGCGTCGGAAGAAATGAAGCGATTAGTTGGCGACCGGTTGCATAATTACGATGAACTAAAAGAGTCATTGCTGATACGATATCAGATAACGCCTCATGATCTTCGGAAGAGATATGAGAGCGAGAAACATTGTGACAAGTCATACTTTGATTTGGCCTATCAGTTGAAAGCCGCTGTAAGTGAATGGCTAGACAGTGCGGAAATTCCGAAGCAAATCGAACTTGCACCGGAGTGTGAGACACAGCTTGGGGAAGCGGCCGAGCAACGTGACCGCAGTAGTGAGCCGACCGATTCTCGAACAGAAGAGCATCGTGTTACCTTGGTCGAGCCACTAGCTGAGACGGTTAGCACATGCTTAATCGGCTGGAAGTCCGAAGTGACGCCGTTAAGCGAGGTGAACTGCACGCCGACCCAAGTAGCTGTAGGAGATACAGTTCCATCAAATGAGTGTGGGGAACTGATAATAGCTGAACCGCCTCTCGAGTTAAATGCAGAAGCTGGTCTAGAGCGTGGCGGAGATGGAAATCAGCTAGGAAATGAGAAAATCAGCTGTGTCGTAGAGCAGGGCACGCAGAAAAACGAAGTGCCGATCAGGGAAACTGCGCAGCCCGCGAGTTGTGATCAGCCAGGGCAGACCGACGAGGAGTGCGCGTCCGCTGTAGAGAGCGAGACTTGCGAAGGCGACAGCGAGCGACCAGAGCAGAGTCAGAATCGTTCGTGCCCTGATACCACGCTAGGTTGTATTCGCGAAAGCAACCCCAGTGCGAACGCGGACGTAGCACACATGACCCTCACGCTATCCGAAGCGCCCCAGCTGTCGAAGGAGCTTGATCGTGCGCCGGTTAACGCTGAGCGATGCGGCTCATCGGAGGACCCGTGTAACGTGAGTGGCGAGCCAGAGGAAATGCCTAGCTTGAGGGCTGGCATAAGCGGTTGTTCGGATTTGACTGAAAGTGAGTCATGCGATGCAGCCGCAGCGCCGCCAGAGGAAATGCCTAGCTTGAGGGCTGGCATTAGCGGTTGTTGTTCGAACTTGACAGAAAGTGAGTCATGCGCTGCTGGCCGCGAATCAGACGCGGCGCCGCACTTTGACCACTTTGACAACACCGGTGTCCTACTAGCTCCGGTTACCGCTGGCTTGCCAGAGCTCGCGCCGAAAGAAAGTAGGACTAGAATATTCAAGTGCTGCCACCGAAAAACGCGGAAAGGCAGGCGCGAGAAAGAATGCTGCCATCGTAAGGAGAGCAAACGATTGCAGAAAGAAAGCAGAAGGCTAGTATTCCCGTGCTGCCGACGAAAAACGCGAAAGGGCAGGCGCGATAAAGAATGCTGCCATCGTAAGGAGAGGACACTCAAACGATTGCGAAAAGAAAGCAGAAAGCCTGTGTTCCAGTGCTGCCGTAGAAAAAAACGGAAAGGCAGGCGCGAGAAAGAAGCGAGAAAGTTGAAGCTATCGCGAAAGAGAAAGCGACTATCCCAAAGGCACAAATGCGCCCGTGCAAAGAAAATGCGTGATTGGTGCGCCACACGTAAGGAGAGGGATAGATTGTTTAGAAAAATGAGCGACTCATGCTCATGCGTTTCTTCGCACAGAAACGGGAAGGTAAGGTTGCTCCGTGAAACGGACAACCGAAGCTTTAGTGAAAAAGGTGATCTCAACGGTAACGCCGATGGCTTAAGTCGAAGCCCATAACGTGAGAAGAAGCCTTTATTCACTAGTCGGTGTTTTTCTTCCTGACGTAGGATTTTGAACAGATTGCATTGCATTATTTTTGTTTGAAGTGCTGTTTTGAAAATGCGATTTTCAAATTTGTGGACGCGTTCCAAGTGCTGCTGAGCTGCCCTTTAATATTGATAGGGGCATAAGAGGGAAATAATCTGGCAAAACTTAGTGAAGTTCGTGCCGTGCTTGCTGGCTGACCAGTTGAGTTTTTAGCGTGGTTGTGATGCTGTAGGTTGTCAGAAATCTCTCCTGAAGACAAGTTGCAGAGTGCCTTGGAAACCCGGACTTGCCAAGGAATTCTTCAGGCTGACTGGCTCAAGAGAAACAGAGTCGGATGATCCCGGCTAGCAGCAACATCCCGATCCCTCCGGACAGCGGATGCAGTCCCCTGCCCTTCGGGATCTCCCTTCCCCGGCGGGGCAGTCTGTTACGTTTCTCCACCGAGAAGTGGGACAGCTGACGCGGCCACCGCATAGCAACAGGCAGAACCGCGAGCGGATCGGCCATTTCGACGCCGTTCATCGGCCGCGCAACGCTTCCTCCCGCCGACAAGTCTCAGCGTGTTCCTGCCACGCGCCAAATGTGTGTGCGTGCATGTGTGTGGGCAAACGCCGGCCAAGCCTGGAGCTCGTGAGAGAGGGCGCCGCCCTCGCCCGTCTGCAGGAGGTGGAGGAGATGAGTTCGGACCATCTGCGATTGAGTCATTCGTCGTGAACCAACATGTTTGGCTCTCCCTTTCCTGTGAGGGTTTACCCTTTCCCTGTGAACGGGAAAACCTATAAAAAGCAGCGGCCGACTCCGCTGGGACAGAGACTACTTTGACGCGCCGTTGGCACGACGCTAGACACCAGCTGTGTGAGAGTGTCTGTAATCTCTCCGGGTCAGCTTCTCTGCCCGTATCTTCACAATGTTGCAGTAAAGGTTGTTTCGTTAGAAGACGCCTCGTCTTTGCTGGCACCTTTGATGCCGTCCGCCGTCCACGGAGCCGCCAGGCGAACGCTACCGAGGGGCGCGCGACCCCCAAACCTAACATCGGTGAGGCTTCGTAGTCGCAGAGTTGATCGCTAGCAGCGGCTGTACAAGTCGAGGAGTAACTATGAGCTGATCACGGGCTCGTTGAAAACCATAAGAAACTTCCCCGAAGCGAGCGGCCGTAAGAGTGGCCCCGAAGACTGCATCTCCCCTCAGCGCCCTGCCGCTGGCATGCTGCGGTCTGCCTTTTTTATACTCTCGACTGGTTGCGCTGCGGCCCATCGTCAAGGACGCGCGCGGGCCGGTCGTTGCCCCGAAGAGTCATGTCGAAACATGCTCGGAGGAGCGGGAAGATCCCGTAACTTCCGCTCTATATGTGAGGCAGCTTGTGACCGCATCTCTTGCGTATGTATTTATCGTAAAGAATGCGCTTAGTTCATTTCATTTTGCTTTACCAGTCTTGCCAGCCAACCAGTCAAGTTCGACATCGAGCAACACTGCGCGTGCCTTTTCCCCAATGGCACTGCTCTTTAGAGACACAGGCTTGAAATTCTTAACCATTATCACATCAGCTTCCACAGAGAACAATGTGCATTCTAAAGTGACAAAAAAGCCTTCTTTGTCCGACACTACTACACGAAGGTATTCCACCAACTGCCCCAGGCGGGCGCCCGACGTCTACGGAACTCGGACCTCTGCAAAACATCACACTCTCCACAAAAAAAAAAAAAAAGATCATTTTTCCTTCTTCACACTTCGAGAAACTGCCTTTGAGGGTGAGCTTTTCGACAGGCATGAGCGGGGGATCTTCGCAGAACCAGTTCAATGCGAAGGAAGCACTGGTACGGCACTGGTATAGGTCCGCTACCTAAGTGCAATAACTTGCCTTCAGCGTCAGTTGACTTCTTCCGACGAGGGAGCTGCGGTGTAAAGGGATTCCACACATTCAGCTAACGCCGCGACGGTATTCTCCCATTCGCGGAAAAGGGTGTGCTGCCTCCTCTGTTGTCCCTGTTTCTTTTTTGCATTGGTTATTTCTTATAAGACTGTAATCCAACTAGAACACTTCGCCCAGCCATAAGGCGCATAAGGCAGGAAAATTATAACGAGAACGAAGACAACCATGAAAAACAAAAACGACGCAGAGACAAGGATTCTGGGAAGGATCGGAAATAATAAGGCGTGGTAGATTTTGGACGCTTTTCATATAGAAAAAGAGAGGAAAAGATAGTTTAGTGATACCCCAGTGACCGTTTCCAAGACTTAGATGTCTGTGGTTGGCGATGCAGTATCCGTCTTTGTGTGCATGCTTTGGTTGCTATATATTTGCTGGCTACTCAGCGGATAGAGTTAGATTAAGAATTAGCGCCTGTCCTGCGTAATTTCTTTTCGTGTATGTCTTTGTTGGTGCTATAATTTCCTGTATTATACATCAGGCGTCCAGAATGTACGTTTTCTTACGTTACGAACGAAAGAATTGCACTGAACGTGTTATCTGAGAAAAAATGAAGTGCACCCCTAAGAACGCTGTACAACTTTGTAATTACATCATGCTCGGGAAGAGCAGACCGTGCTAGCAAGTTGATAAGGATATACGTCACTAAGACTAGCACCCTACCGCACCATCCGCTCCATGTCAGCGCGCTTGTGGTGTTTTGCGATGAATTTGATCTCTTTTGTATGTGAGCTCCGATGTTCGAAAAAGTGTTTTGTGTTTGGTCATTGAACAGCAGAGTACCACTGTAACAGGTGACAAGATGGAACGAACTCGTGTGCCATTTCCTATTGTCCTGTTTGAAACCCGTCACTGTTACTTCGCGCCACATGTCATGACATGGTTCCGTGGAAAATGTGTAAAATTAGATAGTGGCTGGTTTGTAACCAAAACATCATTGGTGGGTGTGTAGTTTATGATGAGCCGCTTACGATTTCCTTAGCGGCGTGCTCCTTATATGATGCCTTAAAGAAAATTCTTGTCGCAAGAAACCTCCTTTAACGGCCACAGCAATCTCGTCTGGTCAAAATGAAGCAGGCCCGTCTTGTGGAAATTTTTTTCGCCACAACAAAATTTGAACCGGCTAAATTTACCTCACGCAGTATATATTCAAAACGCTGGTCAAAGGCCTGTGAAAAACATTTAAATTAAGCTATCTGTCCTGTTTGTCTAATGAGTCGTTAAAATAGATTCCCTTTATCGATTTTGTCCCAGCTTCTCCAATCAAGATTTTTAGCCGTGATCCCGAAACTGAGCGCATATTTCTTGTAGGAAACCTGTTATCTCATAACCGATACCTTCTTCTTTTAATATGTTCCACCAGAGTTCCCTGTTTACATTGTCGTTTATGTCCAGGAAGGCCAAATACAAAGGTCTATTTTCCACTGTAGATATTTCGATGCATTGGGTAAGCACGAACAGGCTATCATCTAAGCGCCTACCATTTCTAAAGACGTTCTGAAGTTCTCCGAGTATGTTCTTACTTTCTACCCATGCTTGCATATTTAATTTCACCGCCTTCATAACAGATGTCATGGTAATCGGTCTCCATGATTTTATGTGCATCCTATCTCATTTCCCTTTATAAATCAAATTCAGTTTACCCTGGCGCCAGCCGTCCGGATATTCGACATGACTGTTTCCAAAGTTTTTCACAACGTTTCCTTACTTCTTGGACCAAGTTCATCAATCAGCTTGATCGGAATTCCATCTATTCCTGTAGATGTGCTCTTAGCAATATTTTTGTCTGCCTTTTTCCAATTTAGATTGGTCAGTTCTAAGCTGCTTTGCATTCGGCTATCTTTTGTTGCTTCCTGATGTGCAGAGATTACCCTGTCATCGCTCTTAAATGACTCGGCTATAATTTATGTAATGTAGTTCACTGCGTTGTCTCCCTTTAAACAATTTCCCTCGTTATCTTGAATCCGGTCCTGCTTTCTTTGATTCTTTTTACCAAGCGAGCTTATATGGTCCTAGAATTTTCTCGGTCTGCTTTTTGAGGCACCGTGTATGTCAGCCATCCAGCAATCGATGGACTGCTTTATTTTACTTTGGACGAGGGCCTGTACATCAAGTTTCTTGTCGATACGATTCCCATTTTTGGTCTATTTCCTCCTGAGATACCTGTGCTTTCTTTGCCTCTCGGTGTTCCGTTGAAGCTGCCCGTCGTTGTTCAATGGCTTCCCCGACTTCCTTATTGCACTAACTCCGTGGCTTCCTCTTTCCATTCCAGCGGTTTGCTACTTTAACCTCCTTAGTTTTTCTCCTTATGAGTAGTTCTAACTGTTCATAATCCCAGTCTTCCATGGGACTTTTCTCTATTGCTTCCTCTATGTCTGCTGCTATCGGCGCCATTTGATCATCGTTTAATTTTTGTCTAAGTTTCATTTCTCTTTTCATCAAGGGCCCTATCTGCAGACTAAAGCATTTATGATCGCTTCCCAAACTACACTCCCATTGTTCGTCTATTTTCATTTTTGTGAGCTTGCTATAAATTCCCTGCGACATTAGACAGTAGTCAGTGGCCGTCTGCCTGTTCCGGAATTCCCACGTGATTTGTCCCTCACCCCATTTTGTTTCCCTATTTACAATAACTAGGTTGCGTCGTTCACAGAAATCTGGCATTAGCTTTTGTGCGGCGATAACAGCGACACCGCGAACTTGCGCGGCAAGTGTTCGAACTGTGTAACAAGCTGGTCAACGTTCATGCTGGCGCGCGCGCGAAGCTTTTGATCGGTGTACGCGGCGCAACATTCCAAACACGCACACGTTGTAGCGCGTCGCGTCATCTAGCAGCCGTCTCAGCAAAGCCACCTCCTCTTCGCGGTTAGGCCCGAACTGTTTACCGGAGCCAGCGGTCGCAAAACGGGCCAGCACGCCGGCGCCGCTGCGTCGCGTGAAGTCGGCGTCGCCTGCTTGGATGCGTAGCGCAATAAATTTTTCCGGACCGCTCGCTCCTCGTCGCCGGCTGGCGCCGGCGCGCACGGATTCTGATCCGGCGCAGACGGCGCTGCAAAATACCTGGAAGGTGGCGCCGCCTACAAGCTGCCAGCAAGCGGCATAGTGGTGTTCGGTGGGGAAACCGCCCAGGAGCAGCGTCTGGGTCGGCGCGCGCTGGTTTCGGCCGTTGATCGCGAGCGGCGCTGTTGGCGGTAGTGCCACTGATGCAGTTTCTTAAGTTCAGTAACGGGAGGAATTTATTCAACGTGGTTATAGCGAAGCTTAACGGAGGCAGTGACTTGTCTCTTTTTTTTTTTTTTTTTTTTTGCGGAGTTGTTTCGAAATTCTCACATTTTGTTATTTCAATTTTTCTTTCCGAAAACTTTCTTAAAAGGGACCCTGCAAAGCATTGGTAATACTGTCACTAGCAGAATTACGTTTTTTTTTTTCCCGTGAGGAAACAATAATGTTCATCCATGCATTTAGCACCATAACTTGTTAAGGAGGAATGAGAAATGTAGCCTAATTGAACGGGAAATGCCTTTGCAAAAACACGGGTTATCTCGCAGCCTTCTTCTTATTATGTAGCAGTATTCTTATTGGACTTTATGCTTGTTGATTTCCCTGCTTTGCCGCAAAGATAATCTCCCACCTTCAAAGAGTCTATAATTTCCATACGGGTCAATATGAATCTTTCAAGTTTTAAGATTAAAATCCGCAAAGCTCGAAACGCGTCAACTTTAGCACTGCTAGGTACGTTTTAATAGAACGTCCGATAATCAGTGCTCTCCGAGGAATTTTCGATCAACTTGCGCTTTATGGCAATGAATTTTATTCCTGCTCAGGCACTTGAACATGGCTATTTAGTTTGAAAAGCGCAAACATTACAAAACAAAAGCATGACTAAGTAACAGTTCTGTTTCTCGACTTTTCGAAAACAAAAGTGACAAGGGCAATGAACAAAGGGGCAAGATTTTGCCTTTTACATGAAAACCCGAGTTCGTGTTGTCCCAGGAATGCTGTCCACTTAACGCGGCCACCTGGATCCGAAAAGATGCAGAATATGTGGGCCACACCCTCGAACAGAAAGAAATATTCAACTGTAAAGGTTCGGCGACTTCATTGTCCTTGAAATCGAGTGTCATGCGCATAGGGTGGGAACATACAACGACAATGTGAGAGCGTGAAAAGTAAAAGAAGGGCAACTGTTGCAAACATAGCAAAATAATATATACTTTTTCGAATGCTTTGATGAGATCTTTCAATTCAAGCAGCGAGCGTTGAACTACGGCTCAGTAAGAGGCATCCTGAATTCCCGATAGGCCGCTAATCTGCATGTCATTATATAGTTGTCGTTCCGGCACCTACATTTTGCTGCTCTTTGGCGTGAAACGCTTCTATTGTCGTTCAGAAGCTGCCCACCTACACTGTGCTTGTTCTATCAAAACAGTCATGCTGACTATTCAGTTAAGCCGTCTTTAAACCATTTACGGGGCTACAGAACTCGCCGTATGCACGACACTCTCCAGACGCAACCGGCTTTGGCTGGAGACTTTGTACTCAGGCACGTGCAGATTGAGGAGCGCCGTTGGAGGTATCGAATCTGGTTGGTTAGGAGCGGTCTGTCCGGTCACCGTGGAGTGTTGTCTAATAGGGAGACTGCGTCAATTGCTTCGAATGTCTTGCATTTAGACAATTTAGCGTGCTTTTTTTCCCAGATCGACGACCGGGAAGGAACGAATAAATTGCATTGTTTCTGCCGAAGCACACTTGAGCACTTCCGCAAACTTATGTCGGCACAACACACCACGCTCACTTACCAGTCGACAGCGCAGCGTTCCGGCGCGCCCTGACCGCGCCGGCTGCGCGGCTATCTCTTACAGCGCCGCGCAGCGGGGAAGGCGTGACGTGCGCGCCTCGTCGTGTCGCGGTTGGTTCACTGATACCTCTCTCCTACGCCAGCCGGCGAGAGGAGGCAAAATGGTCTATAACGAGAGACCAGCGCGCAGTGTATACGCTAGAAGTTGGACGCGGCGCACGTGCCTTTCCTGTTTCGCGATCAGGCAGTTCATTCATTGAGCCAACCGCGATCTGTGCGGCTCTCTCTGGCCTCGCATACACTGCCATCCTCCCGAAACGCTGTTACAGAGCAGCACCACCTGCGTGATATTTTTCTCATCTCTCTCCCTAGCGTTGCGAGAAAGAGAACACATAAGTTGCCTGCAGCATTTTTATATAGAGTGGGAGAGAGAAGAGAGCGCGAGGTTAAGCGCCACGTAAGAGACCCGCCACGCGCGTGCGCCTCGCATCCGACAAAGGGAGAGTCTACGCCAACCTAACACGTTGCGCGTGTTTTGAGGGGACGACCGGAATTGAGATCTCGAAGGCGTGCTGACATTCCTGTTCAGTGTTCGTCGACCCGAGCCCACGGAGGCGGTGATTCTCTTCTTAGCGTCCGGACCCTCATCCGACTCGAGCCACGGACTCCGGGCCCAAGGAGCACCGTTCTCACCACCGAGAGACATGGACTACTCCCCCGTCAAAGTCATGCGCTACAAGGTAAGCCCGGACTGTATAGGAAAATAATTCGGGATGCTGTACACCCACCTTCTTCCAAGGAGGCTGGAGAGCTTCGCTACTTTCTTGAATTTCAGACTGTGCTTCGTTCCATAGCGATGGGATGATTGTTTCCACTGGCTCATCACGTATGCTAGTGGCCCAGTGTGTTATGGGATCTTTTTCGTTGCTTGGATAATATCGCCTCCTTCCCTGGCAACGGGGTCGCCGGTGGAAATGCGGTAATCGATACTCCCGATCTCAAGAGAGAGACAAGGACCCGATGCGCGTTTTCTTCCACATGATACGTCACGGAAAGAGGACTAACTCGTTATAAGCGCTAACTACATAGGATATGGGGATTAACGTTTATTATTACGCAGAAGAGCGGATGTAAACACAGACACGTGCTCTGCGCGCTTTGTTTACAGCGCCTGGCAACTTAATGGGCGTTTAAGGCAGCACATATTGGGCGTTTCCTCTTTACTCTTCGGGACGTTCGTTATTTGAAAAATACGGGGCACGAGTCTGTGGCCGAAGCTACAAATGGTAACCGCAAGATGTCGCTTTAATTCGCCTAGCAGTGAACACCACAGAACACTTTCAATTACGAATATATATTTTCCCACGTCTGAAAGCACAGTATGGCTGTGCATCAAATACATACTGTCAACACGATTCAAACAGATTCTATTGATTTTAGCCAATAACGCTTATTGCACGGCCGCTCATTTCTGGATAAGATCACTTTCTACAGAGTACAAACTGAAGGAAGAAGGCGCACGCGATTTAAATTTGCAAAATGACGAAACTGCAGATGTGAGCGAAGCTGACGAATAATTTAACATGAATATTGGCGATGAGAAAGATATGTAGGTTAAGTTGCTTCTCTATAGAACATAGAAGACAGTCTTGCCTCCTGTGAAGCCGTAATGATTGATAGGAACTGGTATTCTGTAACACAGCTGCTAACATGTGTCGTTGTTTTCAATTGCCTTGGGATTATGGATTAATTCAGCTGCAGCAACTTCAACCGAGATGGCGAGAAATGGTAACATTTTGTACTGTTTTTCTGTTTAGTAAACATATAGGTAGGTGGTAAGATGGATGGTGTAGAGACCTGAACTCGATGGAGAAAAAGCTGAGTCAAGTTTTTGTATTGCCGATGCTGTGTGCACAACATTTAAGTCCACCAACAGCACGTTATTTACTCATGTTGTGAGCAGCGGCATCATGTGTATACAAAAGTGGAAAGCATGATGTGCCCCTCAACCAATGGAAACTCTCCGTTGCACGCATAATAATGAATGGTACTGTGCATGGCTTAGTTATCAACTGTGCCAATCAAGAAAAAGCACTGCTTGCTTCAGTTCTTCTCAGTTTGCAAACAAAAGCTTCTGAATGAGATTTTAAGCTCAAATATAAGCGGACACCTCTATCGCGCAATTATACTATTTTTACGGACACCTCTATCGCGCAATTATACTAATCAGACATGGGGAAATGCAAACGCATTTTAGTAGCGGTAGTTCTTAACATCGATTGCCCGTGGCTAAGCAGAAAGGCGTGAAAAGCAAAGAAATGATATGGAAGATTTGAACACAGCGTTCAACAAAGCGATTTTTTTTTTCTTAGCAGTCGTTGGAATAGTGCTATGGCTCAGGAGGTCCGATTCGCTACCGTCGTAGCAGTATTTCTAAGGCCTATTTTCCAGGTCTTTCAGACGGAAGCAAACTGTGTTTAAACAAGAGCAGACGGGGAACAGGAATAAACGTAAATATGGCGCAACTTCGGTCGCTCTCATAAAGCTTGGAACAATTCCGCTGCATTATCTACCGACTGTTTATTTCCAAACATGACGTAAAGTAAATTTATCGCTCGCTAGATGCAGTATTTGCGCACATTCGTGCAGTGCACGGGTTCTTGCAGACGGCTGAAGACGCCAGACAGGTTTATCTCGGTACATAATAACTATGCGACGCCCGTCTTGCCTGTGTTACACGCTTCCTCCCGATTACGGTCCCTTTCCGCATAGAGGTGACGTCACCTCTCTGCTTCATCTCAGAGCAGTAACTTTCCATTCTGCCTGTTCCGCTTACTCTATAAATAATGGCAGAACAGGTCTGCGCTAAAGGAAGACTCGATAACAAGTCATATCTGCAGCCTTCTCGGCGTGCGTTAGAAAGAGCCGACCTTTGAGTCATATTTACGAATTTGATTTTCGAGAGCCATCCTGAACACGAATTAGCCTTCCTTCTACTCCCGGCAGGGTGTTGCACTGCATAGCACTTTCGCCCGAGACAAAGTGCTGTACTGCTTACCACTGCACCGCGTACTTGCAGAGAAGCACAGCTTACTCGAGCGCATTCCTTTGCCGGGGCCGCGTAGAGAGGCTTTTGCCTGTCACCTGAGCTCAGTGACCTTTCCCCTCAAATGATTGAACCAACCCGGCGCTGTAAATATTTTCAGAGACCTCTAGTCTGGTTGGGCAACGCCCACACGGTTGCGATATAGTAAAGGGCTCTCGCTAGCTGTCACTCCGAAAATCCGATAAAGTCGTGCACTCCTTCTTCTTTATTTGGAAAATCAGTTTTACGTGTCATAAGAAGACAGTTATGGTTAGGCTACGACCTTTCTTTTTTGGTTTTCTGTCTTGTTAAGTCTGCTTTAAAGTCAGGAGTCCTCAATGTCACGATGAATCATGTCAACTTCATGGCGCTTTAAATAGTGAACGTTTGTTGGATTTGACTGACCCGAAATAACAGAATAGTGCGGGAGAACGCGACACTGTATTGCGTAAAATTTCTCTCTATCCAACGTATTTTTTTAGAACACATGAGAATGCGTCTGCAGCTGCGCACGCAAAGCGCGTCTGCACAGTGTGGAATGCAGTTGGGTGCGAGACACTCTCTCCCTCATTAGTTTACTGTCACAGGACTGTCTGCTAGAAATAGCCGTTTGATGAAGTCCAAGCGGCGACACTGTACGACAGTATTGGAAAAAAGACACCGGCACACGTTGTTGACATGCAGACCTTTTCCATCGGCGCGAGCAGCGCTGTCTGTTGCAATCCAGTTCGCGCCAAGTGTGGCACTAGACCGCGTTATCTCGAGAATACGCTTTTATGATTATTTCTTGTGTTGAGCGCCATCCAGGCCCTCCCGTTTTCACATCCGCCTGATGACGGCTAGTGAATAGCAATTACAGTGGAGAGTTTCGTTCGTGCCCGAACCGGTATACGCATCCGATATAAGGCTCAGTCAGCATGCATGCCGAACGGCGCTTCGATCAACTATTGAGCTGCCTAATAGGCTTGTCGTGTATGGCGGGTGTGCTGCATCGATTTATGGTGGTTACCCGGCTTCGCTTTCAACTACTCATTTGGGTCCAATTGACCTCTGGCCCAGTTGGTGATGGTGCTTAATCGGGGCACAGTGCAAAACAATGAAAAACCAGGCGTTGTCACTGTGCCATTCTTTTCCTATGATTTGTCATCGTTCAGCACCGTCTGTTCGCTTTCCAAGATTAGGGATTTGATTGACGATCGAAATCATATCAGCATTTCACTGCAGATTCCGTTACTTCTTGAAAGGGATATCGGAAAGCATAAAACTCGCGTCCATCAATCACGTAACTAATTTCTTCTCAAAGCTGCATATCTCAAAAGTACGATGAAGCGAAATTCACTCTTAAACACATACCGTCTTTAATCATGTGATGCAAGCTGGGAAGACTGACTACGACGTTATCATAAGTAAAAGAACGAATTGAAAACGGAACAATAAAGCGAGAGTGAACAGGGAGCACTTGAGGTAACGCTGTGTTGTGCTTCGTTGGCCTAGACACACATCTTTCTACGTCTACAGCATATGTACAGACGTGGTCACAGGTAGACGAAGCATGCGTTTTCGTTCTAACTTCAGTCATACCCCCCTCCCTTATTCTGTTGGACATAAGAAAACATCATTTATCCAACTGAAAGAACACTGGCGTCTACAAGTTTGCCCTTACTACGCCTGCCAGTTTCAATAGGTAGAAATGTTAGCGGCAAATAACGCGATCCTTTTACTTCTGTCCACGCCGGTACATTCCAGTGTTGCGGCAACGTTTTATAGCTGCTTTCTGCCGCTGGTTGCCTAGGTTAGTGCTCCGCACCCGGTCTAGCTTTTCGTTCGGGGAGCGTCTGCCAAAACGACGGCCTGTAATGTCGCACAAGTCGATCAAGGACTGACCACGAAACGAAGAGAGTTGACAGCCCCCTCTCCCGTTTGAGCTTTTGATGCAATGAAAATTGAAGCACGCAGCTGGCAGAGAAGGTGACTGCAAATAGCAGGCTATATAATCAGAGGGTTGTTTCAGCTGGAATTGCGTTTAGTGAATAAACGACATCAATTAAGAAGGGAAAAAAGAAGATTCCGGATTCGCAGTCTCTTCATTTTCTCTTATAAGAGTAAAACAATGAAAACGGTAATGGCGCCTCACCCAGCATATTCGTGGGAGGAGTGTTTCCAAGCTCATGAGATCATATGGTCGTGACCACAGATTACGCAGTCATGTGAGCGTTGCTAGGTATTGTCGATCAGCTAGTGGAATGCCCAATGAAGACAGGAGTTTCATGCATTAGTATATCATTCCAATTCTCATTATGTGATCCTAAACACGTGGCCTGCTTTCTAAATTAATCAAAGGCTTACTGCTGATTGATGCTTACTCCGCCTTACTCATGCTGCAGGCTGTTTCCATGATTCCCACCTAATATTTGGGAATAAACCAAACAGTTTAACCGCGTACGCCTAGCAGAGCATCCTTGTCGTCTTCAGTCCCTGAATTCCGGTGCTGTTCACTCTTCAGCGTGAAAACTTTTATTTCTGCTTCTTCCCCCCAACTAACTATCGCTGCTAATAAAAACGCGAGTAAATGAAACTTAGGAATGATGTAAAATGTAAATGGTAGTCATGCACATTTCTCGTACCTCTCTGTCATACCGCGATGCCCCATGTCTTAACTGGGCTGACTATTCCGGCCGCGCTTGCGAATTTAATTTCTGTAGACATGTTGCTGCGTGGCTCCTTTTTTTTTTTTTTTACATTTTATTCCGTCGTCGTTATTATTCTACATTGAACGTTTTAACGGGTGATTAGCATTTCTCGAGACAAGTAGAGATCAGCGTCGTCTCGAAGCAGAAGACGAAATTGCCTTATTCCGTGCAAGATGTTATCTCCAGTCGTGCGGGAACTCCAGCGCATTCCATTTTGTTTTCGTTTCGGTTGTGAGGAGCGATAGCTATATGAGGAGAGAGAGTGAGAGGGCAGTTTCAACTGGCAAAGCATCATGGATTGGGAAATGTGTGTCTTGTTTGGATAAGCTTGTCTTGACTCTGCAGAAATGACATGGAAGTATTGCCATTTGCTTGCAAACATCTATAGATTGCAACGAGGCTCATATGCGTCGCTTTTACTCTCACATTCTTAGACCTCTCTGTTGCCACTCGGTAGAGTAACATATTTCTCGACGGCACTAAGAGCCTCACTCTTCTCGAATGTTAGCCTCGGAGGCATTTTTATCGGCGCAATCCTATACCTTCCTTTGCTCGTAAGACGACCAGCGGAAGTAGAAACTGCCTCTCTTTTTGCATAGAAAACGCCACTCGCTACAGCATAAATGCCACACGCCAAGAGAAATCTACGCATCTGCTATCATAACAAAACACGCTAAACGAGCGCCACGACTCACGCGTTGAGCTTCTATAGCCCACTTATCGCCGCGGCTTGTGCGAGGAGATAAAGGCCCAAAGAACTGCTTTGTATACGAACGACGGCAATACAGATTGGTCGCAGTGGTCACGCGTCTAGACGACGCGACGCCATGTTTCAAGTTCGCGCGTGCAAAGAATGGAAAGTTCTGAGAAGACACGCTCCCTATTTCCTCTCTCTTTTGCCCCTGGGGGAATAATGGATCCGACTTAAAGCGTAAGGGTCCTCGTTGGTCCTGTGACTTTCCGTCATGAACTGGGTCTCTCACACGTAAGAGTGCCATACCGTTGTTTTTCAGCTCCGCAGTGCATGTGGTCGCTCCGTGGCCATTTACCAAGCATGAAGGGAATACTTTGACATTTTCATGCATCCATATATTAGGACGGCGCTAAAAAAATTCCAAAGCGGGAATATTTCGCTTTGCGTTCACAGAGTTCTGATATTTCGCCGCCCATTGGAGGGAAAAGTAATGTTTCTTATATCCTTCCGTTCTTGCGACTAGAATGCGGTCCCAGCTAACCAGCAAGGAGTATTACTCGCGCCTGCGTCCAGATAGTTATAAAAATAAAGCTAAAGCGTTGCACTTATACAGATATTAAATTATGGAGCTGCCCTAGTAGTCAAAGCGCGCAGAGCAAGCGCAGACGTTTTCCTTGCGTGTTTGAACATTATTGCCGCTTAGAAATAGTTCGAGGTTTCAGTCGATCAACAGGAACCAGCACCCATCGAGGTTTAACAAAGCGTTTTTCTTTTATGGCCTGTGCAGATAAGCGGGCGAGCGGAGGCGCATGCGCAGAGCTCTGAGGCGACAACCAGCGGGTTTACGGAGCGATTTTCACGCTCGCTGGGAATCCTTCCCGAGCGGAGCGCATGCGCAGAGCTCGAGTGTGTGCAAGCGCGTGCGGCCTCTTCTGGGGTATCGAAGCTCGGGCGGGTGACGGAGCGCAGAGCTAAAACTCTTGTCGCGCGACGCTCCGCTAGTGCATCCGCTGGCCCTCAAAAACGCTCAGATCTCTATTTTTCTTAACGATATATGCTTCAACCTTTCGACCATTAATTAAGTTCTTGGCGTCGAACAATCAAGGAATCGTGTACGTTCGTTCGGTATTCCTAATTTTGTGGGTCAGTCCTCTCGCTCATCACACTGACGTGGCAGAGTCTGCTAACGCACGCGGGGCTCGTTATCGGCGCTATCCTCGAGAGCTTCTTGCGCAAGCAGTTTGCAACATCTCGACACATTTAGTTGCCGCTTCAGTTTCCTTGTCAGTTCTTTACCAGCGATACTTGTGTGCGTGTACTACGGAAGCGGCATGCAAGCGTCGCCCTTGCCCATCGGAGCGGAAAGAAAGCTCATTCACGCCTAGCCAAACATTTCCGCCAGGGTTCGCTGTGCTGGAAAGCGCACTTACTTACGGGTCTGCGTTATTTTTATTTTATTTTATTTTAATTTTTTTTTTTTTTTTTTTTTTACTGACGGCGCGCAACTGTCACGATATTCACTGGCAAAATATGTTCAAATTCATTACGAAGTGAAAGGAGCGTCGTTGAGCCCTTCATGGAGTTGGACCGTTAGAGGACGCGACTGAAAAGCAAATGCATGCCATACTGAAGATACGCATCCTGTTTAAGAAACAGAGCTCGTAATTCCATTGCAAGTGCATGGTTGTGTCCTGGAAGTTGTCAGCATCATAGAGCGGGAAAAACGAAACAGAGCTGGTGTTCGCGCCGACTTATTGAGGCCAGTTGCAATATGAACAAGCGTGGTTAAGATGTCATCGCATGGAGGCAGGAAAACTGAACGAAAATAATTCCGAAGTAGTTGGCGTACAGCCGGATGGAAATACTAATCACGTAAACTGAGACAATGCAACTGGCACTACCTGCAGACTGATGCTCACAGCCTTAGATTATCGCAAGGTCGGAAGTGTATTTTGTGTGAAGAATGAAATGGTTGGTTCGGGAAGGAACCGGCACTGATTGACGTAGGCAATTAGTCGGCTTATTCTTGTTGCTCGCCGATGTTCGCTGGACTAATGTTCAACTTTACCGCGAACGTGTTCTCGCGTATGCATCATGTCGTGCTCTGTGATTATCACCTTTCAGAATTGTTTCATGTGCATCCCTCCTGCACTAGCGTTGTCTGGAATTGGACGCAATCCCTGCCTCGTTCAGTGATATTCGGCAACACATCAGGCTACCAATCTCGACCGCCAGTTTTTGTCATAGCAAGTGATATGATTCGGTTGATGTACCTTGGGGCAACTGCATACATATGATTGAAGAAATAGTGGTGACAGCTGTAACAAAAGGACAACGGGAAAGACCTTATTCATGGCGCACGTTTAAGTTGATAAATACGAACATCGACCGCAATTGTCTTGACTGGCGTCCCAGTCGCGCAACCATCGATCCGACTTGAGTTAGCGAAATACAGCGGGGCACACTGGTTATCAAATCGACCTTGTCATCCCGATGCGCCGCGAAGGCCAATCTACATGAGGGCCAGCTGAACGACAGCTGTTTAACCAATATCGAAGGGTTCCAGTGGAATGTTCTCTGAGATAACAACGCAATCTTCTTTGGAGGAGGCGTTAACTCAGCGGCGCTAGCGGGCCGGCAATGTATCCTGCTTAGCATCAATCGAGTCCTCCCGATTCGATGGGCGCCAGGGAGGCGGGCCGCCCGACACGACGCCGGAAGTCGGCCAGTGCTCCCGCGGCGGCGTCCACCGCACTTTAGCGAGGACTGCGATCCACGTTGTGATCGATGCACGTACACACAGCATGCATGACGCTGGCTTCGAGAGACTTGTTCCGCGAGGCCAGTTACGTCGTTAAACGGGGAGGTTTGCTTGCGGAGCATAACGTTCACTGTAGCATGTCAGCCCTTCTGCGAGGGACCGTCTGGCCGTATACGGCGACGAAATTGAGTTTGCTGTCTGTGCGGATGGAGGATACCAGAGATCAGTCTCGACTTTCCTCGAGTGAAGCGGGCCTCGCGCCGAGGATGGCATGAGCGTTAGCCAATGTTGATCTCTCTTTCCGCCTTCGTGAGATGCCGCCTAGCTGCAGTATTCTTCACTAGAGAGACACAGAGTCGAGTCAATGCGTGTCTGTCCAGTCGGCTGGTACTTACACGTTGCAATCTCTTCCTCAGTGGAACTGACGAAAATATAAACTCAACTAGAAAATAAGATACGAGCGTACCCACAAGGCTCGTCGGAATATCCACGGAACTGTTTACCGTTGCTATGTTTTGTCCTGGATGGCTGCGTCTCTCTCTTTCATTTTTGCTCGATCTTTCTATTTCGATTTTTGCTCCGTTAATTGGCCTCCTCAGGGCCGAGGGTACAATGTCAGCGCTCGTTCTTTAACGAGCGACAGATGGTGCTTGCTTCCTGCCGTCGCCTGTGCGTATACGTATAGCGTATGAGAACTTCCCTTACGGGATCTGATTGAGGGTTAGCGTCTTGGCGCTAGACGCCGCCTCGACTGAGGCCGTGATCGCCCGACAGAGAGCGATGAACCGGACGCGCCGGAGGGGTTTCTACTTGGAAAGCTACTCCGTCGCATGCTTTGCGTGGCGGAAGTGGTGGCATTCAATTGCTACATGACGCATCGCGAGTCTGCTTCTTTCAGGTATTGGGGAGTCGTCTTCCTCGGCAGTATTCATACACTCCACCAGTAGTAGCGTACTTACCTCTGAAAATTGCATCGGGTAACGAATGTTCTTGACGCGACGTAACAGACGCTGAAGTGAACAAGCGACAGACACGTGTTTGCCTTCTTTATGTCTGTGTATGTAGCGCTCTGAATGATCCATCACCGATTCGTCCAAGTGTCCGCGTTAGTGTTGCGAAATTTTCAGAGGGCTTCTTATGTTTTTTTTTCTAACGCCAAACAATGCGCAGTCAGTGATCGCCATTGTGAGCGAAACATGGCCGAGCATTGATGGCTTGTGCGGCTTAACGAGGCCACGTCAGAAAACTGGGAGGACTCGGGTGACTCATTTGAGTTGGGAAAGTAGAATAAGAATAAACTTTCTATGGCTCTAGATGACTTGTACGCGTCATAACCCTTAAAGGCAGGGCTAAGTGAGCCCCTGTTCTTTGCAATCGCCCTCCCGTCTAAACTCTGTTTCGCGGGCTGTCCGCAGCACTACGAGAAGTAAGGGCGACCAGGAGAAATCAGGATTACGTTATTGTGCTCCCACCCCGCAAGCTTACAATGCGCTCTACTGAAACACAAACACGCAGTGTCGAGACATCGTGATTGGCCCAGATCGCCCTTACCTTTCGTATTGCTGGAAATAGCTTGTATAGATATACACAAGCTAGATAGGGCAGCCCGTGAGGAACAAGTAGACGCTTTCGACCGCGAGCCTCCAGTTGTCGCCTGATTTAGGCAAGCTTGGTATCGAGTTCAGTTATAGGTGATAGGGAGAGCTGTGAAACAGTTTTCGATGATACAGGAGGGGGATAATTGGGAACGCGTTTGTATTTAAAATACCTTGCAAGCTGTTAGGCCTTCTGGGGATACACTGAACCAGAAATCACGACGAGCCGAGATAACTTCGGCGCACATAATCCGGACGCGACAGAAACTTAGCGAAGAACTGCCACGTCGTCGGTACATGTTGTGGGCTCAAAATTCAGCGGATACTTACGTGGACGATCTGCACGCTTTGTGTACACGATATGTAAAAAGATTGTGAGGCGATTTCATCGCAGAGATATGTACCGCGTAATTAAAAAAGAATAAAGAATTGGCGGTCTAGTCCGTGCTAGGTCTAGATTATTCTGCTGGAGGAACACATGCATGCTGGCCCATGTTATGTTGGCATAAAGAAAGCAATGATGGTGAGGAACCTTAGTTGTAATCGCGTGTGTGCTGACGTGCTGTCGCGCTGCAGGACAACGAGTAGCGGCATGCGATAATTAAAGTAACATACATAGTTCATACTGCTTAGATCGACTTGTCGTCCAAAGATATAATCGATACAAGATACGCTTCTGGTAGTTGCTTGAAGTGGGTTATTAGCAGTTGTGACCCCAAGTACTTCGCACATATATACGACTGACAACCACTGCGATTCCTTAGCGCTGCGGGTCAAGCCAGTCGAAAGAGTAATTACTTCTAAGGAACGGAATAATTGTAGTATGAGGTCCTCCTTGTAGGGCTACTGGAGGGTGATTGATCGAAACTTGTTTTGCTGATCATCTTGTAGGCGCGCTGAACTCTAACTCGAGACAATACATTAACACAAGACAAGACTGGTGCGTTAGTGTTAGTGTGTGGTGTTAGACTGGTGTTAGTGAATTGTCTCGAGTTCAGCGCGCCTACAAAATGATGGAAAGCCAACTAGCCGCCATTAGAGCACTGCTTGTTTTGCTGAGTAAATTTTTTCTTTCCCCGGGACACCGCTCTGAGAAAGGAGGGGGCAACTTAAGAATGAAACAGATTGCACTCGTCTGCCTGTCAGGAAAAAAAGAACACGCGAGCAACGGCCGACCTCCATGAATGAAAGGTGGCTGCCCACGCGTACGCTTGGCGTATCGGCCGCGAGCAGGAAAGCTGCGCCCATTTGCGTAGCATACACTCGCATTTGTTTCTCGCACGACCACGTTTCTCGTGCCCCCTCCCCTAGACAGGGTGTGCGCAAAGCTCGAAGGAGCCTTTTATAGCGCCCGAGGGCCGGTGCGGAGGGTGCGCGCGGCTTCCCTCCAAGCGGCGCGCGATCCGCTTCTAGGCCGACGAGAAGCTATGTTGATCGGCGAAACGAGTGGGTTTGTTTTGGCGGCGCTCTCTGCTCTTACGGACGCAGTCTCTTGCTGCTGGGGATATTCGATTTCCCGTTCGCACAGCAGCGGTGCCAGAGGCGTGCGTGCCTGATAACAAGGAGGGTTAGAAGGGGCCTTCAATCCGCGTTTTCTTATTTCGGCATCCCGTCCTTTACACGGAGAATCCATTGGCTGTGGTGCACTAACAAGCTGGAGTTGAAATAAATAAGTACACCGGGGCTTTGCGTGTAGTGTGCGTGAAACAGCGGCTACATTTAGAATGCATTATAGAGTACATTGTTCCTGTTTATTTATTACATTACCCTCATGGCCTGTGGGCATTACAGAGGGGGTGGAAATTATAATCAAGAACAGAATGAAACAAAGTGCCTGAATGACAAATGTAATAAAAGAACACTAGACAAGTCAAACAGTGAACTGTATACCACGCTCAGGAACAACAACAAAAAAAAATTGCTACATGGTCACGTAAAAATGGTTACAAATGACAGACTTAAACGACAATGTGTCTTCAATTGATGTGATGGAGGAGGGAAGGCGGTACCACTCTACACTTGTCTTGGGCAGAAAAGAATCAAAAAGGGCATTTGTTCGACAACAAGGAACGAAAATTTTATGGCGGTGATTTATGCGAGATGATACATACGTAAGGTTGCGATATAAGTTCGAGTTTCAGGAGGAATTGTGAAAGAACACTTTATGGAATAGACATTGACGGTAAAATTTTCTTCTAACTTCTAATGAGGAAGCGGGGGGGGGGGGACTGATTTTATTTTGCCAACTTTATAGAACCTCGTTCTTGACGTCGTAGGCTGTTAGTAGCGGTACACCACACAGTATAGCCAACGTCTTACTGACTGCATGTCTGCCGCATGTTTGTTTTGCCCTCGGTACAGCTGTCCCATTTATGGCTGAACTCAGCGATGTTTACTTGAGGCCTGGCTGACGTGCTTTTCAAAGGCAGCAGGCAGTCACAAACACTTTGGGCTGATTTTATGCTGTTCTGTCGTTCTCTAATGAATCAGAACTGTTTCAAGCATGTCTGTTAACAGATGGGGTCAGGCCATAGTTTTATTAATATTTTCATGAGAGATTTGGTTTGGTTTGGTTTTTCAGATTTAACGTTCCAAAGCGAATCAGGTTAGGAGAGGCGCCGTAGTGGAGGGCTGCGAAAATTTCGACCGCTTGGGGTTCTTTAACGTGCGCTCACACCGCACAACACACGGGAGCCTTGCTTTCCACCGCCATCGAAAAGCGGCTGCCGCGGCCGGGATTCGATTCCGCATCCTTGGGCCTCAGCAGCCGAGCGCCCCAACCACTGCACTACCATTTTCACGTCTATTTGGTGAATCAACTTGCCGGTTCGTCTTGAGGCTCGCAGTACAAAGAGACGGATTTCCTAATTCACATCCCCCGGAAGAAGCTCTTTAGTGTTCACACACACACACACACACACACACACACACACACACACACACACACACACACACACACACACACACACACACACACACACACACACACACACACACACACACACACACACACACACACACACACACACACACACACACACACACACACACACACACACACACACATATATATATGTATATATATATATATATATATATATATATATATATATATATATATATATATATATATATATATATATATATATATATCGCATTGCTGAAATTAAAACTATTCTTGGTTTGGCGCGGTTCTGCGCGAAAGAAAAGGGGCCATTCACTTTGAACAAAGGCAGTCTAGCAAAAGAACGCGGCCGAGGTATGATTACGAGGACAAAGCCTCGTAATTCAGCGTTACCCTATTCAATGCTCGTATTGAATGTAAGGATGGCCTTCCGGAGTAAAGAAAGACCAAGGAAGCTGGGATAAAAAAAATGCCAGTCTACGAAACTGTTTCGCTGTTCTAACAAGCTTCCGGTCCCCCCACGGTGCTCCGCCAAACTCCGTGGCGCCATCGCCAAGAAACATAAATAACTCAGTGGCTAAAAGCAGTTTCTCGCTATGGTCGTTTGTTTTGGAAGTTCCTGTTGTAATCGACCGATCTCATTCTTTAAATTCTTCACTGGCAAGAACGCCGAAACTCTGCGGCGTCGTCTCAGTACCGGGAACCGGTTCCCCGGACAAGAATATAAAAGAGGGCAATTTTTACTGAAGTCTGCGCGCCGCCGTCTGGCGCGAGCAGCAGGGAAGGCTCTCCGCAGCACCCGTCTGCGTTTGTCCGCCGGATAATCGAGCTCGAGGACGATCAACCGCGAATTGTTTGCGCTTCTTCTCAGCAGTACACTGTTCAACGTTGCGCTGCACGGTTGCGGAAATGCATCTTTTAACGCGGGAGCGTGAAAGTTTGCCGAAGGCCCTGAAGTTTTGACGACGACATTCCATGATTGGCCAGCACAGTGAAGACGTAGCAGGTCGTCACCTCATTCAAGTACCGTTGAGAAGGGCCTTCTAAGAAAAAAAAAATTATTTGTAAAAAATAATAACAAAGGCTGATCGAGCTTCGAACCGCTGCCCTTTTCGGCTGCAAGCCAGGCGAGCCGCACAATTAAAGAGCGTTCCGTAGTGCGATAGCTCAGAGGCCTAATTCGCCCGCCTCATACCTACAGTGAACAGTTTCCATGCACCACATTACTATAGTATTTAGGTAAAATTAAAGCTACTAATTATTCTTTATAATATGTACTAATTAAAACCATCACTTCGCACTATATACGGCAGTGCTATCGCGTGAACAATTAAGGATACTTAAGCTTCCCCTTATTTTTCATTTACTGTATGTTGTTGGCTAGCTGGCCCTTGATACTCGCGTGTGAACCGACACTCCTATTACGCCGTGGCTCGGGTTATTCTCTTCCGGCTACTCACTGGATCAAAACGTATCGGCTGGCTTATTAGTGTATTTTTTTTTTCTGATTGACTGTACAAACTTTTTTATGCGCTTATGATTGATTTGTATTCCGTTTTAATAAAACTTCAAACCTTCAAGCACCGTCAGCTCTTTTTGTTTATCGTGTTCGTGTTTGCGACAACTTACTGGCTAAGCTCTCGTCCTGTTTCCCCGTCCTTCGTCCACTTTTGTTCTTGTGGAACTTGATTTAACATACGCATTCTCAATAGATGCCAACATGTGTAACAGTGTGAATGCGCGAATAGACTGCACGTTAGGGGTGTTGTAAGAAGTCTTATGTTCATGGAACATAACAATACCCCTCGTTTATTTCAAATAATACAGGCCATACTCGAGGGAAGTTTTCGTACCAGATACTAAATGTCAGTAAATAGGATCGATATTCGACTCACTACGAGTATAAAAACAGGAGAAGCATTGCCCCCCCCCCCCCTCCCTCTTCCACGCCTTTTCCTCGAGAAAGGGCACTTTCCTTCGCAATTGCATTGTCAGTGCATTTATAAATCAAAATTAAGAGAGCAGATGAATGGCAGACAAGACGGGAGGCAACGGACAGAATTCACGTTTTTTCTATTTAAATGACGTAAAGCGCAACTAGCCCTAGGTCACTTACGAGAGCGCAACAAAACAGGGGACACAGAGAGAAACATAAAAGGACCCAATAAGCGCTTGTCGAGCCCATTTACATTTCTCTCTGTGTCCGTCTTTTGTTGCGCTCTCGTAAGAGATGTATTCACACCAACTCGCCTCAATATCTTCTTTGATCCATGTAGCTGACTTTATTCATTAAAACTCCTTTCTGGCCGAGTTAGCGCATGTATTGTACACTAAAAAGTTATTGCGCAAAAAAAAAAAAGAACCGCACACAGACAGGGTGACGACATACAACACAAGCGCTTGTGTTGTGTTTCGTCACCTTGTCTGTGTGTGGTTGTCTTAATTTTTTTGCAATATTTTTTAGGGCTTTTATTTATTATATGCACCTTTTGAAGTTTGAAGTTTTGTTTATTGTACGTAAAAGGTTAACAAACCACGAATACAGAAGGAGGTCCCAAAGTCAAGGACTGTGGACGGGACCTCCTATAACGATTATTGTAAAGAAATATATATTTAGCAGTTGCAAACTTTATACAAAATTTCGCATCACTGGGTTGGGGTGAACGAAACGTGAATATATTACGGGCACTATTGTTGTAATGAAAACGGTTACACACCTAATCCCATCTCCTAGAAACTTGAAATAATTTCTCGACAAGAAACAAGCAAAAAAAGAAGCTGAGCTTTCACGACGGAGAAAAGTTTCACACGTGCGCAGTCCTAATCATATCCACGCGGTGTCACCGCAGCCGGTTGGCCTTTCGTCTTAAAGCTCCCATAGACAAAAGCGCGTCGCATACCCTTGTTGCGTCAGCAGGCAGCAGCTCCAAGCGCCCGGAAGACGTTCGTGCGTATTTGATCCTTTCGAACGCTCGATGAAAGGTTATACACGAGCTGGTTGTTTTCCTGAGGGTTGGGCGAGAGTATTCGGCGGGCGTTGTGTTTGAGGATGTCGACGCTTGACCTCTTATCTCTGGCAGAAAAAGCGAATCAACTCTATTTCCGTCTGCGCGGCCTTGCCTGCCTTCATATCTTCTTTTCTCAATGAAACCGACCTTTCCCTTCCCATACTGCGTCTGAAGAGGGCGAACAGCATGCAAACGCCGTTTTCGTGTTGTCAAGCAGGATCGTTGGTCCGTGACAGGACGTAGAAGCTCTTCTGTACAAAGTGCGATCTGCTTTTTTTTTTTTTTATTTTCGCACACTTTCTTAGCGCCGGAGCTACTTGGGAGGAGAAGCTAACGTCGTCGGTACTTCCCTCTCGTTCGAATCAGCCCGTGAAGCCGACTGGTCAGCGGCAGTATGTGCGCGGAGAATGCGCTCTCCTTCAGATTTGACGCCCAAAGGGGGAAACGGCATATTTTAGAATTATCCGCGATTATTTGTCAAGGGTAAGGTTTGCTCGTGGACCGCATAGCGAAATTATGAGTGCTCAACGCTTTATTGTTCATTTCTGCCTCCCTCATTGTAGGGCCGCGCACGAGGATAATCACTTGCAAGTGCGCGTCTCTGCATAACGCCGCCACCCGCCTGTGTGCTTCTTGTATTGGGGACGCGGTCCTCCTTCTACAAGCGTGCCGCGGGTGGGGAAAGCAGACTGGACCGTCGGCGCCGGATTTGCGGGACCGTTTTAGCCCGAAGGTCATTCATGGGGACATGCAAAGCGGAACGTGCTGCCGGGTGCTCGCATGTATGGCACCCTTCGTACTGGTCAGTAGCGAGCACCAAAATGACCTTTAAGCTTTTTTCTTTTTACACTGCGACTGAGCAGTGCGAAAGGCAGTCTCGTTTATCCTGTCTGCAGATGCGACAAAGAGCGCCCGAAGAAGCACTCAGGATTCGACTCGGGCATTGTTCTCAGAGCGGGCAAGCCAGAAGCTCCCCTTTAATCCGGCGCTAGGCCTTCAGCATGGCGGCTGGTTTCCATGTCGTTGCTCGTAGTGGTAAACACGGGTGGCGCAGGGCAATGCACTGTGGAAACGATTTAGCCAGCAGCGGCAGCGTGGATGGGGTGGCGGTGTGCGGGAGACAAGAGGGAAGAAAGTCTCCCAAGAGGGGAGGGTTCGACACCCTCACCGAGGAAGGAGTTTCGCTGTGCTTTGTTTGTTGTAATTTGTATTGCTAGTGGGGCCCTGGTTAGAGGCTAAGGCCAACCCACAAGGCGGTGCCCATCTAGCATATTTCCTCAATGGACGGTTGATGTGTGGGGCTGGACTCTGGAAATGACCGCCCCTATTTCTTTGTTTTGTGAATATGTTAAATGAGACGTGATCCAAGAGAGTTCAGTCCAGTCTGAGCTCCATGCGTAGGCATGTAACGCGGCTGTTCTGCTTAGGCTCTAACCAGTTAGGTCGACGAGTAAAGTAGCGCAGAGTGTTGTTTTTGTAAATTCAGTTCAAGTTCCAGTTTTACTCTCTGTATATATATGTCATGGTGCAAATATATGGTCTACCATCATCACCTTCAAGTACGCCTCCTGGTCTTCCCTACGCTGAACTACATAGCAGGAAGGGTTTAAAGAACCTTCCGAACAGGAACGAACGACATATATTCTACTCTCACTACTACCAATAAATGGGGCTCACGGTCCTACAAGATTCTACGACTATGCGCCCTCTTATTCTTCAAGCGAGAGCTGACTCAGACATCTAGAAACACTTGCGCGAGCGTTTAACTCAAAAAAAGTAAGAAAGACGAGGAAACCGCGGTCGCTCACTGTTTCTGTACATAACAAAGATGAAAAAAGGTCTTTGCTTGAGGCTCCGAGAAGAGGAGACTGATGTCATTCAGTATCCTGCTTTAAAAGAGCGCAAACGTATGTACACACTTATATATTACGTCGACGAGTACTTGTATAGGCTCAGATATGGTCTCCTGGACGCAGCTGCGCCGCTGGTGATAAATATCATGTTTATCACGCCGAACTCTTTTTCAATTACGCAAGTAAAAGTAGTACGGACTGTCACACGTCGCTGAGTTGCATACAGCTGTCACTCGCAAAGTCTGAGCGTCCTCTGGCTGAGTAGTTAGGCGCAGCATCTCAAACCGGCAGCCCAAGGCAAGCGAATCGGGGGCGCTAGAAATGGTCCCTTGACGACTAGAAGGCCCACGAAATTCATGTTTGTAACGGATTTCATTTCACTGTTCTATAAACCTCAATATTAATTAATAGATAGCCTGAGTTTTATATCTACTAATATCCAGTAAGCTTGCCTCTCTACTGATATCGTGTGGAAACCGACTCACGCGGACGTCTAAAGCTCGATGTTTAGTGCAGTTCGTCTTTAACGAAGACATCATGTGCTAAACAAAATATGGTTACCGTGTTGACAGTGTTACGAAGCCGCAAGTGTTGTCGCTTTAGTTTTCCGCCAGTCTGTCTAAAGTGTTGCCGCGCAAGTCCTTTAATTCCTTGTGCTATGCTTTGTCTGTCGTGGTGAGTGCGTTGTTAGTACGTGTCACACGTGTCAGCGGCCCCAACCCGGATGGACCGCTGAATGTATCACTGTAATTATTCTCTTCGGATGCCTTTGTCCTGGATGAGGCACAATTAATACCCTAGGAAACAAAGTGCACTTATTGGGCACGCGATGATGCAGAATGCAATACGAAATGAAGTGGCAGGGCATATGCGTGACCGGAGGAAACCAAGACACAGTGCGCGCCAAGTTCGGCAGCACCTCGCGCTCTCTTGTCGTGCGGAAAAAACAAAACAACGCGCTCCAGCACTCCATACAGCGACTGTGGACACGCCGATGTACACGCGGAAACAGTGCGACAGTCGGCAAAATTTACCACTGCCTTGTTTTCTAGTCTTCTTCAAGGTTGGTCCTCTTTTGCGACTTCTTTTTGGCTGAGCATAAATAGGACGCAGAGTGCTTGCGGCATCTATTGTTCCCCTCAGGGCAAAGAGCAGACGCACTCTCACGGGGAAGTTCTTCGAAGGCTTCGGCGAAAGGATATACCACACAAACGCATACAGTGTGACTGCAGCGGTATCGCTACCGGACAATCAGATGAAAGGGGAAGCTTGAGGCTGGAAAAATGGAGCCGCCAGCTGCGCTTTTCCTGCTTGCTCGCTGCGTTGCTCGTTCCTGGGCAGTATGTGTTGTTCGCTCGTTCGTTGCCTTTAAATTTGGCTCAGTGTCTTAGGGCCTTACGTGCCAACGCGACGGCGGGTATGAGGGACCGTAGTGGAGTCCACCGTATAATTTCGACCACCTAGAGTTATTTTACTTTGCGATGACGTCACACTGTACGTGGGCTCCTTGCGTTTCGCCCCCATTCAAAAGTGGTCTCCGCGGGTGGAGGTTGATTCTGGTAGCTGGACTCGGTAGTTAAGCGCCCTCACTATTGAGCCACCTTGGCAGACCTGCTCATAGCTTTTAATAAAACGAAGAAGGACGACGACTATCACTCGTGATGATAACGATGGGTAGATGCTGATGAGCGGTGATGCTGAAGGCAATGTTGGTGGTGATTATATTGATGATGACGTTTAAGAGGGCTAAGCAGATTACAGGTACGTTGGGTTTTTGAATTACGTATCTTCAAATTATACTGCACCCACTAAAACGAGGACGTGAAGGTACACACAACAAGCGCAGACTCGCGACTGAATTCATATGGAAAGAAACACATCTTATATGCCTTCAAGCGTCATATCTAGGCCCATGCGCAGCTCACAAATCTGTATTCTTTTTTATAAAGATTTATCGAGCGGTCACTTATACAATCCTCCCCACACTTACTGATTTTATTGCATATTTGGACGCGAAATAATAAGAAGAACGGTAGCTCGAAGACCCATTCATGCGGCAGCGTCCGGTCACAAGACCGCATACAGATCAAATGCACTCGTTCCGCCTTCGTAACTGTCACGCATACGTTGCTTGTGCATAGCAGTGTCGGTTGGCAAATGACTGCGGTTATTGATTTACAGCGTAACACACGACGCTGTGACCACTAGCACCGCTTGGAGGAAACTGAGGCTTGGTGACAGCACTTATTGTGTAGCGTTTTGTCTTTGTTCTTCGTATTTGTTTTGTTTTTTGCACGCTGGTTGTATTGACATAGATCTCTGTGTCGTCATTCACCAATTTGTTTTTATAATTCATACACAATGATCACAACTGCGCTGTCGTAAGATTCGATGGAGAAATGGCAGAGAGCGAAATACGTGCAATGCAGAAAGCGAGATGAATCCTGTTGCGGAAATGGGTCGACTTGAAAATAAACATTGCTGTTTGAGCATCGATGTGACTAGGCATAAGTGTTAGCTGCAGACAAATTTGCATGGGTATTGTCTGGAAAATTATTCTGAACAGTCATTTCAGTGCAATGGTAAGTTACATGGTGAATGTTAAATTACATGGTGAAGGAAACGATGCTATGAGCGTGGTGAAGTCTACAAGCAAACTCTGGTCGACTCGCTAGCCACCTGGCCTATCGACCGCGACTCGTAATCCAGGTAAGGAAAACAGGGATTGATCGCTTGTTGTCTTTTTTTTTTTTTTCCTGGTAGAAATCTTAAGGTTGCTGTCTATTTCCTCAAAGACAGGAAATAACGGAGCCGATACCACCGCCAGCAGCTACGCAAAGCACCGATACCCAAACTTATGACTCCTTGGTCGAACCGACGCTTTCGGGCATTTACGAGAGGACGCCTTCTTAGAACCCAGGGACGCGTTCCTCTTTCATCTGTCTTTCTGTTTGTACAATTGTAAAGGCGTGCGCGAGAAAGCCAGCAACTCAATGCCCTGAGTGAGGCGCGAATATCCAAGCGTGCGCGTGCATTAAAAAAAAAAAAAAATACTGTTTTCGTAGTTCTATCGCTCGAGCCCCGTGACCGACTCCAACTTCAGCAAGCCATCCGCGTGATCGCGATTCTTCACTGCTGCGACCATTTTACCCTCACTTGCCTGCCCGTATCGCCACACGCGATCTTCCATAGAGACACAAAAGGAAACGTCTGGACGAGGTTACTTTGGTGCCTTCGCGTGCGCTGTACCACAAAGCCTGCTTTCTTAACCTTTCCATCGGCAACGGAGATATCTGTGCGACATGCAATGTGCTTGGAAGCACCTGAATTACGCAAGCCCCTATGAACACAATTTAGAGCATCGGACGAGGGAGTTGTCGAAATTCCTCCTCTGTGGACAGCCGGAAGCTGGTTTCGCTGAAGCTTCCACAGTGCTTGTGCGCAGTGCACTCGACTGTCCATTGAAGAATATAGCAGCGCCCAGGGAGCCAAAAACGCAAAGGCTCGGACAGATGGGGTATGCTCTACGAGGAATTCATTGCTTGAAATACGTCGTGTTCAACTTTATAAGAATGCTAGAGTATTACGCGCCCTATTATGATGCTAAAACACGGCACCTGTCGCGCTATGAACGGCCTGTTCAACGCTTATTTGCTTGCATATCACCCCCCATACGAGCGCCGGTTGTTATGAGCGCTCTCTTGATTAATGGCTACCGTCTGAAGGTGCTGCCTCCGATGGCACGGAGGCAACACTGTAACAGGATGCAGGCTTCGCGGTGGTGTGATGATTAATGGTAACATCCGTTGCCGGCATCGCCTTTAGTCGGCACACAGCATAGAGGAACCGGAAGACAGCGTGTTATAGGGGAAAATAGCGTTTGGTCCTCTTGCTAATTGTGCTCGTCATAGTGCAAAACAGCCAAGCGGGGAGGCCCGCATGATGAATTATGGATACCCATGTGATGAAAAGATGTTAACTGGAAGGAGTAGCTACACAACAGCAGATATTCGTTGTCATCATCATCAACGTTATCATCCTCCTCATCATCATCAGCCGGACTATACCCACTGCAGGGCGAAGGCCTCTCCCATTTTCCTCGAATTAACCCGCTCCTGTGCTAGCTTTATCCACTTGATCCTTACGAACCTCTTAACCTCATCCGCCCACCTAACTTTCTCTGAATCCTGGTGCGCTTACCTTCCCTTGGAATCCAATTGGTTACTCTTAGAGACCATCGGTTATCCCCTCTTCGAATTACATGTCCTCCCCATGCCATTTCTTTTCTTGATTTCGACCAAAATGTCAGTAACGGAGGGGACACGGCGGCACTGCCGTGGCAATGTCACCGAACGTACCCTTGCTTGTGCAGGTGTTCGCTGGCTGCTTGCTCTTCGCTTTCGAATTATTCAAATCAGCCAACCTCGAAAAACTAGAATGCCGCACTAAGACAGAAAGGCTGAACTAATCCATGGTCACTTTAGGATTAATACATCACACTATTTTGCAATACGTTTAACAACACTTGAAATTGGGCTAGATGGTGCATTGTTTGACTAAAGATAAAGCGTCATGCAATACGTCCCGATGAGACATCAAGACATTGCCATAGAATGTATATTCCTGTGCCGCTTTCTTATAATGATTGTTTTAAATACAGCTTTTTTTTCCTCGAGTGATTAAAGAGTGGAACATGCTGCCTGACTTCGTTTTAAAAAGTAATACTCTAGATGCCTTTCTTGAAAGCCTGAAAACATACTTTGAACGTAACGAACCTATATAAAAGTTCTCCCTCTGTATAATCGGTTTTCCTTTTGTGTGTGTGTGTGTGTGTGTGTGTGTGTGTGTGTGTGTGTGTGTGTGTGTGTGTGTGTGTGTGTGTGTGTGTGTGTGTGTGTGTGTGTGTGTGTGTGTGTGTGTGTGTGTGTGTGTGTGTGTGTGTGTGTGTGTGTGTGTGTGTGTGTGTGTGTGTGTGTGTGTGTGTGTGTGTGTGTGTGTGTGTGTGTGTGTGTGTGTGTGTGTGTGTGCTGTATTCTTTGTTTTTCTGCTTTACGTCCATTGTATTTGCTTGTTATGTTGTGTCAAACTTTTGTAGTTATTGAAATGTGCTCTCTTTTTTAATGTGCATTTTTGTTTATTCTCCTCTCCTGTAATAGCCTGCACAGGCTGGCAGTAATAATAAATGAATGAACTCGATTTCTCTGACCCACTCTGCACGCTTCCTATCTCTTAATACCATTTTCAGTTCCATAGCTCGCTGCGTTGTCCTTTAGCCTCCACGTTTCAGCCCCATAGATGAGTACAGGTAAGATGCAACTGCTATACATACTTTCCTCTGGAGCGATACTGGTCACAATGTGCGAGTACGTTTCAAATAAGCTCCATCCCAATCTTATTTTCCCTTTCGTGGTCCGGATCTGCGTTTACTTCCTGTCCTATAAGTAGACATTATCCTACCACATCCAGCACTCTATCTTAACTGCGTTTCCTTTCCCATGTTGTTCAACATTACCTTAGTTATTTGCATATCAATCTTTAGGCCTGTACCCTTCTGCGTCTCCTGTTCAGGACATTAATCATTCGTTGCACTTGGTCCCCTGAGTTGGCAAGGCGATGCCACCAGAAAATCGCAGATTACTGAGATGTTCTCCATCAACCCTGATCCCTAGCTGCTCCCGTTCCATGTCTCCGAATACGTCCTCTAAGCAGGCTGTAAAGAGCACTGGGGAGAAGGTGATTGTTTGCCTAACACCTTTCTTGATTGGGATGTTATTACTTTCTGTATGCAGAACTACGGTTGCTATGCCGCCACGACATGCTTACTCGTAATCAATGAATACTCTACATAGGGGATGGTTATATGCCGAGAACTTTTCCATCACCTGTTTGATAACATGGATATGATCGATGATATATAGTGGGCCCGATCCGAAAACCTGCCTTATCCTTTCGCTGAATGAAATCTAAGGTTGTCCTGATGCTATTAGCGATTTCTTTAATAGCTCATACGTAACAGACAGCAAGCTGATTTGTCTCAAATTTTTCAAGTCCTTAGCGTCCCACTTCTTATGAATTAAGAAAATGTTAGCATTCTTCCACGATTCCAGTACCTTGGATGTCATCAGGCATCCCCTGTCTGTTAACAAATCCGTAGTTGCCTGATCCTCCCCAGCTAATGTCCATAGTTTCTAAACCTTTTTTAACCTCTTTCTTCGTTACTGGTGGAGAGTCTGATTGCTCATCAAATCAAATCTAATCACCTTTATTTTCAACATTGGACAATGTTGACGGTCTCCGAGACAAAAAGCTGTAGGGAATACGGATAGCTTAACGAGGCCAGGGAGCCGGTGGCAGGCAGCAGTGACAGCAGTAAAGAAAAAGAAAACATGGAATATCTACTGCTATTAAAAGAAAAGATGTCACACTTTACAAAGTATGGAAAGATATCAATACGTTATACAAAGCCTGCCGTTTTTATGCATACGGCGTTACAACAAAACTGACAATTTTACGCATGGAAGACACAAAATTAACTTTGAAAGATGTATTTTACATGTTGTACCATTTTACACTAGAAACAACAAAAGTCACTCTATGAACATTGAACGTAAAAGTTTGCATCATCATAGTGTTAATAAAACTGGACAAATTTAGCTTATTTAGTAACACTGGCACTACATGGCTTAATGACTGTAAAAGCTAATTTGTGTGGTGGTGTGGAACCACCCAATTTTTAGAGGCACGCGTTTTTGAATTATTCCAGCGGAACGTTGCACCCTAGAGTGTCATCAGGAATTCCTTATACTTTTTATTAGCGAAGTGAAAGTGGTGAAGGCAACTATAAAGAGACTGGATATTGATTAAATGATGCTGACGAAATAGCTAAGCTAAGATGTAAATAGGGTACATTGTTTATGCAACCTGTGGCTTATTTTTCTAGACGCAATAGTGTACTGACATTATTTTTATTAGTCGTCCCCCATACTAATGCGCAATATTTAAGGTGTGAACGGAAGAGGATGTAATAAATTAATAGTTTAACGGAGATCGGAAAGAGATTACATATCCGAAATAAGATACCTACAGCAGACGACAGTTTTTTAGCTGCCAGTTCAACATGACGGTCCCATGTCATCTGAGTGGAGAATACGATACCTAGTATTCTATGCTGTTTCACGATATAATATCCTGAGGCCTGGCGTTTGTTTTTAGGCACAAACAAAATTGCTTTTTTTTTGCAATTGATTTTTAGATTTTGTTTCAGACCATTTTAGCACTTCTGACAACGCACTATTCGCCATCTTAAACAAGTCGACCTTATTAGTTGAGCTAAAGAACAGGCTTGAATCATCTGCGTATAAAACAAATAAAGCATTATCATCGATACACATAAGATCATTCACATATACATTAAATGAAAGCGGCCCAAGAATGCTGCCCTGTGGGACACCGCATGAAATCTGTTGGAAAGTGTAATAGTAGCCATTAATGTCACCACACTGAGATCTTCCGATTAGATATGTATTGCTTATTCCACGGACACCATAATGCTCTAACTTATTTGTGTGACTAACGAATCAAAGGCTTTGCTGCAGTCTATATAAATTCCCAGTGTAAGTTTATTGGCTTCAGTGCTTTTAATCCCCCAAGTTACACACGGAAACACTGCTAGTAAAGAAGTTCTTGGAAGGGAAGCATTTATTTTTACCTTGGGGTTCGCATTGCTTAATTTGTAAACAGCCAGAAATTATAGACCACGTTTTCCTACATTGTTGGGAAGGGGTATACTTTTGGGATATTTTGCAAAGGACTTTAAAAAAGGAATTTCCATTAGACTCGCATGGTATTAGGTACTTGCCAGTAGAGAATGAGGATGGGGTGCCTTTTGACCTTATTATGCTAATGGACCTCCACTGTATTTGGCGCTCGAGAATGGCAGGATACCATTGCAATCCTGACGCACGGCCAACACGGATCTATTTTCGGGAAGGCATGAATAGATATATTGAAATTCAGAAACTTGCTCCTGAAGCTCCCGAGTGGCTCGGAAGATTGGAGCCATTAGTGATCCTAAGAGAATTTTAGCATGACGACGCCACAACCCACCTGAATGATTGTTGTATTAATGAATGCTCATTGTGCCCTGTAAGTGGTTTTGTGTATTGTGCCGAAGTCAAGCAATAAAGAAAAAAAAAAGCGGTGTGGCGCAGTGGTTACGGCGCTCGACTCCTGTTCCCAAGGACGCGGGATCGAATCCCGGCCTCGGGGGCCGCTTTTCGATGGAGGCGAAAAGCAAGGTACCCGTGTGCTGTGCGATGTCAGTGCGCGTTAAAAACCCCAGGTGGTCGAAATTTCTGGAGTCCTCCACTGGCGTCTCTGAGTCGCCTGAGTCGCTTTGGGACGTTAAACCCCACAAACCAACCAACCAATGTTTTTAATGATGATTCCTTTTTGCAACAGAAGAGCAGATTAGGTTCACCTACCCTTACGAAAGCCATGCTGACATTCTGATAAGATAGCGTGTTTAGTGAAAAAGTTGTCTTGTCGGCTGAGCATAATCTTCTCAAGGCCTTTTGAAAATGTTGGAATTATTTATATGGGTCTGTAGTTGCTTATATCATTCCTGTTGCCTCCTTTGTATATAACTGATACTCTAGCACGTTTTATGTCTTTAAGGAAAAGTTCCAGATGCTAGCGAAAGGTTGAAGATATGCGCTAAGTAGGGAGATACGAGATCAAGAACATGTTTTATAGGTTTAATCTGAAGGCTGTCAATGTCAAGGGCTCTACTATTCTTCAGGCTTAGAAACGTATTAAGCACTTCAGATTCATCAGTGAATTTCAAAAACATCGTCTCGGGGGAATATTTCTGTAGGCAGCATGAACCCTTAGGAACGCGTCTGTCTTTGGCCTGGCGGCAAAGGGGGCGTTAGCGCGGTCAGATAGTGCAGATCCGGAAATTAGTTTACCATCAATGATGATCTCGAGCATATCAGGGTGGCTTGAGCACATTCCAAGCACGTCAGTGATAATTTGCCAAGTTCTATCTGGTCGAGTCTGAGACACGTCACAGAAGAGTTGTTTTTAAGAGTGTGCTTTTGCTTTTCTCAGTTCAGTGGTGATTTTATTACGAAGTTTTTTGATTGCTGCCAACGTTAACTGATTCTTGTTTTTTTTTTTTTTTTTTTTTTAATGCGCCGTAGAGTTTAATTTTTTGACGAATTAACTGCATGTGTACGGGGCGGATACAAGGGTTTCGCGCATGCCTATGAAGCTTAATATTTTTTAGAGGAAAACAGGAGTGGTAAATTTCCAAAAACTACTACCAATCTCATTATTGGCCTGCATACTTTGGCTACTGTAGGGATCAGTATAGAACTCCTCGGCTACCTTGATATATCATGTCCATATTATTAATGACTTTTCTCGCCTTGTCCCTCAGTGCATACACCCGATTTTCACCTATGCCCATTTTTTTTTTTCACTACTTTCAGGCTACAACGTGCTCAATTTTCTCCATGTTATACTTTCTTATATCGGCCACTTTGCGTTCATTGATTAGCTTTGCTATCTCTGCCAGTTCTATCTGATCTGTTGGCTTGGAATTTTTCATACTTTGGCCAAAGCAGAAAGCTGGGCTAGTTGGTGTGTCATCATAAATAAAAAGACTGGCGTAAATAACACAGACACAGACATAGGAGAAGAGAGGACGAGAACTAACTTCCTGTCTTCTCCTATGTCTGTGTCTGTGTTATTTGCGCTAGTCTTTTTATTTGTGATCATACTTTGGCGTTTCTTAATCAAATCGTTCGTCTCCTTAGACAATTTACAGGTATCCTTTCTAACTACTTTACTGCCTACTTCTACAGCGCACTCAGTATTGGTTTCTACGAAATTATTTTTGGATGCTTCTAGGGTAAAGTCGGCTTCCTCGGTTAGTGCTTGATATCCATTACGCAGCGAGATACCAAATGCCATAGTTAGCCACTCACTGCCTGGTCTGCAGCTTGCTTTCTGCCTACTTTGGCATTAAAGTCGCCCATTAGTACAGTAAACTGTGTTTTTACTTTGCCCGTTGTCGATTCTACATCTTCGTAGAAGAATTGGACTGTGTGCGTAGCCGTCATGACTGCATGCAGGCGCGTAGGCCTGTAAACATTCAGCTTATGCCGCTTATTTAGCCTAATCACGATGCATGTCACCTTCTTATTATTGCTATAAAACGCATCTGCGTTATCCATATACTTATTAACAATGAACCCTACTCCTAGTACTCACTTCTCCGGCAAACCTCGATAACACAATATATGCCCGCCCTTTAACATAGTATATGCCTGATCTGGCCTCATAACCATACTAAGCCCAATGATATACCATTTTATGCCATTTTTTGTTCCCCTAACAGCCTCACTAGCTAGCGTTCTAGCAGTAAACGTACCCGGTCAGCGTCAGTTTCCACTATCCGGAGTTTCTTAGCACCCTCCGCTGCATCACAATTGTGGCAGCCGCCGTTGTCAATTGCTCAGCAGCCGCTGGGGAACGATTAGAGTATTCAGTATGTAGCTGAATACGGCCTCAGAAAGGACAAATCCTGTTTCGGTGAGGATTGCGTTTCTGGAGGTCTTCACCGGCATCAAGTCGCACCCCGAACCTGTTTATGCAATTCCATCGACACGCGATTTTTCTTTTAATCTGGCGGAGAATTTCGCGGCACCACGATTCGAACCACGGTCCTCTTGCGGGCGAGGTTATGTTCTACCTCCGCATCACCGGCGCACCTGCGTAAACCTACTTGCCTAGTTTAGTCTGAGTCCATACATGTCTAAATACCTCACTATACCGACTGTAGCTGAAGACAGACACTGACCACAGACGGGGAACAGTCTTAGAACGTTAGCTGTCTTTCTTGAGGTCAGAGGAGACTTGGAAATGTCTTCCTTTGGAAAATGCCCTGTTCTCGGATGGCAACAGAACAAAAAATTTGGTACATTTTTTGTGGTTTCGTGATGTAGAGAGGTAAGATAATTTCGTTCTTCGGGCCGACCTTCTTACTCTCGCAGATAATAAACCGTCATCTATCGTCCTCGTGCATAGGAACGATGTTAGCTCCCGTTCTGGTTGGAACGAGAAGAAAATGTGTAACGAGACACAGAATAACATAAGAATGACATTGATAGAAATGTCATGCCGTCGAAGGAGTCCTCGCGAAGTCGGCCCTGGTAATATACTTTCCTTGGCCAGCATGAAACGGAGGCATACAGCCCAACGGAAGAGGCATCTTTGTGCCCCAGTCGCGTTCATTCAGTGCACGCTGGTCACACAGAAGAAAAGTTGTAGCCGACGAAGGCACCCACTCGGTCGGTCGAGCGGCGTAGGCGGGCTGAAAAAAAGGAGCCTGCATCCGGACGCATCTTCCAAAGCAGAGGAGCAGAACTGCGGCCGAAGGAGGCAAACTCGGAGAGGAGAAGGGTCGCCGCCGACGGAGCGCGAGAGTGCGTCTAGCCGGGTGCACGAGGCCCGGCGGCGGCGCCGGTGGAAAGGAACAAGGCCGAGATTCGGAGGCTCGGCCGGCCGCCTCTCCCCTTTCTGCCAGCAGGAACGCAATAATGTCACCGCCGACGTCAGCGTCGAAAGCGGGAGGTGAGGAGGAAGACTTGGTTGGGAATTTTCCACTACGTGCATGTGCGCAAGCCCGCGGCGTGCGCGCGCACTGGCAGCTTTCGCGCGGAGAGAGGATGTGGGCGCAGACGCGGCCCGCGGCGCTGGCGCGTCAAAGCACACTTCCCTCCAGAAGAAGGGGAGTGGCGGGCCGCGCTCGTGAAGAGCGGTGAAATTGGAAAGGATGGGTAGGAGAGAGGGAACATCGAACCGCTCTCGTATCGATTGATGCCGCGCATGCGCCACATGTTTCGCGTTTTTCTCTGTTGCTTTTCGCCGGCTGATACACGCCGTCGACCCCTATGGCCACGTTACTTCTGTTCATGGCGAGGAGGGGGAGGCACACACCCCCCATTCATAGGAAACGTTTGAATCCTGGCTGCCGCGCGCCTTCCAAGGAGCGCCGGCGTTGGTTCGTGCGCGGCATTTGTTGGTGACATTGTAAACTGAGGCGCATGGAAAAGAAGGGTCGATCCTGCTGACCTGGCACATAATTCGAGCGATCGTCGTATTCGTTAACGCCACGATGTTAGTTCACGCTTCTGCTACAGCCTGGATAGGTAGAGTGCGGGTGAAAGAGGCACTCCGTGGTGCTGCTCTGAGAGCGTCAGTGACGTGAGGAACTGCGCTAAAATACACATAAGGATTGGGAATAAAATCTACTGCGCTTGGACACGCTTCCACAGCGCGGCCACTACAAGGAACGCATTGCATCATGTGCACCGTGTTTTTAAGATAATGCGCATGGTATGTTGGAAAACAACACTGTTTTATATATTTTGGGGGAACTTGTAATACTCGCCGCGCCAGGGAATTGTCAATTTCGAGAGGGATTCCTCATCGTCGAGTACATGCTTGTGATATTTGAAAACCTTTTCGCAGTACTCAGATCTCTACTTTAAAGTAGGCCAGTGAAAGTATGTCTCGGTAGACTTCTCTCAAGTCAGGTTCGCCTTTCTCGTATGCACAGATCTTCCTTTCCCCTCCTCGACAGAAATAATTGCTTGAAGCACGCTGAGCAGAGTCTATTGCGTGGTCCGAAATCATTAGCTCGCAATGACACATGTATCCGTAATTCCAGCTTTGCGCCTGGTGCGCAAAATGCTTGGGCCATACATTAATTTTCTTATTCCTTTCTTTTTTTTTCTCTCTCTCTCTGAAGTGTGCAATGAAAGTGTTAGCCCCTGCTCCTAATGTTACCCTGCTGTAGGAGCAACGCAACCTTGAGCTGCGTACACGGCATTAATGATTGGCGGCCTGTCCGTAAATACGTCTTAGCACCTTTCGCGGAAACCATGGCAGGAGTGGAAAAAACAGCCGCGGAAAGGAGAAAAATCTGATGACCTGTTTCTTTACGGGTGGCGCCTAGGAATTTTCGTCATTTCCTGAATCCACGTACGTCACTTTCTTCGTTTCGATCCCTCGCAGGCTTGAAATTACTTTGCTTTCGGAGCGGCGAACAAATTTACTACAACAATATTAATGTCATCCGAGAATGGTATTCTAAGCGCAATTAAGACCGCTGTGTAAGCAATGAACATCTTGTTGCAAGAACGTTTTACCGTTGAGTTTTTCGCAACCACTAGTGGCATGTTGTTCTGGAAGCATGAGATTGCAGTTTAGGCTAGTGGTCTGAGAAAAGGCGCGGAAAGCAGATTTTAGTGAGAACTTTCTTTCCAGCGCTCATTATATGCTGGTCTGGCAGGATTCCCTGGGGCACCAAGGTTTTTCAGAATTCGCCTTCCCTTCTGTCATGCGCAGAATTGACCTCACTTGTGCTTGTACAATGCCACCGTTACCAGCATACCTTAGTTGAATTAAAGTCAAAAGCATGCGTATGAAAATGGAACGTTCGCCGAAGTCAAGAAATATAAGCGAAACACCACACTCCGCTTTGCGAGGGCGAGTTTTGTTTTCCTCACTAGCCGAAGACAAAAGTTTCGGCGACAGAAATAATTGGGGAAAAACATTAAAAGTCTATCGTGAAAAGTGCGAACACACCCAAAAAAAGACTGGGTGTTTGCGCATGGCTTGAACCTAGTGATACGATCTAAATAAGTACCAACTCGCCCAACAAAATATCTTGGTTGGGCGAGTCCTCTCTCTTCGTGTTCGCGCTGTTTAAATTAATAATGAATACGATCTAAACCTTAGTTAAGCATGGCTGTGCACGGTTTTGAACCGTATTCCATGGTTTGGATCAAGGTGCCCTCAGACTTCGCCTCTTGAGTAGACGCGATTGCCCCTGCGTAACACGGCGTTTTTCAATCCGCGCCTATCTTTTTTTTTTTTCATATTTGTTCTTTAAGTTAGTGTTTGGGGAAAGGAATGCGCAGTGTATATATATGGACACCTACACATAATGTCCAGGTCTCGCCACCTTTTTATTTCGCAGTTTTTCGTGATATGTCCAAATATTAAGCGACATCTGCAGTATGGTTGTCGGCTTCGCATCGCAGTCAAGCGACCTGCAGTTATTTCATCCGTAGGAACGGCGTGTCACGTGGTTAGGCGCAAGTGCCAGTCGTGCCATCACTGGAGTGGAACGACATCACCTTGAGCTTTGCATACGAGTGCTTCCAAAATATAGAATACAAGAAAACGCTGGTTGTGACACCTCCTTTCGGTGGCCTAATTGACGCAATCGTTGCATGGCAGTATATACGCTTCTTGATGACTCCACACCACACGCAATCATCGCGCTTGCAAGTTGCTAAAGAGAGTGCATCTCACGTTTTAGACAATGCAGTTGATCTTGAACTGCATGAAACACATTCAGAATGCATTTTTAGCAGAATCGGACACGCTGCCTCCACTCGAGTTGAAGGGCTAGTGAATTTGATGCTGACTAATATTGCCTGCACTAAAACGCCGCGCTGACGCAGTCAAATATTTTTTCGTGTGTGCGTGTCTTATTGCCGTGTTTACCTACGTTCGGATTTTCATTCTAATATTGAATGTAATATAGGTTTCCCAATACGTGGCTCTATTTTTCCAGAATGGCAAGTTTTTCTTCGGCAGGAAAATACGTGTGCTGCTTGGAACAAGGGCCGAGTTAAAAGACAACACAACGTATTTGCGCTTAAACGTTTGTGTATTTTGACGCTGTCCTTGTAAACTCAAAAAGCGCACGCATTTTTCACCAGAATATTCGCCTAATCACAAGCATTACTTTTCTTCAACAGTCCCGCCGCTTATACGGCCGTCCATCGCATTTGTGTCCTTAATGCGAGGTACAGACAACGGAGGCTACGCTATAGACCCTTTACAGCGCGAACGCATGGGCGCTGCCATATTTGATCATGTGACCCTTCCGCCATCGCCGGCCTTCTGATTTGACGGCTTCCGGCACGCTGGTACTCAGCTGCAAGGTGCGGCGTACCAGCTTTCGCTGGGGACAACGAGCTTGTAGACAGGCAATACACTTTATGTGAATGCCTATAGTATGTGTAGGTGCTAAAAAATGTTTAATTTAACCACGTAGTTCATTTATTGCTTCCTCCTAAATGTCTGCATTGGCTAGAACGTTTCGACAAACCCATCAGCCGTCGACTCGGTTTTTTGTTTTGCTTTTTTTTATCAATTCCCTCTCTAGTGCTCTTTGTGGAAAACGTGACTTTCTGTAAAACGGAATAGATTACAAACTGATTATTTCCTCAAACGTATTTTTTTAATTTTTTTTTTTTTTTTGCGCAAAGGGCGAACGCATGCTCAGACTATGCTGGCTGAGACGCATTATGAATGTTCATTTAACATTGTGCACAATACTTACTGATCAATATGGACGAGCGTGTAATCCCCGACAATTGATAAGATATAATTTTATCTCCTGTAAACGTCCTGGCTTCAGAAGACTATTGCGCTGCTTGAAGGCCGCATCAGGAGCTCAGCGGCGTTCACCTGCGATCGGGCGAAGGTGTCTGGAAACTCTACCGGAATTCAGAACGCACAGTACGCAGCCCAAGCAAGCGGGGATATCAAAAAATCTTATCATGGTAAATTTCATCATTGGCCCGTGCATTAGTTTCATAAAAGCAGCAGTTATTACATGTATTTCAGCAGTACTTGCCTAATTAAAGTTTGGTTTTGTTTATGCGGTGTTAGGTCCCAAGGCGACTCAGGCTATGAGTGGAGGACTGCGGAAATTCCCATCCCCTTGGGGTTCTTTAATGTGCACTGATATCACACAAAACACGGGCGCCTGGGTTTTTGGCTCCAGCGAAAAGCAGCTGCCGAGGCCGAGATTCGATCCCGCATATCCTAGGGAATAGTACCTAATTAAGGTGAACAGATTCACTTACATGCCCACAGTAACTTTCCTTCTCTGCGCAATCAATTCGTATAACTGCATAGACATTAATAGCAACGTCAAGGTACCTCTTAACGCCCTGCGAAAAAAACTCGGCAGCAGTGCAAATACTCAATATCCAATTCCTCAGAAAACGTCAGGGTCGTTCTCGCATTCCCATGGCTAGTGCCGGTGCTAAAACGAGCTGGGGCGTGAGGTATATCCATTCTCTGCAATTCACAGGCGCTTTCTTGTCCCAGAAAGGAACATGAACTCGTGATACATCTCCCAGAAAAACGGTTGCCTAGGCCATGATGTGCACCTTATGTAGAAAGCGTCTTCTGTTCTTCCGCCAATAAACAGGGTCATTAGCTCTACTTCCTCGCAGAATACTTCGATAATACAGATGACACCTGCATCAAAGCAGCGCTGTTTAAAAGTCAGCTGGTATTCTTACACAAGATACACAGCAGCAGTTAGCACTGCGCGCCGATGCGTTCCGAAGGCCAGCAATGACGGCCGTCCTAGTGGCGCCACCTGTTAGGGGAGAGTTGAACTACTCGCTGTAAACGGTCTATATCCAATATAACGCTTTTAGAAAACACGTTTCCAACCTCTGCGTGAGCCTCCCATTATTGGCAGTCACTCAGCTAAAGGCGGATGTATGAGTCACACGAGATGACATAGCTGCCTGCAGAAAGACCTCAATATAACTAGAAAAAAAAAATCCGGACGTAAATTTATACCGCACACGCAGCTAGTGCAGTGTGTACAGGCTACTTCCGGCGAAATTCTTGTTGCGTCGTAATCTGCGCGAGAACAAACAAGCAAGGCTCTGGCTGCTCTGCTCCTTCGCCACTCGCCGGTTATTGCATTTCTTTGTACCGCTGGAAGCAGTGCAAAGATCAAAACTTGGCGGAAACAGTGAATTTCGGGGTTGAGGAGCGTCGCACAGAGCAGGGGTGTGGCCTGCGGTGCCGCGTCGGCAAGAACTGCGGCAGGAATCCGGTAGCGTGACGTCGCAAGCACGCCTCTCGTCAGCATGCCGTTGTTTATCAGTGCTTCGTGTTTGCGTCGCCCTCTGGTGGCGCCGCTGAGGCCAATGCCAGCGTGACGTCATCCTTTGGCGCAATCCAAAAATATTTACGTGCCGTTTTTAGACCGGCCGCTCGGGGCGACCCATTCCATCGTAAATAGGGGAGCCTGCCGCTAATTGTAGCAGCTAAGAGAAAGGGAATGGAGAGGCTAGTGCTCTCAGCATGCATTTTCAGTGGTGCACACCGTAAAGCAGAAACCGAAGACGTACTTTTACCGGCGTTAAGCAATACGCACAGGTTGTGGAAAGTGAAAGGCTACCGTTTTGAAGGAAATACGAACTTATATAACCGGCATGGAGCGAAGAATAATGCTGGCAGCGGTGAAGCCCCTTCCGCGGAAGAACATAGCGCCATCTGTCGGAGGAAGAAAGGATAAAAATAGTTTTTAGTGCAGAAATTCTTAAACCAAAGACAGGTTGAGGCAAAAAGGTTAGCCAGAGAAAAATGTCGCTGGCCGCGTGCTTCACAATGGGGGATGCAATCAAGATAAGCCAGATATAACAGAAAGGACGGACTGGTAAAGTAAGATGGTGCTGTAGTGTTCCTGTTTAACAAGCGGGTTACTGCGCTCTCAGGCAGATCAAGCGTAGCAGGTTCTTGCAGCACTAACATTTGGATGCTGTAGCAGCTCATTATTGCAGCAGCGGATGGAGCATAACGGCTGACGTGGCTGCTGACACCGATAGTTACGGCAGCATTAAGCAGAAAACCTCGCGGGGCTGGACTTGCGGCTTTGCCATCGATCATTTTTATCATCTATGGGACTTGCTAAGCGTGTCCGCGTGCAGGAAGTGAATAAACTGACCCTACGTTATGGGGAGCCTATAAGCTTGCACTTAGAGTAAACAGATATGTCTCGAAAAAAAAAAAAAAAAAAACGAAAGACAACCAATGCGCTGGCCCGAATAGGGGAGGTTTCAGAGCAGATGCTTTTTAGGAATAACTTACACACACGCACAAAAAAAAAAGCGAAAAAGAAACAATCGAAAAACGTGAAGAATAATAGTTAATGTACGTAGAGTCGGGAGTTGCTCAGTTTGTTTATTATTGAGAAGCAAAATATAAAGGCAAGTAATTCACGCCGCTCAGGGCTAATGGTTCCTGTGTTGAGTGATTTCATTTGAGCCTCAAATTAGATCATAGAGCATAGAATTTGGAATTAGGGTGGCGTTTTTTTTTCGAATCTTTTTTTTTTTGTGTGTGTGTCCGTGTGTGATCAAGGGGCTATTGCAATTTTCGATAGCTTTGCCTAAGCGAAGCAACATCGGCTCTGCGCATGTGCTGACTTCGTGTTTTGAAGCGAAATGCTTCACTAGGCCAGTCAACTCCGAGTCTCACGTATGCTCCGTCGTTAGAAACTCATATAAAGCTCCTCTTTAACCAAGCCGTATGAACGTACCTTAGTGGCCTATAGGGGTAACGTGAATGCAAGGGTCCTGGCAGGCTGATTCTGGCATAACCGTCCCATGTGAAACGAGAGACCCAAGTTGGCAGCTCCTGCCAGGGGACCGCGGTCATGGACACGGCAACCAGCGACGAGCGGTTCGGCCTGGCGTAGTATTGCTTTCGCATAAAAGCCACAGCTGCGCATGCACAAACCACGTGACGTCACAGGAGATGCGCAGGTGGTCGGAGCCGCCGTTGCCACCGCGACTCAGTCTGTTGACCTCTAGCCGGTGCCGCGCACTTTCAACTGGCTGTGTTTATGTCTATACAGAAGTGTAACCGTGATGATGATGTGGAATCGGAATTAAGTGTAATCTTATGTGATGTACGGCTGTAATCAATGTTTCACCGTGATGATAAGCCATGGACTATCTATAAGGTTCAACCGTGAACAACAAGGTAAGCCACAACTACGCCAAGGAACCACAAGGTAGGCCATGACATCGCCGAAGCTTTTCGCGTCTGATATCTAGGCTTAACCAAGCTAAGCTACCACCAGTTTTGTGTTCGGGCCTCCAAATTATTTTCTCCGGAATAATGAATACTCTGGAGGTCACCAAAGTGTAATGTTGTCGTTTATAACGTGTTTTGAAGCAAGAAACTGTAGGCAGCAATGCATTTAATGATTTTAAGACAATTGCGACAAACAACCATCATCGGTGGGCATTGTTTGATTGATTGAAACCACGTTTTCACATTCATGACATGCCTATATATGGTAGACTAATGTTTCACACCAATTCCACACAAGTTTGCGTGGAACTGCATGCTTCCTCTCGGAACCTGAGAGCTAAGGTTTCTATCTATGTCGGTGTTCCCCCGGCCCTAACGGAACGTTTTTCAACGTGCCTGTTGCGATGTGAATCAACATATAATTAACCTGTCTGTGTCTCGGTGTTGTCATCACAGAACGCCTCTGTTTTCATTGGTATAGCGACAGCCCCGGCTGCCGCAGTTGCAGTCATGATAGAACAATGAAGTATCTTCCCGATTGAGGTCCTGCGCGGAAAAGCAGGTGTTGGACTGTCGCCTTGATGCTCAGCCAATGAAATCCTCGCAGCCGATGGCGCCACCATTCGTGAGCGCTGAACGTTTGCCACACTGCTCCGCTTCTGGGCGGGATTGAGGAGAGTCTTGACTCGTGGTTGCGTGATGGGGCCACATATGTGCCCTGCGTGCGTTACGTATGTGCGCCATCCTATCGTCCTTACTTCTTGCTTCTCCCCTTTGATATCCTATAGCTCTGGTCTCTCTCCCCGAAAAAATTTCTCCTGTTTGATTGCACCGCTTCTCCTCTGCATTCATCGAGTTTCAAGCTAAATTCGCTGCCACTTGCAGACTTAAACTGAGCTCAGAACGCAGGTGCTGTGTTCTAGGCAAGTTATGCTCCACTGACGCATCCAAGAATGATCATAGCTCATCCTTTTATTGACAGCAAGAACCGCTTGCGGGACACTTGATACACCCGCGAGTTATGCTGCCTAAGATAGAATATGAGCTGGCATGCCTCGAATACGGGATGTTTTTAAGAGTGCGCTAACTCGCATTTGACAAAATTTCATGTGACAGGCAACTTTGGCGGCGCCCAACAACAGCCGAAAAGGCCGTCTGTGAAAATTTTCAACGCAGCCGCAGGTCAGCCATAACCATTTTCTCAACTAATTTCAGCCTCAAGTGATGCCGGTCGCATTGCAGTGCGTACCACATACAGTATCTACATTGTTCCCATCCATCGCCAAGGCTACCATGCCTTTCACCAGCTCCAGCTGCCTCCGGGAGGTCGCTGGCACTTCAGGGGAACGACAATAGAAAAGTGAAAGTCCTGAGAGCAGACGCCATCCGCTCTTGACCAGAAGCAGGACGTGTGTTCTGTAGCCGCCATCTTGGGAGCGCCCGGTCGTTGCCGACTGCCGTACGCACAAACATTCCCACTCGCATTTTTTCCGCGCCTGCGGTTGTATCGCGGTGAATGGACAGAGAAGGCAATTGAAAAGACACGCGTGTGACGCTCGACGTCCGCAGAGGATACTGGATCACCTCGGCTTCAGCAGCACTGTTGTGATTCGCGACCGCCCCGCGGGTCGGTTGCTGATATCGAAGTGGACCATCGACCTTCAATGCGAGGAATAGCAATGAGCATTGCTACCTTCACGCGCCGAAGGTTGCCGATTCTCACCAATTGTTTCGCCTCCCTCCCTCCCCTATTCAGCCTGTGACGCGGTTAGTGAATGACGTCGATGATGTGTCTGTCGGCCATGCTGGCAGAACAGCCAAATAAATGAGGAAAGATGGCGAAAGAACCGCGCGAAAGAAACGAGGACGAAGAAACACGCACGAAACAAACACGTTTCTTCGTCGTCGTTTGTTTGGCGTGGTTCTTTCGCCATTTAGCCATGAACCAACTAGCCCAGGCAAAAGCCTTGATTCAGTAAGGTAAACTAGACAACATTTTGTTGCCCTTTTCCGCGACACTAAGGAAATGATAGAAGCTGCGCACTGAATGTCAGCCTGGGTGACCATCTCGCTGTCGTTGTCTGAGAATAAATGATAAACTTGTTTGTGACATGTGGCAAGAAAAAAAAAAGAAAAAAAAGTGCTAGAATGATGTAGTCTCATGTCGTTACCATGGTCCGAACTTCTTGTCCGCCCTCCTGAGCCATCAGACTAAACGGATGAAACGATTGCTTCCAGTCGCTTCGCTATAGGCTCTGTAGGAACTTTGCCATATCCGCTGAGGAATACTTTTATCAAAGGAATTGCGATCTCCGTAAAGCCTGGGAGAACGGCGGTTCAAAGGTAGCACTTACTGCTTTTCCGATCCCTGGTGCAGCGGGAAAGCCAACTTCTCATCAGCATTTGAAACAGCCGCTTAATTTTTTTTTTTTTTGTCTGTGCATTCATACCTCACGTACATGACCGGACTAGACGCTGATCTATCTTCAAAAACGATGCGCATCGACGTCCATCTTTACAGCATCCCAAAGACATCGCCGCATCTCTTGTTTTTATATTTTCGCGTGATTTGCGTGACAGTACAAGGTTTAGGCACTCTAGCTCTCGCTCCTTCGAGGGCCCGTGGTTCCAACAGAAATATCCGGTCGTATTTGATCGCATCGTGCATTTCTTCGTTCACGGAAGACGACAGGAAGAGAACCCTGGAACGCATAAGTAGCAAAAAAAAAAAAAGACGTTTTCCCAAACAGTGTGAGCCATACGGGCGCTAGATGCTAGGAGAACATTCACAACGCAACCAGACAGATTTGCAGAAGCATGAGCTCTGTCATGTGAGAATAGAAGGGCGAGACTAAAAGGTTAGTCCTGGATGCATAATGCTGGAGCATAATTTTAAGGTCGACGTTTGCACATTATGTTCACCTGAGGCATACTGAGTGTATTTCTTGTACACACTCGTGACATGGGGCCGGCCTAGGTTTCGTCCCTCTGAGCCTTTTTTTCCCACTTGGTCACTGGCAGACTCGATTATTGAGCACCTCTTGCTCTTCTATGGGTGCAGTGACAGAACAGAAAAAAAAAAAAAAAATGCAACACATACACCGTCTCCTCCTCCACCGTCAGTCTCCATAAGCGATAAGCTGGTCTCTGCTACATGATCTGGCCGGTCTCTGCTGTCATGCTTTGTCTGCAGACGCTGTCGCCTTGCCAAAAGTCTGCTGTGCTGCCTTTCCCATTTCTGCCTTTCCTGGTTTTGCCCCGGTTAGTGTTCACGGGTGGCCTGCGCACCGGGCGAGCTCTGATCGGCTTGGACCCGCGGCGCTGTGCACGCCCTTGGGCAACCGCGGGGCCGGCTTCGCTACTTTTAGCCACGGCCCCCGCCAGGGTGGCGACTCGGCGGCGTGGTCGTCGTGGACTGGGGTAATCTAGCACGCCGCTGCTTCTTCTGTGCCTCGCTGGCATCCATTCAAGGGGCTGACGTCGCGAGCACGTGCTTCGCTTCTTTTCACCGTCCTGACAACGCTCGGACTCCGGAGTGTCTGTTAACGATATCCGCTGCGCCACTCTGCGACAGCACCTGCGAGACACCGGTGCCTCTATCGCGCGTCAGGTGTATACGTGATAGACCGCGGTTGTGCGACGCCAAGCAGGCGGAAGAAAGGGTTGGCATGCTTCGCGTCGCCAGTGTATGCACCTCAATTCTCGCGCGTCCGTTCGGTAAGACGGTCTCAAGTGTCAGCTAGGGAGGAAGTCGTTTCAAGCAATCACGGGACAGCTTACGGCGCAATACGCTCATATTCGGTGGGAAAATGTGCGACCTTAGCTCGGACCTGGGCCTTGTTTGGCAAGTGGTCGTTCTGGCGGTCCATGCTTTAAAAGGTGGTTTTTTGATCATTTTATTTATTTATTGCATTACATTCCTCGGCGTGTCCCGACTCCGACGCAGAAAAAAAAAAAAAAAAGTCCGCTTCTCGAAAATTTAAAGCAGAACTACTTTTAAAATGAAAGAACAGCAAACCGAAAGGGAAATTGGTTTCATGGCCAGAAACAATGTTCCAGTTGACAATATTGTGACGTCACACTCACGCGCGTTGAGTGGTGGAAATAAACCCTAGAAATCACGGCAGTGCATAAAATGCCTGAGATAGCCTAATAAAGGCTTCAAGACTTTGTGATGACGCGGGGAGCGTATAGTAACGCGGGTACGTTTGTGACGCCTCAAACGCAGTGTTGCCCGCAGAAATCGTCTGAACTAAGGCCACGAAAACGGCACATCTTGAAATCGAGTTGCTCGCGTATGAATTGTTGCGAAGTTTGGTAGAATGAGTCAGGGCTGAGTTGAAAATCTACAATAAAGTTTGGTAGAATATGCGAATGTCGAAAACCTACGGAGTCGCCCTTTAAGCTGGGCCTCGGAAGATCTTGGGAATGTCTACGCCAACTGAAGCAATGTTTTATCTTTATAGTACTTGACGCATCAGAGCCACGCTTGGGTTCTTGTGCCATGAAACAGAAAGTACATAGTCATGTTGTTCTCACTGAGAGCGCTATGACATGTCTGCAGACTCGCTTAGTTAAGAAGTTTTTCAGCCCCTCTAATAAAATGAAGTAATGTCCCATCATGGAAAACCCTCTTTCGCTGCCTAAGCGCCAAGGTTTTCAAACCTGTTGTAGACACGGGTGGTGTTGATGAACACTGTCGCAAGCTTAAGTCAGACGCAACATAAATATCTAAAAGAAGCGGAGATCGAAAGGCCATCCCGGTAGCTCAAGTATTAGAACGCCGTTCGCGAAACTCGGAGGTCGTAGGTTCGGATTCCACCAGCGCCATGTCGTTGCTTTTGTCCTGCTTCGAAATAAATTGTCTTTCAGCCTCGGATAATGGCACTTATAATATCTCACTAGCATTGCAAATTACTGCAACTAAAATAGAAACATTGCGTGTGCTTTCCTTGTGTATGATTTTGCTGACTGTTGGCTTCCTTCATATGCGCATATCAAAGATGAAAAAGCACAGGGAAACAGGTGAACAAGTCAGACCAACGTCGGCACTCACGCGAACGTGCTTTGCAACGGAGTATCTAAACCTGCCGCATGCTGCAACCTCTTAGCCACCGAGCCATTATTACTCGAGCCAGCGCATCCTGTGATCGCCGACGAAATGAGGGGAAAGGGCGTTCGCTGGATGCGCGCCCACAATTAAGCGCCTGCTACCGAACCAAGAAAAGGAAACAGTCTCTCAATTCTCGTCTGTGGCACTCATATGGGTCATTCTAAACTGTGCCCACGAGCTTTTTCGCACCATGGGCTTCCTGACCGACCACCCTTGGTTCGCGTTTGTTTAAAGTTAATAATTTTTTTCTTTCCATTGGTGTGCGTATTACATCCGCTGTTGTCCCTACTTTCATAAGACCGTGCTTACATCATACGCCTGACGTCGGCGACGCTTGGCAGGCCGATCTATTTCGTCACTAAAGGCTCCTTGCGACTTTGTTCGTCAGCGCTGCAAGCGGGCCGCCAGCAGCAGCCAGTATGCGCACAGTGACGCGTGATTAACTGGACGGAACTGGGACCGCTCCAGCGAGCCTGGAATAGCCGGCCCTGTTGGGCGCCATGAAGGTGGCGCTTCTCTCTCGCATCTTTGCTCCAGCGAGCGTATCGTACGCGATGCGTGAAATTTTTCGGAGTGTTTCCATTTGGTATTTTGGGGCAGGCGAAGAGGGTTGGGACCGAATAGCAACAGTGTATTTTTGCAAGCACGTTTGTTTACAACATGCATCGACTGGTTCAGGGATATATCCTATATTTAGAGATTCTATTTAATTATTGTTGATGCGCCTGTGAAGCGAAAACCTGCAGACACTATGGATAGCAATGGACACGAATCATGGCGCCTCGTTGGCTTTGCGTGCACCTGCAAGAAAGTTTCCACGACATCCCAAACGACACAATGGGTGCCATTCTTTAGGGACTCATTTAAAAGTTGATCGAACTTAGCTTCCTGCAAGGGATAACGGCATTACCGAGATGAGCTGCGCACTTTGCGCGCAGCTAGAGGCACTCGGCATATAGCTTCGTCTGCGTCAAATCAGGTCTTCAGACGACAGTAGGTGTGTTTTAATTGGAGAGGATAATAAATGTCGATTCAGGCTTCAGTGTTAGGGATATGTTTATTGTCCTCGCAGGAGACGAGGATTCTATGCGTAGCATGTTCCTCTCTGTTTACAAGCCGCAAAACGAGCTGCTTATCACCGTGCTTGCCTCGTTTAACTCCTCAATCTTTTTGACAAGTATGAGAGCGCCTTTCTATGCGCGAAAAGCATAGCGAAAAAAAAAAACAAAAAACAAAACAAAAAGAACGACGTTATTTTCTTTCTTTACTAAAAAAAGCCAATGCCAGCCGCGTAACGACTTATTCTTCTTCTTCTTTTTTTTTTTTAATATACGAATACATTAGGCTTCTTTTCTTCCTTAAGCCTATAAAAATACAGGCACCTATTGTTTTTTGTTCCGCTGAAGAAATTGACAGTAATATCTAATTTTATCTAAATGCTGCCACTTGCGCAATTGTTTGCTCTGGCAGAATATTCAACAGCGGCGTATACGCATTCCTGCGAACATGTCCGTCCGCGACAAGCCTACTTAGGGTGAGGCTGCTTTTTCTTTTGCTTTTTTTTGATAACGGCAGCTCAAACGAATATTGCACGACAAAAAAAAATCCACTGTGCATACTTCCTTTGTAGCTCTAATTAGTCGACAGCACTGCAGATTTCATCGTACGCCGCAACAAAAAGAAAAGGCCACTGCCGCTTTCGTGCAGTGGCTCTACTGATATATATACTTCACCAGACGTAGCTTACAGTTAGGCGAATGCGCATACAGGAAGCCCGAAATAACCCCACGAAAAAACAGAACAGAAACTTACAAAGGAAAAAAAAAAGCACCAAGAAAATTGCACTACGGCGAGGTTGTGATGTTCGCTAGCCGCGGATGCCTTGTTTAGATACGGCGTCTTTGGACGGCGTTTTAACGACGCGATCTTATCGGGTAGGAACGCGCTCATGTATTTACGGGGACGCATTGGGTTGGAGGAGAAGCGAGGCTCGCACCTTAAAAGCAGTCAGTGCGTCGTCACAGCCGAGGGTGAACTCGATCTCGCGTCTCCTCATACGTGTCGCCCGCTGCCGAAAGAACACTTTCAAGCCTATTTGTTGCTGTGGTGATGGATTTTATCGCATCCTGAAGGCGCGATAAAATTGATACCTCCTAGGCAGACTACAAAACTCGCGATTGCCTATAGGGCCATCAATCTTTAACGGGCAGTGATATTAAGGCGAGCCTTACTCAGAAAGAACTGGGTTGCGAACTTTGAGCGGCATATTAGGTTATATCTTATAGCCAAAATTGATTTAATTTGCGCAACAAGGTTGGGAGAGGAGAAGGAGCTCGGCAGTCACTCCAAAGTTGTAATCGTGTATTCCAGCTCTCCATAGGCGTTTGCATATACATGCGTATATATGCAGAACGGAAACATTCTCCGGCTCTCACGTGCGGCGCAGACATATATATGTATACTCAACGTAGAAAGCATTCTTTTTTTTTTATTTTTGGCTATTCCCTTGTAAGTGCATTATGTACGATGACGGGAGACTATCGGATAGGCCCCTAGGCCGAAATATATAGCGCAGCGCGCCAGGTTAACGTTCAAGAGGAACCTAACGCGACAGCGCGGAGATAATAGCTCAGCTGGTGCCACCAGCGCGGAGCACTGTTTTCTTCCGGCTTTCTGTGGGCACCGAGGTGACGCCTGTGGGGCGCCAAAGACAGCCTGCCTCCCTCAACAATGCGGGCGCCTATTATCCCTCGCGCCGGCGGAACGTTCAGTCCCGAATGTCGCGATATATCAGCCGCAGCTTTGTGCTTTGCGCACTGTGTAGGTTGCGAAGTGTGCTAGGGTTAACACCCTTAGTGCTTTCCAGACAGCCTAAAACAGTCTGCGTACTATAAAAATGAAACGAGCGGGATCATCTGGGTCGGGAATATGACCGCGACGACTACACATGCGGAACTGTTAGCGTGGCCGTTCTGAGGCCACCGAAGTCATTTCCGCTACACGCACTTCCCGTTTGAAAGCGCGCCATTCAGAAACACAGTAAGTAAAGACGAACACCAACAATGACTTCCTTTGTTCAAAGCCAACGCTGGTGTATGTGCATATATGACAATAACTTTGAAGTTATGTGCTACAGATGACCCTAACTGCGCGTTGTTAAAGAAGTCTCTGCGCTTACAGGCGCTGTTGTGTGGGCACAGGTGTAAACCTTCGCCCTTCAATAGGCCGAGGCGATAAGTTCGGAACCGGCTCGTTTACAAACAGTGCCGCTCAGCCCGTACGGTTTGTTTATATATGGACGCACGTCTGCCAGTGGTCAAGCTGTGGCCGTGAATAGCTCAGCATTGTCGTCTTTCTTTCCCCGAAGGAAGGACGCATCGATGTATGTGCAACATCGGACAGTATATACCGACCGCGCTGTTGGAGAACAGCTGCGGCCGACTGCTGAGCAGCTGCAGCTCGCACGCCTCTCGATTCAGGCTGCAGCTTGGACTGCCTGCAGCTGTGGTGGCACACGTATTGTTGTCCAGCGGAGAGGTAAAAATTGGCCATTTTTTCTCCGACTCGATCATGTTCTGCTTGTGCGGTAGATTATGTACTTTTGAATCCGTGTGGAATAAACTGGTGCACTCCGCTATGTCTAATAGCTTCAAAAGTCTCAGTGTTAGTCTTTACAATCCTTGGCAATAGAGGCGCCCAATTTATAAGATGACTGTTCACTTCAGATGCTTCGTAGGGCACTGACAGGCGGCGTTATAGCCATCCTTTAGTAAAGCGAAATCAATCCGCCCAGCTGCACGGTTCAGGGTGAAGAAGGTGTAAAAGTTCAGAAGCGCTATTAGGGGGCTATTAGTCGATCATGAAAAGTTATATTTAGGCTTCACCAAAGCCTTTGGACGTCGTAAAGATTTATTTTCTGTTTTTAGTTTTTCATTGGCAGCGGGTGAAGAAAACAACAAGAAAACTCGACGTTTCGCCATCACTATGCAAAGAACGAGAGAGCGGTAGCCCTTCTTCAGTTCATAATTTTCTCACGCCGGGCAGCACAAATTCTGGATTTACAAAAACCATTGCCCTCGTTTGCCAATAGTTTATCACGGGACGTCGGAGGAGGTGATATCATGGAGTGATTCGCGCAATGCCGCAAACTACGGAAATACCGGGAGAGCAGTCGACGTAAAACATTTCCTTAATCTGCAACCTGTCAGCACATGAGGAAAGGTAACAATGCAAGGGACCCTTATCTACGGTCTACTGTGAAGACATTGAGATGCCCGGAAAGCGAAAAGAGTTGAAAGTAGTGAAGAAGAAATAGGAGGAAAACTACCGTCATGGAAAAAGCTAATCCTCGGTTATATACTGTTCTGGAATTAAGTTCTAGTTCACTATACTATACTACGGTATTGTTTACACCGCAATGTCGCAGTATGACTCATGTGACTCCGAGGACTGATTTAAGTGGAGCTATAACATCTTCCTAAGTGCACATGGGGGTGGAACAAAAGGAAATTGTTTGGATTCATTCGTATTTTACTTCTTTCTTCGATATAATTTTTGGTGGGGGCCTTCCCGGGTCTATTACGTCGATGCCACGCCAGATATGCTACACGAAAACAAAGGCTTTTTTCTTTTTCTTTCTGGTGTTGCTCTCGCGACGTAATTTTCCGCTTGTGAAGACGTTTGATCGAAAATATTGCATGACCTACAAAAGTTTTCTTGCTTTTTCATAACTGGCCTTGAAGAAGGTCATACGTGAAGTATAGATTCACGCGAGAAGCGAATGGTTTTAGAACATTGCGCCACCTTCCAGTCCAACGTTGACCTTCACTCTTGGAGAAGATGGCACATCGCCTTTTAATCCTCTGTGGATAGTCCCGAGAACGTGCCAGCAAGGGCGTGCATAGCGCCGTGTGTGTTCTTGCATACTCCACATATGGGAGTAGACACATCTCCACCATATTTCCGCCATTGTTTCCAATACTGAGACCACAGCTTGCTCGAGCGGTTGCAACCTCCGAATGTTGCGCCATTGCCCCGTTTTAGGCTTGACTATAAGGTCGGGATCCATCAACAGCCGAATCAGCTGATGAGCCGCGCTGTGATTGCTGTGTCACCATCTCTTAAAAACGTAATCAACCACTGTAATGGTCTGTTTGATGATAAGCTATAAGTTACGAATAAAACATAATTGCCTAGATTAAGCAATTACTTTCGGAAATTAAGCGCTCCAGTCAACTATGCAACATGTCCTGTGAGGCACGCGCGCTCTGGAGCCACGTTATCACTTCATTCCGATAGGAGCGCGGCGTGCAGCTTTGCTTCCACATTGAGTAACCAGTGTAAGGAAAACAGGTGACTCTCGCGGGCACCGAAGCCGCCTCTATAAACCTGTCGAGGAGGGGAGGTAAAGGAAGATGTGAAGGAAAAGTGCTACTGTGTGTGTACCTGTGGGCGGGTACCGCAAACACTGTAGTGGGATTGGAGTGCATCTGTCAGTTACGCGCCTCCCGAAATGTGATCCCTTTTCACTCCCTGGCTCGAAAGCCCTTGACAGTAGTGCTTCGTCGCCGCTTGTCTCACCGCCCAGAGTGCTGCCGTTGCAATGACTATAGGCGGATTCGCTGTTCCGCTGGCACGAAGCATTAGGGCCAATATACTACGTCGGCAGGACATGTAGGACAAGTAGTGCGAAGAGAGGATAACGAATGGTCGCTTAGGGCAACAAACTGGATTCCAAGGGAAGGAAAGCGTAGCAGGGGACGGCATAAAGTTAGGTGGGCGGATGAGATTAAGAAGTTCGCAGGGGTCAAGTGGATGCAGCTAGCACAGAACCGGGTTAAGTGGAGAAATATGGGAGAGGCCTTCGCCTTGCAGTGGGTATAGTCAGGCTGATGATGACGATGATGACTATGTCGGCACCGTAGTATTTTGGCGTAATATACTAGTACCATCATACGCGCCTTGTTGCGTAACTGCGAGCGAGCAGACGCGCGCTTCTTTTAGGCGAAGAGATTAAGCCTTCACAGAAAGCGCGTATGATGGTGCATCGGCCATAACACTGTTGTTCGGCGATGGCTTCGCTCGTACGTTCCTCTATATGATATCAGTTGCCTGCCATTTTTCTGTGCTAAGTTCATCACCTAAAAAAAACATGACGTCAAACGTATGTAGATGCCTGCTTCGATGCGTCAGACGTGCTTCCAAATCGGTTAGGTGCATAGTAGCTTTATAAATATGATCAAACCTGAATTCTTTGCAATTCGATGCGTCAAAGTTACTTCAGCGGACAATTGGAGGAGCTCTTCATTAAATACGTTTTGCGGCCGCTATTTCCCTTTAAACGTTTTTTTTTTTTTGTGTGTGTGTGTGTGTTTCTTTTGTCCCGCGTAGGACAGACCGGAACAACAAAAATGGGCATTTTACGACCAAAAAGAAATGCATCGGTGCTGATGGCCCGGCTCACTGGCTTACAAGAGTGAACTAACGCATAAGCGCATAAAACATACTGCAACAGTTATGACAGCTTACGGCGTTATGACGTACCTCTTCTGGCTGAACGCAGTTTTAAAACGGAGCTTCAGGTTCCACCATCATAGGTGACGGATCAGTTGCCGGTTTTACCGCGTTGCCGCCTTCAACGCATTTTTAGAAGGGACGGGCCCAGGGATTTCTCTCTCTCCCTCGCTTCTCCTTCTTTTTTTCGTGTCGCTGTTCTCTTTACAACTGGAAGTCGCTCGCTCGAAATCAGGAACACAAGATCAGGAAAACGCCGTGCCACCGCGTGGACAGACGGGCGCGTTAGTCACTCGTGCTTCTGGATCCAGTGTGAAGACGGCACCTATTTTTGTTTTAGGAATTCGAAATCCGCAGTCCCTTTTTCTTTTCTTTTTTGCCTGCACCGAGGATTGTGGTAGATTAGAAATATCTTTCCGTTTTTGCCGAAATCGAGAAAGACGACAAAATCGGCGCGCGACGACTGCGACATCAATAAAAATTCTGTTAATTGGCTGCGCTTTCACGTATTAAGAAAAGGAACGCCGACCAAAGCTTGTTGTCAATACGAAGATGTTTAGGCTTCCATCCGCCCTTAATTGATCACTCGCGCTGCGCTTTAATTGCAACGAAATGGAAAGGAACAACTAACGCGGTCGTCGTTGGATATATTATTGAACTGTGGTTATAAATACTTGTCGTCCTTAAAGAAAAAAGACTATTCTTTCACTACGAAGTCCACATATTCCTTATCGTGATCATGTGTTAGTCATGACAACGATACCAGCTAGTAACATTGGTCGTAGCATGAGCCAAAGTTTAGACCAAGGCACGAGTAACATTAGAACTTCTATTTGGGCGAGTTGGTTCATCTTGAACTTATGGAACGTAACAGAGCAAATGCATACAAGCATAAGACATAGGGGAACACGACGTGACGCAAGCGCTGTGTCACGTCGTGATCTCTTGTGTCCTGTGCTTGCATGCCTTCGCGCTGTTACGTTCCCGCATGAGCGACAACAGGCTACTAAAGAAGCTCCGGGAGCAGGGAAAAGGAAACAAACTTAAAAGTGATTTCGGAAGCTCTCATGATGCTCCCTGTGAAAACAAGGAAAATAATCAAATATATGGGGACAAATGGCACAAATGAAGAAAGGAAAAAGGAGGTTAAGGAAACGAGGGAAAGAAGAACAAAAGTAGCAAGAAACGATGCAAGGAAGAAAAGGAGCAGGGCGAGCGGTAAACAAATTTAAATGAACTGAGGACGGAAGAAAATGAGGGATACATGAAGGAGAGGGCAATCGGAGGAACAATGAAAGCAAAAGATTGAATGAAACTGACTGAAGTACACCTTTTTCTATCGAGCGAAAGCACCCGCCGCGGTGTTTGCGTGTTGCCTCCGAGATATCGGCCGGTCTTGGAAGCCGCTTGCCCAGGTAAGTCCTAGAGGGCGCCGCTCTCAACCTCCGTGTTACTGTTTTCGAACTAAAGAAAGGGAGATAAGAAAGCAGAAGATGAAGTACGGGGGAAATGATGGAAAGAGAGTAGCCTAACACGGGGGCGGAACCTGAGGGCTCACAGCTAGCGTTACGCCTCCATTCGGCACTCCGCTACACGGCGCGGCTTTGGAGGACACCCGACCGGCTGCGCGGCCTTTCTTCAGTGACGGGAAGAATAATAAATAAAAAGAAAAAGCTCGTTTTTATTGTTTCGGATTTCGGCGGTGCCAAATTGAGGCTATCGCCAATTTGAGCTGCAAGCCCGCACAAAAGCGGCGCGGTGTCGCCTTGTGTGTCCTCAGTCACGTGATCGACACGCGCGATCTGTGCGATCGGGTGCGACTCGGCGAGTTCCGAGAATGAAAAGGGCAGCAAAGAAGCGCTGCTGAAAATGGCAGGCGTCGAGTTTTGCCGTGACGTATGAACAGGGGTGAATGGGGAGGGAGCCATGTAGGCTGCGTTGAACTTTGTTGCTTTTTGTATTGGCAGTGGAGCACCAGCAGAAAGGAGGTAGAAGAGGGAAACGAGTGCGGCAGAGACTGTTTTTCTTTCCAACTTACCGTGATATCGGAGACTACCAGGAGGAGGAGGCGTGTGATAGTCGAGAACGAAGCCGCAGAACCCTCGCAACCGGTATCACTACTGCACTTCATACAGGGTTTCATAAAGAAAAAAAGGAGCTCCTGAATGGAGGAAAGGTAATTAAGAGATAAACGGGAAAAACGTCGCAAATTTATCGCACTGGGTATGAAGCTTATCCGCGGGTTAGGATGAAGGCGATGGAGTGAAGGAAAAACCGGAAGTGACCTGCAGGCTACATGGTTTGCTTTCTACTCGCACTGTGGGGCCCCTTGCTATACGGCAACACCCAAAGCTCTCGACAAGGCTTCACCTTATATTAGGGAGCTGGCACCGTGATAGATTGAGCCATGGACAACTCAACTTGACGATCTATGTAGGAAGAAAATGATGGTGTAACGTCAAGACACAGAGAGCAGAGTGGGTCAGAGAACAAATGGTGCAAGTAATGACGTCGTTGTAGTAATCAAGAAAAAAAATGTTTATTGACCACGCAAGTAATGGGACGGTAACGTAACCGGCTTACAGCACCTTCATACACACATTTATAAATGTCTAAAATGATTGCTTTCCCTTTAGAACCCACAAACGGCCACGCAGAGCACGCAAATCTTGGATTACTGCAGAATATATCAAAGCTATAAAGCTCAAAAATGTTCTTTCTCAAAAGTTTTTGAATTACAGAAACAAAACCGATTTAGATGAATTCAAAAAACACAGAAACAAAAAAAAAACAGCCTTTTACGGAAATATAAAAAAGAGTACTTTGAAAACCTTTTCATCCACAAAACTCAGCAGATTGCAGAATTCATTTGGAAAAAAATTAAATACGCTCTTAAACCAACACCCTGGTGCAAATGATCACCCCAACGAGATAACTATAAATGGCAGAACTCTTGCTGGAGAAAAATTTAGTTGTAGCTTTTAATGATTTTTTTCACATCAGTAGGAAATAGCCATCATGACCCCAGCTGTACAGATTTTATGCACCAACGAACAGATGAGAGTGAATTTTTATCTCCAGTAACTGCAGACGAGGTCGTGTCTACAATCATGTCTCTAAACAATTCTACTTGTACTGATATAGTTGGCTTGCAGACTCGGCCCCTTAAGTATGTTGCTACTATTATAGCTCCTGTTTTAGAGTGCATCATTAATCAAATATTTTCATGCGGTCAATTTACTCGCCGGCTCCAAGTGGCTAAAGTTAGTACCATTTTTAAAGGTGGTGAGAAATGTAACCTGTCTGACTACAGGCCTAATTCAATACTCCCTGTTCTCTCCAAAGTCGTTGAAAACCTAATGCACATTCGAATGAGCTCATTCCGAGCCAAGCATCACATCATGACACGATATCAATTTGCGTTTGCAAAAAAACGATCCATAGAAAGCGCTTTGCTTGTGCAAAACGAAATCATTCTGTATGCTTTTGAGCGTGAATTTTATACACTTGGAATATTCGTAGACTATTCAAAAACATTTGACAAAATAAATCACACCACGCTATTGAATACATTGAAATATTATGGTTTCAGAGGCTGTTTCCTATCTGTTATTAAGTCCTACGTACAATACCGCCAACAAAGGATACATATAAACAACTCTTGCTCAAGTTTCAAACCATTACTACACGGCGTTCCGCAGGCAAGTATTCTCGGGCGGCTGATTTTCAACCTATATATTAACGACCTTGTTAACATAGGCTTAAACACTACGTTTGTTGTTTATGCCGACGATACAATCTTATTCTTACATCGCAGTTTACCCCTGCTTGTTAAAAAAGCGAATGAAGTGCTTGATGTACTGAACACTTGAAGTCAAATTAATTCTTTAACTATAAATGTCTCGAAGGCAAAATCAGTTCTTTTTCGTCCTAAAAAATACGCCAGTTAATTCCAATATTGTCCTTCGACTTGGTCTTTCGGTCATAGATTTGGTACCAGTTATAAAAACGTTAGGTGTTTTTTTCAAGAGAATATGCATTGGAGCGCGCATACCGACCTTGTTCACTCCAAATTTTCGCGAATAGTAGGTACTCTTGCACGCTTTTGTTATTTGCTGCCAAAACACATTAAATTGCTCTTATGCAATTCTTTCACGCTCACGATAACGTATGGTTATTTGGTATGGTCGGAACAATGACCTACACAAACCTGCACAAAATATATCGACTGCAGAAAAAAAAAGCTGTAAAAATGATTTCTAATGAACCTTATGACGCACACACAGAACCTATATTTCATGACCTTAGATTAAAACTATTACCGAACCTGTTCAACGCAATTCTGATAAAACGTTATCATGTTTATCGCATAGTGATCCTTTCCTTGATATACTTGCGACCCTGACTCCAGTTGAAAAAACGTATGGCACACGAAGCAGTCAGGCTTGGAAGATTCCCCATACCCGTACCAACTATGGACGCCAAATGTTGATGTACATGCTGCCAGTTCAGTTCAGTCGTTCAGTCGTGAACGACTCTTCGTGACCCTATGGACCATATCACGCCACGCTTTCCCGTCTCCCACTATCTTTCTAACATCACATAACTTCATCTGCAGCGCCTCGAGGATGCCATCTAACCACCGCGCTCGCTGCCTACCCATTCTCCGATGACCCTCAACCTTTCCCAACACCAAATCTTTCTCCAGCGACTCCTCTCTTCTCATCAGATGACCAAAGTAGCTGAGAATTTGACCCTCCAATGAGCAGTCAGGGTTTATGGTCGACAATATCGACTGATTTGATCTTCTGGCAGTCCAAGGAACTCTCAAAAGTCTCCGCCAGCACCACAATTCAAACGCGTCAATTCTTCGGTGGCCAGCCTTCTTCACAGTCCAACTCTCGCATCCATACATAACAACTGGAAAGACGATAGTACGAATTATACGGATCTTGGTTGGCAGACTAATGTCTCTGCTCTTTACTAGGCTGCCAAGGCTAGCCATGGCTCTCTTTCCCAGAAGCAGGCGTCTCCTAATTTCATGGCTGCAGTCTCCTTCCGAGGTAATCTTGAAGCCCAAGAAGAGAAAATCTGTCTCAGCGTCCATTTCTTGTCCCCTGATGCTCCAGGACTTGATAGGGCAAGACACCATTATCTTTGTCTTTTTAATGTTCAGTTTAAGCCCAAACTTCTCACTCTCTTCTTGTACGCGCATCAGAAGTCTCTTGAGTTCCACTTCACTTTCTGCCATTAAAGAGGTCTCATCCGCATATCTAAGGTTGTTGATGCGTTTTCCGGCAATCTTCACTCCAGTTGAAAACTCGTCCAGACCGGCCTTCATCATGATGCACTCAGCATATAGGTTAAATAGGCAGGGCGAGAGTATGCAGCCTTGTCTCACTCCCTTCTCAATCGGAAACCAATCAGTAAGACCATGCCCTGTTCTGACTGTGGCCTCTTGCCCTCCATACAGGTTCCTGAGGAGACAGATGAGGTGAATTGGAACTCCTATCTCTTGGAGAGCTTGACACAATCTGCTGTTATCTACGCAGTCAAACGCTTTTGCATAATCAATAAAGAGGAGGTTGATGGGTTTCTGGAACTCTCTTGCTTTTTTTATGATCCAGCGAAGGATGGCAATCTGGTCTCTAGTTCCCCTGCCCTTGCGAAACCCAGCTTGCGCGTCTGGGAGCTCCCGATCCACATACTGCTGCAGCCTACCTTGGAGGATTTTCAACATCACCTTGCTAGCATGCGAAATAAGCGCGATCGTGCTGTAGTTGGAACATTCTTTGGCACTGTCTTTCTTTGGAATGGGGATGCAAACTGACCTCCTACAATCCTGTGGCCACTGCAAGGTTGTCCAAATTTGCTGAAATAATGTATACAGAACGTTAACAGCGTCATGGTTGAGGTTTTGAAGCAACTCAGCTGGAATACCATCAATTCCACTAGCTTTGTTCTTGGCAAGGCGGGCTAAAGCCCATTCAACTTCACTCTTCAGGATGCTCGGCTCGAGATCAGTAATCACAACCTTCTTATGTTGGGTTTGTACATCCGGGTCCTTCTTGTACAGTTCTTGTGTGCATTCCTGCCACCTCTTCTTTATCTCTGAGGATTCAGTGAGGTCCCTGCCTCGTTTGTCCTTTATCAAGCCCAGCTTAGCACAGAGGCTTCATTTGATATCGTTGATTGTCTTATACAGAGCTCTTGTGTTCCTCAATTGGCTGTTGTCCTCAACTGCTTGGCACTGTATGTTCAGGAAGGCATTCTTATCTCTCCTTGCTATTTTCTGAAAATCCGCATTGACAACCTTGTATCTTTCTCTTTCCCCCATAACTTTTGCCATCCTCCTTTCCTTAGCTATTTGCAAAGCCTCTTCAGATAACCAGTTTGCTTTCTTGCATTTCGTTTGCTTTGGAACTACCTTAATAGCAACTTTTTGTAATATATCACGAACACCAGTCCACATCTCTTGAGGCTCTCTGTCTTCTAGATTTAATTCTTGAAATCGATTCCTCACTTCCACGGCATATTCTGATGGAATTTGATCCAAATCATACCTGAAAGGCCCTCTAGTTTTCTGCGTTTTCCTCAATCGAAGCCTAAATTTGGCAACAAGAAGCTGATGATCGGTGCCATAATCGGCCCCAGGCCTTGTTTTTTGCTGCTTGTATAGCGCTTCTCCATCTCCGCTGGCAAAGAATATAATCGATTTGATTCCTGTACAGACCGTCCGGTGAAGTCCATGTGTACAGGCGCCTCTTGGGCTGTTGAAAATGAGTATTCGCTATGGTCAGGTTGTTTTCTTGACAGAACTCTACTAGCCTCTGCCCAGTTTCATTTGGCTCACCAAGACCGAACTTGTCTGTAATTCCGGATATTTCTTCACTCCTTACCTTAGCATTCGAGTCTCCTATGAGAAAAAGGGCGTCTGATGATGGAGTTCGGTCTAAAAGGCATTGCAGGTCAGCATGAAATCTCTCAACGTCAGCTTCTTCAGCAGTAGTGGTTGGTGCTTAGACTTGGATAACTGTTATGTTCAAAGGGTGACATTGGATCCGAAGTGACATCATTCGGTCGTTTTTGGGGTTGTACCCTAGCACTGCTTTGCCCATTCTTCTGTTTAGTATGAGAGCGACCCCATTCCTTCTCTTGGATTCGTGCCCACAATAAAAGACATAATGGTCGCCGGAGTTAAATTCTCCCATTCCGGTCCACTTGAGCTCGCTGATACCCAAGATATCAATGTTCAATCTGTCCATTTCTCGCTTGACGATATCCAGTTTACCTTGCGTCATAGATCTTATATTCCATGTGGCTATGTGATATATCTCTTTGCAACATCGGACCTTCCGGTCGCTACCCGACACATCCACAACTGAGCGTCCTTTTGGCTTTAGCCCAGCCGCTTCATTCGTCCTGGAGCTACTGGGAATCGCCCTTTGTTCATCCCCAGTAACATGCGGGACGCCTTCCAACCTGGGGGCTCGTCTTCCGGCTCCATATCATTAATGCTATTGTGACTGGCCATAGGGTTTTCTTGGCAGAAAATACTCGAGTGGGTTGCCATTACCTTCTTCAGTGAATCACATATTGTCAGAACTCTCTGCCGTGGCCTGTCTATCTTGAGTGGTCCTACACAGCAGAGTTCACGGCTTCATCGAGTTTCGCAAGCCCCTCCGCCACGACAAGGCAGGGATCCATGAAGGGGTACATGCTACCACAAGCTCTTAATTCCTCTGTTAACACGTCTAGCTAATCTACACGACAGTATATGTCCTCAAAATATTGTTAACACGTGCAGCTGTGTACCACCCATTATTTGTCCTATCATCTGTACTTTTGTAATAGTATATAAAGCCGTCGGTATGTTTATAATGGCTTTTCCTTGTTTTGCTGTATTTTTTGTGCGCTTCTGTATTGCACTGTAAGCGGTGTGCTAGCCTTTGTAAAGCTATCGCAGGCTTTTTGGTAGCACCCTGCAGCATCGCGAGTACTGTGTAATCAGTGTTGAAGCTAAATAAAATTATTTGTATTTGTATTTGTATAGTGGTAATAGTGACAGACTGGATTCCAAGAGGAGGCGAGCGTAGCATGGTAGAAAGGTGAGCGGATGAGGTTCTCGGGAGTTAGGAGTCCGCAGACGGCGCAGGAGAGAAACGTAGAGTCAGCCTGAAGATGGTGGTACGAGGCAGGAGCAAATAATGCACCTTTGCTACTTTTGAAAAGGTGGTTCATACCGCTAATATTGCGCAATGTGGGTCGGCGCGTCGGTTAATGTATGCGATTTAACCGGTATAGTTTGAAATTGAGCGTTTACTGTTATTTTGTGATTTCAGTTATAAGTTCGTGCATGACTTTTGCTGCATTTGTAATCGGCACATTTTGTGCAGATACTCAGTACTTGTGTGCATTATGCACAATATAGCCGGCAATAAACTTAATGGGTCTCAAAGAAGTGTTTGCTCTCTATATATCTGCTGGGGGAAAGTATTTGGAGAGTGCCTTTCGGCGCGATATAGCTAAACTCTGTTGAGCGCCGAGGGTGATCACGGTTTCCAAGATTGGAAACCTCATGTGGCTGTTAATAATGGCCAACTAGAAATCCATAATTTTAACTAGATACCTAACTGCAGTATTTGAAAAGTTCATTATCAGGAATAAGTAAAGTTACACCGCTGTTTCCTGATGCCCGCCAATACTGCTACAACTGCGCCGCAACAGCCATTTTTATAGCAAAAAGCCTACTTTTAAAACAATAGCGGCTGGCTTCCTGGAGCCACCTTAAGGAACAGGGCAAGTGAGACTGAAGGGAAAGGTGTCACAAATTGTGCTTTAGCTGACTGTGTAATAGTAGCACGAAAATGTCTGTTGTACCACGGAATATGATGCAATCTGCGGTGCTCGAGACGGCGTGTTTGACTTTGCCAAAAACACCGGCCGACCTCGCACTGTGCAACGCGCAACTTGCACTTGCTTCACATGGTGCCTCGCAGAAGACAACACGGCGATCAAAGTGAGTATAGAGGACGCTGTCGTCGGCGCGTCAAGACGCAGCTCGTCCGTCACCGGAACGTAGGTCGGCCCAATGTTACTAGTCGGCCTGCCGCGCGTACTCGTGCACGGTGGACGTAACCGGAGCCAGAAAGCGCTGCGGCTGCCAACGGAGCGTCCGAGTTTGTTCTAGTAACGTTGGTCTCGGCATGTCGTGTACGTGCGGACTGTTCCGGTGGACACTCTGCTTGACTCGAGACACACCGCGTAATTTGGAACTGCATCAGCGCTGCCGTTTTCATCGCTGACAGGTGGCCGTGATTTTTTGCCTTATTGCTACTTCAGCGCCAAGTGCACGCAGTGCGCTTGTAAAAACAGGCAGAATGTTTGCGTCTCTGAAGGGCCGACAGTGTAGCGCAGAATCGTGAATGAAAAATTCGCAGCTACCTCGGGTGAATTCATAATTAAGCAGCACGCTGGCTAGACGCGGCAAAAAGCGGTGGAGACGGAAGTAGAGTCGCTCGCGTTCCGTTCCCAATGTTGTTTTGTTTCGGAGCAACTAATGAGTGCAGCCTCCCTCCTGGTTATATTCCCCACTGGTCCCTTAAATTAAGGGACCAGTTGTATTTTTTTTTTCCGCTGAACATTGCACATGCAGTTGAGCCGACAGCCCTGACCGCTAGCTGGAAGCTACCGCGGGCGCTGGCCTCCATGGAAGAGGGGATTGCTAGATTTCCTACATCAAGATATCCATGTGCGGTCACTATCGAGCTCTTTGTCTTAAAAAAAAAAAACACGCCCAGTTTCCAACACGGGGAAGAGGGAGGGAGCAATATTCTTTCTCCAGACTATCGACGTTTTTGTTCGTCATACGCAGGGTTGCCGGAGCGTGGGGCAAGGAGTGGGGAGGGGTAAGGTAAGGTGGTGGACTGTTGACCCGAGTTGTCGCTTCTCGGCGCAACATCCTGTGCCCCTCTAGAGTTTGTTTATAAACACAGATGTTATTCTTAGAACAACGCCGCGACTTCACGGCGACTGTAGAGGCTCCAGGCAGTACAGGGAGAAGCTGGAGAAAACTCCTGCAGTGGTATCTCGTCAGGCATTTCCTTTTTGGACTTGGGCGGACAACGGATATTCACGCGGCTTCTTCTATATTGCTATTCGCGTTGAGAACGACGACGCTCTTTCAGAATTGAAAACTCCGCGCCTGTCTCTTTTCCCTTTTCTGTCTTTTTTCGCTTCGTGCGCCGAGACAACGAGACGGCGCGCGTCCTGAACGCGGCAGTCATGTTCGGCCAGCGTTGCGTCTTCTGCTCCCTCCACGTCTCTTTTTAGCAACCCTTCACCTATAAGCGCCTTTTCTTTCTCCTTTCGTCGCGCGTTTTCGCAACGCGCCGTCCTCACTTTCTTTGCTTTTTCTTATCCGCCCGCTCTGGTGACGACGAGGGAAAGAAGAACGCCCGATTTCACCGACGATCTCCGGCAGCCACGTCGGTACGAGTGGGACGCGTTTGCAATATTCATCGCTCGACTTTGAATAAATATACGCGACTGACGAAACCTTCTTCGCGGATGTGCTTCCGTCGAGCCCCGTCCTGTGCACTTGGCACGCGTGCTCGACATTTCAAAAAGGCTTAACCTCTTCTCATTCTTCTAAACCTTTTGCCGCTTCGACTTCGCCCAAAGTGAGCTAATCGCGCGCGCTTTCGAAGCACGATGCCCTTGCTGTATATCCTCTTCGTGTAGTACGCACAGACGAGTATGCCTCCTCCACACATTTGGTTCGTCAATTCTCACCGTTATCAGTGTACGCTGCATTTTCCTGAAACAATTAGAGGAGTATCGCCCTTACCTTAGGCCGTTACTTTGCTCCTGGTGCAATTACAGGAGAATAGGCGCGGCTTTGTACCGTTAATCCTGAGCTGTACTTAATGAGGGGCAAAGTCTCTGCACTGTTCGCGAAGCGAAGGAGTTGTACGGACGGGATAAAGAGTGCGGATGCTTACATGTATATATTTTTTTCGTCGAGTGCTGCGAGTTCTTCTTCCGTGATCGTAGTAGTTAATGCGCCTTGAAACGCCTTCTCTTAGCTACTGCAAGGGACGGCTAAACATGGTGCGAGTTTTCGCTGTTTCCGCATCGAGTGCGTTCTTGTATATAGTTAGTCTCTAAAAGGGCTACAATTAATCTCTCATAGAGATTCACTCGAAATTGACACTATACTTGTGGTTAGGTTTTATGCTGACTAACCGCTCATTACAAGCCCTTATTATGTGAAGCACTTCTTGGTTCAGGATGAGCGGCGCTTAGGGTAAAAAAAGCAGCCGATTTTCTTCCCCCCCCCCCCCCCCCCCATTTTTTTTTAAAGCCATTGCAAAGGCAGCGACACCGCATCCACCCTATACCGTACGGGGAGGTACGGGGAGGTACAACGCTTGTGTTGTGTAATTCGTCCCTCGGTCTCAATTCGCGCTGTATATTTCCTCAAGATATACGAGGAGGTGACCATTCTCGTATCATACAAATACATGGCATGCAACTGTTGAATACTTATATCGCGGCCTTTTAGTTTTACTTAATACTAACCTTACATGGTAACCAACGAAGGAATTATTCACATTGCGTTCATATACGCTCGCTTTCATGGCTTCACCATGTATTAATCCCTTTGCCCGCCAATACTAGAAAATGCGCAGTTTGGAGCGTGGTGCAGCTGATGCGCGCTAAAGAAACCAGTGAAAGACTGATGGATGATGGAAGACTGATACGCGCTAAGGAAACCAAGGCAGAGGAGGAATGTCAGGGACCTGAGCGTACTCGCGATGCTTGTAGCGCCTGATCAATGCCAGGAGTTTAGGATCGTGGCTAGGCAATGGTTTTCGGAAGCCCCTCTATCTCAAATTGTTGCCTCATTTTCCTTCATGCTTCTGTTTGGCCACGTTTATGTGTCTATTACGTTTTTTTCTTGTTTTTTTTTGTTTTTGTTTCATACATGCGGCGCGGGTGACGCGATATTATCGTGTTTGGTTAAGAAAAGCTGAGCGCACATTAGTTTTGTTACGCTTGATAAAAGAAGAAGGTTGCGCACATGAGCGACTTTGGCGTCCGAAGCGGGGAAAGCTGCTCGCAGCCGTAAATGCGTACGCGCCTCTAGCGCAGACCTTTCTTGTTTGGCCGCTATTTTCCCCGCGCTCGATCTCTGCGGAGGCGCGTGTTCCTGACAGCTTTCTGCGTCCGAGTAAACAAAAATAAAAATAATTATAAAAAAAAAAGGATCCTTGCGCCTACGATTGACGTGACGTAAGCCACTCCTCCAGCACCTGTGCTCTGAGGAGGCTCAAAACAATATGCCTTTGCGCACGTGTTCTTGTTGCGTCGCCGAAAGTGCGGGCTACGCAGTTGCATCGCCACCTGTCGGTGAACTGCGGAAACCCGTCCCCGAAGTCTCCGAGCACTGAACTTGAAAATGGGCTTGCGCGGCTGTGCCCCTGTGCTTTTGTCACTGAAAAACTAGTGCGCTAGCTGCGACGGTGGCCACAGCGTTGTGGCGAGTGGTAAACAAACGAACAGAAAAAGCTCGAAACGGATAACAAACAGAACATATATAATGAACAGAATGCTGAAGTCCGGATTCAAGTAAATGGTGCACACATCAGGGCCCGTATTTCGAGTTTGCGTCGTTATCGAAGCGTCGCTATGTGACGTGACCTCGAGCGATCTGATTGGTGGAAACGCCGGAACCGGGTGTTGTCGCTACAGAACCGGAAAAAGTGGCAACATCATGTTCCGGTGTTTCCACCAGTCAGATGACTCGAGGTCGGGGAGATTGCGATACTTTCGATAACGACGCAAACTCGGAATACGGGCCCAGGTAAGCACACTGACGAGCACAGGCGAGCGATGTCCGTGGGGGCAACTCTGAACAAAAATTTTTGGTCGACAAGTATCCACATTGTGTATCCACACATTGCTTGTGTTCTTGCATTGCGATATACGGGAAGGTGCATGTGCAGGCCTAGAAGCAACATGGATACAAAACTTGATACCAGTTCGCATCGAGTCAAAAACATCAAGAAAAAGAAAACGAAAAAAAAAAGGTAGAAACGGGACACCGAGGAGACGTAGAAATTGTTTTTGCTTTGTTTACAGGGGCCTCGCCGCGGTGGTACAGTGTTAAGAAGCCCGACTACTGCGCGAGAATTCTCGGTCCGATCCCTACCGCCGGCGGCTGCGTTTCGATGGAGGCGAGACGGAGAGGTGTCCGTGTGCTGTGCGATGTCAGTGCACGTTAAAGATCTCTCTCACTCCCATCTTCCTCGATCCCTTCCCTTACGGCGCGGTACAGGTCTGCACAGGACAGGTCCTTTCCAGTGAACCAATTAGGTTTACAGGGTTCAACGCTCCAAAGCAACTCAGGACATGAGAGATGCCGTACGTGGTTGAGGGCTCCAGATTAATATAGGCCAGCTTGGTTCTCCAACCCTGTGGTTTACGCACACATATTTCCGGGCAGCATAAGCTCATCCTGCACTAGGTATAGAGAGAAAGCCGACCTGAATCATATCCTGTGGGATTGCTCAGAGGGACCGCCTCCTAAGGCTATCACAGAAGCTCCCTCACTTTGAATCCTGGGAGGAAGTGTTGCTCAACGCGAGCCCCGATATACAATTGGGCGCCGTAAAATACGTGAAGAAGTCGTCGCTAGCCGCCAGCTAACGGCCACTTGGCTCTTCCACTAAGACCCAGTAACATAACTCCAGACAATCAGGCTTTTTTTCTCTCCCTCTCTCTCCCTCGTTAGCGGGCACGAATATCGCACGGTACTTGCGATGATAGGTAGCGTACTGCGTTGAGGTCAAAAAGAAGCTACGCGCCGGCTACGATCCATTATAAGGTATACAGAGAAAGCTAAATGCAGATGTCGCAATCACGGTTTGTTTTCGCACGCATCGACAGCGATATTGTTCCGCGGATTCTAGACACTACACCAACGTTCAATTAAAAACGGCGACTACTTGTTCCTTCATGTAGTTATGATGACCAGGCAGTTGAAAGCTTCTACGAAGATGTAGAATCGGCAATGCGAAAAGTAAAGACGCAGTATACTGTACTAATGGGCGACTTCAATGCCAAGGTAAGGAAAAAGCCGGCAGGAGACCAGGCAGTAGGTGACTATGGCATTGGCCTTAGGAATAGCAGGAGGGAGTTATACTAGTGGAGTTTGCAGAGCGCAATAACTTAAGAATCATGAATACCTTCTTCAGCAAACGGAAGAACCGGAAATGGACATGGAAAAGTCCTAACGGAGAGACTAAAAATGAAATCGACTTCATAATGTGTTCAACCCCCGCCATTATGCAAGATGTAGAGGTAATCGGGAAAGTGCGATGCAGTGACCACAGGATGGTGAGGTCCCGAATTAGCCTAAATCTGAAGAAGGAACGCAACAGATTAGTAAGAAAGAAACCCATCAACGAATTAGCAGTGAAGGAGAAGGCCGAGGAGTTCAGGATCTCGCTACAGAATAGGTTTTCAGCTCTAACTGAGGATGGCGACATTACCCTAGAGGCAAGGAACAATAATTTCAGAGATATCATTACTGAGTGCGCGGTAGAAGTATAGGCGGTAGGATAGTTAGAGAGGATACCGGTAAGCTGTCTAAGGAGACGAAAGATTTGATTAAGAAACGGCAGAGTATGAAAGCTTCCAATCCAACAGACCAGATCGAATTGGCCGATATATCAAAGCTAATCTATAAGCGCAAGGTGACCGATATAAGGAAGTAAAACATGGAGAAAATTGAGCACGCTGTAAAGAATGGGGAAAGCCTTAAAGCGGTGAAGAAGAAATTGGGCATAGGCAAAAACCAGATGTATGCGATAAGGGACAAGGCGGGCAACGTCATCATTAATATGGACAAGATAGTCAAAGCAGCCGAGGAGTTCTATACAGATCTCTACAGTAGCCAAAGTAGTCAGGACCGTAATGAGATTGGCGGAAGGGAAAAACAGTCAGACGTTCCACCAGTGACGAAGGACGAAGTCAAGAAAGCACTCGAAACTATGAAAAGGGGGAAATCAGCTGGAGAGGATCAGATAACTACTGAAGGACGGGAGGGATATCGTGCTAGAAAAACTGGCCACCCTGTATACGCAGTGCCTGATGTCATCGACGGTACCGGAACCATGGAAGAATGCAAACATTATCCTCATTCATAAGAAAGGGGACTCTAAGGACCTTAAAAATTACAGACCAATCAGCTTACTGTCTGTTACGTATAAGGTATTTACTAAGGTAATCGCTAATAGAATCAGGACAACCTTAGACTGCAATCAAGCAAAGGATCAAGCAGGGTTTCAAAAACGGTACTCTACTATCGATCATATCCATACCATCAATCAGGTGATAGAAAAATGCTCGGAATATAACCAGCCCTACACATAGCATTCATTGATTACGAAAAAGCATTTGACTCAGTTGAAACCTCGGCGGTGATGGAGGCATTGCGAAATCAGGGGGTAGAAGAGTCATACGTGAAAGTACTGGAAGATATATATAGTGGCTGCACAGCGACCATAGTTGTGCATAAAGAAAGTAACAAAATTCCCAAAAAGAAAGGTGTTAGGCAAGGAGACACAATCTCCCCAGTACTATTCACAGGTTGTTTAGAGGAAGTATTCAGAGACTTGGAATGGGAGCAGTTAGGGATAAGGGTAGATGGAGAATACCTCAGTAATCTGCGATTTGCTGATGACATTGCCTTGCTAAGCAACTCGGGGGATGAACTGCAAATAATGATTGATGACCTAGACAGAAAAAGTAGAAAGGTAGGCTTGAAAACCAATATGCAGAAGACTAACGTTTTGTTCAACAGCCTCGGGAAGGAACAGCAATTTATATTAGGTAGCGAAATACTGGAAGTAGTAGGCGAATATGTCTACTTAGGACAGGGAGTAACCGCAGATCCGGACCATGAAAAGGAAATAACAAGAAGAATAAGATTGGGATGGAGCGCATTTGGCAAGCACTCGCAGATTATGACTAGCAGCTTACCGGTATCGCTCAAGAGGAATGTATACAACAGTTGCATCTTACCTGTACTCACCTATGGGGCTGAAACGTGGAGGCTAACCAAGAGAGTTCTACTTAAGTTGAGGACAACCCAGAGGGCTATGGAACGAAAAATGGTAGGGGTAACATTAAGAGATAGAAAGCGTGCAGAGTGGGTCAGAGAAATAACTCAAGTTGCCGACATTCTAGTGGAAATTAAGAAGAAGAAATGGACATGGGCAGGACATGTAGTGCGAAGAGAGGATAACCGATGATCGCTGAGGGTAACAAACAGGATTCCAAGGGAAGGAAAGCGTAGCAGGGGGCGGCAGAAAGTTAGGTGGGTGGATGAGATTAAGAAGTTCGCAGGGGTCAAGTGGATGCAGCTAGCACAGAACCGGGTAAGTGGAGAAATATGGGAGAGGCCTTCGCCCTGCAGTGGGTATAATCAGGCTGATGATGATGATGACCTGTTCCTTTCGGTAAAAAAAAGCGTCACCAGCTTTTTACATCCGGTTTTCTTGGCTATATATGAGTGTATTATTGCTGCTTCACACAGCGTCAACTTATTCAGCGAGACCCATTTAATTTTTATGAGGGTAATGATAGCATGGAATTGCAATGACTCTCTCATTTTTGAGGGTTCTTTGCAGTTATCTTGCCTATATATGTGTAGTGCCCAGGTTGTAAGAGTCGCCTGCAGAGTTATCGAAGGCTAATCCAACCAAACTCAAATTAATTTCATCCTTCACGTTACTGCTCTTGGCGGGTCACCGGGCTTGGTTAGGGCTTGTCCGCAACTTTTTAAGTTTACTGAGCTGGCGGTATACGAAACCACTTTTTGCACCTGACACCGTCGTATGGCATCAGCATTTAATAGTGTTTTATTTACTTCCTGTGGAGGGCGGCATGCGGATAAAGCCACCTTGCTACACACGGACGATATGCCAAATGCGTTAAATAACCGAGTTATTGCTTCGTTCGAATGTCGATAAATGGTCAGGAAATACCGAGCCATCATTAATTAAATACTCGCGTGGCGTATCAGACTGCTTACAAAAATATGAAATATAGCAATATAATACGATGTTATATTATGATGCGATGAAAGTTCATAGTGCGAGCGGATAAATATTACACAAATAGGCTGAGGAATATTCCCCTACTGTGCAATTAACTAACCCGCTTTTTCGTACTGTGATTTATATGAAAGAGAGATAGAAAAAAAAAAAAGAGGTTGTAAAAGGAATCGATGAAGTATTGACGACGCTCTCTAGGTCCTGTAAAGAGCGCTTGTTCGCCTTTAGCTTTCACAGTGAGAGGTGTGCTTTGTGCGCAGTGAGCTTGAATATACTGACATAGCAAAAAAAGAAAAAAAAAGAAGGTGATATGTCTAATTCTGGGAAAGCACAATTCAAGGCGCGAACATGCGAAATCACTTTCTGAGAGGACTAGCTCCAAAAACCACGAGCTGCAGCTATTTTGAAAAGTTGAATGTTTTTCTTTTTACCGATGGCCGCGTCACCTGCTGGTGGGCCGATCAAAAGTGGGGGAAGTGGTTGGGAGGGAAAATGTGCACGATATACGCAGCAGCCTACGCTTTTTTCTTCCGTGGCGGCCAGCTGATGCACCACTGTCTGACGAGGGTATCACAGTCAGAATATTTTTTTTATTGGTTACTTAAAACATAACTTCAAGTACTGCATTGAGGTGATCATATTATATGGTTGGATTATTCCTTTAACAGCCCGCGAGTAACAGGGAGGAGATTGCTACTCCAGATTTGTGAGCCATATTTCACATTCTATCTGTGTTATTTTACTGCATAAAGTGCGTATGGAGAGGACATGATTGGCAGCAGTCAGTGGAATACTACCGCATTTACATCCTCTCCAAGCCCCCAATACGCCGCGCCCCGTAGCGGGCTGTGATCGAAAGACAGTCAGATGAAGAGGGGAAGGAGCACAAGAGGCGGTGGGGGAGGGGAACTACGCACAGGTGGAGTGGGCGTATAAATAAAGCGGCGATAGGCTGCTTATTGCACTCTGAAAAAAAAAAAAAAAAATAAAAAAAAAGGTTATGCCGGACACCGACAGTACGCAAAACGACAAAAAGAAAAAGAAAGAGAGGAAAGAAGAGAGCGGCAGAAAACCGGCGTCAATCTGCGTCAAGGGCAGGCCAACCGGCGCCCACCGGTCGATTCCGGCGCGGAAGCGGTGCGTCTGGAGAGAGCGGAGAGAGCGAGGCTCGTTTAACAACTGTCTGCGTGCGTGTGTCTGCAGGCCGAGCCAGACGGCGTCATTTGGGAAGTTTACACGCTCGCACCGGCTGGCCGCCGCCTCGGCCCTGAGGTGTTACTTTCTTTTTTTTTTATTATTTTACTTGGACGGCGTCGACGCGCTGTACCCCCTTGTGCCCCCTTTGACGCATCTTCCATCTCCCGCCGCCGCCGTCTCCTGGCTTAGCAGTGTTTTTCCTCTTCATAGGGTTTTCGCATTCCGCGTCGAGCGATGTGTGTACAGTTCTCGTTACGTCACCTCCGTGGCAGCGCGAAGACAATTGCAGTCCGGGCACGTCGAAGCGGCGCCTAAATTTTGTCGCGAAAGTTGCAGGGCCACTCACGCCAATTCAGGGAGTGCTTATGTACTGTGGCGTAGACGACTTGATATTTCCCGCGCCGTTTGGCAGAGAAGGCAGCGGTTCAGACCGGCGTCTGTATATAGCTACGCCACCTTACTGTAAACTTGTAAAGTATGTAGGCCGGCAGCTGCGCAGTTCCCAGCGAACGTCTGGAAGCTTCGCTGTCTTTAGTGGAGCTATGTTTGCGCACGTCGCTTTACACGATGCAATGCTCGTCTTTTGAAATAGCCACAGCGCAGCATGTGCGCGGCTCCTTGAGAACGACGCTACGAATACGAATTGATTTTCGCCTTATCATAGCACGAAACTCATCAATGCACGAGGTAACTCTGAATTTAGTGAGTCTGTGGAAATGAACGAGCAGGTACAGCATCAAATGATGCCATAGATGAGGGAAGGAATTGACGCTGATTGCTCGAATGTGCTGCCATCAATTTAGGAGGCTGATAAAAGCTTTCACTGGCGGATTCACACACACACACACACACACACACACACGAGCGTGCGCACTTTTTCTTATTTCTTCTTCCTTATTTTTTCTTCTTACTTGTACAGAGAGCCTGTCTTTGCAGTTGTGGTGAGGGGAACAGTACGATCAATTTAATTTGGGAGTGTCTTATTTAGTGTCTAAGACTTGCAGGGGGGCTCTCTATGTCAGCTCCAAGTACCAATGTGAGTGCTAAGCTTGGACGCAAAATAATCACTGTGTGAGATTCCGAGTGACCATATATGAAGCGCTGGGTGTTTCACCTAGAGCAAACGATTAAATTCCGTACCTGTATAGCCCGCGTTCTCACGGGCGATTTTCATTTTTGTGTGTAAAGTAGAAGACTAACATAATGCTGCGTCTAGGTTCCTTTTTGTTATTTTTGGTGCTGGAGGTGCGATATATGTCAGTGCATGGAGAATCATTCAGCGCCTTATGTCAGCAATCGTGCCAGAAAATGAAATAGAGACACGCCATAGGTTTCCATGGTCACTGCCGTTGGGAATATTTTTGAGCAGTCCTCTCTGTCACCTCGGCAGGCGCGTGTTGTGTACGACGGGCCGCGCGTGCTCTTCCGCGGAAAGGAGAGCAAGCTGCAGAGGGTCACGGGTCGCACGAATGTTGACAAGCGAGAAAGCAACCGAGCATTCGCCTGGTGCGGATCTCCTTATCGTGCCGGAGTAAGCATAATAAGCGTTTGAGGAAACCGACGCGCCTGATAGTACGGCGACGTAGAGATTGTCCGTGAGTGCATTCCTATTCTGCGACAGGGTTTCTCAGCCTCATGAGTGTTTGGGCTATCGTGCCTCGTTGGTATATGGAGAAACCCAGACTTTGTCACTGCTTCCTTATGCAATGCGTGCGAGAAAGCTTCCATGGAAGAATGCATCGTTTCCTTCGTATAGCGCTTTCCGGGCTGGACCTTGCACAGCGCCGTAACATGCAATGCTTTCTAACCCCTGCAGTGAGCGAGCAGTGACTACAGATTACAGTGGTGTGTACCTTTGAACATGGAATCATGAGTTGGCATCTCTATTTCTCGTTCGAACGGTCGAACGTCCTTAAGTATCCAATTGTTAAACCTTGTATATGTGCCGGACACACGTGTAAAGTGAGCGGTAATGAAGGCTCCAGGAGAATTACGCTGTGTTCAAGCGCAAGAATCGTGTTTGAAATAATCGGTAACATCACCATTACCATTAATCCGAATTACTATTAACCAGTTCACACTGTGCAAATGCTGCATAAATATGTCAACAGTGGGTTTTTCACTCTAGCGCTGTGTGGTGTCACTGTCGAGTTGTAACTAGTATGAATGAAGATGTGAGGGATGACTTAGAATTCAAAGCGGTAGAGCACCCTTTCAGATTCTTTTCCCTTGCCGGTGGAATTTTCTTCTGTCTCAGCAGACTACGCTACTTAAAATGACATGTGGTAACGTGTAAGCTACGAGCATCTTTTGGTTGGCTGATCTGCCTTCGTGCAGTCGTGGTCGTTGCGCAGAGGAAAACAAAATGCTAAAAGAAGAACTTTGGCTAGAGCAAGTAACGGTGCCACACGCAAGCATAGATGGTCTACCAGTTAAAAGAAAATAGGCAGCTGTTCGTGACTTGCGCGCAGGTATGGTTTTGAAGACGGCATTCTTTCTGATGAAACCAACCATCACTGCGGCCCATCGAAAACAGGAGTTCAAAAAGAAATCAGGTAGAAAAAAAAAAAAGGAAACAAACGACGAATGTAATTCGGCGCTTGTCGACTTCTCTACTGCGTCATAGGTCACATGACATATTTATTGCGACTAGCAAAGAAGCGTCATCCTGCGGAATTTTTTTACTCTCTGCGAGCACAAAATGGGTGCGCCTTCCTCGTTTCTCGTGCGTGAGACACACCTTCGAGCATCCGCAAGTATCTCGACCATTTCCCGGATCACTGCCATCGCGCGGCTGCCGTGATAGCGAGCTAAAACAGCGGAGACCTCGCGCGCCATTCACCAGTTGCGCAGAGGTGGCGAGTTTGTTTATTCATCCTTGTAACGGAGTCGACTGGTTAAGTACATGTATATAGCCTGATTACGTATGGAATCGACTGCGAAAGTTGTGAGTATACAATTTTCCGATTGTCTGCGCATCCTAATAACCGAAACGTTTACGTTTATAGCTGCTAATTTTTTTTAGGCTGCGCACTTACTAATTTTGTAATTGAAATTATTGGTGAGAGATAAACGAGATAGACGGCATTTTAAATTCCAACGCTCAGCGCGTCGTTCTGAGCGTAGTTCTGCTCGCCCTGCCTCGGATGCCATAGATAAGAAGGGTAGGGTGCATGTTTTGAGGAAGGCGGCGTTAGGTATTAGCGATGGTTGTCATCGGGTATGTGTTGGCATTCCACATCAGGTTTGCATCGTGTCGATATCTTCCTCGAGACCCAGTAACGACTTGTAGGAATATGGGATATCATTAAAGCTTCAGTTACGGCACAATGTAGTAGCGCCTTCTTCGCACATTAGATAGCTATTGCTTGCTGTGCCTACATTAGGATGACAGGAATGCAGGGTAGCATTCATAGAAGTGGTGAGGAGTTGTGAAATGTTTCTTCAGCGCGGGACTGCGTGTATGTTATTTAGTTCTTTTCCCTTTACTTGAATATCCACGGAATTATATTGGGCGGTGGTCATGATGTAGTTGGTCGAGATAACGTGAGGGGTGGGAATTCACTGCCTTGAAAGTGGAGACGGGCTCCTTGATTACGATAGTGTATGAGGATTTGGTGATGGGCGGAAAGATTGAAAGTCTCAGCGATAGGTAGGGATTCGTTCGTGGTAACGTATAGTGTTTTATCATGGATAGGCTGGGTTGCTGATGCGTGGTGCTTTCTTATCTATAGTGCGGCACCGTTCAAGATTGTATTTAATTTTTGGCGCAATATAAAGTCGATGACTATATGTAAAACTGCAACCTAATACAACTTCTGAAATTACATCTCTTGGCTTCTTCGTTAAGTATGTCGAAAATGTCTTGCGAATAAAGGTCTGCGAAATTTCCTAGCTGCCATTATGGATACGGATATTATTTCTGTTACTTTATACGATGCCGCCTCCTTCGTGTCCTGCTCATGTTTGCAGTCGACAATGGTTGTGAGTAACGTTGGCGTCTATCATGAGTTTGCCATATTTGAACTAAACAGACACCCTTAAAATACGCAACCAAGAGTTTGACCACGAACCAGTAAGCGTTGTTCGTCGCGTGGCCTTGCGCAAGAGAGGAGCCTGGTCATAGCAACTTTGGCAACTTCCAAACGTACTTGTTCTTGCTTAGACGCAAGACAGCATCAGATGCTGCAGGCAGGAAGCGTCTGAACAGGACAACTGAGTGCCCACTGTTCAGGCTGTGCCACCCGCACCGCAAATGAAGATGGATGACGCCAAAAGCGGCAGCAGAGCCGTGCGCACATACACGGCACCACCGATCTGAATTCAGACAACCAGCGCCGGTAGCAGGGGAGAGCCAGTATCAGCAGGGAACGGATTCGGACGAAGAAACGTCTGGGCACACAGTCCGTCTCCGGCGCATCTTGCTCTCCACAGGGTTGTCGTGTTTAGCGCTGACAAGTAAACGGATGTACAGTGTTTTTAAAACTTTAAGGGGCTGGAGGGTCAGCTTCCCAGTCGTGTTGTGACGCTTCTTTAGTATTGATGACAGTCGTTCCCAATGGAGAAAGCCGGGCAAAAAATCCGTCTTAATTTCTTGAGGTATGGAATAATGGAAATGCATTGCGAGCCGCACGGCTTTGGTCAGAAGCAAACCCTATTGGCTGTAAACGTTTGAGTAAAACACCAGAGAGTAGCTTTTCCCGTTTCAAAGGCCGTAGCTGCACAGTCGTACACGGTGGGCTCGTGTGATGTGCCGCCGATCCCGACGAGGTCCACGGAATCTGGCAGCGCCACTGCAGACGGTGGGCGTGCGTAGATTGCGCCGTTGTCGTTTGCGCCAGAGTTTTGGCTCAGTTGGTTCAGGGGATGGCGGCCACAATCGTGTTTCGCGTGACGAGATCGTTCAGTGACAGCAGGGGAATATGGGCGGATTCATTGGAAGATGCGCGACCCGTGTTCGCGTATGCAGTACTCGGACGGTGCCTTCAGTGAGGGGCGTCCCTTGACGTTGCTTCATTGGGAAAGGTTACCTGGCGGGTCATGATGTAATGTATGTGACCAGACTCGTCACGACGGAGCCCGTCCCCGTCATTTCTTTATTAGTTTGGCCTAGCTGCAATCACGACTAGAGCGTATTTTAGCTACGTGTGCGTATTCTGGTGGCTACGCACAGACAGCACTGTAATATTCTATAAGTGCGTCTTGCTGAATATGGCCGAAATTAAGGTCGTCATGAAGGAATTCGCAATCACTTTATGACTAAAAATTATGCGCTCCGTTCCTCAAATAATAAATACGATGGAAGCACAATATGGCGCACTTATGCCAAATGTAAATTAGGTCCGGTATTCACTTCCACTTTTGTTCTGGGTCTCACATACTCCGCACAGTCGTAATCTGCAGCGTTAACACGTGAACACTGCAGCACGTGAAACGCCATCGGAAATAGAGCTCTGCTTTAACCAAGGGATATGGACTTGCCTGCATGTGTCTCACTCGGGATGCAAGGGTCCTAGCGGAAAACGGTAGACAGTTAGATTAATTGGTATGGCATCATTTTAGCAAACATCGCGAATGACGGAATAAAGGAGACTAGAGGGCAAGCGGGGTCCTGCCATCTTTTTTATCTCGCCCTTCGCGCTGTAAGTGGTCCCATTGGATTCTATTCTTATCGCAAAATACTGTCCAAGTAGGCAGCTCCTAGTCATTCTGCCGGCCAACCAGGGCCCAGCCATGTCGCACCACAAGTGTGTTGGTCAGGAGAAAAACATCGGCGAAGTGAGGGCCTTAGCGCGCTGAAAGGTTCAATGCGTCGAGGCGAAACTCTATCTAAAAGCGTAGAGTCCCTTTTTTTTCCTCGTGTCTTTGTTCCGTCGCTAGAGGTATGACTCTGATATACACCACAACGGTAATGTTTCTGCACTAAGCTATTCAGCCATTCTCATCGGTCCTTGTTGATGGTCGATGTGAGTTCGCTGCTATGGAAAACAAATATTTTCGCGTTCACTCAAAGCAAACCATTTTACGGCTCATGTATTTCGTTAACAATTCCTGTTTCCTGTATGCATTCTACGGCTCATAACGCACAAAACCTGCGCTTATTTCAGAGCCCTAAGCCTTGGCATGTATTCGGTGAAAAAAAGAATGACCGCGTAGTACTCTTCACCTGGTCAGCGCTCTCAACTCCGAGTACACGTGTTCGGTCTTTCTTCCACCTGTCCTGAGCCGAAATACGGCGTGAAATTCCTGCAGCGGCGCATATTAGTGCGAAAGTGCAAACGTGATGCACCTGGGGGTATAGACAGCAATTTCCGCATTAGTTCGCATGGGCGGGGTCTAAAGGTACCGCATGTGTTCGGTATACTGTAGAAACGAAGAAGAACGAAGTTAAGAGCAAAGTGAACACGAACCAAAATAAGATTAAAAGTAGTACAGTTAGGCGGCACATGTCAAGGACAAAAATTTGCGCGCTGAATATCCTTCCTGTGCACAACGTGTCGAAATCCCTAATGGGCTTTGTCACGCGATTTTAGCTCCCCTCCAAAAGCGTGTTGCGCAAACGCACTCGATCCTTACCTTGCGGGAAAAGAAATCATGGAATTCGCGCTAAGGTTGCAATTAGAAAGGCGAAGCGCTGCTGACGTCTGCGTGGAAGAATGAGACGGCCCACGTCGAGCCATTTAGCGTCGTTCTGGTGAACCTTGATAACTGCGTCCTCGTTGCAGACATCTATAATTTCTCTGACATTCCCACTTCACTTCATGCAGTAAGTATAGCAGGTAATCGATGAAATGAAGACGTGGCTTTTCATCAGATTAACGACGCAGGAGAGAAATAATATCTCATATCTTTACTATCATTTGAGGGGGAGACGAACCACATTCCTCATGGAGAGAGAGAAAACGAAACAGTCCCAGATGGCATTCACAAGCCGCGCCAATGGCTATGGCTATATCGTGGCTTCGAGCATATACTTCGCGCAAACGTGTGGCTTGCACGTAATCATGGCTCGTGATATATAACACCACGCTTTTCTTCCACCGTCTCTTATTCGTGTTACTGACTCCAGAGATTCCGCAGTGGCGCGATCGTCAGGATCAGCTATATATATATATATATATATATATATATATATATATATATATATATATATATATATATTGTAATAGGGCGTTTATTGACGCTCAGATGGAGTGCTGTGAGGACAGGACCTTACAACGGCGAGCCCAGCGTACTTCTTCTTTGTCTTCGTCGCACAACGCACAGGTGCATGTCGATGGCTGAAGTGCTGACTATCACAGTACATTTTTCCCCCGGGTAAAAAAGGAGCCATCCTGGCGACTTATGGCGCGGAAAGCACAGCGGGGTCATAGAATGGCTTCAATCGGTTCACGTGAACTGTTTCACGACCACGGCGACGCAAGTCCGCAGAGGGCGTGACGGGCTCAACTACGTAGTTGACTGCAGATGTTTGCTGGAGGACCCTGTATGGCCCGTGGTAGCGAGCAAGAAACTTCTTTGAAAGGCCAGGGGTTGTGGAGGGCACCCAGAGCCACACCAGTGTGTTCGGGAGATATGACGAAGCTTCGCCGGTATCACGGAGGGATTTTTGTTGCCACTGATTTTCTGTTGTGAGAGAGCGGGCGAGCTGACGGCATTCTTCTGCGTACGTGACGGCATCGGATAGCGGGGAAGATTCGGAAACGTCAGGGCGGTAGGGAAAAAGTGTGTCCATAGTACAGGTTGGCTCGCGCCCGTAAAGGAGAAAGAAAGGAGAGAATCCAGTAGTGGCCTGTGTCGCGGTGCTATATGCGTAACAAACGGTAGAACTTGGTCCCAATTGGAATGGTCGGTGTTCACGTACATAGCCAGCATGTCACCGAGAGTGCGGTTAAAACGTTCTGTCAGTCCATTCGTCTGAGGGTGGTACGAGGTAGCGGTGCGGTGTATGATGCGGCATTCTTTCAGGAGAGCCTCAAGAGCGTCTGATAAGAAAACGCGTCCGCGGTCACTGAGCAGTTCGCGAGGGGCACCATGGCGAAGAACCAGGTTTTTCAGAATAAAGGCAGCCACGTCGCGTGCGGAAGCAGAGGGCAATGATGATGTCTCAGTGTAGCGGGTTAGATGATCCACTGCCACGATAATCCAGCGGTTGCCAGCTGAAGTTGTAGGAAGGGGACCGTATAGATCTATGCCGACACGATCAAACGGACGGGCAGGACAAGGCAACGGCTGCAACGAAGCAGGGGACTTGAGAGGAGTTTTTCGGCGTTGGCAAGACTGGCAAGAGCGGACAAAATGGCGGACAAAGCGGTACATTCCACGCCAGAAGAAGCGTAGACGCAAGCGCGTGTAGGTTTTCAACACTCCGCCGTGGGCGCACTGGGGATCAGTATGGAAAGCAGCACAAATTTCGGCGCGGAGATGACGGGGGATGACTAAAAGCCACTTCCTTCCGTCGGGAAGATAATTGCGGCGATAGAGCAGCCCGTCACGAATTGAAAAATGGTGAGCTTGGCGAGCAAGCGCCCGAGACAAACGACCTGGAGAGTGACTTGAAAGAAAGTCCAGAAGTGTAGATATCCACGGGTCGCGCCGCTGTTCCGTGGCCATGTCGATAGTGGCAAGCGAAGACAAATCGTAGGCGCAGATCTCATCAGACAACGAAGAGGGAGGCAGCGGTGAGCGCGAAAGAGCGTCCGCGTCAGTATGCTTGAGGCCTGAGCGATATATGACACGAATGTCATACTCTTGGAGGCGAAGAGCCCAGCGAGCAAGGCGGCCGGACGGGTCCTTGAGGGACGCCAGCCAGCACAGAGCGTGATGATCAGTGACCACATAAAATGGTCGGCCATAGACATACGGACGGAATTTGCCGATGGCCCAAATAATGGCCAAGCATTCTCTTTCCGTAACAGAATAATTTGACTCTGCCTTGGTCAAGGTGCGGCTTGCGTACACCACCACATAGTCTCGGATACCAGGTTTGCGTTGGGTGAGAACGGCGCCTATCCCAATACCGCTAGCGTCAGTGTGAATCTCAGTTGGCGCATTCGGGTCGAAGTGGCGGAGGATGGGAGGCGAGACCAAAAGACGGCGTAAGGTGTTGAAGGCGTCATCACAAGCAGGTGTCCATGCGGAGAGGTCGGAGCTGCCGGAGAGGAGCTGGATGAGAGGAGCAATAATAGAGGCGAAATTTAAGATGAAGCGGCGAAAGTAGGAGCACAGGCCGATGAAACTTCGTAGCTGCTTCAGTGATTTTGGGCGTGGGAATTCGGCAACTGCACGAAGTTTGGCGGGATCGGGAAGAATGCCATCCTTAGAAACGACATGACCTAGAATTGTTAGTCGGCGAGCAGCAAAGCGGCACTTCTTCAGATTCAGTTGGAGGCCGGCGGTAGCGAGACAAGTGAGAACGTCCTTCAGTCGGAGCAGGTGGGATTGAAAATCGGTAGAAAAGACTAAGATATCATCGAGATAGCAAAGACAGGTTCGCCACTTGAATCCACGAAGCACAGTGTCCATGAGGCGTTCAAATGTGGCCGGGGCGTTGCAAAGCCCAAAGGGCATGACGTTGAATTCATAGAATCCGTCTGGTGTGATGAAGGCAGTTTTAGAGCAGTCAGCGTCAGCCATTGGCACCTGCCAGTAGCCAGATCGTAAATCCAACGAGGAGAAAAACTCGGCGCCCTGCAAGCAGTCTAGTGCGTCATCGATGCGTGGCAGAGGATAGACGTCCTTGCGCGTGATCTTGTTGAGCCGGCGGTAGTCGACACAAAACCGGAAGGAGCCATCTTTCTTAGGTACCAACACAACTGGAGACGCCCAGGGACTGTGGGATGGCCGAATGACACCACGACGGAGCATGTCGTCCACATGATCAGCAATTACTTGGCGCTCCGAAGCCGACACGCGATAGGGGCGCTGGCGCAAAGGTGCAGTTTTACCGGTGTCGATGGTGTGCTCTACGACAGACGTGCGGCCCAAGTCAGTTTGAGGAAAGTCGAATGAAGAAGCGAAGTTCTGCAAGAGGGCGACAAGTTGATCACGTTGCGCAAGTGGAAGATCAGCATCAATAGCATGTTGGAAAACGTCGGAGGGCGTCGAAGCGGTCGCAACAGCGCAAGAGCACAGACTAACGTCGAAGGAGGGGGTTGAGTCAGCAAGAGTGGTGATATGACTGGGATCAAGCTCTTCAAGACGTCCAATGCATTCGCCACGGAGCAGGACTGCTGGGCAAGAAAATGGGTTCGAGGCGTAAAGTGCACTCTTGCCGTCTTGAATTTCGAGAACTGCGAACGGAAAAAGGAGGCAGGGATGACGGGAGGTGGCTCCGGAAGGTGTAAACATCGCAGTCAAAGGAGTTACCCACTCACAAGACAGTGGTACGAGGGCAGCAGAGAACGGAGGAATGTCGGTGTCATGGGCGACGAGAAGTTTTGCAGTGCGGGGAGGGGTATCACAGAAGGGGGCATCACAGAGGGGGGCGAAGGCGATTTGCGCACGAGCACAGTCAATAACGGCTTGATGAGTCGATAGAAAATCGTATCCGAGGATGATATCATGCGAGCAGTTCGGCAGAACAATAAACTCGATGGGGTACAAGACGTCTTGAATGAGCACACGGGCTGTGCAAGATGCGGAGGGGTGAATGTGCTGTGATGAGGCGGTGCGGAGCGAAAAGTCGGAAATCGGAGTGGTCACTTTGCGAATTCGACGGCAGAGCGCTTCACTGATGACGGAAACGGCTGCACCGGTATCGACGAGAGCGAGAACTGTGGCGCCTTCTACAGAAACTTTGATAACATTAGCGGGACGACATGGAGGACTTGAGGAATTCGAAACAAGCGCAGTTCTTGCCCCCGGAACTGCGACTGTTAGTTTCCCTCAACGGTGCTGGTAGAACGTCGCAGCATTGGAGAAAGCGATCGGCGCCGAGGAGAATGTGATCGACGAGTGGTATAGGTTTGGCGATCTTGTGGGACAAATTGAGAACCGGGCGGAATCATTTGCGAGCGTGAGTCGGTATCGTACGGGTAAAGTCGAATGTCAGGCTGTGAAGGTTGGAGGCGTTGGCGACAAAGGCGCGCAACATGGCCCGGCCGACCGCAGGCATAGCAAATCGGAAGGTTGTCCGTAGTACACCAAGGTTTCATAGGATGTGGGCGGAACCTTGAGGGTGGGGCTTGAAACGAAGGCTCAGCATGCGGCGATGAACGGTAGGCAGGGACCTGCACATAGGAGCCAGACGTGGGCGAAGGTGGTGGCCTAGCCGTTACTTGGGCATACGTGAGAGGTGCCGTCACAGGCGGCACCACGGGGTTGGACGGCAAGACATCAGCGACGTGTTTTTGCACGACACGGCGTATAGCAGGGGCCAAAGATGGAGCCAGTTCAGGAACGAGGCGGCCCGAGTCTGGAAAATGGGGAAGGAGTGAGATCTGACGTGCGACCTCTTCACGAATAAAATCTTTGATCTTTTGATTCAGCTGGCTCCCTTCAGAAGTTGGCGAACCACCCAGGGCTAATGCGGATACGCCTTCGTCGCACACACTGGAGCGGCGCCTAGAAGCGCGCCGCTTGCGGAGCTCGTCGTAGCTCTGGCAAAGCTTCACGAGTTCAGTAACGCTGGTGGGATCTTTCGCTACCAGCATCTGGAAGGCGTCCTCAGAAATGCCCTCGAGGATATAGCGGATTTTGTTTGCTTCCGGCATGGCCGGGTCGACTCGTTTGCAGAGATCAACGACGTCTTCTATGTAGCTGGTAAAGGTCTCATCAGCGCGCTGAACACGATCGTGTAAACGTTGTTCGGCACGAAGCTTACGCACTGCCGGGCGGCCGAACACTTCCGCGAAATTCTTTTTAAATGTCGACCAAGATGACAGGCCAGCCTCATGGTTGCGAAACCAGAGGTTCGCCACGTCCGTCAGATAGAATATGACGTTACTGAGCTTGTATGAGTCATCCCACTTGTTGTAGCTGCTTACTCTTTCATACGATGACAGCCAGTCGTCGACATCTTGATCGGCCGTGCCGCTGAACAGGCAAGGGTCACGCTGGCGCGCGACGCCAGCACACATGATCGTGGGTGGAACGGCCGGCAGCGTCGAAGTGGACTCGTCTTGCATGGCGGTCGTAGAGGGTAGTGTACGGCTTCGCAGTTCTAGTTTGGGTGGGATCGTTTCCGGCACCTCCGCCAATTGTAATAGGGCGTTTATTGACGCTCAGATAGAGAGCTGTGAGGACAGGACCTTGCAACGGCGAGCCCAGCGTACTTCTTCTTTGTCTTCGTCGCACAACGCACAGGTGCATGTCGATGGCTGAAGTGCTGACTATCACAGTACAATATATATATATATATATATATATATATATATATATATATATATATATATATATATATATATATATATATATATATATGTATATATATGAAGGGGAAATGAGGGTGCTCGTTATAATAAATGAAGGAAAGAAGCCAACAGTCGGCGAGGCCAAGGAAAGCATTGGGGATGGTACTTTGTCTTTTTTTTTTCAATTTTTACTTTGGTAATCACATAAATTAGTAATGTATACTGTTTAGGGGAAAGATAACACGAAATAGAAAGAAAAACAACCTGCCGATGGGAACCAAACCCACGACCTACGAATATCGCGTCCGATGCTCTTCCAACTAAGCTACATCGGCCGCTGTCCCCCCTGCTACTTTCTTGGGTATAAATGTTGTCTGTATACGAACCTTGAGAATGTTCACCAGCGCCACCCTCAACCATAACGGTGGACGTGGAACGTCCTGTGTTACCACCAGCGTCACGTAGAACGTGTGATCAAGAGCGAGGGCGAAAGCTGTGCTAGAACCCTCTTACGCTACCTATGGCTTCAAGACTGCCAGAACTATATATATATTGTGAGCCTTCTGTGGACCTTCTTTCATTTGTACATGCCATCATCATCTTCTTTCATTTGTACATACCATCATCATCGTCCCGCGGCGCCGGCTCTGGCGCGTGCCTGGGTTGGTGACCGGATTAAAACGCTGGACAAGGCTTCGCTGTCCTTGCCGCCACGACCTCGCCGTCTTGACCTAGCCTTCTTCCACAAGTGGTGGAGGTGAGAATTGATCCCCTTGCTGTTTTGTGCCCTGCCTCTCGCTGGAGCTACGTTCCGGTCGCTGTTTACCGCCTGCCACCATCGTTATGTCTACCGAGAGCACCCAAGAATCGGCAGGACCCTCTACCTCGGCTGCACCACCCCCTCCGACTATGCCCGCACGACAACGCGACCCGCCGCTGTTCGCTGGTCGTCGCGACGAAGACGTCGATGACTGGCTGGACACCTATGAACGCTGCAGTAACTACAACCGGTGGGACGACGCTCTAAAATTTCTGAACGTTTCTTTCTACCTCATTGAGGTCGCCAGAACCTGGTTTATTAACCGCGAACCCCACACCACTAACTGGACAACATTCAAGCAGCAGTTCCGCCAATATTTCGCCGACCCAGCAGTTCGCACTGAGGTCGCGAAGAACAAGCTCGCCTCTCGCCTCCAAGGTCCCGATGAGTCGTACGCGTCTTACATAGAGGCCATACTTGCACTCTGCCGGCGTGTTAGTCCCACCATGCCGGAACCTGAACGCGTACACCACATCTTAAAAGGAATTAATTCTGTGGCTTATAATACCCTGATTGCCCAGAATCCTTCTACTGTGTACGCCATTATTGCGACCTGCCAACGCATCGACCAGCTGCAGTCCTCCCGATTGCAGCCCAGCATTGCTACAGGCCCGACCTATGCTGACCTGGATCTACGGGCACTAATTCGAGCCATCATCCGGGAGGAGCTCCAAGCCCTCAAGCCTGTCTGTCGACACGGGTGCGATCATTCTTCCGTACCTTCTAATGACGCCGGTCTACGCAACATCATTAAAGATGAGCTGGCAACAATCACGCGACCTATGCCGTCCGACCCTCCTGCACCCCGCCAAGCATCGACTTACGCGCACGTCGCAGCATCACCCCCTCCTTTTGTTCCGCCGCCCCAACTGGCATCGCCCTACAACCACATCAACGCCGTGACGACGGCTCAGCCTACGCCACACTATTACGCACCCTGGCGCCCCTCTCGCCCAGTGTACTACTACTGTGGAATACGAGGACATATATCCCGCTTCTGCCGTCGCCGTATTCAGAACGAGCGGCGTGGTTATGACGCATTCGAAAGTGACGTACCCTCATATTATCAGCGACGACCTCCTATGTCCAGCCCACCTCGAAGATCATCTCCACCTCCAGAATCCTCGTCTGAGCCTCGTGGAACCCATGCGTCCCGACGTCGGTCCCTATCCCCATACCGCCGCTCAGTTTTCCCTCTCCGACCCGCAACAATTCTCCCTGTCCGCCATCCGGAAAACTAAGCGTTGCAGTTTCCGGAGGTCAAACTGCAGTCTGCGAACTTACCAAAAGTCCTCCAGATCGCCCGTATAATGTGATTTCTGTTTTCGCTGAAGGAATACCGGTAGAAGCATTAATTGATACAGGGGCTGCAATTTCTGTCATTCACGCTGATTTGTGCTACCGTTTGCGAAAAGTTACGACACCATATGATGGGCCTGAACTCCGTGGAGCCAATGACGTCCCTTTGCGCCCTTTAGCAAAGTGCACCGTACGAGTTGTTATTGACGGCGTCCGCCATCATGTGCAGTTTGCTGTGCTCTCTCCATGTGCGCATCTGATAATTTTTGGATGGGATTTTTTGTCAACCGCTTCGGCATTAATTTCTTGTGGCGACCGTGTTATCCACATGACAGAAAGCGATTTTTCATCTGAAGTTTCTGAACGACATCATCCCCTCGTTGCCGCCGCTGATACTGTTCTGCCTCCTCAGTGCGAAAAACTGCTTACCGTTGTTTCTGACCACATCGCTGACGGGGACGTACTCATCGCACCATCTTATCGTCATCTTGAACGCGGTATCGCCTTCCCGTCTAGTCTTGTGAGGTTCTGCAACGGCTCAGCGACAGTAGCGGCCACTAACACTTCACGTGAATCCCTCGTGCTCCGAAAAGGAACTTCTCTCCCCTGCAAGGTGGATGTTCAACCTTTGTCCTTGATGGTGCTCACCGCCCCTCAGCCTCAGCACCGTGTTTCGACAGACGTCTCTCTTTCTGTTCTCACAAAGACTATTAATCCTAACCTCACGCCGAACCAACGCCAAGAACTGCTGACATTGCTTCGACAACACCAAGCCATTTTTGATGCCACTTCCCCACCACTGGGACGGACTAGTGTTGCGCACCATCGCATCATTACTGAAGGTAACTCTATCGTTCGCCGACGACCTTATCGGGTTTCCCTCTCTGAACGAAAGGTAATTGAAGAAAATGTAAATGACATGCTCCATCGCAATATTATTCGTCCCTCGACAAGTCCATGGTCCTCCCCAGTAGTGTTAGTTAAAAAAAAAGGACGGCTCGGTACGCTTTTGTGTTGATTACCGCGCACTCAACAAAATTACCCGCAAAGATGTATACCCAATGCCAAGAATTGATGACGCCCTTGACTCTCTCCAAGGCGCCCAATATTTCTCGACTTTGGACCTCCGCTCGGGTTATTGGCAAATACCTATGCACGAGGACGATAAAGAAAAAACCGCTTTCGCAACTCCGATGGCCTTTACGAATTTAATGTTATGCCTTTCGGACTTTGTAACGCACCAGCGACATTTGAAAGGATGATCGATACTGTGCTTCGTGGCCTAAAATGGAGAACCTGTTTATGCTACTTGGATGACATTGTCATCTTTTCGTCAACTTTTAACGACCATCTCACGCGCCTGAATGAGGTCCTCACGTGTCTCGCTTCAGCGGGCCTTCAGCTCAACACCAAGAAGTGCCACTTTGCACAGAAGGAAATTAAAATATTGGGACATCTAGTCAGCCATGACGGCATTCGTCCAGACCCTGAAAAAATTATCGCAGTCTTGAAATTTGCTCGTCCACTACGGACTACAGAATTGCGCAGTTTTCTCGGCCTGGCGTCTTATTTCCGGCGTTTTATAAAGCATTTTGCAAGTATTGCTGCTCCCCTCCATCAACTACTTAAAGCACGCAGCCCTTTCGTGTGGACTGAACAGTGCGAAGCTGCTTTTAATAACCTGAAGCACGCCCTCACATCAGACCCTGTTCTTGGCCACTTCAGTGACAGCGCTCCAACCATCCTGCACACTGATGCCAGTGGTATCGGCCTTGGCGCTGTACTTCTGCAGCGCGATGCAACTTCGCGTGAGAAAGTGATTGCCTTCGCCAGTCGGACTATGGCTCCAGCTGAGAAAAACTACACTATTACAGAACAGGAGTGCCTTGCCGTCGTCTGGGCTGTCCAAAAGTTTCGCCCTTACCTATACGGTCGGCACTTCACAGTTGTGACCGATCACCATGCTCTTTGCTGGTTGTCTTCGCTCAAAAATTTGACAGGCCGACTTGGCCGTTGGATTCTACGCCTGCAAGAATACGATTTTGACGTCATTTATAAATCGGGTCGCCAACACCAAGACGCCGACGCTCTTTCTCGCTGTCCACTTTCGGAATCGGCTTGCTGTTTTTCTTCCCAATGCATTTCCACCTATGACCACAGCCGACCATCTCTTTCCCCGACGTATATCACAACAGTTTCATTTGACGACGCAGAGAACAAACACACTCTCCGCTCACAGCAATTAGCCGATGCCTACTGTCGTCCCATCATCGATCGCCTTATTGGCGCTTCGGACCCACCCAATGCTCGGCTTCGCCGACAACTTCGCAATTTCAAGCTCGAAGATGGCATCCTACTCCGTTTCGTGTATTGCACTGATGGAACTCGCTGGATACCAGTCGTGCCGCATGTGCTTCGTCAACGAATACTGGCGGCTCTCCACGATGACGCTACTGCAGGTCACCTTGGTATTGACAAAACCTACGACCGCGTGAAAAAACGATTCTTTTGGCCTGGCCTATCTTCCAGCGTTGCCAAATACGTCGCATCCTGCCCTCTATGCCAACGTCGCAAACGGCCGACTTCTTCACCCGCTGGCCTTCTACAACCCGTTCCCTGTCCCGCCACGCCATTCGACGTAGTCGGCATCGATTTATATGGTCCCCTACCTCTCTCCGAGGGGGGTAACCGTTGGATTATAACAGCTGTCGACCACCTTACACGCTATGCTGAGACAGCACCTGTACCGACCGGTTCCGCTCAAGAAGTAGCAAATTTCTTTTTGCAATCAATTGTATTGCGTCATGGCGCTCCTCGGGTGCTCCTAAGTGACCGCGGGACGGCCTTCTTATCGACAGTCGTTGCCGAAGTTCTTTACGCGTCATCCACCCTTCACAAGACAACCTCGAGCTACCATCCCCAGACTAACGGGCTGACTGAGCGATTTCACCGCACCTTATCGGATATGATTATATCACACCGGATCATCGAAATTGGGACACTATTCTACCATTCGTCACTTTCGCCTATAACACAGCAGTACAACGGACTACCGGTTATTCTCCATTTTTCCTCGTTTATGGCCGTCCTCCCACTACAATTCTCGAAGCTTCCTTCTTCTCTACGCCCGACTACTCCACATCGGTACTGTTACGACCGTGCATCCGCATTTGCGCGCTCTATTGTTCGCCTGTGGGCATGGAAAAGTATTGTGAATATGTGGTGATGGTCCAATGGCTCTAAGTGAGCCTGTTTCCAGGAATCCTGTTTTGTAAGCCTGTTTTGCTTTGTGGACACCCTGCAAATGCCAAATTGACCCTGTCAAGAGAACGTCTGGAAAAACACAAAGAAACGTCCCCCTGCGGGAAATGCAGGAAGTGCTTTCTTTCTTTTGTTCACCCTTCCAGTCGAGAAGCCCTATCGTCCAGTGAGGAATGTCTACTTTCCAAAGGAGACGACAGAGTGACATGTCCGCTGACGTGCAGGACAAGAAAGGAGCATGACGCATACAGCCATTAAGTGATTTCCCAGGAATGCAGGAAAGATTTGCAATTGTCGAAAACGGACAATGCTGGGAGCGTATGCGGCGCCCACGTGCACTTGGGTTTCTGAGAAGTAAATCCACTTGCCGGAACCAGCTGCCTATCGATTCTTGGCTGAAGAATAGAAATGTACCTCCTCGCCGTTCCCAAGCTTTTCCCGCCAACAAGTGACCAGGCTCAACGAAACAATGCCGGGCCAGTCAGTGCTTCAGACCATCAGTGCAGTGATGTGTTCGATTGGATGCCGATATCTGAGGGGCGTGCCCTGGATTTGGTTGGTCAGCATCTTCAGGGAGGGGCTGGACATAGGGGGTTTTAAGGACGCTGCAGAGCACGAAATGTCGCTCTGAGCCTGGGTAAACGGCTCATCCAGTCGCTTCTCGCTATGAACTCTTAACGCTTGCCATTTTGCTGATGTACCCTTCTTTTTCATGTAAATATTGTAAATAAGTTTTCTCAAAGTGCCATTAAACCTGCTTGTACATATTTCACCAACTTCGAAGATTCAATCCTACTTCAACCCCGAGTCTCTGCACGCTACCAAGTGAAGGCCGGGTCGACTTAGCCCCAGCGTCACGACAACTGGTGACCAGCGTTGGGATCTGAATCTACAAGCCACAACATCTGATGACTGGAGGTGGGATCTGAATCTACAAGCCACAACATCTGATGACTGGAGGTGGGATCTGGATCTACAAGCTACAACATCTGGTGATTCGAGGTGGATCAGAATCTACAAGCCACAACATCTGGTGATCGGAGGTGGCATCTCAAGCAACAAGCAGGAGCAACAATCGGCCAACAAGAGAGCAGCTCGGAACATCGATCGCATGTGTGGGTGAGTGCTTGGCTCTTCTTCTGATGTGGACCAGGTTCTAGAACAGGGTTAGATTTTAGAACTGGTAAAAAGTGTTGAAACGCCTTTAGGTTTGGTAGTTTGCACTGTTGTTTTGGAAGTGGCCGACACTCGGAGCGATCATGGACCTACAAAAGCTGCAGAAACCGGAACTGTTGCAATTGTGTGAGGAATTGGGAATTGATACAAGTGGTTTGGCACGAAAACCTTTGATTATAAAGGCAATCACAGATTTGGGAGCCGATGATGAGGAGCTCAGTGAAGCATGGAACCTCATCGCCCAAAAAAAGGAGGAGCAGCTCAGACAGCAGAAAGAGCGGGAAAAAGAGGAAAAGAGGCGTGAGCGCGAACGTCAGAGGGAAAAAGAGGAAAGGGAGCGCGAACGTCAGAGGGAAAAAGAGGAAAGGGAGCGTGAACTTGAGAGGGAAAAAGAGGAAAGGGAGCACGAACGTGAGAAGCTTGAAAGAGAAGCAAAAAAGCTGGACCAAGAAATTGAGCTCCGGAAATTAGAACTAGAGTTGAGCAAGAGGTCGGGCGATTGTCCCCAGCTAGCGGTACCTCGTCTCAACAAGGAGGCAGATTTCAAGATGTCAAAGTACATGCAGCCATATGTGATATCAGGGGATATCGGTCTGTATCTGGCTAACTTTGAGCGAACTTGCGAAAAACTGTCCTTCCAGCGAGACACTTGGTCTCAGAGATTATTGACGGTTCTGCCCTGCGAGGCAGCGGAGGTTGTCGCGCGGCTAAGCAAGGAGGACGCGGACAACTACGAGAAGGTCAAAGCTTGCCTTCTGAGAAAGTATAGGCTTAGCGCCGAGGCGTTCAGACAACGTTTTCGGAACGCTACTAAGTCCAGGGACGAGAGTTACCCTGAATTCCTGTACAATTTAAGAGTAAATTTGGGCGAGTGGCTAAAGAGCACAGATTCCTACAGTAATAGGGACGCTGTAGTCGAGCGAATTCTTTTGGAGCAGTTTTATAACTGCCTCCCAGAAAAAGAAAGAAATTGGTTACAGGACCGAGGCGAAATTAAGTCGGCAACTGAAGCTGCCGAACTTATTGAGGAGTATGCTTCGCGCCGACAATTCAGCAACCCAGCAGTGGATAGGCCCCGCAATCCCAAGTTCAGTGTGAAAAACCGTCAGGAAAGGCACTTTGCTAGAGTTAGAAACGAAGAAATGAAGGTTTCTTCAGGCAAATTCCCTAGAAAGGACGGCAGTGAGAAAAGTGGGGAAGTGACCAGCGTGCAGAACACAAAGAATAAGCTTGAGGCTAGGAAGCCGCTCACATGCTTTAGGTGTAATGAGCAGGGTCACATTGCCGTCAACTGCCGGAAAGAAAAGATTGCTTTCTCGTATGTCAGGGACTGCGATGAAAATATGCAGCTTTTAGAACCCTACCTGCATGACCTAGTAGTCAACGGGAAGCCTTGCAAGGTACTGCGCGATTCGGCCGCAACGATGGATGTTGTCCATCCGGCGTATGTATCGCCTTCCGGCTATACAGGACAGTGTGCATGGATCCGACAGCTAGTTGAGGAACAGAGTGTGTGCTTGCCGATCGCGAACGTGGTCATCGAGGGCCCTTTCGGCAAGTTAACAACCGAGGCTGCCGTTTCAGGAAAGCTTCCTAAGTGCTATCCGTATTTGTTCTCTAACAAATCGGACATGCTACTGCGAAAGAGGGGCATCCTTTTCGGAGACAGAGTTGTGCCAGCCTTAACACGTTCAAAGGCGCGAGAACTAGCTACACTGCTCATTCCAGAAAAATCCACAGCGGAAGAAACGGCAGTTAAAACAGTGGTCGATGCGGAAGATAGCCGGTCAGAAAACTTTGAGAGCGAGGCATCTCAGATAAGTCAACTAGAAAGTGAGCTTGATAAGACACGGAATGAGGACGTTCTAGAGAGTAACCTCTTGCCGCCGGTGTCTAGTAATCTCACGAGACTTCTAAGTGGAACCCGAGAGGACTTAGCTATGGAGCAAGCCAATGATCCCAAGAATAAGCTCGAAGTACAGTGGGAAGGACCTGCTGAAGTCGTTGCAAAGCTTTCTGACACTAACTACGCAGTGAAAATTCCCGGTAGGCGTAAAGAAGTGCGCATTTATCATTGCAATCTTATGAAGCCTTATGTGCAGAGGGAAGCCGTGGTAAATCTAACGTTAAACCTTCCCGAGGAGATGGGGGACAACTTGATTTGCCTCAGCGGAAAAGGAAGCAACGCTCAGGAGCTTCTCAAAAAGACGGAGCAGAGAGGAGAACTAAAGAAATCCCAGCTGTCCGATCTGGGCGAAATAATAACAGAGTGAGGCCTGCTTCGTGGACAGGCCAGGCAGGACTGATTTGACTAAGCACGATATTGAGCTGACTTCAGACGTGCCAGTGCGATCAAGGTGCTACCGATTTTCTCCAAGGCAAAGAGAAATTCTGGATAGGGAAGTAACTCGCATGCTGGAATTAGGAGTAATAAAACCCTCGGAAAGCGATTATGCTTCGCCTATGATCTTAGTAGAAGCTCTAGGTAAAGACCCTAGGCCTGTGGTAGACTACCGAAAGCTAAATTCTCTCACCAGGGATCAAGTGTATCCTATTCCGAATATTGAGGAGAGAGTAGAACAGGTAGTAGGGCGGCATATGTGACTACGCTGGACCTTACTCGAGGATACTGGCAAGTACCGCTCACTGAACGCGCCAGCAGATACGCGGCTTTCGTCACTCCGACGGGCAGCTACCAGCCAACAATGATGAGTTTCGGGCTCAAAAATGCTTCATTTTGTTTTTCCCGACTCATGGATAGGGTTTTAAATGGGTGTGAAACATTCGCGGTGCCTTATTTAGATGACATTGCGGTTTTTTCCGACTCATGGGCGGACCATATAGTACATCTAAGAGCTGTACTGAGCCTTTTGCGTCAAGCTGGACTAACCGTAAAGGCCGAGAAATGTTGCCTGGCAAGGGCGACCGTGGACTACTTGGGTCACAATGTAGGTCAAGGTTTCAGGAAACCCAGCGAGATTAAGATTTCTGCGGTAGCAGACTACCCGCGGCCGAGCACGAAGACGGAAATTCGGGCATTCTTAGGGCTGACGGGATACTACAACCCCTACATCCCTCACTATTCATCTTTGGCTAGCCCTCTGACCGACGCTCTCCGCAAGACAGAACCGACAAATGTAGTCTGGGACGAACAAAAGGAAGCCTCCTTCGTAAACCTGAAGGCTGTGCTGATTAGCCGTCCGGTATTGCGAGCTCCAGACTATGGCCGAGAATTCACGGTCCAGTGTGATGCCAGTGATCGAGGGCTAGGTGCTGTTCTCTGCCAGAGAGATGACGACGGTAATGAGCACCCGGTGCTCTACCTGAGCAGAAAACTGAGTTCTAGAGAGAGGGCTTATTGCGCGTCAGAGAAAGAGTGCGCTTGCATTGTATGGGCCATTCAAAAATTGCTGTGCTATCTTGGAGGGGCCAAATTCACCGTAGAGACGGACCATTGTCCCCTGGCTTGGCTGCAAACTGCGACATCGAAGAACAGTCGCCTTCTTAGGTGGAGCTTGATTTTACAGCAGTACAATTTTGAAATAAGATACAAAAAGGGGAAGTTAAATGGGAATGCGGACGCGCTTAGCCGCTCTTTCTAAGCGGTCCGAGATGCTCCTCACCATGTATCCAAATTGATAATCAGGTTTTTTTTTTTTTTTCGTGCGCTTGTATATGTGTGGCTATGTAAAGCAGCACGTTTGGTTTTCTAGGAATACGTGGGTCCTGAACGTCTTGAGAGTGGGCTTTTCTCGAACAACAATGGCAGTTTTATTTTGACCAGGTCTCTTCAGACGGGAGCCGAGTGCTTGTTTAGACATGTGGTTGAGTTTCAGACAGCTCGAGCAATTTGGCCTACAACAATCAAGACAACGCGACAAGCAACAGCGAGCTTCAAGCGTTCACGTGCAGGCCATTAAGTCGTCTCTTCATGCAGCAGCTGCGACTGCTGCCCTCCGAGACTCTTCTGGCGGGGGAGGAGGCTGTTACGACCGTGCATCCGCATTTGCGCGCTCTATTGTTCGCCTGTGGGCATGGAAAAGTATTGTGAATATGTGGTGATGGTCCAATGGCTCTAAGTGAGCCTGTTTCCAGGAATCCTGTTTTGTAAGCCTGTTTTGCTTTGTGGACACCCTGCAAATGCCAAATTGACCCTGTCAAGAGAACGTCTGGAAAAACACAAAGAAACGTCCCCCTGCGGGAAATGCAGGAAGTGCTTTCTTTCTTTTGTTCACCCTTCCAGTCGAGAAGCCCTGTCGTCCAGTGAGGAATGTCTACTTTCCAAAGGAGACGACAGAGTGACATGTCCGCTGACGTGCAGGACAAGAAAGGAGCATGACGCATACAGCCATTAAGTGATTTCCCAGGAATGCAGGAAAGATTTGCAATTGTCGAAAACGGACAATGCTGGGAGCGTATGCGGCGCCCACGTGCACTTGGGTTTCTGAGAAGTAAATCCACTTGCCGGAACCAGCTGCCTATCGATTCTTGGCTGAAGAATAGAAATGTACCTCCTCGCCGTTCCCAAGCTTTTCCCGCCAACAAGTGACCAGGCTCAACGAAACAATGCCGGGCCAGTCAGTGCTTCAGACCATCAGTGCAGTGATGTGTTCGATTGGATGCCGATATCTGAGGGGCGTGCCCTGGATTTGGTTGGTCAGCATCTTCAGGGAGGGGCTGGACATAGGGGGTTTTAAGGACGCTGCAGAGCACGAAATGTCGCTCTGAGCCTGGGTAAACGGCTCATCCAGTCGCTTCTCGCTATGAACTCTTAACGCTTGCCATTTTGCTGATGTACCCTTCTTTTTCATGTAAATATTGTAAATAAGTTTTCTCAAAGTGCCATTAAACCTGCTTGTACATATTTCACCAACTTCGAAGATTCAATCCTACTTCAACCCCGAGTCTCTGCACGCTACCAAGTGAAGGCCGGGTCGACTTAGCCCCAGCGTCACGACAGTACCTACCCAGTTCTTATCTCGTGTGGCCAGATGCCGTCATCTTGCCCGCCTCAACACAGCAGCGTGCCAGGAAGACCGCAAGAGCCGCTACGATTCTACGCATCGCGTGGTCTCTTATCGTCCCGGTGACGAAGTACTGCTTTATACTGCACTGCGCACCCCTGGCCTTAGTGACAAATTCCACCACCGCTACCTTGGTCCCTACAAGATCATCAGCCAAACTTCTCCAGTTAACTACAAAGTCGCGCCTGTTGATCCACCAGCCGATCGACGCCACCGTGGAACTGAAATTGTCCATGTCTCTCGCTTGAAACCGTTTGTGCGCCGCGGTGCATCGGTTAGTTAGGAGCGGCCAGGCTGGCCGCTTCCGACCCCCCGGGCAGATTGTGTGAGCCTTCTGTGGACCTTCTTTCATTTGTACATGCCATCATCATCTTCTTTCATTTGTACATACCATCATCATCGTCCCGCGGCGCCGGCTCTGGCGCGTGCCTGGGTTGGTGACCGGATTAAAACGCTGGACAAGGCTTCGCTGTCCTTGCCGCCACGACCTCGCCGTCTTGACCTAGCCTTCTTCCACAATATATATATATATATATATATATATATATATATATATATATATATATATATATATATATATATATATATATATATATATATATATATATATATATATATATACTAATTAAAAGGCGCAAAAGGACGAGCACGAAGGAAGGGACACAAACACGAACGGGAATAATATTCCTGTGCGTTAAAGATCGAAACATATTAGAAATCAATCATCAGCCCTCCACCACCGCGTACTTCGCGTAGTTAGAAGTGTGATTTTGGTAAACTAAAACTAAAACCTATTATTTAAACAATCGCATCCTGTCCTTGTCGCATGCCGCGTGGACTATATATATATATATATATATATATATATATATATATATATATATATATATATATATATATATATATATATATATATATATATATATATATATATATATATCAATTCAGTTCAGTTCAGTCGTTCAGTCGTGTCCGACTCTTCGTGACCCTATATATATATATAGCAGACAATTAAAAGAGAAATGAGGGGCTCGTTATAGGTATTTCTGATCTCGAGCACTCACTTCAAAAGGTTGCCAAGTGTTCGCTATGCATACTGGCTTAAAAGCCGCTCGATTCTGGTACCCCAGGAGAGCAAATGAACTTCGACACAAAGGGCAAGGACGCTCGACTACCTGTTCCCGAGGGTTCGGAGATAAGCTGCGACGCATTCCTGGAGGTGGTGAACCGGATAGGACGAGCGTCATGCTTCTTCACCGGCCTTTATGCGTTAGTTCAGCCCGGCGCCAGGTAGACGCGCGAGCCGCGTTGAGAAACGGCCTTGGACATGAAAGGTTCGGGCCTACAGACTCGCACTTGCTTTGCTACACGTCCGGCGGTCGTTCACTGGAACGTACACGTAAAGGTGCCGCGGAAAGGGGTGGGAGCAAAAACAGAAATAGTAAAAGCCAACTGGGCCGCATTTAGAAATATGGCGCAAAAGAATGAACGGTCTGGTCGACGGGTTCGACACACGCGGTCTGACCCTGCGTCCCTGGGCGCAGCGACCTCGTTCTTCCGACGACGCCAAGAAGGCGCCGCGCTCGGCCTTCACCCCGAGCTTTTTTGGGGTGTGCCACGCTGATCTGTTATGGTATATTCTTGTGCGTGACTCTTAGAAGCGGGCCAGAATGCATCGTCTTGAGGGCAGCGTTGCATGGCCGCGCCTTTAATACGGTGCACGCAGTCGCAAGTCAGATGTCCAGAGAGAGGGCGCCATTGCTCCGATGCTCCGTTGTGGCAGTGATCAGTTCCGCCATCGAACAACAATAAGTCCGCATTGCGCGGCAAAAAGTCCATTATGTGGCCTTTTTTTTTCTGTTAGCTCGGCCTTTGCAGGCCATTAGTTATTCGAAACTTTAAGCCCTCGAAGGAGCACAGCAGGGTTAGCAGAGCCTGCTCCAAACGCACACCCTTGAAAGTGTCGGGCGCCAGGCCGGGGGACGCTTGTACCCAATTAACATGTGGAGTGCTTGCCTAAACGCTATTACCTGTACGCGTAGCTATCGGCGAAAAATACATGCGCCTGCTTTTCGTTTTTTTCACATTACAATTGTTCGTTTAAAGAACATTCAGAAGGAAATTACAGAACAAAGAGGAAAGGAGACAAAAAAAAAAGATAAGAATTACGAGCATCTTCCAGTGAAGTTCGACGTTCCGACGTGAGTTGAAGTCCTGCGTTCATGCTGTCTCTTCTACCCTCGTCCGTGTGTTTTTTCGTACTCTCGAGCAATGTCTTACAATTGCATCTTCGAGTGTCGTTTTTCCTTCCGAGCCATTCAATGCGATTCTGCGGTTAGCAGGGGCAATGAAACCTCCTAAGCTTCTTTCGATCCTTGCACGTTTTTATGTCAATGTACGCGTCTTCAAACGGCTGCTACACTTGTAGCTATACGTTAGAAATCACTCTCTGAGCACAGCTAAAATCGAAATGACACCAGTTGCACCAACAGAGATCCAAATGCGACGGGAAATTAGTGCAGCGATATGCAGTGAATTAGAAAAGTACACACACGAAAAACAAAACAGACTGAAGGAGCTAAAGATGCTGAAAAAAGAAAATATGCCCAAATACAAATTGCCACTGACGCTGAAAACTGCTAAATAATGCTCGTCTCTGAACAAAGAGCAGATCGACACTTTTCGCGTAATTTCTCATGCGCTGTGCCGCAACTACAAAGTGTCAAAACGAACTAGTTTTACGATCGTTGTACTTTTACATGTGCCGGTTTGACACCCCAGTTCATTTTTTATAATCTTCCCCACAATTCTGCCTTTAGAAATCACTATCATTTAAGCGGCGAATGTGTGCATGTTAGTCGACAGTTAATATTTAAACCTGCTGTCGCTGCGTTACCTTTTCTTGTTTCCACATGGCGATAATGAATTGGCAGCTTCAGAGCCCGGAATACTGAGCTCAATAAGTTACACAGGTGCGCGTGCAGGCATTTTATGCCCTCTCTTATTTCTTTCATGCAGAGGTAAACAGGAAGCAGACAAGAAACGCGAAAAAGAATAAAGAAGCACCGAAGCATCCCAGGCTCTCTCGTCTCTGAGCCATGAATCACGCCGCATGGGTTCCGTAACCTCACACAAATATAGCGGGCCGTTGTAGCGATGCCAGCCAGTGGAGCTCCCCGAGTCATCGCCACTATTTCTCGGGCTGCGCGGAATGCACTGGGAACCATCTCTCTGAAAAATCTGTCTGGCGAACACAGGGACTGAATCAGCGGCGTCTTGGGATGGGAACGCGACGGCGCCACTCTTGACACGTCCCTTTTGCATTCGCTGCAGGTTCGCCTGGTGTGTAAAATATTTCTTTTCTTTTTTTTGTTAACCGCTCTAAAGTAGAGGGAACAACTTATATATTTATTTATTTTCGGACTCCACAGTCCTCATTAATATTATCGGGGGTGTTATAATCACAAGGTATGCACAGGAGGAAGTGCGTTATTACGTTAAGAAAGGAGAGCAACAAACAAGATTCTATAAAGCACGTGCACAAGACTAATTATTTCAAGGTATCATAAAGGAGCATCGGTTTCGCTCTCTCTCCTAACACACACACGCACGCACGCGCACTCACGCGCGCACACGCACACACACTTATTTTTTTAACAATGGCTGGTATTACCATCGTCCATATTAGTTAAGAGGACTTCACGCAACTATTTGTTATTCTAGTCGCTATCGAACAAGAATACAGATAGGACGGCTCTGCGCGCACCTAATAGGACAAAAATAGGATAAACGTCGGTGGCACATGGAAATCGGGCAGATCAGTGTGTGATCTTCGATGAAAAGTGGGCAAGCCTGTCGAGAGCAGAATGAAAAATGTACGATTCGTCTGCTTTGTATTGCTCGATTTTTCGTGCTCTGGGCGACAATGAGAGTCTGAGCATAAGTGTCCTGTTCAAGTGGATCGAGTGATGAATAAGATCACAGATTCTGTTCTTCCTCCAGGCGTCATATTGCGGACTCAAAGCCTGCAGGTGCTTTAAAACGAACTTTCGTTCTCTCCTCTGCAGCAAGAAATATATGTAAGAAATGCCCAAAAAGAGCCAGCAGTCGGCCCGAATGGCACCCAGAACGAGAATCCTGTAAATCAAGTAACAGATTTGTGACCTTGGCTGTTTTCTGGTACAGTTGTGAGATTGTGGAGTAGGTGTGCTCGTATTTTGTTAGCTGTGCCTTACATACCTTTGAGAACCCTGCACCTCCCACTGTCGATTAGCCACTTCAGTGACTGCTGAGCACGCGATCATGGTTGCGGTCCTCTATTGAAAAAGCCTGTCGTCTGTCTTAGGAGGCAAATTGTCAGAAACAGGAAACAGATTGAGAGGTTAGTAAAAATTGAACTGACACGTAGGGTGAGGTTGTTGCAAGAGAACGCAGCAACTCTTTCGCTCTTAACTAACGCCTGATCCGAGCCTTGAGAATAGGCAGGATTGAGCGAAAATCAGGGGTCAAACATGTAGGACTGGGGCGGAAGGAGCGTGCCTAATGCTCGGATGGTGTAGTGAAAATGGGAATTTCAGGTCACTGCAACGTCACGCAGAGGACAGGGAGTTATGACGAGGAAAAATGAGTCCCGTTAAATACCACGTGTGAGCAAAGGGCTTGCATGGGTGGGTACAATAGTCCAAACCACGGTGCCACACATAAAGAGATTATTACCCGTGCATGTCTTCCTTATTCGACTAAGGGTTGGGTGATCGGTCGTCTATACGCATTTTGCTTCGGAGCTTTACACGAATGTTCGGCTTGGCATAGAGCACCGGGGACCGGAAATTCCAGCCTATGGCTCTATGTTTACATTGGTGACTGGTTAAAATGTGGATAAAGGACTTGCACTGATTGTGGAGCTTTTTTTTTTTTTTTTTTTTTTACTGGAACCTGTTTTTCCGTTGTGCGAATTGAAAGAGGCTCAATATTTACACGCTAGTTGCGTCTTTTCCCATTCTCTTTATTGAGATGGTGTGAAGTCGCTCTTCTGTTGTGGCAGTGAATATCAGAAACTCGTTTGACCGTCGCACATGCCTGTTTGAGCGACCCGCACGCCCATTTCCAAGTGTTACAGATGAATACCAGGTGTGGCGTGGGCTTTTTGGCTTGAGTAAGTAGCGGCACGAGCCTACACAGTCCTTTCGCGATTTAGTTAGTCCGTGACGCTGTTACGATACGGAAATACATTTAGGATTTGAACGAGGAATACTAGGACATGCATAGAAGAGCTTGTACTGTACGTGTGTGCTTGTATCTGCCGTCAGCATTCTTCTCGCACCATGAGCAACCACGACCAAAAACTCGCGAATATTTACATGCTTCCTTCGGATTTAAGAAAGGAACTGGTACTGTAGTAAAGAACGTTTGTACTGCGCAGAAATCACAATCATTGCTGCAGTTGGCACTCCGTTTCAACTACAAGCAGCGGCGGTGTTTCCACGGGTGCCGTAAGCTGCGTAGAACTTATGTTATCGGCGTCAACACAAGGAGGTTATACGTTATAGAACTTTTCGTTAAAATGCGATGGCAGGAAGCCTATGAGGAATAGCTCAAACATCAAGAGAGACGAATGAATGGGAGAATGAGTGAACGATCTCTTAGCAGTTCTAGATCAATACGTACATATTGATTAACAGAAGCACAAATATGAAATAAACGAGCTTGAAAGCTTAACAAATATTGCAGCACATGTCTTAACATGGGGCTTGGAATTCTGCATAAAAAAAATAACCTGCAGTATTGTCGACCACATGCAGATTGTTAGCAAGTGTTTTCGGCAACCTTCGTATAGCATGAAAATATGCGCTGGGGATTTAGAAACTTATGGGTTTCAGCGATGAACACAACTGCTTTGTTTGCTGTTCAATCATTTAAGTAGCAGATGGCGACGTGTTTACGAGAGTGCACGTCCACGTGGACAGCGCGAGCTCCCTAGTATTTCTGGTGTCACAGAAGCGGTCGCGCAAGGGAATGGGATGCGTGTGTGCTAAGTTGCTTATCACGCGCTGTTCAGCCAAGTTATCACGTGACTACGCAGCTCGAACAGCTGGGCGCAGAGGGTATCAGCCTCTTCCGAACGGGGCCGTGATGCAAGGTTCTCCTTACTTTGCGTGCAGGCCCAGCTTGCGTCCTTTTTAATTTCGAACGTTCGCTTTCTTTGCGTCTTACACTGAGATGACGAAGCTACAGCATCGTGCCTGGAACGAGGTTATTATCGATGCTCATTTTAGAAGCCGTCGAACACATGGGCAGATGACAACTTAATCGAGTTACCCCCTCCCCCCCTGGCCTCTCCCCCTTTGCCTCTTCCTCGTCTTTATTCTCTTTTTTCTTTCATCATAGGAGAGAGGTGCACAAAGAATTATAAAAACATGCTTTTTCTTCCATTGGTCGGACGGCGCCGTGTCAGCACGCCTCCAGTAATTTGTCGCTGTTACAAAAGAGATAGGGGAGCATAGAGAGGAAGTAAGAGAGAGGTACTGGCAGCACTCCATGCGGGACACACTCAACATCAGCGTGTGCGGTCATGTCGGGAAATGGCAAGCACTGGTAATGTCCCATCTTTGTTCTTGTTTATGCGATGCTGTTGGTGCAAGATTTTAAACGAAACCATTATGTATTCCACCCCCCCCCCCCAGAAAAAAAACCAACAAACATCTTAATGCCGTTACATTATGCGTTGTTTATACATTTAAGAGGTTAATGTGTTCACTATACATAGTTGTGTAAAGCCAATTGTGAATCCGCAAATACCGATGCCATCGAGCACTCCGCTGGAAAAAAATAACGACTCTTGGCACAAGGGGAATGAATGACCACGTGTTTTAAAAGCCGTATCTATGGAAGCTGCAAGAGGATCCACAGAAGAAATGTGTAGGTGACAATAATTTTCTTTAGCTTTTATGCATAGCACTAAAGCGGATTATGCAGATGCGGAGACGTCTGCGTAAAGTGGCGGCAGTGTTTTCTAAACAACTGATGAAATACTTTGATTCTCTAGAACAAGCTGGTTCATTTCTGCTTGAGGAAAAGCGTATGAACATTCAGAAAGTGCTGACGACCGACTGCGCCCTTTCTTTCGCTTGCTGAACACGCGTGGTTCATGAAATGCGGGAAGAAAGATGTTCCACAACTTTTATTCGCTGCGAAGGAAAAGCATGCGGAACTTTTACAACCGCTGTAATATATATTACACATCCACACGGCGCCCTTTCTGCGAAGTGTACAGACAGGAAAAAGAAAGAATACTATGAAAAAGAGAAAACAGAACGAAAAACGCATTGCCTGGAGCTTTTACACACTTCTCACTTTCCTCCAGGGCGAACATCTCACAGCGATGAAAGGACGGCACCTTTCAGAACCTGTTAAGGTGTTCATGGCAGTGGGCAAGTTACCTGTAATCAGCAAGAAATTCTTGTATCACGTGACTGACTGGCGTTATACTCAAATAAGATCACTTCCCGGCAATCTGGTCCATGTTGCCATTAGCCAACAGTTGCACGAAGATAGGGCTGCATCATATGAGAATGCCGGCTACTTGGGAGAAATTGCTTTACCGCGTAAAAAAAAAAAAAAGAAGCCCCACAGTTGCTGAGGATCTTCGCTGGGATTGAGGCCTTCCAAAAGCGAACGTCTGGGTCATCCCTGCCAGGTAGAACTGGAACGAGGCTCATGAACGGATCTGTGAGACGCTGAATAGAACGGCCCGTGCGCATTTTGCTGTAGGTAGGCTTTGTTTTTCAGCAAGAACTACCATTACACATTTCTCTCAGAGAGGACGCGAACGAAACTGGCTGTACATTTCGATTTCAAACCGATTTCCAATAAATGTACGCGCTTAGCAAATGGCCGAAGACAGCACCTTCTCCCCCTTTATGATCTTGCGAATGTAGCACGTGTTTACAGACCGAGGAGGTTAAGTAGAATATATTTTAGGCTCTTTTTATATCCGACGGGCTTGAAAGAGTTAAGCGTCATTCAGAACGTTCTGCACTAAAAGGAATAGCGAGAAGCCTTTGTAGAACTCCGTGAAGAGGTCTATTGAGCTGTGGTTTCAAAATGTGCGCAGAGTTAGCAGTGAAATTGTTTTCAGTTGCCTATCGTTTGCAGCTAGCGTTCGTGAAAGGAGATAAAGAAGCACACACACAAAAAAAGAATGAATGAAAGACTCTTCGCGATCTCTTCGGCGACGGGGTGGTCCGCGGCAGTGCTCTCCGCTTTGCACCTGCGTTCTGGGCAGGCGTACGCGAGCAACCCAGATGCGGTCACAAACAGACCTCTCACGATGCAGTCACTGAATGGGCCCCGCCTGTCGGTTTTGACGTCAAGGCTGACGCCCCTGACAGGCTAGCGCACGCGGCCGCCGGACGACGTTCACGGCTGTGTGTGGCGTGCCCGCGTGACATTTGGGCTGAAAACATCGCCATGACATCACCGCGAAGATAGAACTGCGCGTCGCTCATGAACCTCGCCCCCCCTCACGCCTTTAATTTTGTTTCTCTCCCTGTAAGTTATTCGCGCCTGATTAAACTTGGTTTTGTTGTGCGCGGACTCGCGCGTGCAACTAGCTGCTCCGTCGCGGCGGATTTTTCGCGAATGTAGTATCCTTCATTATAACCAAACAGCTTGTGGAGGCGCGCGCTTGCGTGTCCCGTAAGGCATCTACGCTTTGAGCGAAAGGTCGGACTGCAGCTATGCAGATTTCCTACTGGCTCGAGCGAAATTGAGCGTATTTGCATACACGTTACTTGACAAGCGAAAGCCTAGTGTGGCCGGTTTCTGCAAAGCTCGCAAAAAGTGCTAAGCAATCGCAACTGCGCTTCATTTTGTCAGCCCGTAGAAGAAAAAGTGTATGTGCTTACAGAAGCCAGAACGTGGGGTTTAACTCAATATACGCCATTGCGTACAAGCGCATTACAGGTGTGAGAGCAAGTTCTGTAAGTACGCGGACAAGAGTATGCAGATATTTACTGGCCTTTGTGCAGGAAGCCTAAGCGCGTCACGTTCAAGTCAAGGGTACTACTTATTACGCAGTATTCGATGGCGCCACATCTGCCGGCAGCATCACCTCTCTGGTGAGGCCTTCTATGCAGCTTTCGGTACAACCGTACACAAAGTTGGCCAGCTGGTGAAGATTTAGCAGCATTTTTTTCTCATTTCCGATAGCATTGCTTCGAATCTATAAGCAGCGGGAAGATGTTCCCTTCGACTTTGCGACTAAGGCGGCAAACTGCTTTTCCAAGATCGGCCGGTGCCCCGCTGAGCGAGCTATGGAGCTCGTGCACGGTGCTAGTTAACACCCTGACGCTGGCTTGGATAAGAGCCAGTGAGAGTCAGGCGCGTGCCGTGGAACAGTGCTCCGGGTAGCTGCTACCGGCTGGGTCAGGAACGAGCAACCACAGTGCACTGCTCCGATGCGGCTCTTCGTGTACGAGTCGTTCGTCCACCTGTTCCCCCGAAAAGTTAATTAGACGTGACAGCTTCCAGAATGCTACCACTCTCGTCGATAGTAAACATGCATGACTAATCGAAAAGTAGCGATGCGACTGATGCTCTCGTAATGCACCTGCATATGAGATAGGGATCGATTGGTTGCTCAACTGTATAGCGTGTGCATTAGCAATGCAAGTCATAGCCGACAAGCAAACACCGATAAAATAATAAGAAATATACTCGCTGTAGTTGAGTATATTTGAGGGGAGTATATTTGTAGTTGAGGGGAGTTTTGTTGAAATATTTATTTATTTGTCTTTGCCCCCACGGCCATACAGGCATTTCAGAGGGGAGTAGGCAAAAAGAAATGCGCAGAAAACAATGTAAAAAGCGGGTATATAAATAATAGATCATATATATACAATATTAGCTATGAAGGCAGCAATAATTGTATTAGTAGACACAAAACTAGTAGTGCTTATGGTGAGGGTCAAAGGAAGTACCTTTGCAAGACAAACAGAACCACCTTTGCAGGCTGCGAGGTTCGAAACTGGGTTTGGGCCCACTGCGGAGGAGGGGCGCGCAGCGGGGTTTACGGAGCTTCTCCCAAACGCACACCCCTGTAAAAGCCGAGCACCAGGCCGGGGGACGCTTGTACCCATTTTTACCGGTGGGTGTCCGGCGGTGGGTTTCGAACTGACCACCTCCCGCAGTGCTTATACAGTGCAAGCTAAAGCTTTGCGAAAGTTAATTGTATCAGTAATATATATAATTTCAATTCAAAGATCGTTCCGTTGTTTGGAAGTACGGGGAACAAATGAGCGTAAGAAACTGTTTTGCATAAGGGGATGGCTACTTTACAAGGATGATCAATGCGATGCGATATGTAATAGGGTCTCTGAAAAAAATTGCTGTGTAAGATGAAATGATAATATAATTTGTGGAATAGAATTAGCCGGCAGACGTTTCGCTTTGAACCCAATCATAGAAGACTCAAAATAGTTTTAATTTCTGTGATGCTTGCTCCTCGGTTATAGTTAGAAAGAATGCAACGAGCAGAGTTATTGTGAACGCGTTCAAGTGCAGTAATTAAGTAGACATGGCTAGGATCTTAGATTGTTGCTGAGTATTCTAACTTTGGAAGTATTAAAGCTTTATAAAAGACTGCTTTCAAAGTAGACGGGGCGCGAGAAAAATTACTTCGCAGATAACCTAGCGTTTTGTTAGCGTTGTTACTGACGTAATCTATATGAAGCCTACAGGTTAGGTCGGATGAAAGGTGAATGCCTAGGTATATATAAGAATTGATGCTATCAAGTTCAATGTCATTCAGAGTGTATAGAGGGGACGACATAAGGACGCATTATCTTTCATTTCTTAGAGTTTAGTTCCATCAGCCATTGATTACACCAATTAACTATAGCCGTCAGGTCGCGCTGTAGAATGTTAATATCATTATCGTTTTTTAATTCACGAAAAATAAAGCAGTTATCAGCGAATAAATGTATGTTAGATGGCACATAGGATGGAAGGTGTTTTATATAAATTAGGAACGATAATGGTCCGAGGACGGAACCCTGTGGAACACCTGATAGTACATTAGCAAAATTTGACTTGTAACCGTTAGCGCAGACATATCGTGAGCGATTGGTGAGAAAGCATTCGATTCATTTGAACAAATTGGTGTCAATATTTAGCGGAAGTGATTTTGAAGAAGCAACTGATGGCAAACCTTATCAAATGCTTTCAGGAAGTCTAAAAAGATGCAATCAACAACTTATCCAGTATATGATGTAAGCTATTTGTAAAAATAAATTAGTTGAGTCTCATATAAATAACTTTTGCTGAAACCATTTTGTGCAGACGAGAAAAGAAAAATGAAGATACTCTCAAGAAAGTTAATGAGTGTGGCGAATATGATATGCTCAAGTAAATTGCAACATGCACTAGTAATGGGTATGGGGCGATAATTAGCAGGAGAGGAATTGCTCCCTGATTTGTGCAGTGGAGAGTGGAACGATCTTCACAATTTTTCATTGTTCAGGAAGTGTGCCAGTGTCCAGTGACTGTTGAAAAAAATGAGTTAAAATAACTGAGCTATAGGCACAAGTGCTTTTAAGAATTTTGCGTTAGCGAAATTGTATCCTGGGCTAGAATGGTATTTTAGAGTATTAATTAGGCGAGCAACACTAGCTGTGTCAACAGTCACTGGTGGCATCACCAGGTAATCATGATGACATATAGTAGGAAGTCTGGTACAGGTTTGGACGAAACATTATTAACAAAAGCCTCATTCAGTACTTCAGCACAGATATCATTATTAACTGACCAGGAAAATAAAACCGGAGTAGGCACAGGACGGAGGGTGGCGACAACACAGGGCGGTGTTGTCTCCACGCTCCGTCCTGTGCCTGCTCCGGTTTTATTTTCCTTATGTCTCATCAACTGGCCTACACATCTACCCTGCTACATTATTAACTGACTCACCACACGAGTTTAACAAACTGATAGGATTGCTAGATGTGGGATTGATTACTGGCAAGAATTTTCTGGGATTTGTAGCATGTCCGGTAGGGTATTAGATAAAAAGTGGTCCTTGGCATTTTTTAGTGCCTGCATATTTTTGAGGCAGCTTTTTAAGCAGCCCAGATGTGTTCGTTTCACCTTTCTGCGTTTTGTGCGGTTTTTGCGCTGTTTTACCTCGTGATAAGCAGCCCAGCGCGAGCCAGTTGGTGAACGTTTTGCGATGCGATGAAGTCTTTTTATCTTCTCTGATAATTTTCTTATATGGGCGTTGTACCATGGCGCGTGCGAGTTAGAGACGATGTTGCAAACTGGAATATACTTGTTTGTTAGAGGGTCAACTTCACCTGCAAAGACATCCCAGTTTGACTTAATGGAACGATCATGAAAATTTGAAAGAAAAGATTCCATGAAAGTGCTTAGTTCTTCATTTATTGCTACGAAATTTTCTTTCTTGTAGTCGCGCATAATCTTTTCTGCCTTGGTATGTTTAAGGGGTGCCGCATTAAAATGAAAACTAATTGATAAATGGTCACTAATGCCTGCAAATGGAATAATGTCTAATACAAAATCCGGTCTATTAGTCAGGATGAGATCAAGTGTGTTTGAAGCATTAGGTGATATTTTAGTTGGTTCAGTAATTAGCTGTGTCAACGAGAATAAGGAGCACAAGGTTATGAATTCATCACCCTGCGCAGACAAGGAAGGCAAAATGGGCATCGTATTAGTGTTCCAGGAAATGTTCGGAAAATTAAAGTCGCCGAGCAGGAGGATAGGAGTAGAAGGGAAAGTCGTACTTATTTTATTAAAACAGAGTTGAAGTTCGTTTATAAAGGTAGGCGGTGCAGACGGGGACCGGTAGCATGTACCCAGTATCAATTGACGATGATCAAGAATTGACGACACCCACACTATTTCAAGACCAGTGTTAATATTGATGCTTGAGGATGAAATGTCATTAGATATAGTGAGTACTATGATGAGCCAACCGGTCACATCTGTATATGGTAAAATTACCTGTGTTGTGAAAAATTTCGTGATCTAGAACGTTAGGCGTGAGCCATGTTACTGTACGAGCAATAATGTGTGCAGAACATGTATCAGTAATAGATGATAATGCATGATGTATTTATAATGCATGATATAGGCAAGGAGTCGTTCATTGGGTTCTCTAAAGCAACGCCTCTATGGGGAGCCGGGTACCGAGGACCTCCGCTTTTTTGCCACGAAAACTATATGATGCGAAGTGGGTGAGCGTAATCTGAACTTTAAGCAGAGCCTCTCATCTTTGGATGCCATCAGTTTAACAAGTTGCTGCTGCGCGTATATAGCTGCAGCCGCCATCGGTAGAACCAAGCCGTCTGCGACGCGCGCCATAGAGCGAGCCCCTGAGGTCCCAGCCGGAGCGAACTGGAAGTGAAAGAGAGGAGTCTCGAGAGGAGGCCTCGCCCAAGTCGCTCAGTGCGGCCGACTGCAGGAAGCCTTCTCCAGCTGGACGCCTGCCCGCTTTGCTTCATGCAAAAGCTTTCTTTGCGGCACGTGGAAAGCCGCTCAGCATGAAGACGCTCTCTCCGACGCTTCGTTTCTTTTATAGAATAAAATGAAAAATGAAGTCGTGCCTACTCTGCTTTTGGAGTCCGGAAAAAGCTGGCCTGTTCTCGTTCGAAACAATAAACACTTGAATTATAACGGGGTTCCTAAAACTAACCAGTAACCTTGACAGTGTGGTATAGAGCGCCACTTGCTGCTTTTCGTCACATGTCTGACCTGCTTATGTGATTGTAATTAACCCAATAGTTAGAGGTTATGGCATCCAACACCTGCGACGAGAACCGCGACGGCGCATCATCTTAATTGAATAGATATAGCGCAGGAAAGCGCGTTCCAGTGTTTACATTCACTTGTGAGATTACTCCAGACTCTACATTACGGAAATAAAAACGACCTGTTCATTACTTTCTCCATCATAGCATTATGGGTACTTTGGGATAGATAAGACAAGCGGAAAAGTGAACGAGTTTGGATTAAAAGGATACGTATTGGTATGTGGCATGATACGTTTTTTTTTCTGTAGTTATATTAACTGCAAAAGCGTTCGAGTATAGTATAGTTGCATTATTTATACGATATCACGCAGCGTTCCATAAACTGTGATTAATACGAAGATGAGTATCAAGTATCTTAAAGAGCTTTTCGTGGTGGCAAAGCTTCGAGCACCAAGCAATCGCTTAAAACAATGACGTTTAGGCCGCTCTACAGAAGCCGAAACTGCGACCGCATTCATGCAGTTTGTTCAGTTGCCTGACCATGACATCAGGACAGCTGCGTTAATGCGTGAAAAAAAGAAGAGCGCGATGAAAGCAACAGTGCGCTGAACTGCGTAATACACGTTGATGGCAACTGATACGCGCGTCACACCGCTCAACACCGTTTTTGCGGCACTGTGAAAGAAGGGCCACATGTTCGACGAAGAAAAAGGCGAAAATACAAGATTAGCAGTTTTGAGAGTGTGTAGTAATGTGTACCTGCTAAGCGGATGTGAAGGAAGAAAATTCTCACATTTCCCGAAGAGTGAGAGTAATGCATTATACTTGGTCTCCGACGGCGAAATGGAGCGATTAGTTAGCTATGATGCTCAAAGAGCTGAACAAAGGTCCTCACTATGTTAATACATAAGCAGGTGTTCGGTTGCTGAGCTGCTGCATGACAGGAGGTTTCTCAAACGACAGACATGGTGGGCACACATGCCAGTACGTTTTCTGAGGAATGCATTTCTTGGGAGAGTTCCTAGCTCTCTCCGACGTTTAATGGACGCATCTGGAAATAACTACAACCGTCAGTGCTTTAGAAAATTGCTTAATGACTTTGAATTAGTTTAGACCTTATCTGCGGTTCTTTGCTTGTCGCCAGCGGCCAGATAATGTGAAAGGCCACTCGAAAGAGTTATAAAGCCCCGATTGAACAAGGCCTGTCGAAATAGATAGAAAGCGGGGCTTAATTAAAGCAGCATCTTTTTTTTTTCTAAGTAATGCTGTTGTATTGCGTTCGCCATTTTTGAAAAACTACTCCATGGCAGATTAATATTAGGGCTCCTCTATCTAAGATGGGCAAACGGAATTTCATTTTCCTTCGCGTACCCCGGTGGCATCGATCAAGGAGATCACACGATGTGTGAGATTAGGTGTAAACTATGAAAACAATGAAACGTAAAAATGGAAAAGTGCAATCTCAGTGTTGTGAAGGGCGAGTCTATGAAAACTAGATTGCCGCTAATACTGAAAAGAGACAAAGAAAGACAATACATGGAAAGGGAAGGACAAACTTCTTCCGGCTTCACGCACGCTCCGTGGGCATGCTAGACACTTTCATTCACGTGTTCATTGAAGTTGTACCCGATCGTCGCACGGCTGCAGGCTGTGACGCATGGCGGTTTCGAAGCGTAACTGGTTGAGAATGCTGCGTGACGAACGAGCATCGCCGCGTTCGTGGACGAATCACCATTGCCGTGAGCCGGCGTGCACAAACCGACCGTGCCGAGCGGAACTTTTTAATGAGGCGTCTGGGTCCGCCTTGCAAAGTACCTCTACAAAAGGTAGCTCGCCTGCCAAGACTCGCGGCGTCGTAGCACGTGACTTCACGCTGGGCCAGAAGCGAGCACAACGGGACCTCCTTTTTATTGACAGCTCGCAGTCGCGTCGTACCTCACCGCCGGCGACGCAGAGGAGACTAGTGCTCGAACAGTGTGCCTTGGGAACTCGCTTCGGCAACCGCCGGTACAGTCTTCGGCTGGAGAATCTGGTTGTGACAAAGACTTATTGAGCGTTGTCTGTACTGGCGCTAGAGCGTGCGGCTTACTGGCAGTCATGCTTCGAGGCATTCCCCAGTACTTTCTCCTGAAGACGAACAGCAAGGATGCAGCTGACCATGAACCAATGCTGGAGGTATGGACACCACCGCAGGACGTCGCGACGCGAGGCGACGGTTTCTTCTACTAGTTTTTCCAGACGCGGAGTATTGCATTTTTGCAATCGGTAGAGGAAGCTATATTATGACTGTTACGACATTAGATGGATGTTGGTCATATCGTATTAACATCCAGCAGAATGAGCTAAAGAGGCAGCGATATATGAGGACCTAGGCATGCTTGTCTGGCTACAGGGGTAGTCTTCTCAGAATAGTTCGGTCCTTTACTGTTACTTTGCTAATATTTCGGTTGGAATCAAGGCAGCGCCTGAACTGCAAGTCCAGCGCTGTTCCATGACTATTTCTCTTACTCTGTGCTTCGTCACTTCTTGAAGTAAAACTTGTTGCTGGGCTACTTGGTTCATGATTGTGCGGGAGAAAAGTAAGCGCAAAGCAGACGAAAGGAGAGAGGACAACGCACGTTATTTTGCGCTTACTTTTCTCTCGTCCCTTCTTGTTCCTCATTTAGCGTGAGATTTGTTATATTCCCTGTGACGCAGCAGGGTGTGCTAAGAAAGCCTGGCTCCGCTGGACAGGCCGCCAATGGAAACTGACCCTGGCAACGTTTAATGCTAGAACCCTAGCTAGTGAAGCTAGCTTAGCAGTGCTGTTAGAGGAACTAGAGGGCATGAAATGGGATGTCATAGGGCTTAGTGAGGTTAGGAGGCCGAATGAGGCATATACTGTACTGAAGGAAGGACATGTACTGTGTTATCGAGGCTTACCAGAGAGGCGACAACTAGGAGTAGGTTTCCTTGTCAATAAGTATATAGCGGGTAATATAGATGAATTCTATAGTATTAATGAGAGGGTTGCAGGCATCGTAATTAGGCTTAATAAGCTGTATAAACTGAAGGTTGTACAGGCCTATGCACCTACACGTAGTTATGATGACCAGGCAATTGAAAGCTTCTATGAAGATGTAGAATCAGCAATGCGAAAAGTAAAGACGCAGTATACTGTACTAATGGGCGATTTCAATGCCAAGGTAGGGAAAAAACAGGCAGGAGACAAGGCAGTAGGTGACTATGGCATTTGTTCTAGGAATAGCAGGGGAGAGTTACTAGTTGAGTTTGCAGAGCGCAATAACTTACGAATCATGAATACCTTCTTCAGCAAACGGAAGAACCGGAAATGGACATGGAAAAGTCCTAACGGAGAGACTAATAATGCAATCGACTTCATAATGTGTTCAACCCCCGCCATTATGCAAGATGTAGAGGTAATCGGGAAAGTGCGATGCAGTGACCACAGGATGGTGAGGTCCCGAATTAGCCTAAATCTGAAGAAGGAACGCTACAGATTAGTAAGAAAGAAACCCATTAAAGAATTAGCGGTGAGGGGGAGGGCAGAAGAGTTGAGGATCTGGCTACAGAATAGGTTTTCAGCTCTAACTGAGGATGGCGACGTTACCCTAGAGGCAAGGAACAATAATTTCAGAGATATCATTACTGAGTGCGCGGTAGAAGTAGGCGGTAGGATAGTTAGAGAGGATACCGGCAAGCTGTCTAAGGAGACGAAAGATTTGATTAAGAAACGCCAGAGTATGAAAGCTTCCAATCCAACAGACCAGATCGAATTGGCCGAGATATCAAAGCTAATCAATAAGCGCAAGGTGGCCGATATAAGGAAGTATAACATGGAGAAAATTGAGCATGCCGTAAAGAACGGGGGAAGCCTTAAAGCGGTAAAGAAGAAATTGGGCATAGGTAAAAACCAGATGTGTGCAATAAGGGACAAGGCGGGCAACGTCATCACTAATATGGAAAAGATAGTCAAAGTAGCCGAGGAGTGCTATACAGATCTCTACAGTAGCCAAAGTAGTCAGGACCGTAATGAGATTGGCGGTAGGGAAAAACAGTCAGACGCTCCACCAGTGACGAAGGACGAGGTAAAGAAAGCACTAGAAACTATGAAAAGGGGGAAATCAGCTGGAGAGGATCAGATAACTACAGATTTGCTGAAGGACGGGAGGGATATCGTGCTAGAAAAACTGGCCACCCTGTATACGCAGTGCCTGGTGTCATCGACGGTACCGGAACCATGGAAGAACGCTAACATTATCCTCATTCACAAGAAAGGGGACTCTAAGGACCTTAAAAATTACAGACCAATCAGCTTACTGTCTGTTACGGATAAGTTATTTACTAAGGTAATCGCTAATAGAATCAGGACAACCTTAGACTGCAATCAAGCAAAGGATCAAGCAGGGTTTCGGAAACGGTACTCTACTATCGATCATATCCATACCATCAATCAGGTGATATAAAAATGCTCGGAATATAACCAGCCCTTATACATAGCATTCATTGATTACGAAAAAGCATTTGACTCAGTTGAAACCTTGGCGGTGATGCAGGCATTGCGAAATCAGGGGGTAGACGAGCCGTACGTGAAAGTGCTGGAAGATATATATAGTGGCTGCACAGCTACCATAGTTCTGCATAAAGAAAGTAACAAAATTCCCATAAAGAAAGGTGTTAGGCAAGGAGACACAATCTCCCCAGTACTATTCACAGCTTGTTTAGAGGAAGTATTCAGAGACTTGGAATGGGAGCAGTTAGGGATAAGGGTAGACGGAGAATACCTCAGTAATCTGCGATTTGCTGATGACATTGCCTTGCTAAGCAACTCGGGGGATGAACTGCAAATAATGATTGATGACCTAGACAGGAAAAGTAGAAAGGTAGGCTTGAAAATCAATATGCAGAAGACTAAGGTAATGTTCAACAGCCTCGGGAAGGAACAGCAGTTTACATTAGGTAGCGAAATACTGGAAGTAGTAGGCGAATATGTCTACTTAGGACAGGTAGTAATCGCAGATCCGGACCACGAAAAGGAAATAACAAGAAGAATACGATTGGGATGGGCCGCATTTGGCAAGCACTCGCAGATTATGACTAGCAGCTTATCAGTATCGCTCAGGAGGAAAGTATACAACAGTTGCATCTTGCCTGTACCCACCTATGGGTCTGAAACGTGGAGGCTAACCAAGAGAGTTCTACTTAAGTTGAGGACAACCCAGAGGGCTATGGAACGAAAAATGGTAGGGGTAACATTAAGAGATAGAAAGCGTGCAGAGTGGGTCAGAGAAATAACTCAAGTTACCGACATTCTAGTAGAAATTAAGAAGAAATGGACTTGGGCAGGACATGTAGTGCGAAGAGAGGATAACCGATGGTCGCTGAGGGTAACAAACTGGATTCCAAGGGAAGGAAAGCGTAGCAGGGGGCGACAGAAAGTTAGGTGGGCGGATGAGATTAAGAAGTTCGCAGGGGTCAAATGGATGCAGCTAGCACAGAACCGGGTTAAGTGGAGAAATATGGGAGAGGCCTTCGCCCTGCAGTGGGTATAATCAGGCTAGTGATGATGATGATGATGATGATGATGATGTTATATTCCATGTGTTGATGTAGTCTGCGTACAGGTGCTGTACGTCTTAATGCGGGCTTAAGCGGGCTTCCAGCATGTGTTTCTGGTAGCGGCGTTGGTGGATAATAACTGTCCCCGGACCAGGACGAATGTTTAACTACGAAGCTTCTGAGAAAGCTGTACTGCTTTCCTTTGTAGCCGCATGACTGCGCTTGGGTGGATGTCAATGAGTAATTACTCCCATATTACAAATCTACTCCAACTTAGGGAATTCCCTAAATATCTGACCAATAATAAATGCATATATGATAAAACGTAAAGGAGAAGTTGTTCCTAAGTGTCACTATCAAGTTTTCTGGAGTGAATTTTTCGCACTAAATCGGAACAGTATGAGCAAATAGTGATCTTCGATTTTGAATTGTTTGGAAAAGTATCGAAATTTTATCGAAAGTCAATTAAAAGATCCGCACTAATACTTTATAAGGAACCTTGCTTGAGTTACTTAAATGCTGACTTTGAACTTCCTTGCTATATACGGAAGCATGACAGCGGTGCCCGTTTTCAATCTCAAGATATATGGTGTAATTTCTCGAAGTTAGAGTGCATCATAATTGCTAGTGTGTTGAATGCGAAAGTTGCTTACAAGTACAGCTCTGGCTCTTAAAGCCATTTTTACCCTCGACCAGAATGAAAATACTAGTTGAGAGTTGATTGCTACAAAAAGCAATAATAGCGTCATCGGTTTCGCCGTCCTGCTTTCCGATTCCATTGCGGTTCACCTTTTTTTTTTTTTTTTTTGCGTGGAACCAGGGATAATTCACGATAGAAAATATTTTAAGGGGGTAGAAACTCTGCTGCTAATGTTTTCAAGTGAACGTAGAAAGTCATATGAATTAGTTTTTCTTGACCGAAATTCATAATAAAGATGTAATGGTCTAAGCATATCATTCATAAGTGCGACTTTGAACTTTTTATTTCATTAGGAATGTAGAGAAGATGAAGAAGAAACAACGCTGCGGCATCAGATGGTGCATCACTTGGTTCAATGAGCTCTACTTGAGGATTGGCGCAGTCAATGATAGCATGATGCTGGGACAGGAAATCCCAGCCGAGAATGACGTCATGAGAACATGTGGGAAGAACGACGAATTCGATGATGTACAAGGCTGCAGCAATTACGACGCGAGCAGTGCAGACAGCTGTCGGCTGTATACTGTGAGCGGATGCGGTACGAAGCGATAGTCCCTCGAGAGGCGTAGTCACCTTTCGGAGGGAGCGGCAGAGTTTTTGGCTGATAACTGACTGATACAGCGGCACCGGTGTCGACGAGCGCAAGAGTATAAACACCTTCAGCGATGACAGCAGTAACATTCGCGGGATTAAGACGAGGACTTTGAAATTCTGTCGAATACGCAGTTCGTGCCTCGCGAACTGCGGCGGTTAGTTTTCTGGCTGAGTAGCGGGTCGTCGGCGCATTGGCGAAATGGAGCGGCGACGTGGTGATGGCGAACGACGAGGCAGGAAGTCCGGAGGATCATGGGGTGCTGTTGGAGGACCCGATGGGACGGGGAACTGGGGGGCTAAATAAGGTGGCGCAGGCCGTGCAGCAAAGGCCATATTTATTCGGCGCCGGCAGTAGCGTGTAGTGTGTCCGGGGATGCCGCAGTGGTAGCAAATAGGCCTGTTGTCTGCAGTGCGCCATGGTGATGGTGTCTGACGCAATGGGGGAGCAAAAGCTGTTGGTGCCGAACGCATAGGGGGCGAAGCATAGGCATATGCTGGCTCAGGAGGTGGACTTGAAGTAACTTCGGCATACGTGCGACGCAATACCTGAGGAGGAGCCGGCGCGAATGCTGGAGCGTAGCTCAGTGGCGCAACGCCGGACGATGACATTGTGGGCGTGGGGAACGGCATTGAGGGTGCGACCGGAGCTGACTGAGGAGCAGGATTAGGGACGACTTCAGATACATGTTGCTGGATTGCACGGCGAAGCTCCGGAACAAGGCCAGTTGGTGACGACTCCTTAACATATGGCTGCAGGGACAGTTGTCGCGCGACCTCCTGACGTACAAAAGCCTTGATGTCTTCAGAGAGGCTAGATGACTCCCTCTCCGCGGCTAGTACAGCGAGTGATGCATGAGGCTGGCGAATCAAAACACGCTCCTTGCGGAGCTCGTCGCAGCTTTGACAGAGGTCGTAGATTTCCTTGACCGTACTGGGGCCTGTGGCGATGAGCATGGTTAAAGCGCCGTCATCAATTCCTGTGAAGACATGACGTATATTAACGGCCTCGGTCATGGTCGGGTCAACGCGCCGACACAAATCAACAATGTCCTCAATATAACTGGTGAACGTTTCACCGGGCAGCTGTAGTCGCGATCGAAGACGCTGTTCCGCGCGGAGTTTTCGGACGGTGGGGCGGCCAAAGACATCGGAAAATTTGATCTTGAAATTCGCCCAGGTGGTAAAGTCCGACTCGTGGTTCCGAAACCACTGATTAGCGACATCGCTGAAGTAAAAGATGACATTATTGAGCTTACGGTTGTCGTCCCAGTTATTGTGACGGCTGACCCGTTCGTAAGTGGACAGCCAATCGTCGACGTCGTCATCGCTGCTTCCACTGAAGGTAGCGGGGTCCCGTTGACGAAGGGCACCTGTGCAGGTGACTGGCGGAGGTAGGTGCAACGAAGTAGGCTCCGTCATTGGGGTAGTTAACGTTCTGCTGCGAAGGTCCAGGGCGAGATGGGTACAGGGAACCTCAGCTTGACCTCCACCAAGTGAAATGTGGATTTAATAGTTGATTGGAATGTCTAGCGCTGGCAGTAATTCGGGTACATCAGGAGCGGAATACCAGCCGCAGGGCACAGCTTCAGCGCGAGAGAGATGGGCGTCGGAGACTAGCGATGGTGATGGCGATGCCGCAGCGTTGTTTCTTCTTCATCTTCTTTACAGGAAGCATATATCGGTGTGCAGGCAATGTGCACAGTGCCACTTTCTGTCGCAGGTGTTCCAGTTTTTAGCATCAGCGCCAAGAACAAGAACAACAAAGAGAAGAAATCGTGTGTGCTTTTGTGCTCGCGTTTGGAGAGTGTCGGGGGTCGTGTAACAGGACGATGGTTAATGAGAACCGGTAGTAAGGCAAACTCATGGCTTAGAGCCGACGTTTCCATTCTGTGATCCGACGATAACCACATAATTTGAGGGCTTAGGATATATCGGCACGCACGCCACGGCAAGACAAATGATGCAACCGTAGGGCTTCTCGGGCGCAGAGTCTGTCTGCTCTGCGATACTTCACGGTTGAGTAACCCGGCATACAACTTGGGCATTGTTTATTTTCACCTCACTAGTTTTGTTAATAACTAGACATTTACATACAATGCCCATATCAAGCGCAATCGAGGGGCAATGATTCGGCGGGTGAATTGCCAGCGCTTTTGCCCGTGTCTGAAACCTATCGCAGAACTTCTCTTCAAAGATTAATTAGCCTCGTGCAATGAAGAGAACATATTAAATGAAGCTGTGGTAATGGTTTCCCACCAATGCAGGTCGTATACTCGCACTGGAACAAAAGAGGGTTGCGTATTGCTCGTTAATACCGGCTTAGTTCGCTTTTGAAGTCAACGCTTTGATACTCTGCATACGTATCTCTTTTCCACAGCCTGATAAACTGAAGGTCGAAAGCAGCGCTCGAAATTCAGGTTTGGCACTCTGCGGAAGAACACATGCCAGGTTTCGCTTCGTTTGGCACAAATCAATGGTTGCTCTCTTCGAAGTCTTATTGTGGAAAAAAAAGGGAGGAAGAAGAAATGAGCCTTTTGGCTGAAGTAACACAAAATTCAAAGCTTTGAAACAGTCTTGACGTGCGCGATGAAGACGTCGGGGAACAATCCGCTATTCTTAAGCGTGCCGTATTTTGTGAGTCTTTGCTTCACACGATACGAACTGTCACATGCAAACAAGCTCCTTGATGGAGCAGCGATGCTTTTCTGCTCTTGTGCCGCTTTCAGAATACAAGCGGTCGTGACGAGAACACAACGCTCCTCAAGCGGCAGTTTTTCACATGGCTCAAGGACGCATCGTATTGACTGAAGCACATAATGCGTAAAAATTAAGCCCAGGCGAGCAGGACACTTTAGCATGAAGCGCATTCACGTAGAGCTGCTATTCGCATGTGCTTTCCTTAAATATATTTACAACTTTACACTCTTGACGATGTTTTTACATTGGTCTTGTTTGCTGCCTTCTTTTCCGCTCAAGGGAAGCCATTATTTGTTCACTTCTAAGAGAAAACTTAGAGCACTGTCCCTTCCGCTGGATGGTTTCGCTTTTATTGAAAGTAAAAGGAAAAATATTGAGAATTTGCGACCGGAAATCGCTAACTAGTTTGACAAACCTCAAATACAGAGAACGTTCAAATTTGCATTGTCTTTCTTGTGATCGCTAATGACAACGGTCGTTTCGCAGCTCGGTGAACAGCAGGCATTGAATGAAATCGAGGGGGCACTTGTGAAAAGATTCGTCCTTCTTGTTTCGCGCTCGCCACCCTTACTAAGTTGATCTTGTCATATACTGAGCCACGCAGTTGAGCGCCGGAATGAACGAAGCAGGAATTTCCTTATTTATAGCTTGTAAAACTATACTGGTCATGAGCATTTTGCAAGAAATAAAAACAAGAAGACAGGTATTAGCTGACGGGGCAGCCGAATTAATTGTTGAGCTCTGGCACCGGCGCGAAGTACTGGAAAATGTGCTTTACTACGAAAATACTTGGAGCCCTGACAAATTTTAAAGCGTCCCATGCACTTGTTCCTGTAATTACTCGTCGTTGCAGGTGACTCGATGTGCAGTTTGGTGAGCTTTAGATTTTTTTTTTCATGGTTGCGCAGGCTAATGGAAACCACCGTGGCGTGGCGTTGCCACCGCCGCCTCCGGACATCCCCGAGGTGATCATCACGGCATCACGAGATGTCGACGAGAACAAGGAGCGTGGCAACTGGTCCTCGGGCGTCGAGTTCCTTCTCTCCTGTCTCAGCTACGCCGTCGGCCTCGGCAATATATGGCGGTTTCCTTATCTGTGCTACCGAAATGGAGGAGGTAAAAGCACGTGCTGCGCCTATCGTGTATGGTCAGCAAGTGCCATAACGTAGGGTGCTCTAGCGCTAAACGTAAAGCATAAATATACGATAATAAATAGAAACTAAATAGAAAAGAGAAATTTTGAAAAGAATGAATAGAAATTGTTGTGGCCTTTACAGTTTACTGCTTGTGACGTCGCCTTGTTTTTTGCCGTCAGCTTTTGATTAACGGACGGCGTTGTTGGGCGAGTAGGTCAGACATGATAAATAAAAGGGGGGGCACTGCGCAAAAAAAGACTAGGACCACAAGTGAGCACCACAAGCGCGAACTCGTGACTCAGCGCTCAGAGCTCAGTGAACACCGCAAGCGCAGTCGCGAGTCTGCGCTTGTGTTGTTCACTTCTGGTCCTTTTTGTTTTGTGCGGAGTGTCCTCTTTTATTTATCCTTTGATTAAAGGACTTCTGGTGAGGGCCTAGCTGAATGGTGACGTCGCGAAGAAAGCCAGACTATTTAGAGGCTGTACGGCTTCTTTGCACTTAAATTCTGTATCCTGGGTGTTAGGGCATGTAGACGTTTGAATAATCAACTCGTAGACGCCCGTTAAACCGTTTTAAAGACGGATACTTTTGCGCAAAGAAAGAGAAACTATAAATCATCATTGGTGCGCCCTGATACAGCGTTTTCAAAGGTATTTAGAACATTTTGCACTTATAGACATCTTTAAATATCAGCGTGTGCAACGAATAGCAACTTCTATTTCTGTAAGGACGTCAGATAATTTGGCAAGCTTTTTGCCTCAAAATATCTACAAATCGCACGAGTTCATTCAGCGAAGGAGGGAAAGTTGGAAAGGGGTTTTCAGACGGACTCGCATCTTCTGTAGAGTGCCGATGTATATATATATGTGTGTATACGCGTGTATGTATAACCTAGAAATTAAGTACCTGTTGCGAACACAATCGTATTGCTTTTCATTTGTGCAGGGGCCTTTCTTATCCCGTATAGCGTCATGCTTCTGTTCGTCGGACTTCCTCTCTTCCTCATGGAACTGTCCTTCGGCCAATACGCCAGTGAAGGGCCGATCACTATATGGAAGATATCACCATTATTTCAAGGTAGAAATACTAGCAGTATACTATTTGAACTTTATGTTTAAATGCATAGACTTTTGCAAGCATAGCAGGTTGAAAATAGTCAACTGCGGTGGTTACCTCAAATGTTACTTGCCATTTTCTTATTGCAATTAGCGTGTTAAGTGAAATAAACTTGGATATTAATATATGTTTCTGCAAGCACAAGTTGAAATGCATATTTTATATATGCAAGTTTGTTTTCTTCAGCGCTTGGAACGAGACCTTAATTCCGTGATACCTTCGTGTCGTTTTCTCGCAGGAATTGGTTACGCGATGTTCCTAATGACTGCGCTGGTAGGAATCTATTACAACATGATCCTGGCGTGGTCCCTATTTTATTTGGCGTCGTCTTTAACTACGCAACTGCCTTGGAGCTCCTGCAGCAACTGGTGGAATACCGATGGTGAGAATTACTGTGGGAGCCGGTGCCGTCATGTTGCATGAAATTAATAATTGCAAGCTTTGAAAAGATGTCCTTACTCAGCCCTGTGTTATGCAATCAAGGTTACGATGCAGGGATACCCCTTATGGGCTGTCATGTGCACCTTAAGTAGCACTAAACCATGCAATGGTATGGAGCGGTTCAGCTCTATAGCTGTTTGCTTTTCTGTGCATGTTGTGCTCATGCCTATGGTATAAAGCTACACTGAAGCGTGTGTTCAGAAATCTAGGTGAAGACGTGCATGTTACCCAGTGGCTGGTGTTTATGATATTCTATGTCCGGAAGTAAATTCCTTTAATAATGTCTTGTTGCCACTATTAGCATCACTATTTTCAACAGTATGCGTTCCTGTTCGTCACGAATACATTAAAATAACTGGGCTTCGTTTTGCAGCGTGTCGGAGGTTCGACACAAAGAACTGCACTGCCCACGGGGGAGTTCACCTCGCGAATGGTTCGTGCATCATCCAGGACGAAGTTGACCCGGCGGTTTGGGATGCGGTGAAAAATTCTACGGACAACACGAAAATGGCCAGCGACGAGTTCTTCCAGTAAGCGCCGAGAGAGGCTCTTTTTGTCGTTGTGTTGTGTATCACATCGCTGCCTGAACTGATTACTGTGATCATTTTATATTGGCCATTGACAAATGATGCAAAAAGAAACTCATGTCAAGCACAGCCGCATGATATGAAAGCGGCCAGGAAGGCGATGTTTGGCCACAGAGCACCAAGTAAAACTAGTGAACTATTGAAATCGCAGGGCGTTTTCACATATAATGCTGCAGATATTTCGCACGAATAAAAACTTTTCTACTTGC